>NW_022196159.1:701540-1403081 GCF_008641045.1 Pistacia vera | reverse complement strand
ACAACCACTCAACCAACTCACAATATCCATTCAACCAAGGACCAACCAAACAATATTAACAATATAACAACTCAATTAAGAGCAAAACAATAAAGATTCAAGCAATGCAATGTAAATTAGCTATATACCTCAAGTGGGGCGTTACACTTTTCCACATATTAAACCACCAATAAGGTTCTGTTTTGATGTTCAACTATAATTAACAAAGCTAAAGGGCCCAATAAATTGACCAAAGTTAAATAATTTTCTAATCCAAACTATTCAACCTAACTGCACTTCCCACCAAAATTAATATTAAGAACAAGAAGAAGAAGCTTCATCAAACAAACAACAAATAAGAAAACGCCGTGTTATGTAAAGATTTTATGATTAATAAAATAAATAATAATTTATTTCAACTTTATTGATATGTTAGCAGTGGTTTTACTATCTGGAATTGAGAAATTTTAGGGTTAAAAAGATTCGAATCTAAAAGCCAACAAACAAACAAGTAAATATAAAAAGATTCGAATTCACAAGCAAAATTTTTAATGCTTAACGGAAAAACCAAGGCAATTGTTTACCAGCCAATGAGGATGAGTGACGACAGTGACGAACTAACGATTAATCAAAGAGGGAGACAGTGACAAGGAGTTGAACTTGAGGTATGAAGAATATGGCAAAGACTAAAGAGGGAGGTACTCAGTAGAGTGTTGACTGATGACTGATGAGAGATTTGAGTTACTGAGAGTCTGAGAGATGAGATGCGGCCGCAATAGAGTTGTTGAGAGAGTGAGAGTGAGAGATGAAATGAGAGGCGTGATAAAATTAGGGGTTTTAGGGATTCATTTTAGATTTGCAAATACGGGTGCCTGCGGGTTCACCTATCTAACCCGTGAGTTATTGGACCGGGTATGGGTCTAAAAAAATGGGTTTGATATATTGGACCCGTACCCTATATTTTTTACCCGAGTACAGGTCGACCCGCGGGTCTGGACCCGTTTTGCCAGGTCTAGCTTTAAAACCTGGCCTAGCCCGGCCAACTTAATTGGTTTGATCGGGACTCGGCCACTGAGCCAAGCCGGGCAGGATTAAAAACCGGGAATATTAATCTATCCAGTTTGACCTATGGTTGGACCGGTTTACGTAGCAATCCACTGGTCCAACCGCTTTTGGGAGAAAACGGAGTGAACTTTTATACCCGGTTTTCAATTCCAAAAAATGGGTTTCTTTTCTGCTTTTCCTTAGTTTTTCATTCCTTGTCAAGCCCTAACTCATATTTTCTCTCTTCCATTGTCGATCTCTTCATTTCATCTTCTTTATCTTCATTTCATCCTGTTACTTCTTCATATTTTTTCTTGTTACTTCTTCATATTTTTACTTTAGGTTGCTAGTTTTTGTGAGGAGGCTATTAATTTTTGCGATTTTGCGATTTAATGAAGGAGGTTGTTGGGTTCTTTTTTATTTGAATGGAGTAAGCTGTTGGGATTTTTCGATTTGGGTTAATTTTGTGATTTGAATGGAGAAGGTTCCTCGGTTCTTTGAGAGGAGGCTGCAAGTTTTTGCCTTTTTGCTATTTGGATCAATTTTGTGATTTGAATGGAGGAGATTGCTGGGTTTTTTTGATTTGAATGGAGGAGATTGCTGGGTTTTTTCGATTTGAATGGAGTAGGTTGCTGGGTTTTGCGATTTGGGTCGATTTTGGGATTTGAATGGAGAAGATTGTAGGGTTTTTGGGAGGAGGCTGCTGGTTTTTGCTATTTAGATTGATTTTGCATCAGAGTTTTTTAAACAGATCAACCAGGGGAACCCAACACAAAACACATTCAACGAAAACAACTCTATACAGATCGATGTACAGGGAAAGCTCAACCAAACAACAATATAAGTGTAAACAATGTTAATCTCACAAACAAAAATTAAAATACAAAATATGCAGTAACCTAAATTACCATTCAAACAAAAAAGAAAACAAAAAGATCAGTATTCTTCCTTCTTTGACAACCAATGAGCTACAACACCAAGCTTCCTTTAAACCCTTTTATTTTACTATAAGCTAAAGAATCTCTGCTTTGAAAATTTGCAACTCTTCACACCATTACCAGCAGCAAACTTATTATAAAGTCTTGTACCTTAAAATCTGTGACAACTTTTCTTTCTAAAAATCACTGAATCTTCTTCCAACTCTACCTTTTTGTAATGACTGCTTTATACGAGGATACTTGTAGAAATATATCAAGTAGAATATATGTAGTAGCAAAAGTAAATGGGCCCAAAATTTTCTTTTATACATATAAACATTATTTATACAAAACAGAGTATCATTTACAAAATGGTATTAAACAGTGGATAGTGTAGCTATTGCTCTTCGCTTGTCGACGCCCATCAACCGCGTTCTCACCTAGATCCTGCAACTACAAAGAAAAACAATGGGGTGAGCACGAAATAATGTAGTAAGTAAATCCTCTATCGACTGTCCCCGTAACTCTCTCTAATTCTTTCCTTACAATTCTCATCTTTCACACAGCTCTCTTTACTTAACTGCTGCTATATGTCATGGCCTCATCTTACCGGAGGCATGGCGGGCGGGAGTTCACACGCACCATCCCACTCTTCGTGACTTTCGGGTGGAGATCACAAAGCACCAACCATTTGAGGAACTATTGGGTGGAGATCACAAAGCACCAACCCGCTTTCATAACTTTGGGGTGGAGATCACAAAGCACCAACCCGTTCTTAGTGCTCTTCTATTCTCTCACTTTAGAGTAGTTCATTCACACAGTTCTCTACTCTTTCTCAAACTAGTATTCATAGTGTAGCTTAATGCTTAGAGTAGGTTAGTCACAAAGTTTTCTATCTTCCTCAAACTACTCTCAAATGCACAATTAATGCATATGGATGGTTCATAGTCTAATGCACTTAAGAAATGCCAATATGCAATGGTGCAAAAATTAAGGTTCACAACTCATGCCATACTTCTCTTAGGCATTTCGTCAAACAACTAGTGTGTATACCTGCACTCCACTTTATTTATAGTCTATCCCTCTCTTGAACCATCCAAAGGGAGAAGACTCCCCACCAAGCTATAATTCCTGCCATAACTTAACACTTCCAAAGAGATTTCTCAATCTCTTCAATTTCATCACAAACTACATTCTCATACACATCACACTTCTCAAATGAAGTGTATTAACAACCACAAAATAACTATTGATCTCAACCCCAGTTCTCAAAACAACATATATCATGCAAAATAAATCTCTACTCAAAGGAGTTCTCAAATATCAACTTGGATTGGGATTACTTACCTGTGATGGTGTGATTCCACTAACACTTCTCTTCCTTAGTAACTTGTCCCTTCTCTACAACTTTAAACAATAAAACCATAAGACTTCAATGTACAAATATGCAAAATTCACATCTAAAGCAAGAATCCTTACCTTAGGATGCCTTAGATTAATTCTGATCCAACTAAAACCCTAAAAAATCCTTGAAAGCTTGAATGAAGAATTGAGAGGAAAGGAGAATGGAAGAGGCGGTGGAAGAAGAATGAATGAAGGGTTTACTAAACTTAACCCCTTTTTAGCTCAAATTATCTTCATTCATTCCCATTTACTCTTAATCTTCTTAGGAATTTCACTTTTTCCCTTTGAATTCTTTGCAAATGCACCCCCATTTAACCTATTTTCCATGTAATTTCTTTGCATTCACTCCCCACTTTTCTGCTAATTAGGGGTAGAATGGTCATTATGCCACAAAGGAAGATCTCTAGAAACTCAATACACATTTGTCAAGCCCTTCGCACGGCGAAGAATCTTTCTTCGCCCGGCAAAAACTTACAGAACCTACACCGTAGGTTGCAGGAATCATCACCGGACGAAGCTTCTTCTTTGCCCGACGAAGTCTGTAAAACAAAAATTCGCCAAGTTTACAAATTTTAGGGCAAACTATAAACCCCGTGTTATTATTCGATGCCCTAAAGTATGAAATTTACCTTTCAAGTAATTTCTTTTTTTGAATGGAAGGGTGAAATGGTCAATTTACATGTATTTCGAGATGTGGCCATTATAAAGTGTAGGAGTGATGTCTTGAAGAGAAAGAGGGTAGAATGGTCATAAAGTGATGATATGGTTAAATGCGGTAAACAGTAACCAAGGGTATATGGTCTTTTCATACAAATCCATAGTAATAAGTATCCATAAAAGTGCACCAGGGTAAGTTAGTCATTTACCTAATGGGATTTCTTAATTGTTAAGTGTTTTAAAGAAGTCAAATGGCATTAAATGATGTGCTATCTTTATGTTGTGGTGGAAATGAACAAAAACCCTATATGAAAAAAATTATGCCAATGACCATATCTAACTTTTATGTACCAATCACATTAGAGTAACAATGGAATAAATATTACAAGGTTTAAGAGAGAGGAGTCGGCCTTTTACACCCCAAGTGCATCATCTTCTCATCTCTCAAATCCACCTAAAAGCCACTAATTCAAGCATTTTATTCTCAAATTTTCATAGGATTTCAAGTTGGTTTTCAAAGGAGATCACCATCCACACTTAAAGAACTTCAATTTCAGAGTTTAAGGTGAGTTTCAAAACCTAGTTGTTCTGATCTTTTAGTTAAAGAGAAAATTCATAAGTGGTTTTGTGTATAAGGTAGAAAGGGTGAACCTTTGGAGCTAAGGAGGAGTGTCTTTGTGCTTGATACTAAGGTAAGGAAAAACTCCCTATGACTACAATGATAACACCTAGGGGTTATGAAACTTACATTTATTTATGTTAGTATGAGTGTAAGGCTATGTTTTGGTTATGGATTGTTTAAATGGGTGTGTTGATTGGTGTATGTGTGCATATGGAGGATGATCATGCCAATTAAGAGATTTGTAGTTGGACGATGTTTTGGCACTTTTTGTCTGTAAAAAGGGAGGTTTTTATAGCCTTTTATACTTAGAATGACCTGGTAAATGATATGGATGTGCAAATGAAGGTGACATGGTTAAAATGAATAGAATTCAGATTTGGCTTTTTGAGACCTATACTGTACATGCTTCCTGAATCAGTCATAACTGAAGTTATGGAAGGCCGATTGAGTTGATTCTTGAAGTTTTAAAAAATGGAGAAATATACCTAAAACTTTTATGTTTTAGGCAAAATCAATTCGAATTGGAAGATAAGGGAAACATTTCTGAAAAGTGACAAACTATATGGCATCCACCTTCTTCATGGGAATTCCCAATTGTTTCTAATTCTAATAACCCCGAATATCTTACTACTGAAATTACTGTTATGCATGAGAAATTGAATGAATTAAGTTAAGAAGTTTAGTAGGAGAATATAGTCTGATTGAGCATGGGAGTGTTAGTCCATATGTTTGCATCATAATGGTAATGCATATAGCATTTAGTTGTCTTATGAAAAATTATTGAAATGTTACAGAATGAATTCCGTGAGTCTCTTGAGGTATAACAAGATCAGAGGAATGGAATTCTTAGGAAACCATGAGTCCTTTGAGGTGACGACCAAGAACAAGGTAATGGGTAAATGAATCTGATCAGATAACAAAGACTAATGAAACCATCAAGTATAAAGACAAAAGAAATACAGGCCATGTACAGTACATGAATATTTCATAAGTCATATATGTTCTATGTTATATTATGTATGTTATGACTAGTTTATGAGAAAAGTCCAAAGTGTAAGATTGTTTATAGACCTGTTATGTCAAAGATGAAGGTTATGTTTTGTAGGTAGGGAAAGTCCTAAGTAATATACTTGTGTAATGAACCTATATGTTTATAAAATGGCCATATTCCTACTGAGCGATTAGCGCTCACCCCACGAAATGTTTAAAATGTTTTGCAGGTAAGGATTAAGGCATGAAGCTGGGAGAGGATTCTGGGGACGCTATGAGCATGAAGGATGTTTTAATTATGACTATTGAATGGTTTGCTAGTATTTAGGGTAGTAATTATGTTATATTCTTGTAATGCAGTAAATATGTCCATGTTATTATGGAGTATATTGTTTGTGTAATAAAAGAAATCAAATTGCTAGTAAATTTTATAAAAGTGTGTATGTTCTCGTAGTAATACTATGGATTTCATAATGTACTCCAAGAAAGGAAAATATATTTTGACTGTACAATGAATTATTATAGTTAGAAATTAAACTAAAATAAAAATAAATATATTTTTAAACTACAAGTTTATTCTTAAATAGGATTTAAAATAAACTTCTTTCCTAGGCGTGCGTTTTCTAGGTTCCAATGGCCAAGGGATACTTAGGAAATACTCGCGGTAGGGAGGGGTTTTACATCTCATATCGAGCCTCAAACCTGAACTACAACATCCCGTCCTCGTGTTTCGGCCCACAACAATGAGTCAGACCATTGCCTTGCCCGCCAGCAAGTTGTCTTGAAACCGGCCCATTACACCAAGTCCACTTATGTCAAACCTATCACAGTAGGGACTTCCAGCTTTACCACTGCTCTGTCATCGTCGATGGCACCACCTTCATCAGCCATGACATTGCCCTCTAAAGGATTGTCTTCGGCTGAGATTCAACAAAGGCGGGACAACGGAATCTCTTAATATTGTGATAAGTGGTTCACACTGATGAGTATTTTTCATAAATATGCAATGTGTAACAAATACACTAGTCGCAACAAGTAATACAATGATTAATAGAGTATCGTTCCTACGAGGATTGTGTGTCAAGTACTAATTTTTCTAATTTGTATCAAGTTGGAGCAAACGAAAAATGGTTGGATTTGCAGGAGACAATTAAGCTGAAATTAAAACAAAACTCACAACGCAATTTAAAATCTAACTAATGAAAGTAATATCAATTCAAGAAAAATATCAATTAAGACAAAACGGTTAGGGTTTTGACCAATGTTTTAAATAGACTTGACAAAACGGGTGGATGGGCCGGGTACGGGTCGGGTCAAACGGGTACTTATACGGGTCCAAAATATTGGACCCGTGCCCTACCCTATATAGGTACCGATGGACCTGCGGGTGGACCCGTTTTCTCTCTCTCTCTCTCTCTCTCCAGATTTTAGTTTTTACGTTTCACCCCTAATAGTGTTCAATTATGACAGTTACACCCCCAAAATTCCTGCAGTTTTAATTTTTTACATTTACACCCCCTAAATCAACTACTCTAAATTCGATTCAATTTAGAATATAAACAAATAGGAATCAAAATAAACAAATAACGCATAAACAAACAATAACATATAATACAAAACTACAAATACCAACCAAAATAAACAAATACAAAATCACTAACACACAATTACACATAAACAAACAAAATAAGTCAATAAACTATAAATACCAACTAAAATAAACAAATACATAATCCAATATTCAACAAAAAACATTCTTAGGACATCAAATGTTCATCCCATAGTGGGCGTGATAGAGTCTCTTGATTCCACAGTCTCAAGATTGGTTAATGAGTTGGAAATTTGAAACTCCTTCAGTTTAGAAAGCCCTGATAAAGGTGGAAAATTAGAGGTTAAATAAATTAGCCAAACATAAAAAATTTAGAGACAAAAAAATTCATGCCAAATTCTTCACTTGGTCTTCAACAAAAAAGAACAGAAAGCATATAAACTATTTATCTAACCTTACTGGCACATGCAACCACTTAAATTTTAGTTTCTCTAATCTGTATATTTCTGAAGAATTGAACTTTTTTATTTCTGAAATGGCCACACTTATTTAGATATTCAATATCCAGTGCCTTGTCCAAAATACTTTGAGGACCTATTGTTTTTCTCAAGTTTATTCAATGTCTATTGGTTTACTTGTCTTCTTGCTTTCTTTGCTTGTGATAAGATGTTTCCTGTCATTTAAGCTCCGCAAGATCTACAGCAAGAAACTCCCATGCTTCCCACAAGTCAAGTGCTCTTGTGTTATTGTGTTAACAGAGTATATGTTTTTTATCAGTATAAATAGAGTTTAAAACAGATCAACCAGGGGAACCCAAACACAAACACATTCAACGAAAACAACTCTATACAGATCGATGTACAGGGAAAGCTCAACCAAACAACAATATAAGTGTAAACAATGTTAATCTCACAAACAAAAATTAAAATACAAAATATGCAGTAACCTACATTAACCATTCAAACAAAAAAGAAAACAAAAAGATCAGTATTCTTTCCTTCTTTTGACAACCAATGAGCTACAAACACCAAGCTTCCTTTAAACTTTCATTTTACTATAAGCTAAGAATCTCTGCTTTGAAAATTGCAAATTCTTACACCATACCAGCAGCAAACTATTATAAAGTCTCTGTACCTTAAAATCTGTGACAACTTTTCTTTCTAAAAATCACTTGAATCTTCTTCCAACTCTACCTTTTGTAATGACTGCTTTATACGAGGATACTTGTAGAATATATCAAGTAGAATATATGGATAGTAGCAAAAGTAAATGGGCCCAAAATTTCTTTTATACATATAAACATTATTTATACAAAACAGAGTATCATTTACAAAATGGTATTAAAACAGTGGATAGTGTAGCTATTGCTCTTCGCTTGTCGACCGCCATCAAACGCGTTCTCACCTAGATCCTGCAACTACAAAGAAAAACAATGGGGTGAGCACGAAATAATGCTTAGTAAGTAAATCCCTTACTCGACTGTCCCGTAACTCTCTCTAATTCTTTCCTTACAATTCTCATCTTTCACACAGCTCTCTTTACTTAACTGCGTATATGTCATGGCCTCATCTTACCGGAGGCATGGCTGGGCGGAGTTCACACAGCACCATCCCATCTTCGTGACTTTCGGGTGGAGATCACAAAGCACCAACCCATTGAGTAACTATTGGGTGGGAGATCACAAAGCACCAACCCGCTTTTCATAACTTTTGGGTGGAGATCACAAAGCACCAACCCGTTCTTAGTGCTCTTCTCATTCTCTCTACTCTTAGAGTAGTTCATTCACACAGTTCTCTACTCTTTTCAAACTAGTATCATAGTGTAGCTTAATGCTTAGAGTAGGTTAGTCACAAAGTTTTTACTCTTCTCAAACTACTTCTCAAATGCACAATTAATGATATGGATGGTTCATAGTCATTAATGCACTTAAGAAATGCCAATATGCAATGGTGCAAAAATTAAGGTTCACAAATCATGCTCATACTTCTCTTAGGCATTCGTCAAACAACTAGTGTGTATACCTTCAATCCACTTTATTATAAGTCTATCCCCTCTTGAACCATCCAAATGGGAGAGACTCCCTCACCAAGCTATATTCCTGCCATAACTTAACACTTCCAAAGAGATTTCTCAATCTCCTTCAATTTCATCACAAACTACATTCTCATCACACATCACACTTCTCAATTGAAGTGTATTTAACAACCACAAAATAACTATTGATCTCAACCCAAGTTCTCAAAACAAACATATATCATGCATAATAAATCTCTACTCAAAGGATTCTCAAATATCAACGGATTGGGATTTACTTACCTGTGATGGTGTGATTCCACTAACACTTCTCTTTTCTTAGTAACTTGTCCCTTCTCTACAACTTTAAACAATAAAACCATAAGACTTCAATGTACAAATATATGCAAAACTTCACATCTAAAGCAAGAATCCTTACTTAGGATGCCTTAGATTAATTCTCGATCCAACTAAAAACCCTAAAAAATCCTTGAAAGCTTGAATGAAGAATTGAGAGGAAATGGAGAATGGAAGAGGCGGTGGAAGAAGAATGAATGAAGGGTTTACTAAACTTAACCCCTTTTTAGCTCAAATATATCTTCATTCATTCCCATTTTACTCTTAATCTTTCTTAGGAATTTCACTTTTTCTGAATTCTTTGCAAATGCACCCCCATTTAACCTATTTCCATGTAATTCTTTGCTTTCACTCCCACTTTTCCTGCTATTAGGGGTAGAATGGTCTTGCCACAAAGGAAGAATTCTCTAGAAACTCAATACACATTTTGTCAAGCCCTTCGCCACGGCGAAGAATCTTTCTTCGCCCTGGCAAAAACTTACAGAACCTACACCGTAGGTTGCAGGACTTCATCACCGCGACGAAGCTTCTTCTTTGCCCCGACGAAGTCTGTAAAACAAAAATTCGCCAAGTCTTTACAAATTTAGGGCAACCTATAAACCCCGTGTTATTATTCCGATGCCCTAAAGTATGAAATTACCTTTCAAGTAATTTTCTTTTTTTGAATGGAAGGGTAAATGGTCAATTACATGTATTTCGAGATGTGGCCATTATAAAGTGTAAGGAGTGATGTCATTGAAGAGAAATGAGGGTAGAATGGTCATAAAGTGATTGATATGGTTAAATGGCGTAACAGTAACCAAGGGTATAATGGTCTTTCATACAAATCCATATGTAAAAAGTATCCATAAAAGTGCACCAAGGGTAAGTTAGTCATTTACCTAATGGGATTTCTTAATTGTTAAGTGTTTTAAAGAAGTCAAATGGCATTAAATGAGTGCTAATCTTTGTGGTGGAAATGACCAAAACACCCTTATATGAAAAAATTATGCCAAATGACCTTATATCTAACTTTTATGACCAATCACATTAGAGAACAAGGAATAAATATTACAAGGTTTTAGAGAGAGGAGTCGGCCTTTACACCCCAAGTGCATCATCTTCTTCTTCATCTCTCAAATCCACCATAAAAGCCACTAATTCAAGCATTTTATTCTCAAATTTTCATAGGATTTCAAGTTGGTTTTCAAAGGAGATCAACATCCCACTTAAAGAACTTCAATTTCAGAGTTTAAGGTGAGTTTCAAAACCCTAGTTGTTCTGATCTTTTAGGTAAAAGAGAAATTCATAAGTGGTTTGTGTATAAGGTAGAAAGGGTGAACCTTTGGAGCTAAGGAGGAGTGTCTTTGTGCTTTGAATACTAAGGTAAGGAAAAATCTCCCTTATGACTACAATTGATAACACCTAGGGGTTATGAAACTTACATTTATTTATGTTAGTATGAGTGTAAGGCTTGTTTTGGTTATGGATTGTTTAAATGGGTGTGTTGATTGGTGTGTATGTGTGCATATGGAGGATGATCATGCCAATTAAGAGATTTGTAGTTGGACGATGTTTTGGCACTTTTTGTTTCTGTAAAAGGGAGGTTTTATAGCCTTTTACTTAGAATGACATGGTAAATGATATGGATGTGCAAATGAAGGTGACATGGTTAAAATGAATAGAATTCAGATTTGGCTTTTTGAGACCTATACTGTACATGCTCACTGAATCAGTCATAACTGAAGTTATGGAAGTCCGATTGAGTTGTTCTTGAAGTTTTTAAAAAATGGAGAAATATACCTAAAACTTTTATGTTTTAGCCAAAAATCAATTCGAATTGGAAGATAAGGGAAACATTTCTTGAAAAGTGACAAACATATGGCATCCCCTTCTCATGGAAATTCCCAATTGTTTCTAATTCTAATAACCCCTGAATATCTTTACTACTGAAATTACTTGTATTGCATGAGAAATTGAATGAATTAAGTTAAGAAGTTTAGTAGGAGAATATAGTCTGATTGAGCATGGGAGATGTTAGTCCTATGTTTGCATTCATAATGGTAATGCATATAGCTTATTTAGTTGTCTTATGAAAAATTTATGAAATGTTAAGAATGAATTCCGTGAGTCTCTTGAGGTATAAACCAAGATCAGAGGAATGGAATTCTTATGGAAACCATGAGTCTTGAGGTGACGACCAGAAACAAGGTAATGGTTAAAATGAATCTGATCAGATAAACAAAGACTAATGAAACCATCAAGTATAAAGACAAAAGAAATAAGCATGCCATGTACATGTACATGAATATTTCATAAGTCATATAGTTCTATGTTATATTATGTATGGTTATGACTTAGTTTATGAGAAAGTCAAAGTGTAAGATAGTGTTATGAACTGTTATGTCAAAGAATGAAGGTTATGTTTTGTAGGTAGGGAAAGTCCTAAGTAATATACTTGTGTAATGAACCTTAATAGTTTATAAATGGCCATATCCTTACTGAGCGATTGCGCTCACCCCACGAAATGTTTTAAAATGTTTTGCAGGTAAGGATTAAGGCATGAAGCTGGGAGAGGATTCTGAGGGACGCTAGAGCATGAAGGATGTTTAATTATGACATTGAATGGTTTTGCTAGTATTTAGGGTAGTAATTATGTTTATATGTAATGCAGTAAATATGTCCATGTTATTATGGAGTATATATTTGTGTTAATAAAAGAAATCAAATTGCTAGTAAATTTTATAAAGTGTGTATGTCTCGTAAGTACTACTATGGATTTCATAATGTACTCCAAGAAAGGAAACTTATTTTGACTTGTACAATGAACTATTATAGTTAGAAATTAAACTAAAATAAAAATAAATATATTAAACTACAAGTTATTCTTAAATAGGATTTTAAAATAAACTTCTTTCCTAGGCGTGCGTTTTCTAGGTTCTCAATGGCCAAGGGATACTTAGGAAATACTCGGCTAGGGAGGGGTTTTACACAACCACTCAACCAACTCACAATATCCATTCAACCAAGGACCAACAAACAATATTAACAATATAACAACTCAAATAAGAGCAAAACAATAAAGATTCAAGCAATGCAATGTAAATTAGCTATATACCTCAAGTGTGGGCGTTACACTTTTCCACATATTAAACCACCAATAAGGTTCTGTTTTGATGTTCAACTATAATTAACAAAGCTAAAGGGCCCATAAATTGACCAAGTAAATAATTTTCTAATCCAAACTATTCAACCTAACTGCACTTCCCACCAAAATAATATTAAGAACAAGAAGAAGAAGCTTCATCAAACAAACAACAAATAAGAAAAAACGCCGTGTTATGTAAAGATTTTAGATTAATAAAATAAAAATAATATTTTTTTCAACTTTATTGATATGTTAGCAGTGGTTTTACTATCTGGAATTGAGAAATTTAGGGTTAAAAGATTCGAATCTAAAAGCCAACAAACAAACAAGTAAATATAAAAAGATTCGAATTCACAAGCAAAATTTTAATGCTAACGGAAAAAACCAAGGCAATTGTTTACCAGCCAATGAGGATGAGTGACGACAAGTGACGAACTAACGATTAATCAAGAGGAGACAGTGACAAGGAGTTGAACTTGAGGTATGAAGAATATGGCAAAGACTAAAGAGGGAGGTACTAAGTGAGTTTGACTGATGACTGATGAGAGATTGAGTTACTGAGAGTCTGAGAGATGAGATGCGGCCGCAATAGAGTTGTTGAGAGAGTGAGAGTGAGAGATGAAATGAGAGGCGTGATAAAATTAGGGGTTTTAGGGATCATTTTAGATTTGCAAATACGGGTGCCTGCGGGTTCACCTATCTAACCCGTGAGTTATTGGACCGGGAGGGTCTAAAAAAATGGGTTGTATATTGGACCCGACCCTATATTTTTTACCCGAGTACAGGTCGACCGCGGGTCTGGACCCGTTTTGCCAGGTCTAGCTTTAAAACCTGGCCTAGCCGGCCAACTTAATTGGTTTGATCGGGACTCGGCCACGAGCAAGCCGGGCAGGATTAAAAACCGGGATATTAATCTATCCAGTTTGACCTATGGGGGACCGGTTTACGTAGCAATCCACTGGTCCAACCGCTTTTGGAGGAAACGGAGAGTGAACTTTTATACCCGGTTTTCAATTCCAAAAATGGGTTTCTTTTGCTTTTCCTTAGTTTTCATTCTTGTCAAGCCCTAACTCATATTTTCTCTCTTCCATTGGCGATCTCTTCATTTCATCTTCTTATCTTCATTTCATCCTGTTACTTCTTCATATTTTTCTTGTATATTCTTCATATTTTTACTTTAGGTTGCTAGTTTTGTGAGGAGGCTATTAATTTTTGCGATTTTGCGATTTAATGAAGGAGGGTGTTGTGTCTTTTTTTGAATGGAGTAAGTGTTGGGATTTTTCGATTTGGGTTAATTTTGTGATTTGAATGGAGAAGGTTCCGGTTCTTTGAGAGGAGGCTGCAAGTTTTGCCTTTTGCTATTTGGATCAATTTGTTGATTTGAATGGAGGAGATTGCTGGGTTTTTTTGATTTGAATGGAGGAGATTGCTGGGTTTTTTCGATTTGAATGGAGAGTAGGTTGCTGGGTTTTGCGATTTGGGTCGATTTTGGGATTTGAATGGAGAAGATTGTAGGGTTTTTGGGAGGAGGCTGCTGGTTTTGCTATTTAGATTGATTTGCAATTTAAATGGAGGAGATTGCTGGGTTTCTTTATTTGAATGGAGTAGGTTGTTGGGTTTTTGCGATTTGGGTCGATTTTGGGATTTGAATGGGGAAGGTTGTGACTTTTTGGGAGGAGGCTGTTGGTTTTGGATTAGAATGCAGTAGGCTACTGTTGTTTTATTTTGAGGGAGTTGGATTATGAGAAGGAGGAAGAAGCAGCCATAGTTTTAGAGAAGACTGATGTTTTATTTTAGGATTTATAAGTTTCAAAATCATGTTGACATTGTTAGGAAACGGTCCATATACGCAGCGGAAAAACAAAAAATTATAATACAGGATCGTTCCTAAAGAGCCAAGATCAAAGGTATACGTTTACAGTTTATGTTAAGATAGAAATCTGTAGAAAAATTAATCACGAGTTAGAAACCTTACGCACGTTGGAGGCTCCTCCAACTTGTCTTTGAACGTTTGCTACCACCTAAGTGTAGGATCGAACCAATGAAATCCACACGAGACAATCATAAAGAACTAAGGAGGGATTTGCTAGATCCTCCTTAGCCTTAAGAATCAGAAGAAAAATCAATGAAATTGATTGTAGGCAAAAATGAATCTGCCGTGGGTGAGTGTTTAAAGGGCTGAAGTTTTCAATATTTTAATCAATGAGTGAAATGAAAAAACTTAATAAAAAACTCTACACTTTTTCTTTATATTAAAACTTAAGTTGCCCTATTCATAAGGAATAGGCTTGGGCTCCAACCCAAACACCCATGTTCCAAACACTCCCAATTAGATTTTTATATTTATTTATCATTATCTCAATTAAAATCAATACATATATATTATATATATGTATTAACATTTAACAATAATGAGATTTAATTAAACATATGCGAACACATATTAAACGTAATTTCACTTATTTAATTCTTCTAATAAATTAAATAAAGGCTACGAGCTCAGCAAATTTAATACACTGTGAAATTACCAAAATACCCTTTCGGCTAAAAAGAGAAAACGCCATTCTTTCTTCCTGAGTCTAATTATCTTCTATGTGTGTGACCCATAGGCTCCTTATCATACCGGTAGTGTATAGTATCACGATTAACACAATTATCGTCTCACTAATACACAGACCAAGATTGACCCCTAGCAAGGCATCATGGCCACCGATGAGTCGGATTCAGCAAAGTAGCTACCTGTCAATGATATGGTTGCCGTACAATTCAATCATTTCATCATACATTATCTCGACGAGACAAAGGCATAGAAATAGTGTCAACCTTCGGTTACTCTTGATATTATGTATTCAGTCTGGACCAATGACTTGCATTATAATCCGGATAGAGCAACAACTCAATCCCACTGTGGCCATAGTTTAGTGTCATTGTCATATACGAATTAGCCCGTGAGATACTTCTCCCGTACCCAGGAGTGATGAATCCTCTGTCAATCTACCATAGTCTTGATACACTCCTTGATGAGCCAATCCACCAGTATTGACAGCTCTAAAAAGAACTGCATTAGGCTAGTGTCAAACTGCACCAATCGGTGCACAAGGCGCTCCGGTGATCTCAAGTCTAAGGATCACATGCACCACCATTCATTAGAGATTTGTTCCATAGACACCGAGGTTACCACCATAGGAATCCTTGGTGGGTCCGTCCAGTGAACTTGTGGGTGTATTCGCCTACAGCAAGCACCCAGTGTTGCATCAGGTTGTCACCAAACAACCTCGACAAGTGAGATCAGTCAATGCCTTTGACAGGGTCATTCAAACATGATAGCCTTACCGTATTATCTATGCCCTCACTTCAAATAATACTGCGGACGGAAGTTTCTAGAATGACCACCATAGTGCTCATAGGGTTCTCACTATCAAGATTGGAAAACTTGATACCCTCGTCAGGTTTTACCATTCTAAGGACTATATCAATACATATTGCAATAATAATGATTTACGCGATTAGAATAAAATGTATTTATTGATTAATGAACATTATTACAAAGAGTCAATTCTACAATAATTGATTGGCTTTAGGGCATCTACTCTAACAATCTCCCACTTGCACTATAGCCAACCATTCATGTATTAATACCAAATGATCTCAAGTGCCTTTCATGCTTCTGTTGCGACAAAGGCTTTGTTAGTGGATCTGCGGATTGTCGTCAGTATGCATTTACTAATCTGCATGTCTTTCCTCAACTATCTCTTGATGAGTGGAATTGTTTGAGTATGGTGTCGGACTTCTGATGAGACCGTGGGTCCTAGCTTGAGCAATGCTCTATTGTTGTCACAATAGATGTCTATAGGATCAACAATTGTGGGAACCACACCAGTTCAGTAATGAACTTCTAATCCAGACTGCCTTTTTGGCCACACTGACAATGCAAATACTCAGCCTCCATTGTAGAATCCGCTTAGTGCTTTGCTTGGAGCTTTTCCAGCTCATTGCACCTCCATTGAGACAAAATACAAACCCTGATTGTGATCGATAATACTCTCATCCGTTTGGAAACTAGCATCACTGTATCCTCTTACAGTGAGCTCATCTTCCCCTATAAACCAGAACATATCCTTAGTCCTCTTAAGTACTTAAGAATATTCTTGACAGCCATCCAGTGATGCTCACCTGGATCCGATTGATATCTCATACAAGTGCCAAAGCACATGAGACATCAATCGAGTACATAACATGGCATACATGATGGATCCAATTGCTGATGCATATGGGATCTCTTCATCCTATCTCTCTCATCTTGTGTTTTAGGACACAATTCCTTAGAGAGATAAACCCATGTGACATCAAAAGAATCTCTCCTGGATTCTTCTATACTAATCTTTTTAGTACTTTGTCAATAGATGCATCTGTCTTAGGCCAAGCAACCTACGCGATCTATCATGATAGATCTTATTACAAGGATGTAGGTGCTTTCCCTAAGTCTTCATGGAGAAGCACTTGGATAACCAAGTCTTTACCGACTGCAAGTTCGGTTATCATTCCGATCAGAAGTGTGCATCGACATACAACACTAGGAATCTACTGCGCTCCCATTCACTTCTTGTAAACACAGGGTCATCTTCGTTCTTGATAAATCTGAATTCTTTTACGGTTTCATCAAAACGAATGTTCAGCTCCTTGAAGTTGCTTGAGTCCATAAATGGATCTCTGCAACTTGCATACCTTATTAGCTTGACTATTAAGAACGAAACCATCAAGTTGTATCATATACACATCCTCCTCAAGGTTTTGTTTAGGAAAACAGTTTTGACATCCATTTGCCAAATTCATAGTCATGATTGCAGCAATCGCAAGCATAATCCAGATGGATTTAATCATGACAACCGCAAAAAGGTTTCTTTATAGGTAATGCCATGAATTTGTTTGAAACCTTGGCAACCAGTCGTGCTTTATAAGTATGCACCTTCCCATCCATGTTAGTCTTCTTTTGAGACACATTTACACCTATGGGTTTTACCCCTCGTGGTTTCACCCAGAGATGATCCTTGGTTCTGGTACATGGAGTCCATCCAGTTTCTGGCTTCAGTCATTTAACGGATCTGGATCCGATTAATGTCTTCGTAGGTTCGGGTTCATCGTCTTGGTGACTAGTACGTACCATGTTGAGTCACGAGATAATCGTATCTTTCGGGCTCATGGCTACTTCCCAGATCTACGTAGCTCTGTGCTACCTGAGGTTGTTCACTTGATCCACAAGTTATGGAGTAACCTCCTCATGATGTTCAACCATTCCTGTGGCACATCATCCCGTCCTTCGTCTAGTATATCTTGTGGTTCTAGAACTTCATCAAGTTCTACTTTTCTCCCACTAGTACTTTTTAGAAAATATTCCTTTTTCTAGGAAGACACCAGATCGAGCAACAAAAATTTTGCGCTCTTCTGGGTGGTAGAAATAGTATCCTTTGGTCTCCTTGGATACCCCACAAATATACATTTACAGGATTTTGGGCCCAGCTTGTTCGAAGTCAATTTCTTAACATAAGCTTCGCAACCCCAAATCCTTAGATAAGACAAGTTGGGCTTTCGCCTACTCCATAGCTCATATGGAGTCTTATCTATAGACTTTGACAGCACACAGTTCAAAACGTGAGTCCCAGTCTCTAGGGCATAACCCCAGAACGATGCAGGTAAATCACTAAAACTCATCATGGACCTAACCATGTCAAGTAAGGTCCTGTTCCTCCTTTTAGACACTCCATTGTGTTGGGGTGTATAAGGAGGGGTGAGTTGTGATACTAACCCACATTCTTTCAAGTACTCTGAAAACCCTTAGCTTAAGTATTCACCTTCTCTATCCGACCAAAGAGCTTTAATACTTTTGCCCAACATATTCTGCACTTCATTCCTAAATTCCTTGAATTTATCAAAGGCTTTAGATTTATGTCTCATAAGGTAGACATAACCACATCTATTGAAATCATCAGTAAATGTGATGAAGTATGAATATCCACCCCTGGCCTCAACTGTTAGTGGACCACATACATCACTATGGATGATGCCTAACAGCTTAGTAGCCCTTTCACCTTGTCCTGTGAAATGAGACTTGGTCATCTTCCCTAACAGACATGACTCGCATACCTCAAATGACTGAAAGTCAAAAGAGTCCAAAACTCCATCCCTTTGAAGTCTTGCAATGCGGGTCTTATCAACATGACACAATCTACAGTGCCAGAGATATGTCTGGTTTTGATCGCTATGTTTAGCTTTCTTGGTTTCAATGTTGAGAATATCTTTATTGTTTAAATCAATAACGTATAATCCATTATATAACCTTACAATTCCAAATAGAATACCATTCAAACTAAAGGACAACAATCCATTAGATATCTCAAAATGATACCCTATATTATCCAAAGCGGATACTGAAATAATATTTCTAAAAATAAAAGGTACATGATAACAGTTATGTAGTTCCAATAACAAGCCCATAGGCAAAGATAAACAGTAAGTCCCTATAGCCAATGCAGCCACATGTGCTCCATTTCCAACTCGTAGGTCCACCTCTCCCTTGGCGAGCAATCTACTCTGCCTTAGTCCCTACACATCAGTACAAATGTGAGTACCACATCCTGTGTCAATGACCCAAGATGTTGAGGGAGAGAAATTAATCTTAATCATAAAAACATCTGAAGTTGTAGCATCTGACTTCTTCTTGCTTGCGAGGAAAGCCTTGCAGTGTTTCCTCCAATGGCTAGGCTTGCCACAAAAGAAGCAGATTACCTTGCCCTTCCCTATGCCACTCTCAGGCCCAAAAGCAACCTGTCCTTTGGGCTTGGGCTTGGGCTTGGGTTTGGCCTTGGCCTTACCCTTGCCATTACCCTTTGGTTTACCGGCAGCAACCAGTAAAACAGCCTTGGACTTTTTCAAGTCCTGCTCTGCAGTACTAAGCATGTTCAAAAGTTCTGACAGGGTTTTTTCCATCGTGTTCATATTGAAATTCATTATGAACGGAGCATAAGAGTCAGGCAAGGATTGCAGAATTAAATCCATTTTTAATTCTGCATCCAAGCCACATCCCAAAGTCTCAAGCCTCTCTATGTGCTCGATCATCTTGAGCACATGAGGACCAACTTGGGCTCCCTCAGTCAGACAACTCCCAATAGTGCTTTCGACACCTTGTACCTCTCATGTCGAGCATTTGTTTCGAAAAGCTTTTTGAGGTGTAGAATAATGGAAGAAGCATCCATATTCTCATGCTGCTTTTGTAGCATAGGTGTCATCGATGCTAACATCAAGCATTGAACGCTATCAGCATCATCAAGGAACTTTTGATAAGTATCCTTTATTTCTTGAGTGGCATCAGGATCAGACTCAGCCATGTATGACTTTTCAAGGATATATAATTTCTTTTCTGACTTGAGTATAATCCGAAGATTACGATACTAGTCTGAGAAATTGGATCCATCCAACCTGTTTTCTTTCTCGATTATCGGTCGCAGGTTCATAATGCTCATTTTGGTGAATCTACAATTGCAGAAAAATAAAGTAATTATAAAGTTCATTATTATTTAATATGGTCTTTTATTAAACGATGCTCCCACTATTTTACTCAAGTCAATAGCCCTCACTATTAACTCAGGAAAGCCCGTTGACTTTCCTAGTGCACTGAGATCCCATCCTGCCCATTTCAAACCTTCGCTTTGGCGAACAAGCCAAAATGAGTTGATTAGGTAGGCCAACAAACTTAATCCACACCAATTGATAGCTCCCACTATCAACCTGAAATGTGAAAAAGCCAACAAGCCAATCACACAATCCAATGGCTCCAACCATTGTCCTCAAGTGTGATTCTCAGTATCAATAGAGTGGACACTACATGTCACCACGTACACATAATATGTGTACTGCTCTACTATGCCTATGACATGTTTATCAACCTTCGCCTTGGTCAACAAGCAAAACCATCATTTTAAGTCGACCCATCATCATTAAGGAAAACTCCAATGCATTTTAACCTCCCATTGGTAGAAGTGTACCCTTCACTTTGGCGAACAAGGTTTCGATGAATAGTGGTTTGATTAAAACCATGGTGGTGGAAGGCATACATGACTTAATGTACTTTAATTGAGGGTTTGTTATTTAATGTCTCATCAAATTATTATCTTTGTTAGAATGACATTGTTTGGCATGTTATTCAAACATTCAACCTTAGCATGCATTCTAAACATAATATAAAACGTGTCGGTAAATGGCCCAACTAAAACCGATTTCCTTAAGCCTAGAGGAATCGGTGGATCACCTAGGGGTCCTTTAATAAACATCTTGAGTTTTCAAGTATGGTTGCCTCGTCCTTTGCTCCGTCTTTAAGTACATTACAAAAACATCATTCTAAATTTACAATAAAATAATTATACAAATTCTTTACATCAATAAATTTAGAAACCTCGATTTACATTCGAGGGGATTGAGATGAGAAGAGAATGTACATTGAGAAGAGGAGAAAGGCAGGACACGCAGGCCCTATTTTATAAATTTACAACCATACATACCCAAAAATAATTTAAAACATTCACCCTTAGGTCTAAGGCTCATGTACTGGGCACCATGCAATATACAAACAAGTACAAAGCATACATTTAAAAAACAATTAATTTTTGAAATTTTTGGGTTAATTACATTTACCCCCTGACAATTTACAGATCTGCATTTGGTCCAAAAGTTTTGAAACTTTACATTCTGGCCCCTGTTCACTCGGAGGTGTGCTCGCTGCGGTGATGGTTAGATCGCCACGGCGTGCATTGGTTATGCTAACGTCCATGCTCTAAGGACGATCGCAACAGAGAGCGCTGTTTTCGTACAACGCTTGTCCAAAGGACGATCACCATGATGATCGCTGGTTTCGTCACCGGTGCCAGCATGAACAACGCTCGCTGCGGCGATGGGTTATATAGCCGTGGCGAGCGTACACAGATCTGTAGCTCCGGATCTGTTCATATAGTAACCATATACACTCCAAACGGATTTTCAATCAATCATACACATTGATTTCAACCAAAAATCCATCACCAATATACCAAACTTGTAGATCATCAACAAATTAAATTAATCGATTAATAAATTTCTTAAAACATGATTTTAAGGCAGATTTTAGGCATTGTCATATACTGAATTGTGCCGCGAGATAACTTCTTCCGTACTCAGGAGTGATGAATCCTCTGTCAATCAACCATAGTCTTGATACACTCCCTGATGCAGCCAATCACCACTGTATTGACAGCTTTGAAAAGAACTACGTTAGGCTAGTGTCAAATTGCACCAATCAGTGCACAAGGCGCTCTGGTGATCTCAAGTCTAAGGATCACATGCACCACCATTCGTTAGAGAATTTGTTCTATAGACACTGAGGTTACCATCCATATGGAATCCTTTGGTGGGTCAGTCCAGTGAACTTGCTGTGGTGTATTTGCCTATAGCAAGCACCCATGTGTTGCATCAGGTTGTCACCAAACAACCTCGACAAGTGAGATCAGTCACTACCTTTCGACAGGGATGTTCAACACTATGATAGCCTTACCGTATTATCTGTGCCCTCACTTCAAAATAATACTGGGGCTGCGGACGTTTCTAGAATGGCCACCATATGTGCTTATAGGGTTCTCACTATCAAAATTTGAAACACTTGATACCCTCGTCACGGTTCTACCATTCTAAGGACATATATCAATACATATTGCAATAATAATGATTTATGCGATATAGAATAAAATGTCTTTTATTGATTAATGAACATTATTACAAAGAGTCAATTCTACAATAATTGATTGGCTCTAAGGCATCTACTATAACAGATGTCAGCACTAGTCTGACCCGCTAGTTAGATCGGTTCAACTGCCCCAACCTGGGACCCGGTCCTTTAGCCGGGTTTCACCTCAGGTTGGATATTAAAACATTGGTTTTGACTTCACCAGGATTTTATGAATTAATCTACGATTTCTGTTACTTCTACATTCACATGCAAGGATTATAAATCAAACACCCTAAGATGTAAAACATACCTTCTCAGGCTATGTTTTCGTACTTATCCCTATTAAGCTTCTGCACCCAACAAAATGAAGGTTAATAGTTCCAATTCCGTTAAGCTAAATGAAATCCTAAATTGATTTCATGGATTCTCAAACCTATCTCTAGCATTCAATCAATCAATGTCATTTACCCTAAGAGGCTAATACATGATTCACTTCTCAGTCTCATCATGCTCAACAAGTAATTTCAATAAGAACAAGAGTAAATACACAATCCATGCAATAGAATGTAAAAGCAACATCAATTTATTGATTAGACATTAAAATCCCAATTACATCAAAACCCTAGCCCAAAAGTGAGTTAGTTCATACTAAAATTAAAGCAAATCAAAATAAAAGCTGAAAACACAGAGTTCAACATGATGGAATAACGAAAAGAGAGTGAATCTTCCCTATTTGATGAACCCAAAGGCGTCCAATCTTCAATTTCTCTCATTTTTCTCCAAACAGTGTTGAACCCCTTTCAAAATAACTAAGTTTCTCTTAAATAGTCAACCCCTAACCCTAAGACTAATACCATACAATTAAAACACATAGTTTTAATAAACTTGAAAATTGCAGACTTCGCCGCGACTTTAAGTTGGCTTTTATTGAATAATCTGACCCGAGACTTTCTTGCCACGACGAAGAATAAATTTCGCCACGGCAAACTTTTTTGAACTATTCTGAATTTACACAACTGCCCTCTGCTTGCTTCTTTGCTTGAATCTTCAATCTTTGTGATCTCCAATAAGAACAAGCTTCATAGTGCTTCGAATCCGCATCAGAACTTTCCCGATTCCTAGAATTCGTTTGATTCTGGGTCCAGAAACTCAATTCTACTCAGTGTTTGCTGTAACTACACGTTTTGGCTTGAAATATAAAATATATGAAATTAAGTTGCAATTCAAGCACAAACTTAAGAAGAAGTATCCAAAATCTAGCTAAAAAGCATAGATAAAACAATATAATCCTAGGATTATCAAATACCCCTAAACTTAAGGCATGCTCATCCTTGAGCATCAGGCACAAAACTCAACTAAAGAAGAACAACTAACCA
Source organism: Pistacia vera (assembly GCF_008641045.1). Taxonomy (NCBI): domain Eukaryota; kingdom Viridiplantae; phylum Streptophyta; class Magnoliopsida; order Sapindales; family Anacardiaceae; genus Pistacia; species Pistacia vera. The sequence continues at coordinate 1,379,298 of NW_022196159.1, read as the reverse complement.
ACAGAGAAAAGACAACAAAATTGAAAATGAAAATTTGAAATCAAAATCAAACACAAAGATATGCTAGAATTGATGTAAGTCTCAAAAGTTGTTGAAACATACGAGAAAATGCTTAACACTCCAAGAAGTTATAAGTTGATTGACTATCTTTCTCTATCGGCCTCTTGAGTAGGTAATCCCCACTTCAGTCCACCTTCCAACTTCCCAGATTATTTTATATAGAAATGCAAAGTTTATCAAATGGTGGTAGACTCCATAAGCCTAAGTATCGAACTATTCTCCACTAATGTGGACTAGACATCACTAAGGATCAATAGGTCTTTGCAAGCTAGTAATGTTAGGCTTGGTTTGTGGGCTCCAAGGAAAAGGATAGGATAACAAAGTAAGAGAGCTCGGGTTTCCTCATGCAAACACTAAGAGCTACCTTAATCTCCACTTTCTTTCTCAACCACCAATCAAGGTGTCAACCTTTTTATAATCCTCAAACATGTGCAATTCTTATTTTTGATTCTGAATTGAAACTCCAGAATTATATATATATATATATATATATAAGGAGATATCTATAATATATATATATATAAAGTGACATTAATTTATTGAGGTCAATTACCCCTTCTTCTTGCCCTTTTTGTGACCCCCAAACTTATTATTTTGGTTCGTCAAAATCTCACACAACTCTCCAAGCTCTTTTGTGTCCTGCATTAGGTCCAGAATTCTCTTAAAGGTTGTGAAATGTGTTTAGGGTGAAAGGTTTGGGCATTTTTGGTTGCACAAGAAGAATAGGACAGTGATAATCTCATAAGGCTCAAATGAGTGACTAGGGAAAAATTTATTCATGGTCGGTTGGAAAGGCTCAAACATTTCGAAAAATTGCCTAAATCATTTCCTCAATAATGTCTATTCCTAGAATTTTGCCTCAAGCACTTCTCAACTAGGTTCTAGAGTCCACCAACATTATCAAGACTTCACCTAACCACATAAAATGTTTCTAAGCATGCCGAAATAATGAAAATGGTGGTTGAACCACTCAACAAACCTCTAGAAAAGAAAAGTTAATCAACCAACCTAAACTTGAAGCAATGCTTAACATTTTCCATAAATAAAATCTCAACAATCCTATTCTCATCATAAACCTATGCAATTCATCCTTGGCAACAACAATACAAAACACAAAAACAAACTAAACACAATTTTTTTTTTCAAATTTTCCTACCCCCAAACTTAAAATGACATTGTCCCCAATGTCACATCATGTACATCTCAGGAATAGAAAAACAGAGTTAAAGGGTACGAGATTTTTCCTTGATTAATCAGTGAAGGCCAATTTTCATTCAACATCATGCACACCCGTTCCTTGGCTCCCTCATCATCATCATCTGTAAAATAAATGAAAATCTATGGTGTCCACTATGTTAGATATCTTCACTAATTAATATGAAAAAATTACAACCTAATCTCAACTGTATCAACTAAACTAGAAAATTCAAACAACAAAAATTAACAAACTAACAAAAGAAAATAGGTTCCAATTTACAAGACAAAAAGAAATGAAATCAGAAAATACAAAAACAAGTGTTTCAGGCCTCATTCGTTAGTCTTCCTCTTCTCCTTCGACGTCATCATCTTCTTCCATGGCATCATCCTCTTCCTCCTCTTGCTAATCTTGCCATTGGAAGTTTGATACATCAATGCCTAGATATGTGCAGCAGTTGTATTGCATCTCGTATAACATTCTGGTCTGACCTGCCATCCAATCTTGACGTCGTTCCATTTTGTTCACTTTGTCCAAGATTTGTTGCAACAACTCTCTTGTCATGGATGTTGAACTAGGGATAGTGGCTGTTGTTATGGTTTAGTCTTTTCGAGCCGGAGCTGGTTCCTTCACTAGTAGGATGCTCTAGGAGCTTGTAATAATAGTTGTGATTAAGGGCTGGGGTAGGATGAAGAAGTGGTTCATTCTCTGCCTTCTTTACTCCTACTCAAGTGCAAATCTCAGTGATGAGATGTGGGAAGGCAAAGGTCCCTCGCCCTGGTTTAGCTGCATGCCGTATACTCTCCATTATGATATTCCCCACATCCATCTTCTTTCCAGTGGCAATGGCATAAAGTAAGAATGCTCACTCAAAAGCCACTGTATTGTAGTGTGTTTCTAGGACCATCCGCGCACAGACAAAGTATTGCTACAATCTAGCTATAAGAATCAAATTAGTTCTTTTTATGCTTCTCCTTCCCTTCTTAGAAATTTCCCAAGAGGTACCCGACTTTGCAATAACCCTAAGAATCTCATCCTGGTTAATCTCTTTCTTTTTAAATTCTGCATACTCATCACGGTCAATTTGATCAATCTTGTAAAATTCATTGATAATCTTCGCACTAATCGGCACCTTAATACCCCTCACATATACATGCCCGGGCTCACACTCAGGGAAGTTGGCATAAAACACTCTTACGATTAGCTCTATGGCTAAATGCTCCGGTTCAAGCATAAAGAGATCCCAACCTCTCCCTCGGATCCAATCTTCTTTATGGATTGTGGTCAATCCTCTCTTGGCAATAAAACCTTTGTCTTTTCTTTTAATTGCTCCTTCGTAACGCTACCCAGCCTTCTCATTCACAAATCTATTGTCGACTTGTTTTCCTTTACCCCTAGCAGCCATTTTGAGCGGCATTTCGGCTTTCAATAATGTTCACTCAATTCTATCGCTAAAATTCAGTAATTCAACTCCCAAATCAAATACTAATGCACACTTCTCATAACCTAATAATTGAATTTTAAATTCACCCTTTAACAATTCAAAATTCACACTCAAACCCCAAAATTTCTAATCTTCCAAATGCACTCAAACAACTTCAATATCATAAACCCAACTTCCTCAACACAAAAAAAAAAAAAAAAAAAAAAAAAAAAAATCAAAATCAACAGTTCCCAAATCAAAATCACTCCACAATTTGCATCAAAATCCACAACTCAAGAAATTTAATCAATTTCTCAAACTTAAAGCATTAAAAACCAAAATTGATCTAATTTAAGGTTAGAGAACTTGAAATCTTACCACACCCACAACGAATTCACCTTCAATTTCACCAATTTCTGCCTAACTCGCAAGATCCCCAAATTTTGGAAAACCTAGGATTTCCAAAATTTCTTCAATACTTTGCAAAATCCATGAAAAAGTAAGGTGATTTAGTGTTTATGAGGGTTAAGGAGTGGATTACTGGGAAGAATATTCACTGGATACACTCTGGATCGAAGGTGGAAGTGTTTGGTTCTTGGAAGTTTTTGGAAGCTTTCACGAAAAATGAAGAGCCAATGCGAGTTTATATAAAAAGTAGTTTTCACCGAGGCAAAGAATACGCTTCGCCGCGGCGAAGTTCTTGAATCATTTGTGTGATATGTTCGATGCCGTGACGAGAAATTTTCTCGCCACGGTGAACTTTGGCAGTGTATACAACGACAGCGAAATATGGAATTCCATTAAGTCCAATTTTGGCAGTGTAAACAATGTCACGGCAAAGAATAAACTTCGCCGCGACGAAATCTGGAAAATTCCAATACTTGCCACATTTTGATCATTCACCTGAAACACCAAAAGACAAATGAAATTAAACTATTTCCTAAGTCATAAAACATATAAACAAATTCAAAACAACTAAAAATGAGAACACTTGGGTTGCCTCCCAAGAAGCGCTTGTTTATAGTCAGAAGCTCAACTTTCTCAAGTCCTTATTCAGGAATGTCGAGTTTGACGGATAGTGACTTGCAACTCAATGCCCCATCAATGTATAGCTTCAATTGCTGCCCATTAACCTTAAATGTTCCCTTTTCTTCATGTGAAATCTCCACAGCTTCGTATGGGTAGACTTCCATAACTATGAAGGGTCCAGACCATCTAGACTTAAGTTTTCTGGGAAAGAGCCTAAGTCTAGAATTGTACAGCAAAACGTTCTAACCCACTTCAAAGTTTTTCTTCGTGATATGCTTGTCATGCCACATCTTGGTCTTTTCTTTGTAAATACGGGCATTCTCATAAGCTTCATGATGCAACTTTTCAAGTTCATTGAATTTTAGCATCCTTTCATCCCCAACAGCTTGCAAATCCATGTTTAGCTGCTTGACTGCCCAATATGCCTTATGCTCGAGTTCCACCGACAAATGACATGCCTTCCTATAAACTAATCGGAACGGAGACATACCAATTAGAGTCTTGAATGCAGTGTGGTACGCCTATAACACATCATCTGACTTCCGTGACCAGTCCTTCCTAGACGTGTTAACTGTCTTCTCTAAAATTCTTTTTAGCTCTTTGTTTGACAATTCCACTTGCCCATTAGACTGAGGGTGGTATGGTGTAGTCACTCTATGTTTCACTCCGTATTTTCCTAGGAGCGCATCAAATTGCCTATTGCAAAAATGAGATCCTCTATCACTGATGATTGCCCGTGGTACTCCAAATCTTGAGAAAATGTTCTTCCTCACAAACTTAACCACCACTGTGGCATCATTGGATGGTAATGCAACTGCTTCCACCCATTTTGACACATAGTCAACAACCACCAAGATATACACATTTCCATATGAATTCGAGAAAGGGCCCATGAAGTCAATCCCCCACACATCAAAAAGTTCAACAACTAGAATGTTACTCAATGGCATCTCATCTCTCCTTGAAATATTTCCACTTTGTTAACATTGGTCACATTCTTGAACCACCCGGAAAGCATCTTTGAATAGAGTTGGCCAATAGAATCCAGATTGAAGGACCTTGGCTGCTGTTCTAGTCCCTCCAAAGTGACCACCAACTTCCTTCTCATGGCAATGCCTTAAAATACTCTCCATCTCCTCTTTCGGGACACATCTACGTATCATTTGATCTACACAGTGTTTATACAGAAATGGTTCTCCCCAGAAATAAAACTTCAAGTCAGAGAAAAATTTCCTTTTCTGTTGGAAACTCATGCCATTTGGGAGCACTCTTGATGATAAGTAGTTTGAAAAATCTGCATACCAAGGTGCTTCTTCAACTCTCATCAGTTTCTCATCCGGGAATGTCTCATTGATTTGAGTTTCCTCTTCACTTCCCTGGTTTGGTCGTTCAATCCTTGATAAATGATCTGCCACCACATTTTCTAACCCTTTTTTTTCTCAAATTTCTAATTCGAACTCTTGTAGCTGTAGGATCCATCTAATCAGCATTGGTTTTGCTTCTTGTTTTGCCAATACGTGCTTGTGTGTTGAATGGTCCATGTAGAGAGGGAAAAAAGAAATTTTTAGATTTGGAAGAAATGCATACCTATACAATCGACGAAATTGGGTTCTTTTCTGAGTTTTTTGCCTTTAAATGGAGATGGGTGAGAATTCAAATGTGAATCTAAGGTGCGGAAGTAGCTACTTGTGTAGGGTTTAACGAAAAGATGGCTATGAGGTTTATGATGACAAAGAGAAATTTAATTCGATTTCAAGTGGTGCATTTGTTATTTGAATTACAAATTTGGGTGTCAAGAAGCTCGATGGAATAACACCTAATTTATGGTAATTTTGATCAAAGGATTAAAACCTAATTGAAAGGAAATAGAAAAACTAACCTTTGAAGACTGAATCTTGCCTGGGAATTCTTCCAAAGGTTTTAGTCGTTGCTCCTTGTTTTATATTAAACACTTTCCAAAAAAAAAAAAAAAAAAAAACCTTACCAAAAAAATAAAAATAAAAGGCACAATATGAAAATTAAGGAGGGAAAAAATATAATCTTTATCTTATTTGAAGTGTAAATATAATTTTTAATTGAAACAACAACAATAGACTTAACCTAATTAAATAATAATAAGGTTCACCATAACTAGGGTTAAACAAATTATCTTATTAAATTAATCTTATAATTAGTAATGTATATAAATTATTTATCAAATTATTCACATTTAAAAGATAAATTATGATGAAGAAAATTAAATTCTACATATTTAAGATAAATAATTTTAATTATAAATGATGAATAAGATAAATAATCTTTACATAGTGGGGTTGTTACACAAGCCAACCATAGTCTCATCTGATTCACTAAGTTCAATTTTTATGAGCAAATTTATATTCTTATTATAAACAATATGAAAAGATATTGTGAATTAAATCACGACTGGTTTAAATCAATTGCAATTGGTACCTTGAGAATGATTTATTAAATCATAAGGAGATGATAGCCACTTAAATCCTACCATTACTAAGCTCCGTAATGAATTATTTATTTCTTGTTCATAGAACGAACTTCCAAATTGATCTCCAACTTATTGATTACTGATGTGGAACGTGTAGCAGATGAGTACATGGAGCGAGCTGAGCATCATACACTCAAACAGATAGCCAAACGGATAGCAATATTTTGTTTTCATTATTTCATATATCTACTTTTTTTTTTTTTATTATTAATGTGTGGTTATAATAAGTTATTAATTAGTTGAAGAAACATTTGTATAGGTTCTTAGGAAAATTGAAGCATTATATTTGTAATAAGAGTCGACTAGAATTTTCTACTGCAAAGGGGTACATTATGGAAGAGAGTCTAATATTTTGCTTGGCATATTTAAATTGTATTGAAAGTAAGCTTGATAAGTTGGGAAGAGTTCTTTTAAGTTAGCTATTGGTTGAAGGTTATAATTTATTATTGACCTTAGCTATGTGATTAACACTATGTTTAATTTGACTATAACTATTTAATTCACAAGTAATAAAAATATAATTACTCATGGGATAAATTAGAATATCTATAGCTGCATACTATAAAGATTGTATAGCTAAATACCTTAATTAATTTATTGCTAATACACACATATTAGCTATATATTTAAACTAGTAGCTAATAATGATACTATAATATTGTTACTACCATGAAAATAAAAATTGTATAGCTAAATACCTTAATTAGCTATAAATTTCAATATTTTATAGTTAATTCACAAATAATAGCTATATAGTTAAACTCGTAGTTAATAATGATACTATATGCCATGTAAATTAAATGTTTATAGCTAAATACATTAATTAGCTACAATATTGAACCATATCTAATACATTGTAGCTAAATGACTAGTTATTGCCATGATTTTAATAATTTAAAGCAAGAGATGAATATTAGCTTCGAGGGAGGAAATCTTATCACTAAAATTATTTCAATTAGTTATAAATATTGACTTTTGTAGCTGTAAATATGTATTTGCTACAATTTTCCTTTCTGCAGCTAATTTTCGTAGCTATATGTCTATAATGTTGTAGTGACACCTTAGCACCTAGCAAATAAGACCGAAATTTGTCAAATGCAAAAATGACAGCTAAAAGCTCTTTTTCAGTAGTAGTGTAATTCAACTATGCATTGGTTAGTGTCCTGCTAGCATATTGAATTACATGCAAAACCTTATTTTGTTGCTGTCCTAAAACCACTCCTAATGCAACATCACTAGCATCACATATCAATTCAAATGGGAGTTCCTAATTGGGAACTACAATAATGGGTGCAAACACTAATAATTTCTTAAGAGTTTGAAAAGCATGCATGCATTCATCATTAAAATCAAAAGAAACATCTTTTATCAACAGATTGCAAAGAGGTTTAGAGATTTTAGAGAAATCTTTTATAAATCTTCTATAGAACCCCACATGACCTAGGAAACTCCAGACTGCTTTAACATTTGCTGGTGGTGGCAGCTTCTCAATCACTTCCGTTTTCGCTCGATCCACTTCAATGCCATCCTTTGAAATTCGGTGACCGAGTACTATTCCTTCTTGAACCATGAAGTGACATTTCTCCCAATTGAGCACCAAGTTTGTATCTTGACATCACTGCAAAACAAATGAAAGGTTAGACAAGCAATTATCAAAAGAAGAACCGAAAACGGAGAAGTCATCCATGAAGATTTCTATAAACTGCTCCACCATGTCACCAAAAATTGACATCATACATCGCTGGAATGTGGCCAGTGCATTGCACAACCCAAAAGGCTTCCTTCTGTAAGCAAAGGTACTATAAGGACAAGTGAATGTCTTCTTCTCTTGATCTTCAGGAGCAATGGAAATCTGTTTATAACCTGAAAAGCCATCTAGGAAACAATAATAAGCATACCCCGCTAGTCTTTCCAATATTTGATTGATGAAAGGAAGTGGAAAATGATCCTTTCTTGTTGCTTCATTCAACTTTTCATAGTCGATGCGCACCCTCCAACCCGTGACTGTTCTAGTCGGTACCAATTCATTGCTTTTGTTCTTTATTACCGTGATGCCTCCTTTCTTTGGAACCACTTACACCGAGCTCACCCAAGGACTATCTGAAATAGGGTATATGATGCCTGCATCTAAGAGCTTCACCACTTCATGCATAGAAGGATTCAATCTCCATTAGGGTTGCACTCTTGGCTTGAAACCATCTTCCATGAGTATCTTGTGCATACAAAGAGAAGGAGAAATGTCCTTAATGTTGGAAATGGTCCATCCAATGGCTGATTTACGCTCTCATAATACTCGAACCAATCTCTCTTCCTCTACTTTATTCAGCTTTGCACTGATGATCACCATAATGCTTTCTGATTCATGAAGATATACATTTTTAAGGTGTGATGGTAAAGGCTTTAGTTCAAGCTCAGGAGATTCCTCCGTTTTTGCCTTTTCCTTCTCTTTTTATATGTCAAATTCTTCAAATTTTGGATCTTGGGTTGTGTCTATCAGTTGGAGTGCTTCTAACAACCTAGCACACCCATTCTTCTTTGACTCTTCCACATCAGTTGTTTTGGATTAGGCAATGCAAGCTTCTAAAGGCAGATGAGGAGTGTTCTCTTTGATAGTATTCGCTACAAGTCTATCCACCAAATCCACACTAAAACATGAATCTGATGGAAATTTCATAGCCTCGAATACATTAAATGTCACCGTTTCATCTTGGACCCTTAGGATCAACTTTCCTTCTTGTACATTAATTAAGGCTCTCCTGGTAGTAAGAAATGGTCATCCCAAAATGAGAGAAATCTCCTTGTCTTCTTCCATATCCAACACAACAAAGTCTGCCAGAAAAATGACTTTGTCCACCTTAACTAGCACATCTTCAATAATGTCCCTTGGATACTTAATGGATCAATCTGCAACCTGCAACGATACAGTTGTAGGTTTCACTTCACCAATCCCTAATCTCCTGAAAATAGAAAAAGGCATTAGATTAATACTTGCACCTAGATCACACAAAACTTTATCAAATGCTATATTTCTTATAACACAAGGGATAGTAAAACTCCCTGGATCCTTGAGTTTTGGTGGTAGCTTCTTCTGTAGAATGTCCTTGAGGAACTTAGCGTAGATTGGCATCTGCAAAAGGAATGTTAATATGCAGTTTTTTAAGTACCTTAAGGAATTTTGTAAACTGCTTATCCTGATTTTTCTTCTTGAGCCTTTGAGGAAAAGGCATAGGAGGGGTGTGTGCCAACTCTAGTGGAATCTCAAGAAATGGTACTTTTTCCTTCTTCTGTTTTGGCATCTTTGGCATCTTCGGTTCTTCTTCTCAAAGATTCTTCGACTCTTCCTCAATAATGATTTCTTCTTCGACTTTTTTATTAGAATCTTCCCTTTCTTTTGGTGGGCTCTTTTCTTTCCCTCTTTGATCAACCTCTTCCAAGACTGTTCCACTCCGTAAAGTTATTGCATTTGCTTGTTCACGTGGATTTGTCACTGTGTTACTTGGTAGGGAACCTTGAGGTCGCCTATTCAACTTTTCAGCTATTTGACCCATCTGTACTTCCAAGTTTTGAATGGACGCCCCTTGGTTTCTGAAATTTTCCCGTATCTCACTCATAAAGCCTGTGGTCTCTTGCATGAACTTTTCGAACATATCCTCGAACTTCAAAACTCTTTGATCCCCTGGTTGATTATTCACCCCCACTTGATTGTTTGGCATTGTTCTTTGATTCCATTGGTTATTCTGATGATTCTGATTGTTCTGATTGTTTTGATAGCCCCAAGACAAGTTTAGATGATTTCTCCAACTAGGATTGTATGTGTTGGAGAAAGGATTGTTTTGTTGTCTTTGATTCCTAGCCAAATAATTGACTTGTTCTGATGATGAAGATGCTAAAGCAAAAGTGTTCCCCACTTGGCATTCAATGCTCGCATGGTTACCTGCACAAAAATCACATGTTACTTGAGGTGTTTGAATTGAATTTACTTGCATACCTCCTAATTGTTTCTGAAGTTTTGTTAGTTGGGCTTAAATGGTTTTGTAAGCATCTACTTCATGAATACCCATAGACTTCTTTGGATGAATTCTTTCATTGGGTCTCTGATAGTTGTTACTTGCCAGGACTTCAAGTAACTCATATGCTTCTTCAAGTGTCTTGTTTTGCAATGCTCCTTCACTTGCTGCATCCACCATTGTTTGCACATTTGTTAACACTTTCTCAACAGTTCCTCATATCTCTCCCATGCTTCATAAAGTGATTCATTTTCTTCTTGGAGAAATGACGTGATATTATTTCTCATCTTTGCAGATTTCGCTGGAGGGAAGTATTTAGTCAAGAACTTTTGAGCCAATTCATTCCAGGTTGTGATTGTTCCTACTGGTAGTGCCATTAACCATCCTTTTGCTTTATCTCTTAATGAAAAAGGAAATAATCTTAATCTGATGGCGTCGTCTGACACTGCATTTGATTTGAAGCTATCGCAGATCTCTAAGAAGTTTGCAATGTGTGAATTTGGGTCTTCCTTCAGATCTCCCCTAAATTGTACCGATTGTTGTATCATTTGGATGATTGCTAGCTTTATTTCAAAATTGTTGGCCTGCATCGGTGGTCTAGTGATACTTGGGCCACTACCATCAATGGAGGGAACTGAGAATTCCCTCAAAGTTCTGGTTTCAACCATCTCAATCACTATCGCTTCTCGTTCTCTTCTCTCTGTGTTAAGTCTTCTTATGGTTCTTTCAATCTTTGGATCAATAGGAACCACTGGACGACATCTAGCTTTACGCATAAACTACACAAAAAGAAAGAGAGCTTGAGATCCCAAGCGAACAGAAAAGAAACAAAAGAATTAAACTAGAAAACAATTAAAACTAAAATTAAACTCCAATCTAGCTAAATCTAGAGAAAACTCAATATTAACAAAACTCAATCCCCAGCAACGGTGCCAAAAACTTGATTCGTTTTTTTCATAAACATGCAATGTGTAGCAAGTCCACTAGTCACAACAAGTAATAGAATGATGAGTAGAGTATCATTCCCACAAGGATTGCGTGTCAAGTACTAATTTTCCTAATTTGTATCAAGTTAGAGCAAACGAAAAATGGTTGGATTTGCGGGAGACAATTAAGCTGAAAATAAAACAAAACTCACAACACAATTTAAAATCTAACTAATGAAAGCAATATCAATTCAAGAAAAATATCAATTAAGACAAAACGGTTAGGGTTTTGACTTCGCTAGGATTTTATGAATTAGTCTACAATTTCTATTACTTCTACATTCACATGCAAGGATTATAAATCGGACACCCTAACATGTAAAACATACCTTCTCAGGCTATGTTTTCCTACTTATCCCTATTAAGCTTCCGTACCCAACAAAATGAAGGTTAATAGCTCCAAGTCCGTTAAGCTAAATGGAATCCTAAATTGATTTAATGGATTCTCAAATCTATCTCTAGTGTTCAATCAATCAATGGCATTTACCCTAAGAGGCTAATACATGATTCACTTCTTAGTCTCATCATGCTCAACAAGTAATTTCAATAAGAACAAGAGTAAATACACAATCCATGCAATAGAATGTAAAAGCAACATCAATTTATTGATTAGACATTAAAATCCCAATTACATCAAAACCCTAACCCAAAAGTGAGTTAGTTCATACTAAAATTAAAGCAAATCAAAATAAAAGCTATAAACACAGAGTTCAACATGATGGAATAACGAAAAGAGAGTGAATCTTCCCTATTTGATGAACCCAAAGGCGTCCAATCTTCAATTTCTCTTTTTTTTCTCCAGACAGTGTTGAACCCCTTTCAAAATAACTAAGTCTCTCTTAAATAGTCGACCCTTAACCCTAAGACTAATCCCATACAATTAAAATGCACAGTTTTAATAAACTTGAAAATTGCATACTTTGCCGCGGCATCGAGTTGGCTTTTATTGAACAATCTGACCCGAGACTTCCTGACTACGGTAAACTTTTCTGAACTATTTTGAATTTATGAAGCTACCCTCCGCTTGCTTCTTTGCTTGAATCTTCAATCTTTGTGATCTCCAATAAGAACAAACTTCATAGTGCTTTGAATCTGCATCAGAACTTTCCCGATTCTTGGAATTCGCTTGATTCTGGGTCCAGAAACTCAATTTCGCTCAATGTTTGCTCTAACTACACGTTTTGGCCTAAAATATAAAATATATGAAATTAAATTGCAATTCAAGCACAAACTTAGGAAGAAGTATCCAAAATCCAGCTAAAAAGCATAGATAAAACAATATAATCCTAGGATTATCACACACTGTGTCACCATTGCAAGAACCCGCGCCTCTTTTACATTGGTCCAGATTTGTAGGACCATAGCGAGTTAGAGACTTTGGATTATGTCATGCCAATATCTCTTCCGGCTACTCCACCCTTGTTGGTGGTGCTAGATGAGTCCTTGGAGCTTCCTTTCAAGATCAGTTTCCATGTGATGTTTGGTACACCTTCTTTTGCTTACTTGCAATTTGTGGGCCAGTTGAATGGTGTTTCCATTCAAATCTTCGTGGATGGTGGGTCGACTTTGAATTTCATCCAACCCCGTGTTGCTAAGTATCTTGGTCTAGCCATTGAAGCTGTTTTACCACCTACTACCATGGTTGTTGGGGATGGGGCTAAGGTACCCATAGAGGGTTGTGTTCGTTCTATTAAGAAAACCATCCAAGGGCATGATATAGTGGTCAATTTATACTTGTTACCTTTCCACGGGTCGGATGTCATGTTAGGCATCACTTGGTTAAGTACTCTTGGCACCTTATCATTGAATTTCAGTACTTTAATATTGGGTTTTACTTTTAGGGACAAGATGGTTGAATTACAAGGGATGGCTGCGTCAATTGCACCAATACAATATAGTTCGTTTGTTGCCTTCAAGAATCCCAAGTATAGACGGCAAAATCTATAGTTACAGAATGGGGGGTATGATCCCGTAAGGTTGAGGCCACCAGCAATCCGTTGCACCTGCACACACAAGAAAACAAGCGTGAAGCTTACGAAAAGCACCGAAGTGGTGTTTGCTGTAGGCACTTCGATGCTCATGTCAGCAAATCTGGGCGAGGCTAATTTAGAGGGGGTTAGGGAAAGAGAAGGTTACCAGAAGTTTAGTCAGAGACTAGAACTACGGCAACGATTTAAGGCTCTCGAGAGTGAGAATTATGGGGCTAGAAGGCGTAGTCTTTCATGCCTGTGAGAGGACTGACCTCTTGTTTAAATAGCAGCTGTAGGATCTTCGAGTCCTAGTAGGACTATAAGTCTTTGGAAGTTGAGGTTTAGCGAATAAGAAAGTCTTTGACTCATTTACCTTAGTGGGAAAAGGAGTCCCAGTAGGTTTAAGACATGGATCTTAGATGAATCGGGATAGTAATGTATCTCTTCGGTAGGATCCGGATAGTGTTGGAATAGGTAGGCAACCTCAGGGTCCAAGTAGAACCTAGGTCTAGTAGGTGATCTTGGATCAATAGGCTTAGACCCAGACAAGCTGATGAAGAGGTCTAAACGAATTGGGACCTTTATTGATTGGGCTCAAGCAGTAAGCAACATGGTAGGTGTAATGAGCGGGCCTAATATATGAACACCGTCATGGGCCCAATCGGGATTGGGCCACGACTCCGAGCATTGTTGAAAGTGTCTTCCCTTTGGGCCTATTAAGGTCGAGGACATTTTTTGGCCCTAACACCAAGCAACTGCTATGTTCTTTCGATTGGAAGTGTTGCCAGTGACTAACTCAGAGCATTCAAAGATACCAGCAAATCTTGAATTGGTTTTACACCAATTTTCATCAGTATTCGCTCGACCCAAAGGCCTTCCTCTTGCTCGGTCTAATATCATGCCATTCCTTTACAACCAAGTACAACACCCGTGAATGTCAAACCATAGTATCCTCATTTTTAGAAAATCGAAATTGAAAGCTTGTCTAGGAAATGCTACATGAAGGACTGATTAGGCCAAGTACTAGCCCATTCTAGTCCTTTGTCCTATTACTAAAAAAAAAAAAGAAAAAGACAGCACATGGAGATTCTGCACAGGTTATAAAGCCTTAAATTTGGTCAGGATTAAGGATTGTTTTCAATTCCGACTGTGGAGGAGTTGTTTGATGAACTGCACGATGTTGAGGTTTTCTCTAAATTAGATTTATTAGCTGGCTACCATCAAATTCACATAAGGGAATTAGATATTGCTAAGACTGTATTCATAATGCATGCAGGGCATTATGAATATTAGTCATGCCTTTTGTCTTGACCAATGTCCCTGCCACATTTCAGCCTACGATGAATGAGACATTTAGGCCTTATCTTTGACACTTTGTTTTGGTATTCTTGGATGACATCCTTTTGTATAGTCTAGATTGGGAGTCCCATCTTGCTCATTTGACACTAGTTTTTCAATCACTACAGGATCATTGTGATGAAAAGGTAGGCAAGCAGGGGAATTTGGGCTGTAACAAGAAAGATTCCAATGGATGAGGTGTGAGAGTAAGGTGTAAAGGTTGAGTGAGGTGTTTGAGTGAGCTGTTAAGAATTGGTTATTGGGTGAAATGGCAATAAAGGATAGGATAAGTGAATAATTTTGTTACGAGGAAAAGTGAATAAAAAGGGGAGGAAATTGAGAGAATGATCATTAGAAATTCATATGGGATATTGGGGAGGAAAGCTAACCTTCGAAGTTCAACTTGGATGGGGAGTAGTTTCTTGTTAATTTGTAAGTTTTTCTTTTATGTAAGGTGACTGATTCCAATTACTGGATTAGTCCATCCGTTTCTTTTATGCTTTGTTTGATTAATATAAATATTCAGTTTGTCATTTCCATTTCATTATTGCCATTTCCTATTTCATTTGAGTTTTTGTCTGCTTCATTTTATCCAACAAAAGTGGTATCAGAGTAGTTTACCGGGGTTATGGTTGCAACGAGAATGAAGACAAGAGTAGAAAATGTGGAAAGGGAAATAGCCAGGATCGGGGTGGACATGGGTATAATTAGAGAGTGTTTAACAGAGCTGCAGGGTTGGATGCGAAGGAAAGAGGAAGAAGAAGTCAGGAGTGAGGAGAGGGGCAAGTCAATAGAGGTACCTTTGGGTAACAATCAGAGTAGGGTTGGTCTGAATGGCAGAGAAAATTGGGATGGTCAACCAGGAGGTGGAAGTTGAAACCAACATCACGGTGAGTCAAGTAGCACCAACAACACCATCCGGGGAGATTTTGGTGGCTGTAAGTTGGAGCTTCCGGTCTTCTCCGGCAAGGATCCATATGGGTGGCTGTTTAGGATTGAGAGACATTTTACAGTCAATGGAATAGATGAAGTAGAGAAGTTAACTACGACGATGGTATGCATAGAGGGAGATGCCGTAAATTGGTATTTGTGGATAGAGGTAAGAGCTTGGGTGGAGACATGGCAAGCCTTCAAACTTGCCCTTCCTCATCGTTTCAGTGGGTCCCAAGAAGGGAGCCCATATGAGACACTCATGGGCATCCAGCAAATGGGAACCGTGGAGGACTACCAGTGGCATTTCGAAGCTGTTATAACACTGTTGGCAGAGGAGAAAGAAGAAATACTAATGGCCGCCTTCTTGAATAGGTTGAAATCAAAGATAAGAGCGGAGATCAAATTAAACCAGCCCAACACTTTAATCCAACTCTTGGATTTGATCCAAAGAGTGGAAGAAAGAATTGGGCCTTGGATGAATTAAGGGATGGGTCAGGGAAGTTTGGAAAGAATATTGGGCCTGTTGGGCGTGTGAGTATGGCGAGTGGATTGGGCCGTGGGTCGCAATTATGGATCATCAAAAGTCGGGTCTAGGACCCAATCTCCCTTCAACTAAAATTCTAGCTCCGCCAGAATTCTTACCATCTCCAAACAGTTGCAACAGCGATGATTGTAACACCTACTGAAAACTAGTACAATGCATGCAATTAACAATGGAAAATTGGGCCCAAAATGTTTCTTTTCATTACAATTCACATGTCTTTTATACACAAAGGTTACTGTTTACAAAAGTGCATTTTAAAAGACAAAATAGGGGAACAGTGTAGCTATTGCTCCTCGCGCGCCGACGCCCCTCCAACCGCATCAACACCTAGAACCTGCATCCACAAAGGAAAATAACGGGGTGAGCACAAATAATGCTCAGTAAGTAAAACTCTCTAACTGTCTGTCCCCGTGTGTGACTCTTAATTCTTTCCTTTTCTAATTCTGTTTCTATTTCTGTTTCTAATAACATCATGGCCTCATCTTACCGGAGGTACGGCCGGATGGCGTTCACACAGCACCATCTCACTCTCTATGGCTATCGGGTGGAATTCACACAGTACCAACCCGTTCTTAGTGACTACCGAGTGAGGATCACAAAGCACCAACTCGGTTCCTCCTAACTATCGGGTGGAGATCACCTAGCACCTACCCGTTCCTCATGAATTTTGGGTAACGATCACCAAGCATTTACCCGTCTCTAGTCACTATCGGGTGATGATCACAAAGCATCAACCCGCTTCTACTAACTGTTGGATGATGATCACAAAGCATCAACCCACTTATCTAATAACTAATCGGATAGTGATCACAAAGCATCTACCCCATTTCTATTACTCATTGGGTGACGATCACAAAGCATCGACCCATCTCTAAGGGCTATTCGGATGATGATCACAAAGCATCAATCCGATTCCCATAACGGTCGGGTGATGATCACAAAGCATCATCCCAACTATACTACTCTTCTAACTCATTCTATTGTAGCATTTTTCAATGCTCTCTACCCTTAGAGTAATTTTACCCACTAAGCTCTCTACTCATAGGGTATTTCTATACACAAAGTTCCCTACTCTTTCTTAGGTCACTTGTCAATGCATATAACAATGCACATGGATGATTCATCTCTACTAATGCACTTGTGAAATGCCAACATGCAATGTTGCAAGAATTAAGGTTCATTACTCACACTCAATTCTCTATTAGGCATTTCATCAAACAACTCATGTGCACTATAAAACTCTATCATAGCCATGAATCTAAAACTTTTCCTAACCATCCAAAATGGGGAAAAACCCCTTCACAAAGTCATAATAACCTGTCAAATAAAACACTTCCAAAAAGGGTTCCATAACACCCCTTCAAATCCATCTCAACTACCTTGCCAAACCAACAACCCATTTCTCATATTTGCAAAGTAATAACATTCACAAAGCATAGAAATTTCTATTTAATCCTTCATACATGCCATATTACATGTATATCACATACATACATCAAGTCTATCAAAACCCTAATCAAGAAATTTCATAAATCTCAACTTGGGTTGGGTTTTACTTACTTGCTATGGAGAGACTTCACCAAATCTTCTTTCCACTTGGTTTTCTTGACTATTCTCTCTACTCTTAACCAAAAGAATGAAAACCCTCAAAATCAAAATGAGCTAAAATCTACAAATCACACAACTTAAGGAGAAATCCTTACCTTAGGAAGCCTTAGGTTGCTTTCTATACCCCAAATTACTTCAAAAATCCCTTGGAAATCCTTGATCAAAAGAAAAGAGAAGTTGAGAGGAGAAGAATGAAGGGTCACGTTTGAGAAGAAGAAATGAGGGGTTCTTTGATTCTAATTCCTTTTAATGAAATATTAACACACTCATTCCCATTTTGCCCTTGTTCTATTTTGGGAATTCCATCCATATCCTTTGATTCATTACAATCTCACCCCCATATCAACACATTCTCCATGAAAAATCCTTACAATTCACTCCCCACTTTTCCTGCTAAAAAGGGGTAGAAAGGTCAAATTGTCCTTAGGGAAGAAAATGTCTAAAACTCAACCAACATTTTATTCGGCCTGTCGCCGCGGCGAAGAAACATTTGTCGCCGCGGCGAAACTGTCCAGAGAGTTTCACCCTTGGTTCAACCCATCTTCGCCGCGGCGAAGATTCTTCTTCGCCGGCAACCCATCTTCGCCGCGGCGAAGATTCTTCTTCGCCCCGGCGAAGCCTGGTACACTCAAATTCTTCTATTTCAACCAAGATTCAGGGCAACAATCAAATAACACTCAAACAAACAAATATAACAACAACCAACTCGATTAAGGGCGAAAGAGGAAACAATAACAACGTACCTCAAGCGGGGCGTTACAATGATTTACCAGTCAGTCTTCAGGAAACCGTTGAACTTAGGAAGATCGTCAACCCAACAACATACCGATAACTAGTTACCAGAGCAGCAACCTCCCATCGCCGCTAGCTGCTGTGTCCAACTCAAATTTTCGGTGAAGCTTCCCTTTCAAACACATGACCGAGGTCGAGATCCAACGAAAAAGGCAGCAAGGAATCTGTTTTAGGTGCGATGGCAAATTCTTACCAAGGCACAAGTGTAGGGAACCTCAGTTTTAGGTGATATTAGTGGATGAAGAAGTTGGGGAAGAAACGGGAGAAGAAAGGGAAAGTGAAAAAGAGCTTCTAGCCTCTCAGCAGAATTCTGTTGAACTTTCCCTAAACTCAGTAGTGGGAATCAATGGACCAAAAACATTAAAGTTGAGGGGACAGATAAATGTTAGAGAAGTGATTGTCTTGATCGATAGTGGAGCGTCACATAATTTTATTTGCAAAGATATCATTGATAAGTTGTCTCTCCTAGTAACACAAACGAAACCATTTGGAGTTCGAGTGGGCAACAGATATAAAGTTAGAAGTGAAGGCAAGTGTCAAGGGGTTTGTTTGGAAATTCAAGGTGTTACGATTGCTCAAAAATTTTTCCCTTTTGACATGGGAAGTGTCGATGTGATTTTGGGAATTGCTTGGCTTGAAACATTAGGTAAGACAACTACAGATTGGAAGAAACATATCAAGAAATTGAAATTGGGAACAGAAAAGGTGAAACTGGTGGGTGATCCATCCTTATACAAGACTTTGGATTCCCTGAAGGCGATGATCAAGACCCTCCAAATTGAAGGTCATGGGTGCTTAATCAAATTTGGATAGATTCAGATGCAACATGTCGATACAAATAGCATGGATTCCCAAGTAAGTACCTTATTACAAGCATTTGATTTTGTTTTTACTCCACTTATTGAATTACCACCTGTGAGATCCCAACACCATGCCATCCGTTTGAAACCCGACACCTTACCCTCAAATATACGCCCTTACCATTACTCGTACTACCAGAAAAAATGAGATTAAGAATTTAGTGAGGGAAATGAGCCAAATCGGGATCCTCTGACCAAGTGTTAGCCCTTTCTCTAGTCTTGTTTTGCTAGTTAGAAAAAAAAAAAAAAAAAAAAAGATGGGGGTTGGCAATTTTGCACCGATTATCGAGCTCTCAACCAGAGTACCATTCTGGATAAGTTCCCAATACCAGCCATAGAAGAATTACTTGATGAATTAAGGGGTGAACAATGTTCTCCAAAATCGACCTTAAGTCAGGTTACCACCAAATCAAAATGAGGGAAGAAGATATTGATAAAACAACCTTTTGGACTCATGAAGAGCATTATGAGTTTTTGGTCATGCCTTTCAGATTGACAAATGTTCCCTCAACATTTCAGGCTCTCATGAATGATATTTTTCGACCATATTTGAGGAAATTTATTCTAGTATTCTTTGACGGTATACTTGTTTATAGCCCGAATCTTGAAACACACCTGAGGCATTTACAGGTTACTCTCTAGACATTACAGCAACACAAACTCGTTGCCAACAAGAAAAAAATGTGTATTTGGCAGAGAGGATAGAGTACTTGGGGCAAATAATTTCCTTAAATGGGGTTGCAGCTAACCCTTCAAAAATCGAGAGTATGGTAAACTGGCCGACACAAAAAGATATCAAGGCTCTCTGAGGATTTTTGGGACTCACTGGATATTATCAATGATTTGTTCAGGGTTATGGGAAGATTGCCCATCCACTAACATCCCTTTTGAAGAAGGATTCTTTCACTTGGAATTCAGAGGCCCAAAGAGCATTTGAGGAGTTGAAACATGCAATGACTTCGGTCCCATTTCTTGCTATGTCAGATTTCTCTAAAACTTTTGTGGTCAAAACTGATGCCTCTGGGAGTGGGATTGGAGCTGTATTGATGTAGGATGGACGACCTTTAGCTTTCTTCAGTCAAGGATTATCCCATCGATCACAACTTAAATTAGTGTATGAATGAGAATTGATGGCAATTGTCTTCCCTATGCAGAAATGGAAGCATTATCTAATGAGAAGACATTTTATTATCAGCATTGATCAAAAGAATCTCCGTTTTCTAATTGACCAATGAGAGATGGGTGAGGATCAATAGAAATGGGTTACTAAGTTAATTTGGCTCGATTTTGAAATTCAATATCGGCCAGACACTGAAAATAGAGTTGTGGATGCATTGTCTCAAAAGGGTGAACCAATCGAACAAGCAGTCCTCTTCTTAGTGTGTTTTGCAGGAATAGAAGAGATCGAAAAGACAATTCATCAAGATCCTAAGTTATGATTGATTATCCAAGACTTACTTAAGGATCCCAATAGTTGTCCTCCTTTTCGGCTGCAAGGAAGTCAATTACTGCCTGGTGCTACCCAAACTCGGCCTACATATCTAGAAGCTTCTAAAAGTATTTCATTCTTCACCAATTGGCGGGCACTTTGGATTTTTTTTTTCACTTATAAGAGGCTTGCTAATGTGGTTTATTGGGAAGGGATGAAAAGAGATGTCTAATCCTTTGTTGCGGCCTGCTCAACCTGTTAACAAAATAAATACGACGCCCTTAGTCCAACTGTTCTTCTACAACCTCTTTCGATCCCCATTCAAGTTTGGGAAGACGTTTCAATGGATTTTACAATGGGACTTCCCCGAATTCAGAATGTTGATACTATTTTAGTGGTTGTCAATCAACTCACAAAATATAAGCATTGTCTCACCCTCAAACACCCTTACACAGCAAAAGATGTGGCAACCTTATTTGCACAAGAAATCATACAGCTACATGGGTTTCCGCGGACCATCATTTCAGATCGTGACCGTGTATTTATGAGTCTTTTTTGGAAAGAATTGTTTAAACAATCTGGCACCCATCTTCTTATGAGTTTGGCCTATCACCTGCAAATAGATGACCAATCCGAGGTGGTTAACAGATGCTTAGAGACTTATCTTTGCTGTTTTATGAGTAGCCAACCACGGCAGTGGCCAAAATGGATCCATTAGGCAGAATTTTGGTTCAGAACTACCTATAATAGCTCTACAGGAATGACACCTTTTAGGGCACTCTATGGCCAAGATCCACCATCTCACTTGAAGTCTATTGATAACTGTTTGATGATTGATGAGGTGAACCAACAATTACAGGATCACAACTTCATATTACAAGAATTGAAGGACAACCTTGTTAAGACTCAAAACCGCATGAAATGCTATAGTGATGGGAAACGACGGGAGGTAACTTTTATTGTGGGTGAAACAGTTTATTTGAAACTTCAACCTTACCGTTTCCGCTCTTTAGCTACCAGATTAAATGAGAAGCTAAGCCCCCGATATTATGGCCCTTTTCTGATTGCCGATAATATAGGCAAAGTAGCTTACTGGCTGACACTACCATCGACCGCCCGAATCCATAATGTGTTCCATGTTTCTCAACTCAAGAAGGCCACATTCCCTCCACCTATGACTCAACCCCTACTAGACAACCTTGATAAAGATATGGTTCTCAATGTTGAGCCTGAAGAAGTGTTGAAAATGCGTCTGTTATTGAATAGAGATTATGAAGTCCTTATCAAATGGCAAGGGCTACCTCACTATGAAAACACATAGGAAGATTTTTCTACTCTCAACTGTCAATTTCCTTCTTTCCACCTTGGGGCGGGTAATGATGAAACCACCCGATATGTGGTATACAGTAAGAAAACCAAGGGAGGCAAGTAGGGGAATTCAGGCTGTAACAAGAAAGATTCTGATGGATGAGGTGTAAAGGTTGAGTGAGCTATTAAGAATTGGTTATTGGGTGAACAAATGGTAGTAAAAGACGGGATAAGGGAATAATTCAGTTAGGAGGAAAAGTGAATAAAAAAGGGAGGCAATTGGGGGATGATCATCAGAAATTCATATGGGATATTGGGGAGGAAAGTTGACCCTCGAAGTTAAGCTGGGATGGGGAGTACTTTCCTGTTAATTTGTAAGTTTTTCTTTTTATGTAAGGTGACTGATTCCAATTACTGAATTAGTCCATCCATTTCTTTTATGCTTTGTTTGATTAATATAAATATTAAGTTTGTCATTTTCATTTCATTATTGCCATTTCCTGTTTCATTTGAGTTTTTGTCTGCTTTATTTTGAGTTGCGAATATGCGGGGATCCAACACATTGCTTTGTGGCAAAGCGGTCTAAGTGTGACTTTGGGAAATATTCTATTCGGTACCTTGTGTCACAACCCGATTGCTTCCCTTCGGACTCGTGCGGCCTTAGGTGCCAATCTCCCGATGATTGCCCTAAGTCAGCCATGCTTGCTTACGCTTCTAGCTAGGCAAGTAAGAAAACACTCACACAAACTCACAAGAGATGTTAGAAGATAATTCTTTACTAATGAGAGAACTTTACAATTCTTGGATGGTTTGGCCAAATGAAGGCCTCCCCCTTTTATAGTAGTTGGAGTTTACAATGGACGGTCTAGATCTCCCGAAGTCAATGGTGGAGATTAGCTAACTCCAAACTACCCCCTACCAACTAATATCTACCAACTACCATATTAATTACAAGATTCTAGCATATACAAGAGTATTCCAGAAGGTTCTAGAATGTCGGGGTGACGCACACCAAGTGTTTGATGAAATGTTTGAGAGGCATCACATTCTCGCCCACCTAATCCAAAGACGTCCTCATCGACTCTTCGTGGAATTATTGGACCTTGTCTTTGAATTACCACAATGCATCTTTGGGTTCCCAACTAGCTTCACTTTTCGGTAGCCCTTTCCATTTGACAAAGTATTCCTGACTTGGAGGGTGGCCCTTTTGTCGAATGACATGGTCGGCTAACACACACTCCACCTCATTGTCATAGAACTTGGTGTTGCCAAATGGTGCCCATTTTGATTCTCCCCTTCCTGGATCTTCTGCATCTTCATGGTATGGCTTCAAACAACTCACATGGAAGACCGGATGAAGTCTCAATCAAGAGGGCAACTCAAGCTTATAGGATACATTACCGACCCTCTTGATTATGGGAAATGGCCCCTTATATTTTTGGACAAGGGCTCTGTGTAGTGGCTGGGTGGACTTGTGTTATGATGGGAGGATTTTGACAAGTACTAGATCTCCCATGTTGTACTCCACATGCCTCGGCTTTTTGTCTACCCACTTCTTCATTTTCTTGGTTGCTTTGTCAAGATATGCTCATGTGATGTCGGCTTATTCATGCCATGACTTAGCAACTTTGAATGTCGTGGGGTTGCTCCCCTTATAACTTGTACCCAAGGTATGCAGCGTGAGTGGTTGTTGGCCTATCACCATCTCGAATGGGCTCTTGTTGGTGGCTTCACTCCTCTGCAAATTATAGGAGAATTGGGCTACATCAATCAACTTTGCCCAATCAAGTTGGTTGGCGCTCACAAAGTGTTGCAGATATATCTCTAGTAAGGCATCCACTCTCTTGGTTTGCCCGTCAGTTTAAGGATGAAAGCTTGTGGAAAATTACAATGCCAACCTCATCAGTTTGAACAACTCGGTCCAAAATCTCCCTGTGAACCGACTATCCCGATTACTGATGATAGACTTCGGAAGACCCCAATACTTCACCACATGTTTGAAGAAGAGTTTGGGCGTGTCTTCCGCTGTACACTCCTTTGGTGCGGGGATGAAGGTGTGTAACGCCCCGCTTGAGGTACGTTGTTATTGTTTCCTCTTTCGCCCTTAATCGAGTTGGTTTTTGTTATATTTGTTTGTTTGAATGTTATGTTGATTGTTGCCCTGAAATTAGTTGAAAATAGAAGGATTTGAGTGTACCAAGCTTCGCCGGGGCGAAGAAGAATCTTCGCCGCGGCGAAGATGGGTTGAACCAAGGGTGAAACTCTCTGGACAGTTTCGCCGCGGCGACAAATGTTTCTTCGCCGCGGCGACAGGCCGAATAAAATGTTGGTTGAGTTTTAGACATTTTCTTCCCTAAGGACAATTTGACCTTTCTACCCCTTTTTAGCAGGAAAAGTGGGGAGTTAATTGTAAGGATTTTTCATGGAGAATGTGTTGACATGGGGGTGAGTTTGTAATGAACCAAAGGATATAGATGGAATTCCCAAAGAAGAGTAAGGGCAATATGGGAATGCTTTGTTATACATTTCATTAAAAGGGATTAGAATTAACAAAACCCCTCATTTCTTCTCCTCAAACGCAGCACTCCATTCTTCTTCCTCTCAACTTCTCTTCTCTCTTGATCAAGGTTTTCCAAGGGATTTTGAAGTGATTTGGGGGTATAAAAAGCAACCTAAGGCTTTCTAAGGTAAGAATCTCTACTTAAGTTGTGTGATTTGGGAGTTTTAACCCATATTGAAATTTGAGGGTTTTCATTCTTTTGGTTAAGAGTAGAGAGAATAGTCAAGAAACCAAGTGGAAAGAGGATTTGGTGAAGTCTCTCCATAGCAAGTAAGTAAAACCCAACCCAAGTTGAGATTTATGAAATTTCTTGATTAGGGTTTTAATAGATTTGATGTATGTATGTGATATACATGTAATATGGCATGTATGAAGGATTAAATAGAAACTTCTATGCTTTGTGAATGTTATTACTTTGCAAATATGAGAAATGGGTTGTTGGTTTGGCAAGGTAGTTGAGATGGATTTGAAGGGGTGTTATGGAACCCTTTTTGGAAGTGTTTTATTTGACAGGTTATTATGACTTTGTGAAGGGGTTTTTCCCCATTTTGGATGGTTAGGAAAAGTTTTAGATTCATGGCTATGATAGAGTTTTATAGTGCACATGAGTTGTTTGATGAAATGCCTAATAGAGGTTTGAGTGTGAGTAATGAACCTTAATTCTTGCAACATTGCATGTTGGCATTTCACAAGTGCATTAGTAGAGATGAATCATCCATGTGCATTGTTATATGCATTGAAAAGTGACCTAAGGAAGAGTAGGAAACTTTGTGTTTAGAAATACCCTATGAGTAGAGAGCTTAGTGGGTAAAATTACTCTAAGGGTAGAGAGCATTGAAAAATGCTACAATAGAATGAGTTAGAAGAGTAGTATAGTTGGGATGATGCTTTGTGATCATCACCCGACCGTTATGGGAATCGGATTGATGCTTTGTGATCATCATCCGAATAGCCCTTAGAGATGGGTCGATGCTTTGTGATCGTCACCCAATGAGTAATAGAAATGGGGTAGATGCTTTGTGATCACTATCCGATTAGTTATTAGATAAGTGGGTTGATGCTTTGTGATCATCATCCAACAGTTAGTAGAAGCGGGTTGATGCTTTGTGATCATCACCCGATAGTGACTAGAGACGGGTAAATGCTTGGTGATCGTTACCCAAAATTCATGAGGAACGGGTAGGTGCTAGGTGATCTCCACCCGATAGTTAGGAAGAACCGAGTTGGTGCTTTGTGATCCTCACTCGGTAGTCACTAAGAACGGGTTGGTACTGTGTGAATTCCACCCGATAGCCATAGAGAGTGAGATGGTGCTGTGTGAACGCCATCCGGCCGTACCTCCGGTAAGATGAGGCCATGATGTTATTAGAAACAGAAATAGAAACAGAATTAGAAAAGGAAAGAATTAAGAGTCACACACGGGGACAGACAGTTAGAGAGTTTTACTTACTGAGCATTATTTGTGCTCACCCCGTTATTTTCCTTTGTGGATGCAGGTTCTAGGTGTTGATGCGGTTGGAGGGGCGTCGGCGCGCGAGGAGCAATAGCTACACTGTTCCCCTATTTTGTCTTTTGAAATGCACTTTTGTAAACAGTAACTTTTGTGTATAAAAGACATGTGAACTGTAATGAAAAGAAACTTTTTGGGCCAAATTTTCCATTGTTAATTGCATGCATTGTACTAGTTTTCAGTAGGTGTTACAAGGTGGCATATTTCGACAACATGTTCACCACAACAATAATTGTACTAAAGCTCTCGGATTTCGGCAAGCACACTATGAAATCCATTGAGATGCTCTCTCATGGTCTGCTTGGTATGGGTAACGGTTCCAATAATCCTGTGGGCTTTGGTGTTCCACCTTATCTTGTTGGCACACAAGACAAGTTCTCACAAATTGTTCCACATCGTCCCGCATTTGTGGCCAATAATAAACTGCCTCCAATAGTGCTCGAGTGCGCCTTCGTCTGGGATGTCCAGCCCATTTGGTGTCGTGACACTCCTCGATCAAGTTCCTCTGCAAATTTCCTCACTTTGGAAAATACACCCTTCTCCCTTTGGTGTACAAGATGCCATCTTCTACCCAAAAGCGTTGGGTCTTGCCATCTTGACCTAAGGAGATGAGTTGCTTGGCCAATGTGTCATGCTCGAGGCCCTCGTTTATGAGCTTGAGAAGATCCCTTGTATCTTACTTATGGCTGCAAACTCGGCCTTCCGACTCAATGCATTTGCCACTATGTTGCCTTTCCCGGGCTTGTACTCCAACACATAGTCAAACTCGGCCAAGAAATCTTGCCATCTAGCTTGCTTGGGGCTGAGTTTCTTTTGACTCTGGAAGTAACTTGTTGCCACATTATCTGTCTTCACCAAGAACTTGGACCCAAGTAAAAAATGCCGCCAAGTGCGTAGACAATGCACCACAGCTGTTATCTCTTTCTCTTGTACCGTGTATCACCGCTCCGAATCATTAAGCTTCCGGCTTTCAAACACTATGGGATGCTCATCCTACATTAACACACCTCCAATAGCAAAGTCAGATGCATTAGTATATACCTCAAATGGTTGGGCAATGCTAACACCAGCTCCTCCATGATGGCCCTCTTCAAAGAGTCAAAGGCATGTTGGCAATCAACCGTCCACTCCCATTTTGTGGCCTTCTTGAGCAAATCTGTGAGTGGTGCGACAATGGTGGAATAGCCTTTGATGAATCTTCAATAGTAATTGACAAGGCCCAAGAAAGAGCGTAACTCGGTAACCTTTGTTAGAGCTTCCCACTCCGTAATAGCCTGCACCTTGGCTTTATCCATGATGAGCTTCCCGTTTGTGATTTGGTGGCCGAGAAACTCTACCTTCGGCTTGGCAAACGAGCACTTCTCCCGCTTGACATATAACCCATTTTCTTGCAACATTCGGAAGACTGTTCGCAAGTGCTCGACATGCTCTTTAAGAGTATTTTTGTACACCACAATGTTGTTGAGGTAAACCACCATGAACCGATCAAGGTATGGATGGATGATGTGGTTCATGATGGTGCAAAATGTGGCAGGGGCATTGGTGAGGCCGAATGGCATGACTTTGAACTCAAAAGTTCCATAACACGTTACACATGCGGTCTTTGGCTCATCCCCCTCTGCAATCCGCACTTGGTAATAACCCGATCTCAAATCAAGCGTAGATAAATATTTGGCCTATCCAAGTTGATCAAACAAGTCGACAATTAGTGGAATGGGATACTTGTTTTTTATGGTTACCTTGTTAAGTGCCTGGTAGTCGATGCAAAGGCGAAGCGACCCATCATGCTTCTTTTGAAAGAGAACCGGAGCTTCATATGGTGCTTTCAAAGCTTGATAAATCTGGCCTCTAGAAGTTCCTTGAGTTGTCTCCGCAACTCATTTAATTCTAGTTGTGACATTTGGTATGGAGCTTTGGCGAGTGGTTTTGCTCTCGGCTCTAGCTCAATCTTATGGTCCACCTCCCTCCTAGGTGGTAGGCATTTTGGCAACTCGGGTGGCATGACATCCTTGTATTCTTCAAGGACTTAGGATATTCCCTCCGGTATTGGCTCCACGGTATCCACACCTCCCTCATCCTCTAACTCATGCAACATGGCAAGAAAGGTCTCTTCTTTCTGCTTGAGTCCTTTCTCAATTTGCATTGCGGAGAGTTGGTTGCTTGGTGCGGCCTTGCTCACTATCGGAACCATACATGGAACTCCCTCCAGGATGCACATAAAGTTGTATCGCGGTAGGGGCACCGCATTGAATTGCCTGAGAAACTCCATGCCAAGAACAAGGTTAAAATCATCTAAGGGTGCAACTGAAAATGTTACCTTGCCGCTCCATGTGCTAAGATGTAGCTTAACATTCTAAGCCACGCCCCCAAGTGGTTTAGCTTCAGCATTCACCGTCTAGAGCCATCCATCTAATTTCTCTACCTTGAGGCCTAATCGTATTGTCGCACTATCTTTGATGAAGTTGCTGGAAGCACCCGTGTCCAATAAGGCTTGAACTTTCTTCCCGTTGATGGTGGCTTCAACAAGCATGAGGGACTTATCTTGAACTTTAGGTTGTGCGGGCTTTACCTTTAGGGCATTGAGAAGTTGGAGGCACCCCATGTTGGCGGTCTTGGATGCGAATGTCTCAGGTTGCTTCTCTTCGAACATGGCATTGAAGGCCTTGCGCTTGGGGCAATCCCGGATCTAATGATCCCCATCGCAAAGATAACAATTCTCGTGGCACTTGTATTCCTTCTTGCCATCCTTCCACCATTCCTTCTTGTGAGGCAGCTTGTCTCCCTTTTCTCGGTCGAAAGGTTTGTCTCCCTTTCCTCCCCCACCTTTGCCATAATCGAGCTTGCCATCTTTCTTCGGCTTGGATGATTCACCCTTGCGGAACTCAACAAGGGTGTCGGCTTCGGTAAGGGCTGTGGAGATATTGGCAACTTGACGCTTTTGGAGTTCCCTTTGTGCCCAGGGTTGGAGCCCCTCCATAAAATTGAATAGCAAATCTTCCGAGTTCATATTATCAACTTGAAGGATAAGTTTAGAGAACTCGTCTACATACCTGGAAATAGGCCCCGTATGCTTAAGTTCTCGCATCTTCTTCCATGCTTCATATGCCACATTGCCCGGATAGAATTGCTTTTTGATCTCACACTTGAGCAACTCCCAAGTGTTAATGATGCATGTACCTTGCACAATCTTAGCATGCTTCCGTTGCCACCATGCGATTGCATGATCCTCAAGATACCAATTGCAATGTTCACCCTCTCTTGCTCACTTTGGACATTAGTAGCTTCGAAGTATCTCTCCATGGACCATAGAAAGTTCTCCAACTCTTGGGCATCCCACTTTCCCCTATACTTTCGTGATCTTGGAACTTCGACCCTTGCGGGAGGTGGGACATTGGTGATGACCCCGTTTGCCACCGCCTTTTTGCAAAATGCCTAATCACCTTTGCTTTCCTCTAGGCCCAATTGGAGCTCTTCCACTTGAGCTTATAATGCCCTGAGAGAGTCCAACACCACCGATTGGAACTCCACAGAAGCTTGGTGCTTCTCGGCAGCATCTTGGCGAAACTCTCCCATGGTTTCAACCATGCCTTCCACATCGTCCATCTTTTGATCGAGGACGTCAAGGTGTTCCTTCACTTCGGCAACATTCACCTCGTTGCACATCACTTGTGCTTCCATGGAGGCTATCACGTCCACAGACTTGTCCTTCCCTCCTCGAGAGTTCTTCTTGGAAGGGTTGGGGTTAGGATTGGCCTCCCTCCCCCTTTGCTCTTCATGGCAAACTTCGGATAACATCTTGAACCAAGAATCTTTCCACTTAATGTGACGCCTCTCAAGCATTTCATCAAACACTTGGTGTGCGTCACTCCGACATTCTAGAACCCTCCGGAATACTCTTGTATATGCTAGAATCTTGTAATTAATATGATAGTTGGTAGATAGTAGTTGGTAGATGGTAGTTTGGAGTTAGCTAATCTCCACCGTTGATTTCGGGAGATCTAGACCGTCCATTGTAAACTCCAACTACTATAAAAGGGGGAGGCCTTCATTTGGCCAAACCATACAAGAATTGTAAAGTTCTCTCATTAGTAAAGAATTATCTTCTAGCATCTCTTGTGAGTTTGTGTGAGTGTTTTCTTACTTTTAGGGCTAGGAGCGTGAGCAAGCAAGGCTGACTTAAGGCAATCGTCGGGAGATTGGCAACTAAGGCCGCATGAGTCCGAAGGGAAGCAATCGGGTCGTGACACTTGGGCCTGTGGTTTCAAGTAAGGGAACTGAGGTAGAGATAGAGAAAATCCAGGCAATTTTGGAGTGGCCTATTCCCTTTTTGGTAAAGAGTTTGAGAGGATTTTTGGGCCTCATTGGCTATTACCATCGGTTTGTTCACGGTTATGCTTAAATGGTTGCTCCTCTAACTAATTTACTTCAAAAGGATGGGTTTATTTAGTCTGCCCAAGCACAACAAGCTTTTGAACAATTGCAGCACGTGTTGACCTTGGTTCCAATACTGGCCTTACCAAATTTTACCTTGCCATTTACCATCGAGACAGATGCCTCAGGTTCGGGTATAGGGGCGATACTTACTCAGAAAGGTCACCCCATTGCTTATTTTAGTAAGAAGCTCTCATCTTGAATGCAAGTTCTTCTAACATATCACGGGAGATGTTTGCTATTACTACAGCAGTTCAGAAATGGCGGCAATATGTCCTTGGCCAGAAATTCATCATTAAGATAGATCAAGAAAGCCTTTGGAACCTCACTTCTTAGACTATTCACACTTCCGAACAACAGCAATGGCTTGCCAAGCGAATTGGCTATGACTTTGATATTGAGTACTACCCTAGCAAAGAAAGCAAAGTCGCTGATACGTTGTCTCGGGTGCCTACATAGTGTTTTTTGGTTTTTTCTAACCCTTCATTTGATTTTTTGTCAAGTTTACGACAGGAGATTACTACTAATCCAGCCTTACAGGCCATTCAACAACAATTGCTTACTGCTTTGACCTCTATACCTGATTATATAGGGCGTGATGATGGGTTGCTATTTTGGCATAACCGATTGGTCATTCCTGAGGATTCCCCCCTCCGCTTTCAGTTAGTGAGTTCCATGATAGTCCAGTGGGTGGTCATGCTGGGACTTTACGAACCTTCAAGCGAATGGCCACTAATTTTTGTTAGAAGAACATGCGCAAAGACATCTAAAGTCATGTCCAGAGCTGCCATGCTTGCTGCCAAATGAAGTGCCCCAATGCGTCGCCTGGTGGGTTATTACAACCACTACCAATTCCAAGTCGTGTATGGGAGGATATTAGCATGGGCTTTATTACTAGATTACCTAACTCTGAAGGAACGACTGCTATCATGGTGGTGGTTGATCACCTCAGCAAATATGCCCACTTCATTGCTTCATCCCCTTCATTTGCCAATTCAAAAGTGGCGACTGTGTTTGCTCAGAAATCCTAAGGCTTCATGGATTGTGGAAATCAATAGTGTCTGACAGGGATCCTGTTGACGCTTGATTTTAGACGCCAACTACTCACACGTGAGAAGCGCTAAGCGGACTTAGGAATCACACGTGATGGATCCATGAGATTTGAATATGGAGCTGAGATTATATATGTTGCAGAAAACATAAATAAAAGATTGGTAAGAGGGGTTTTTATAGTGGTTCGGATGCAACAAGCGACTCCTACATCCACTGTTATTTTAGTGATCTCTGACTATTTCTATGATTTTGCCCGTAAGGCATACAAAGATGAAGAAATACAATGTTTACAGAGAGAGAATGAAATGAAGCTCAAATCTCAACCTAGCCTCCAGCCTCTCTTCTTCCTCAAGAGAAAATGCCCATTTATTCACCCAAAAACTTGATGTAATGAGTGTTTTGCAAGTTGCCTTGACACATGGAAGGCTCTCGTCCATTCATCTCTTGAAAGGAGATATGGTTGGTGAGAATATCTTTGGAGATATGGGCTTGGCAGCTGGTACAAGAAGTCATTAAATGAGCTGATATAGACATGACTTTTGACGCATAACAGAAGCCCCCCAGTTTTTGAAGTGCGTAATTGCGCTTCAGAAACTCAAGTCTTTGATCTGAATTGCTGCAGTCTCGAACTGAAGAGCTCGAACTAAAATCTGTTAAGAAAACGATCTGAAATCTGTTAGGAAAACGACCTGAAATCTGTTAGGAGCTAGGAGCTCAACCTGAAATCTATTAGGAACTTGACTTGAAATCTCTTAGGAGCTCGACCTGAGAGGTCAAAACGACCTCGAACTGAGAGGTCAAAACGAACTCAATGAGCAAAACGAGCTCAACTTGAGCAAAACAAGCTCAACTTGAGGGCAAAACGAGCTTAAATCTGAGCTAAACGAGTTCAACCTGAGAAGTCAAAATGAGCTTAACCTGAGAAGGTCATAACGAGCTCGACCTGAGAGGTCAAAACGAACTCAATGAGCAAAACGAGCTCAACTTGAGCAAAACAAGCTCAACTTGAGCAAAACGAGCTCAACTTGAGGGCAAAACGAGCTCAATTTGAGCTAAACAAGCTCAACCTGAGAGGTCAAAATGAGCTCAATGAGCAAAATGACCTCGACCTGAGAGGTCAAAATGACCTTGACGTGAGAGGTCAAAACGACCTCGACTTGAGAGGTCAAAACGAGCTTAACCTAAGAAGGTCATAACGAGCTTGACCTGAGAGGTCAAAACGACCTCGACTTGAGAGGTCAAAACGACCTCGACCTGAAATGTCAAAACGAGCTCAATGAGAGGTCAAAACGACCTGGGCTCGACTTGAACACATAACGAACACGACCTAGGCTCGACTTGAACACATAACAAGACAACCTGGGCTCGACCTGAATGAGCACGACCTGATCTCGACCTGAGCACATAACGAGCACGACCTGAGCGTGCGATAAGTGATCTGGCCACGTGATCTGGGCGATTTGAGCACGTGATCTGAACGGTCTTGAACATGCGATTTGAGCGTGCGATCAGCGATCTGACCAAGCAATTTGAGAATTTTGACATGTGCGATCTGTGATCTGGCCACGCGATCGGAGAGCTTTGACACGTGCGATCTGCGATTTGGCCACGCGATCGAAGCTCTAATGCATGTGATTAGCGACCTGGCCATGCGATTGGAGAGCTGATGCGTGCGATCTATGATCTGGCCACGTGATCGGAGAACTCGGATGCGTGCGATCTATGATCTATCCACACGATCGAAGAACTTGTACGTAGGTTTGAGAATCAGACCTGCATGGGCCACCAAATTGTTGACACTTGATTTTGGACGCCAATTACTCACACGTGAGAAGCGCTAAGCGGACTTAGGAATCACACGTGATGGATCCATGAGATTTGAATATGGAGCTGAGATTATATATGTTGTAGAAAACATAAATAAAAGATTGGTAAGAGGGGTTTTTATAGTGGTTCGGATGCAACAAGCGACTCCTACATCCACTGTTATTTTATTGATCTCTGACTATTTCTATGATTTTGCCCGTAAGGCATACAAAGATGAAGAAATACAGTGTTTACAGAGAGAGAATGAAATGAAGCTCAAATCTCAACCCAGCCTCCAGCCTCTCTTCTTTGTGAAGAGAAAATGCCCATTTATTCACCAAAACACTCAATGTAATGAGTGTTTTGCAAGTTGCCTTGACACATGGAAGACTCTCATCCATTCATCTCTTGAAAGGAGATATGGTTGGTGAGAATATCTTTGGAGATATGGGCTTGACAGCTGGTACAAGAAGACATTAAATGAGCTGACATAGGCGTGACTTTTAAGGCATAACAGATCCATTGTTCATTAGCTCGTTTTGGCAGGAGCTCTTCTGTTTGCAAGCAGTGACAGACGCAGGATTTTTGCCTGGGGGGCCTCCGCGGCTCTACTGTTTGTAACAAGTTTGCTTATTGTCTAGAGCTCCCTTCACATGCAACAATACAACCGGTCTTTCACGTGTCCTTGTTGAAACCATGTGTTCCTTCAGCTGCGGTGCCGCAAGCGGTGTTCCCTACTACTTCCATTTCTACGGGGCCAGTTCTGCAACCTGAGGTTGTACTAGCTCGCCGTTCCTTGCGTACAGGTAAGAAATCTATTTCTCAACTGTTGATTAAGTGGGAAGGACTACCTGACGACGAGGCTACTTGGGAAAGTGAGGAAGAAATGCGGGCATGGTTACCTCAGTCCAACCTTGAGGACAAGGTTTCTGTTGGAGGACAAGGTTTCTGTTGGAGGACATGGCATTGCAACGACATTACCATCTGGTGGTCCAAGTCAGCGGGGTGATGTGGCTCCTTCCAGGCTATTTGATCATGATACCCGTGTGAGAAGACTACCAGGACATTTTGGTGATTTCATCATGAATAGGATGAATTAGTTTTTTAGGTTTCTGGTATATAAGGGTGAATGGTTGTATTTGGGGGACATGGGAAATTGATGGGTGTTCCATCATCTCTGTCATTTTTCTGCAATTCTGTTTGCTTGTTGAATAGAAACTGATTCCCTCACCTTGAGCTGCTGCTTTGTGTGTTTGATGTTCTTCTAGTAGGTTATTTGATTTGATGGCTTTACTTTGAGCTGGTGCCTTGTGCGTTTGACGTTCTTCTAGGTGGTTTTTTATCTGATAACTTTACAGGTGGCCAAGATCTAATCTTTTTTTTGGGGTAAGTTCCAAGATCCAATCTTGTGTACCAAAGCAGTTTTGATCCGTTTTGAGGAAGATATATTGTTGTTTTGGAGTGTTTTAGTTCTGAAAATTTATGCTTGATCCTCCCTCAAGTTTGATGCAGAAAATTGCATGATAAAAAGCAACGGAAGGAGTCATGGAAGGAATCATGACTATTGTGGGTTAATAGTTGACGCAAACAAGGCAGAGTGCATGGAAGGAATCATGACTATTGTGGGTGATTTGTATGGTGTTGCCATGCTAATATCGTGGTTGCTATATTAGAAACTGATGAAAGATGGATCGATGGTGTTTTAAAGGCTCAGTTGATGGGCCCTAGATGCAAGATGTTTTTCGGTGATAAAAATTGAGATAATGGATAAAAAAGTTTTATTCATGATAAATCATACATGTTAAGTTACTTGATAACTTAAACAACTAAATTTCTAAGGTAATTGGACTTAGATCAATCTAAATAACTATTTATATGAGGTGGTAATATATGAGAGACATAGTTCTTTATATAAGTCCAAAACTTGTTCATGACTTCAATTAAAGTTGGACACTTTATTTAGTTATGGTTGTGTTGTTTGCCTTAATGGGGAATGACATGTCTCAAGTCATTAAAGTGGAGACTTTAGGCAAAGACACTTGTGCATTTAGAACGGATTGCATGAATTTAATATTTAGTGTAAATACCGTAATTGAGTATTAAATTCACACTCTTAACAATTAAGGGTGTGTCTATCTAAATATTGAGTGGATATAGTAGCTCTTGTATATAGTATTGTCTTCTTATATTAGAATAAAAGGTGAGACCACATGAATATGGTCAATACCTTGGCTGGTTAGGAGAATGTACTTATAAGCATTGAGAACTCTAATCCATAGATATGAAATTCGCGACTCTTAAGTGAGATTGAAATATCACCTTCAGGATTTTTCTGGGATTTGGATAATAATCTTGGCCAAATATTTGATGATTAGATTCATCAAAAATTGAGACTGTGTATATTTGTATAAATTGTGACAATTTTTATTATCCACTAGATGAAAAATGATCTCCAAAGATTAAGATGTAATTGAAGAGGTAAAACAATAATTTCTCCTAGCTCCAATTATTGATATTTTATGAGGATACAGATGCATTTTATTAATTGTCATATGGATAGAGTTTTAACTTAAAATTAAACAGATTAATGTATTAATTAATGGATCAAGGCCTATTGTATTTACGAGTTAAATAGATAACGTGGTCATTCATTGGAGCTTTAATTAAATATTTCCATAATGGTCCCTTATGTAGCTCTGTATTAATTTCAAAGAATTTTATTTTATAATTTTTTCGAGAAAAATAAAATAAAATATATTTGTGGTTATGGTTGTAGGTGTCTTTTTTTTTTTTTTTTTTAAATAAAATAAAATATAACTGTGGTATGGTTGTAGGTTTTTAAACTCTTGTTAACAAGCTTTAGAAAGACCCAAAATCTACCACTAGACCATGGGCTTTGAACCTACGGTGAAAATAGATTCATTTAATTATTACAAGATTATGAATCCTACTTTAATAATTATAAGGATTCCAACTTAGGTTTATGACGCCTATATACATGCACTTAAACATAGGTGTTTTGGTTATGAGTAATACTATACTTATAAAGAAATTTTACAAAGATCTTCATATAAAGTGAGGCGGCAAAAATGAATGGAAGAGTGACTTTGTTTGGAGATCTTTGTAAGATTTCTTTGTAAGTATAGTATTATTGTTTGGTTATTAGTCTATCTCCCAAAATCAATATAAAATACTAAGAGTTAGAGTGTCATCTAGGGGTGAAAATCAAGTCGAGCTACCTGCGAGCTACTTGAACTTGACTTGATATTAGTCAAGTCGAGTTCGAGTTTGAGTAGTTAATCGAGTTGAGTTTGATCATAGTAGAACTCGACTCGATATCTTCATGAGTATTTTCAAACTCG
The DNA here is from genome assembly GCF_008641045.1 of Pistacia vera. Classification (NCBI taxonomy): domain Eukaryota; kingdom Viridiplantae; phylum Streptophyta; class Magnoliopsida; order Sapindales; family Anacardiaceae; genus Pistacia; species Pistacia vera. The sequence continues at coordinate 1,342,591 of NW_022196159.1, read as the reverse complement.
ATAGTTTTTAAAGTAATAGGGGTTATATGTTATTTAAAAGTTATAAAATTTGTAAATCCACCTCTATTAGATGAGCTCGAAAACGAGTTCGAACTTGAACTCGATTAAAACTAAAAAAAAACTCGATTATACGAACTCGAATTCAAAATCGATTTCCAATTTTAAGTACTGAGTTCAAGTTTGAACTTGATTTATCAGGCTCGATCATACTCGAACTCAAACTCGAACTCGGGACTGTAGCGATCGAGTCTAGTTCAATTTACTAGATACTTGACTTGACTTGACTCGATTTCACTCCTAGTGTTAACGATGGGTGGATGTAGGTGTCACGCCCCCTCTTGGGTATTCCTTATCCCCATTGGATTCGACGCTCCAAGGGACTCAGGATCCTAAGAGGAGGTTGAATTTTTTTTTTTAAACCATTTATAAAACTTTAATGACAATAATACAACTCAAAACATGATTCTGAAAGTGTAAGCATTAGAAATCAATTTACATAAAAAATAGTATCAAAGTGTTCTAAGATGTACAAGTACTATGCCAATGAACATGCGTTTGTGGGCCAACCTAAAGCATAAGAATGCCTCACGGTCCTTGTATGCAAACATGGGGAAAATATAAAACAATGAGCTGGAGAGCCCAATGAGTGGATAATACAGTTCATATATGAAAATAACTTTTAACCTAAAAATATGCATGTGAAAACCTCTTACATTACACGCAACACGTAACCATGCCCTTAGCGAAGCAATACTTTCTTTATATAATTTATGAAAGTTGTCAAACCTTAATTCATACCCACTCATTCCCAACAAGGGTGTGTATCTCATAACTAAAAACCAAATCCTACCCAAGCCTACTCATTTCCTTATATAATCTACATCCTTGTATCAACTTTTCGAATTTTGTGGATCATCATGTTATATTCACATAAAATGATGCAACCTCCAAACTGGGTGTGTATCTCACAACTAAAAGCCAAATCCTTCCCAAGCCTAAACTCATTGGATATCAACCAATTCCACTCAAAGCCAATTCTCGCCGAGTGTCAACCAACTCCCACCCAAGCCTTATTCCTACTAAGTGTCAACTAGCTCCCACCCAAGCATATTCTCGCTGGGTGTCAACCAACTCCTACCCAAGCATACTTTTACTAGGTGTCAACCAAGTTTCTTCATGTGGTTAAAGCAATGATTACCATCACCACCACTTCAATAGTATCCAGGGGATCTACAAAGGTACACTCCAGTGTAGGTCCCTATATATAGACAAGTAAACTAGCAACACATAACAATCGGATCCATCTTGCCTACACTGGCATAGGTGTACCCTTGCCCTGCCTACATTGGCAAAAGGGAAATAATCATGTATGGAGCTCGTCAGATGCTTGTCCTGTCCAAGTAGGATGGAATGTTATTTCATCATTTGGTAGTACTGGCCATCTCTACTGCGCACAGAGGCTAAATATACCCCACCAGCAAGAGCCACCCCCCTCCCCCTACGCACACATACTCGGAACCATCTTGCCTACATTGGCATGGTTGTACTTCGGCTTGTAACTTGTTAGGCATCCATCCTATCCCGATAGGATGCTACTACCATGCAATAGTACAAACCTTCTCAATACATGCAAGAGGCTAAGAAAAACAACACAAGCTAGTTGATGTCTGGATGGGGGACAGGTACTATAGAAGGGTAGTCTTAACCCTAACCAATCACACCCTTACACCCTAAACCAAACACATCTTTACACACTCACCCAATTGTTCAAAACATCACACTTCATAAACAACCTTATGCCAATGCTGATAATCATATCTTATATTTCTTCTATTCTACATCACGTAAATATGAGCATGATACTAAAAAAATCTAAGAAAATATCAACGTGTAAAATGTTATTTACACCCCATATTTGTCCTTTATTTTAATTTAGTCCCAGAATTTTCTAATCCTTACAATTTTCCCTTGCTTGTACTTTAATATTTGCAAAAATGACAAATCTCTACCGTTGTGAAGTGCTCTTAGGTCTAACATCGTCGTAGCAAAGAAAATCTTCGTCTCGATGAGGTTGTGTTTGGCCTTAAGGTCCTCCTCTTTTCCACCATTTCCAAGTTTACCCCTAAACACAATAAACGTGCACCTCTCAACCAATTCACTTTAACAAAAACAACTTTCTCAATTCACAACCATGCAATTGAAATAAAGTTAAACAAACAATCATTCAAAATTCCACCCAATTGATGAAATTCCAAGAGGACTAGCCTCTATTTATATAGGAAGCCAAGGAAGGCTTAGTCACTGTATAATTCAAAGTACTAGTCTTCATGGAAATAGGAATACTAGTTCCCATGAATCTAGGAGTACTAGAGACAAGAAGAATCTGTGTAGGACTTTAGAACCCCAAGATATTGGATTTCTGTAGGACTCAAGGTCCTTGGGTATTAGGATTTGTATGAGACTTGGAGGCCTTGGACTGGTAGAATTCGCATAAGACTCGAGGTCTTATGTGCGTTAGACTTGTTGGGATTCTAATCGAGTTATAGGCAGCCACTACAAGAAAAAGTACTTTTTGCAACCAGTTTTTTTGCAGCTAAGCAAAAATAGTTGCAGATACCCCACATTTAGTAACTAAATTCCAATTGGTTGGTGAAAGGGGAATAAAATTATGGGGCTCATTTATTCTTGCCTTTGGCATTTAAAATTAATATTCTGTGACTAATTTGATTTGTTGTCGAAAATATCACATTAGCGATTGATTTATTTGGTTGCCAATTCTTGCGCAGTAAATTTTCCCAGCATTACAACACAATTGACAACTACAACAAGAGATTCCGCAACTAAAATTACGGTTGTAGAAAACAATCATTTGCAACTATTGAATTGTTGCTAAATTAGATGCAAATATTTATTAATTAATTTGTAACTATTTTTATTAGTTGCAAAATGATACAATTACTGAAATATCCAAGCTTCTAATAGTAATTACAAATGGCTCAGGTGCATTTAGCAACTAATTATTTTGTGCATATTACAAATAGTTGCAAAAACTCATGTATAGCAACTAAAATGTATTTAATCGCTAAAAGTTGATGAATTTTTTTGGCTCCCAGTAAAATGAAAAGATAATATTTTAATTTCTGACTAAAATTACTGTTGAGTAATTAATTAGTTAGTTGCAAATTATCTTCTTTTGGCAACTAAGATTTTAGTTGCTACATGTATGGTAAATTCTGCAAATCAGTTTGGGCGCCCCATGTTCCTGCTTGAAATAAATTGAAATTTTGGGTATGTTATTTTGGCAACTAAAGTTATAGTTGTTAATAGGATTTTTTCGCAACCAAAATGTTAGCCACTAAATATTGTTTATTAAAAATGATATATACTACTAGTAACTGAAAGTGTTATGAAGCCAAACGACATCGTTCTCATTTAGTTAAGTGAGTGAATCCTGGGCGTTGATTCAAGACAGATCATGCAGCTCACAATCGCTGATAGTCAATGATATAAAAGAGGGCAAAACAGTGAAAGAGTTTATCGAGTTAGTCTGTTCTTGTTAGGGTTCTATATTGAGTGAATGAGTAATCGATTGGGGTTTAATTGCTGGGGTTATTTTTCATTGTAATCTGGGCAGGATTGTTAAAAGGGTTGCGTTTCCTTTTGAGGCTAGAATAGTTCTCTGAAATCTTGCAAGTAAGAGGTACGAATTAGAGTGATTAGGCCTAGGTTGAGATATTGCTCTGATTCAGTCAATTGAGTGTGTAATCCTTGTGTAATTGTTGGATAATCCTAGTGCAGTGAGGCTCCATATTTCGGAGCTCAACGTGGATGTAATCTATCCATTATTGGATATGTGAACCATGGTAAATCTTGGCTTGTGCATGTGTGTTTGATTCTTGAATCTTGTTTGTGTTTGATTGATTTGTGTATTGATTAGTTTAGACTCAAGTTACAATAGTGGTATTAGAGCCAAAGTCTTAAGGTGTATCTAGGTTTAAGATCAATTAATTCGCAACAAATTGGAAATTTAGGGTAGGGCTACTCAAATCCGGATATCCGATCCGAATAGGCCTTTTTCTGATCCGATCTGAATTTTTAGATCAGGTTATATCCTGATCCGAATCCGATCCGAATTATGTGAATATCCAGTTTTACAGATATCCGATTATTCGGATCAGATAATTGGATATCCGAAATTGATCCAAATTTTAAAATTTTCTTATTAAAATCAAATAATTCTAGCAATAAAATTGAAATTATATCATGCAGGATACCAACAAATTAATCCACAAGTTGCTTAATGCCAATTTAACACATACTCTATTACACAAATTACAAATTTAATAGAAAGACAAGCAAAAGCAGCCAACTTAATACCAATACATCTTCTAATCTTCAATTCTTCATGCCAACTTCATCACACCAACTTCCCTCTATTTCCTTTCACAGACTAAATTGCCATCATGGTTCTTCATTCTCAAGTTAAAGCTTGCCTTAATCTTTATGCTTCCAACCTGTAGTTTACAAACAATAAGTCTAGAATTTATGCTTCTTTTATCATTCATCCCTAAAATTTAATTCAACCTATTAATATATAAAGACAACATTATGTTAGTAACCTCCAAAATGCCCAACCAATATTAATGAATCCAAAACAACAAGTGTACAGCCAACAAATTCATACTCATAAAGGAAAACACTTCTATTTTTCTAATCAAACAAACTAGCCCCACCAATTGGTTGGATTTTCCCACTTCAACAATCAACTCATTACACCATACAACATCAAATAAAATGGTGACGAAACAAACATCAATAACATTAACATAGCAACATTCATTATCCAACATATATAATTAAATTGTATTTGGGGAAAAAATCTTATTCTTGTTTAAACTAATTAAACAATAAAAATTCAATAATCTAGTAATATAAAAAATGAAGATAAGAAGGGAGGTTTGTGCAGGCACAGAAGTAGTTATTATTAATTTAATTTCTTCTTCATTCTACAAACTACAAAGTAATTGTGTGACTAGAAGAGAGTTGGGAGTAATTGTTACCCCCACTCGTCCTCGGATTTTAACATTGGCATCAGGAGGATTAAAAAGTACATTTTGTTGGCTAAAATGAAACAACATACCCATATTCTCAATCTCCCTACAGAAAAAGAAAATATAAAGAAACATACAAGATAAAATTTATCTAAGATTACGCAGAAAGACATTATTGATAAAAGCACTGATAGAAAATTCTAAAAACTATAAACAAATGCAAAGCTTAATAATACAATGAAGCCAAACAAAGTACAAACTTGCATGCTGAGAATAAATAAACATGTATTAAAAATTAAAGAAAACCCAATTTATTTCTTCTTCCTTTGAGCCAAAATTGAAGCTCAATTTCACTTTTCAAAATAATGCATACAAGAGGGTTTTGTCAGGGTTTATCTAAATAATAATAATAATAATAAGAGGGTCGAAAGAACAAACCTGAAATTGACTGAAGGAGCATAAATAAATGGCTGGAGGAATATAGTTTGAGCCTTTGAGGCATTGAGTAGGTTCATTGAGGTTCTTCTGTTAAAGCTTTAATTTTCTGTTATTCATTTCATGAAGCATCACAATTCTTTGATAGATTCATATAAAAGAAGAAGAAAAAATGCAAAATTTACCTTTTAAATTTGAGGGCTTTTGTGAATCGGGCCTTCTAGTACAAGAAATCACAAGTAGGAATGCTGGAATGGTATGATTTGTGGCTTCAATTTAGGGATTATTGTAAAACCCTAAATTAATTTCAATTTGGGGCTTCAATCAGGGATTTAGGAAAGGAACTGACGATTTGGGGCTCTCTGATTCCAATGTTGATGACGATCTTGGCTTTGATGATGGAAGAAGTGAGTGAGAAAGATGGCGATGGAGAGTTGGTGACTGTAAGTGAAGAATGAAGATGGCAATGGTGAGTTTATGATTGTCGAGAGAGTTAAGAGTTAGACTTAGGTTGAGTTTAAGTTAAAGTTAAATTGTAGTGATATTTGAAATTTGAAAGGGGTGTGCATCAAAATCAAAACGGTGTAGTTTTAGTAAAATCCGGATCGGATACGGATATCCATTTTTTTAACAACCCTGATCCGGTATCTGATCCGGATATTTGGATTTTTTAAAATTATGATCCGTATCCAATTCGAATTTTTGGACATCCGGTTTTTTCGGATCCGAGTGGATCGGATATCGGATATCGGATATCGGATTTTTTTGCACAGCCCTAATTTAGGGTTTGTCAGAATTTGGGGGTTCTTCAAATTAAAGGTTTCTAGATCATTAGGGCTTCGAATCTTGCTGAGTCTTGGGCCAATTCGTGAATCTAGGTCACAAACACAAGTGATCACTTAATTCGCGACAAATTGGAAATTTAGGGTTTGTCAGAATTTGGGGGGTTTTCAAATTAAAGGTTTCTAGATCGTTAGGGCTTCGAATCTTGTTGAATTTTGGGTCAATTCATAAATCTAGGTCACAAACACAAGTGATCGCTTAATTCATGACAAATTGGAAATTTAAGGTTTGTCAAAATTTGGGGGTTTTTCGATTTAAAGGTTTCCAAATCATTGAGGCTTCGAATCTTGCTGAGTTTGGGTGAATTCGTGAGTCCGGGTCACAAACACAAGTCAAAGAGTAAAATCTTGAAATTTTGTCTAGGGTTACTATTACTATTACAGAGTTATGAGTGCTACTTGTATGGAGATCTCCCAATACGATGGGAAGATCGAGTTCAACACATGGCAGAAGAAGATGAAGACCCACAATAAGGTAGGGCTTGCTCTAGAGAAAGACACCACCAAGTGGTCTGAGGAGAAACTGAAAAAGAAGTCTGAAGTTGATGAGAAGGCCTATAATCTGATCATAATGAACCTGTCCGATGCTATCCTACGGAAGGTAAACGGCATGGAAACACCGCTCACACTTTGGGGTAAACTTGAATCCCTATATTCTTTATAGTCTGCACCAAATTTAGCATTTCTTAAAGGTGCTTTGTTTTCTTATAAGATGGATATAACTAAGTCTGTAGAAGAAAATCTTGATGAATTTCTAAAGATGACCTTAGTGCTGAAAGGTACTGATCAGGAGTTAGGAGACTCTAGCTTAGCAATGATATTGTTGAATTCTTTCCCTGATGAGTATTTAGTGGTGAAAAATGCTTTACAATACACTGGGACAGTTCCTAGTGTTGACCTAATTATAGCTAGCCTGAAATCCAGAGAATTAGAGTTTAGAATCCAGAAAAGAAACTGGAATAATTTGTTTGTCAAAGGTAGAACAGATTTAGTACAATTAGGAAAGGATAATAGTAAGAACTTCCAACAACACATGAGTTCTAAAACTAAGAAGAAAGGGAAGAATAATAATAAGACTAAGGGAGAAACCAGAAAGTGTTTTCACTGTAATAAGCCTGGCCATCTTAAGAAGAACTACTATGACTGGATAAAGAAACAAAAACAACACAGGATAGAGAGTAATTTAGCCAGCACTAGTACTGGTATTGAAATTTCAGAAGCTCTCACAGTCTCAAACCAAGCTAGCAGTAAGGATTGGGTCCTAGATTCAGGATGCACTTTTCATATGAGCCCAAACATTCAATGGTTCCAAAACCTTAGGAAAGGAGAATTTAGAATTGTGTTCATGGGTAACAATCACTCTTGTAATATTCAAGGCATAGGAAACATAGCCATTAGGTTAAATAATGGTAAAATCATAATGTTAACTAGAGTAAGGTACATACCTGATCTTAAACGGAACCTGATTTCATTAGGAATGTTGGATGAAGCTGGATGCAGTTACAAGGCAGAAAATGGGTCCATAGTAGTTTATAAAAATAATGATATATTGCTTGAAGGAGTCAAACAAAATGGATTGTACATTCTGTATAACCAACATTTTGCACCTACTGTTAATTCTGCTTTATTATCTACTGACCTTTCTGCTGCAAAGAAATGGCACTTGAGACTTAGCCACATAGGCCAGAAAGGTATGACTGTTTTAAGCCAGCAAGGCTACTTTGGTAAGGAATCCATATTTGAGTTGAGTTTCTGTGAAACTTGTGTATTGGGTAAACAACACAAAATGAGTTTCCAAAAGGGAACTCATCTAGCTGAAACATGTTTGGATTATTTGCATGCAGATCTTTGGGGTCCTGAAAGGGTTAGGACATATGGAGGGAATTGCTATTTCCTCTCCATTGTGGATGACTATAGCAGGAAGGTATGGGTGTACCTCCTTAAGTCCAAGGGTAAAGCCTTAACCAAGTTTAAAGGTTGGAAAAACCTGGTTGAAAACCAAGTTAATAAGAAGGTAAAAGCCCTTAGGACAGATAACAGATTAGAATTCTGTAACCTAGAGTTTGACTCTTACTGTGTATGAGAGGGAATTTTAAGGCATAGGACTGTTAGGGGGACCCCTCAGCAAAATGGGGTTGTTGAGAGAATGAACAATACCCTACTAGAGAGGGTTAGATGTCTTTTATTCACTGCTAGTCTACCAAAAACCTTTTGGGGGGAAGCACTAGGTACAACAGCCTACCTAATTAATAGAAGTCCCTCAAGCTCCATAGATTTTAAGTGCCGTGAAGAGAGGTGGTATGGGAGGAGACCATCTCTTGAACACCTGAGAGTGTTTGGTTGTGCTGCATATACACACACCCGGGATGGGAAGTTAGAGCCAAGATCCCTTAAGTGTGTCTTTCTAGGGTATCAGGAAGGAACCAAAGGCTATAAGCTTTGGGAAAGGGCTACCCTAGGGGTTAGAGTGATTGTTAGTCGAGATGTGATTTTCAATGAATTTGTTTTCCTTTCCAAATCTGGTACTAACAATGCAAATAGCTCACAAGAAGATTTTAAAAATCCTGGACAAACTGGGATAACTCAGTTTGAGGTGGAGCCTGTAACTTACTTTAATCAACATATTCAAACAGATGAGACTGGCCCACTTGAGGACCAGCTACAACCAACCCAAGAGTAGGAGGATGAAGAAGACCTTCTTGTGAATACTGAAGTGGATCAAAATGGTGATCTGGCCCAATATCAATTATCCAGAGACAGAGTCAAAAGGGAAATCAGACCTCCCACAAGGTACAACTATGCTGACCTGATCTATGTAGCACTCCTAGCTGGTTTAGAAATACACAGATCTGAACCTGATACTTATGTTGAGGCAATGAGATCAAGGGACAACAAAGAGTAGGTGGCTACAATGAAAGAGGAAACGACGTCACTACACCTGAACAACACTTGGACACTTGTCCCAAAGACCAGAGATCAGAAGTTGGTGGAATGCAAGTGGCTCTACAAATTGAAAGAAGCAATAAATCAATATGATCCACCAAGATTCAAAGCCAGGTTAGTGGCCAAGGGCTACACACAAAGGGCAGGTATTGATTTCACCGAAATCTTGTCACCTGTAGTTAGCTTTAAAACTATTAGACTCATGTTATCAGTTGTTGCACAATATGATCTAGAGATAGAACAATTGGATGTTAAAATTGCTTTTCTGCATGGTGAGTTGGATGAAAGGATTTTCATGAGCCAACCCATAGGTTTTAAGGATAAAAAATTGCCTGATTATATATGCTTACTGAATAAATCACTGTATAGACTTAAACAGTCCCCTAGGCAGTGGTATAAGAGGTTTGATGCATTCATAGTAGGAAGTGGATTCACTAGAAGCATGTATGATATTTTTTTCTATTTTGCCTGCATCAATAACATGCCAATATACCTTCTGTTATATGTAGATGACATGCTACTGATTAGTAAGTCCATGTCTCAGATTAATGAACTAAAAGCAAAATTAAGTGTTGAATTTGATATAAATGACTTAGGTAGAGCAAAGAAAATCCTAGGAATGATGATTGATAGAGATAGGAGTGCAAATACCCTTAAACTTCATCAATTCCCATACCTATAGAAACCGGTCTCTAAGTTTGGCATGGCTGACTCCAAAGTTGTAACAATGCCCCTTGCAAACCATTTCATACTCAGTAAGTCACAATCCCCAAAAACAGAATTTGATATGCTGAAAATGGAAAATGTCCCTTATTTGAATGCCATAGGTTCTGTGATGTATGCCATTATAAGCATCAGACCAGATTTAGCTTATGCAATATCACTATTGAGTAGATTTATGTCAAATCCTGGAAATGAATATTGGAATGCTCTAAAGTGGTTGCTTAGATATATAAATTGCACTGTTCAGATTGGTTTGGTTTTCTATAAAAGAAATGCATAGCTTGATTTGGTTGGGTATGTAGATGCTGATTTTGCAAGTGACCGAGATTCTAGGAAGTCTACTACTGTATACTACTTCACATTGGGAGGCACTTGTGCTAGTTGGAAAGCACAGCTGCAACCACTGGTTGCACTTTCAACCACGGAAGCAGAGTACGTCGAAGTCTCAGAGGCTTTCAGGGAAGCAACATGGTTACAGGGAATTCTAAAAGAAGCAGATTTGTTGAATGGCACAACAACAGTCTACTTAGACAGTCAGAGTGCCATCCACCTGAGTAAGAACCCAGTGTACCATGAAAGAACAAAACACGTGGATATCAGGCATCACTTTGTCAAAGACCTGGTCGCAAAGGGAAAAATTAATCTCCTGAAGGTACCAACTGAAGAAAATCCAGCAGACATGGGAACCAAAGTGGTGACCACAACCAAGTTCAAGCACTACTTGAACTTACTTCGCATTAGTTAGCCAATTTCCGGAGCTAAGAAGAAATATGAGGAAAAAAAAACCTTATTGCACTGAAGGAGTTCCAGCAGAAAAGGGGAAGGCAGAATGTTGGCTTCAAGGTGGAGACTGAAAGTGTTATGAAGCCAAACGACGTTGTTCTTATTTAGTTAAGTGAATCCTGGGCGTTGATTCAAGACAGATCGTGCGGCTCACAATCGCTGATAGTCAATGATATAAAAGAGGGCAAAACAGTGAAAGAGTTTATCGGGTTAGTTTGTTCTTGTTAGGGTTCTATATTAAGTGAATGAGCAATCGATTGGGGTTTAATTGCTGCAGTTATTTTTCGTTGTAATCTAGGCAGGATTGTTAAAAGGGTTGTGTTTCCTTTTGAGGCTAGAATAGTTCTCTAAAATCTTGCAAGTTACAGGTACAAATTGGAGTGATTAGGCCTGGGTTGAGATATTGCTCTGATTCAGTCGATTGAGTGTGTAATCCTTGTGTAATTGTTGGTTAATCCTAGTGCAGTGAGTCTCCATATTTTGGAGCTCAACGTGGATGTAATCTATCCATTATTGGATAGGTGAACCACAGTAAATCTTGGCTTGTGCGTGTGTGTTTGATTCTTGAATCTTGTTTGTGTTTGATTGATTTGTTTATTGATTAGTTTAGACTCAGGTTACAACAGTAACCAAAATAAATTAGTTACACAAAGTTTGGATATTAGAAATTTGATAGTGGCAACTGCAACATTAGTTGCAAAATTGTTTTATTTATTTATTTTTTTTTTTTGGCAACTACTAAAATATTAGTCAAATAAAAAAAGCCTATGTTTTTAGAAACAATTACTAAAAGTCCATTTGATATAAACCCAAACTTAAAACCAAATCCCTAATACCCCAATTTCCTTATTCTTACCCGAGTCCTCTTCTTCTCCATGCACTCCAATTTCCCTCTTCACTTTACCATCTCCTTGATTCTACTTTTGCCGCATACATTACCCCATTGAAGGTAACTTGTTTTTATTTTTATGTCAAAGCTCATTCTTTTACAAATGGTATTTCGGTTTTATTGTTTGATTTTTAATCGGTTTCTTCACAATATTTGCTTTAATTTGTTTAAGCATCTGTTGTTTGTGATGTTCCTAAATGGGTGGCTTTAACTTCGTAATGGGTGATTTTACTTTTATCTTCTTTTTCATTTGACATTGCAATAGCTATTATAATTATAGTGGGTGCTTTAAATTCGTTTATTGTTGCTGATAAACGAATGGTGTTTGATAATATCTATTTATTTTCTCATTTTGGTATTTTATTTTTCTTTTGAAGGAGAAAGATTATACTACTTAATTTGACAACTAAATTCTGCGGTGGCAGAATTATTAAACATTATGCGTGTGTGTATATCACCGGCATCATCTAATAGGAAAGTGAAAGAAATATGCTTGAAGTTGAAATGTTAGATGGAAATATGACTTATTTTCCCTTTACATTTTCCATGTCAAAACTAAACTCCGGGTTTGTTTTGTGGGTCTTTAGGTGTTTTTGTTTTGGTTTACACATGGGTTTTGTGAATGTTTGTGTGCAAGCTGCGACTCAAATTTTGAATCAGTTGTCAAACAAGAGAAAAGGAAAGTGGAAATTAGCTTTTTGTCATATAAAACTGGAAACGCTGTCGTATGGCCTTTATATGAAAAGGATCTTCACTACTAGAAAAACCCCCTCCCTTGATAGAATGAGTTGACAGATTTTCTTAACCGTTTTAAAAAACTATCAAGAATTGTAATTTTTAACTTATTATTGACCATTTATGAACTGTCAAGAATTTGAAATAATTCTTAACCGTTTTGACAGTTATTTACTGTCAAGGAATTGGTTAAAAATAAATTTTGCAAATCTTGTTCTTCACTATTGTAGTGTCGAGTTAAATATATATTAAAAAAAAAAATTGCCTAAGACTTTTCTCGCCCATTTTTTGCCACCAATTTTTCATTCACTACTCCCATAATTTTTTCCTTAAAACTTATGCGTACCCCGTATTTCACTCATTTTTGCAAACCCTCATAGTCAACCTATTTTCGACACTGGAAAAAAGTTATTGTTTCTACCACTCTCGTTCAATAGATGACTACTCGCTTAGTGATTGACGCTTACTCTGTGTTTATTTCGACGGAGTTTGTTAATTTTGTGAGTTCTTGTAAAGACATATCCTCAACACCCAAATGTAGAGGTGTTTAGAAAAATGTATAAACTAAATCAAACCAGAAACCGAAGTGGTTTTCTAGTTATCGGGGAAATCGATTCGGTTTTGGTCCATAGAAATAGAGAAAATCGAATTTCCGATTTTATTAAAAAAAATAAAAAGTAAACATTTTTTCGTTAAAATTAAAGAAAAACAATTTAAATTAAAAACATTATAAATCTAAAATTAAAGAAAATCAAAACCTCAAACCCGGTTTAAAAAAAGAAAAACAAATGATAAAATAAAACAAATTTTCCCACCTCAAAATTTTCACCAAGGCAAATTCGCCCACCCATTTTTCATTAATCAAAGCTAAGGTTATAAACTAATAGAATAACCCATTTCTTCTGCCCAAATTCCGCGCCCAAAAACCCATTCTTCCTCCCAAAACGAGAAACATTTCCCTCTCTTCCGCCCAAAATCTCTCTTTGTCACTCTTCCACTAAATTGCAGAGGTTTCTCGTTGCGACAATCAATCTTCTTCTCAAATCTTTTCAATCAATCTTCTAATTGCTCTTTTCTTCTCAATCTTCTTCTCGTTGGGATTTGTCTAATTGGTCTGTCCTTCTCAATCTTCTTCTCTTTGCGATTAGGCCAAAAGGTTGAATGGATTAATCAATCTGGGCTGTTGAAGAGAAGAAAGGGTTTGTGAAGGGAGAGTTAGGGCATTTCGGTCATTGTGAAGCTGATCTGTGTGGGAACAATGAATCTTCAGATTGTATGGAAACTATTGATAAAGAATGTGGTGGATGATGAGTAATGAAGGTGGCCATTACTGTTCGAAAAAGAGTGATGATATTTGCTGTGATGTTTGTGGCCAGGTATTTTGTTTTCCACTTTTTGAATTTGTTTATTTATAATGCTTTCATTGTTGTTTATAAAGAACAAGCTTTGTGGGTGTGGTAATTTTTAATTTTTTTTTAAGTTCTTAGTTTTTAGCGTTGCTAGTTGCCATTAAAATGAGTTTGATGTGCCTTTCGTTGCAGCTTTGTATGATTTTTTGGATTCAAGTTTTGGGTGATTATTGTTCTTTAAAAAAGATAAATAAATAAAAACCCTTTCGTTTTTATTACTATTTTTTAGGTGTTAGGCAAGCGGAAATGACGGCAGTAACAATAAGCTTCAACTCTATTCTTACTGGAGGAGCTCAAGTTCTTGTCGTGTTTTTTTAATCAATTTATTGTCTTTCTACTCTTCAATTGAAAAGTATTTGAAATTTGGTTCTGGGTATTTGAGTATTTGATTGCAGGTTTAGATTATGAACATAAAGCTGTGAACTTGGTGAAGGAAGAGCAAAACAGTCCTGGTGAGATTTTGTTTTTGGTTTTTGAGGATAATTACAATACCAGATGGCCAAAATGGACGCGGGTTTGACTTTGATTTGTTTGATAATTGGAGTGCTTTATTTTTTTATTTTTGTGTGTGTGTGTGTGTGTGTGTGTGTGTGTAGAGTTTAGAAAGCCCAATCCTCTTGGTTATGTGCCGGTTTTGGTAGATAGAGATGTTCTTCTTTCTGATTCTTTTGCTATTTTACTGGTCAGCTATTTGATACTCTTTAATTTTATATTATCTTGGTGTCTCTTTTGTTGAATATGGAGGGATTTTTAGTATAAATTGGCCTTGCTTGTAGTATCTGGCAGAGAAGTATCTTCAGCATCCATTGTTGCCTTCTGATCTTAAGACAAAAGCTATCAATTTTCAGGTTAATTTCTATTTCCTTTCCCTTTATTTATTCCTATTATTGTTTTCAATGACATATTTCTGTAATTCAGTAACCATTGTAAAGAAACTGGTTTTTTGTTAATCAAGAATCCTGCTTCTGCTTTTAGAATTTGTCTGTCATGATTTTTAAATTTGCAGTAGATTGTTCAATTTCATTTTTTGTCACTTAGACGTTTTTCCATGATTTGGGGTGGGCTGGGTATAGTTTTGTATGTAATTTGATTTGTCCTGTGATTATTTCATAGCAATTTGATTATCATTGAAGCTAGTGAATTTTCAGTTATTACGTAGAATTGGGAATGTGGTATTTGGGGAATGTGTTATTTTATGTGATTCATTTGAATGTATAACAAGCTTGACGTATATGTAGTCAGCTTCTAGATCCTCATATCTTTAGTGTTTATTTTAGTTTAATGTATATTTGGTGTGTATTTTGCCTGATGTATATTTTGCCTTTCGTTTTTAATGGATTCCTTTTTTCTTTAATGTATATTTGCTCTTGCTCTTTGGCTCACTTCTGCTAGTGTCGCAACTGTTTAAAAAAAAGTTACGATGAAGCTTCGCTGTAAATACATATCTTTACAGATATTTAAGAACTTTTTACCATGTCAGTAGTCTTTCGTTTATAAAAATTTGTGTTTTCCAAGAAAAAGAAACAATTTTGGGGTAAAAGGTAGTTCATATTTTATTTGTTTATTCCACTTTTTTAGTACATTTTTTGAAACCAAATTGACTGATATCCAGATTGACTCTCTTCTTCTTAAGAGTTAAATTAAGGGTAAGAGGTAGTTCACTTTTAAGCTTCTTAGTTATGAAGGTTAGTGTAGTGAAGTTTTCAGTTTTGAGGTATAGTGATTTGCTTGAATTGTGTTAGAAATGGTTGAACTAGATAAGAAATTTGAGTTTTGATATACTCATATACATGTGCAGATTGTTGTGTTTGAAATGAGCACTTTGATTCTCCTTTTTCTGATAATATTGCAGCTGTATTATGACTTTTAACTTTTGACTTCATAATCACATCTTCTGGCAGTTTGTTGCTGTTAGTCTGGGACAAAAAATCATGTTGAATGTGCTCATTGTTCTCCAGATGTGCAGCTTCTTATTCTTTCTCGTTTGATGGATTTACTGAGGTATTTATGAGCAAATATTATTTTCTACAGATTTCTACAACTCAAGTGTTTGTTGGATCTTACCATGTCATCTTTTCTTTGCAAAATTAAAAAAGCGCAGCCTTCAGTTAAGGTATTAGTACTGTTGTGAACTCTCTTTTATTCGTTGTCACACCATCTAACTCCTTTTATGTGTTAAAGCATTAGTACAAGTAGCCCAAATTTAGGTAATACCTCTGCGACTTTCCTCCTTTGGTCAATGAAGTGTAATCAATTATTGACTTAATGAAATTAAATTGAGATTTTGAAAAGCATGGGAAATATGTAACATTTGAGAAAAGATGTTTTTAAAGATTATATCAACATGTAATCTTTAATTTGTAAATAAATTTTAGAAAAATTTGCATATAGAAATGTGTTGCACTGATGTCAAGATCCAGCAATCATATAATATATATGTTCAATAACTTAAACTTTTGACTTAAATTAGAACACTAATTGTTAGTCATAGATTTAGAGCAATGACATGGTTTAATAGTTTAAATGTAAATTAATCACATATGACATATAGCTCGTTCAATAAAATACATGAAGAGTACTTATTGTATGCACTCAATAAATGGTCTTAAATGTAATTATAATTTATATATGTAATTGTTTAGTTTCTTGTTGGACTTATTGATTATGCATTGAATTGATGGTAGGAGAAAATGATTGAGATGCAAGATGAAACTTAGGCTGGGGAGAGTGCAAGAACTGAAGCTGAAATTTGTGAGGAAGTACTTGGTAAAGCTTCTGGCTTCAACCAGAAATTTGCTTTTTGTGTGACTCAGCAGCATGATACAGCAGAAGCAACAAAGTTAAGGCGCATAGTTGAACAACAAAATAGTATTAAAGATTTAGGGGAGCATCTCACACAATTTGATCAACAGAAGAGAAAATCAAAATGTTTGAAGAACAACAAGCTCGTATGCTGGGGATGCAGACTTACATGACTATAGCAGTTGCACACGCGCAACCTGCTCCCGCTCCAACTCGACTGCCATCTCCATCTCCATCTCCATCTCCAACTGATGACAAGTCTTCCTCATCCGTTACAGCTGCTTTTAGAGCCTTAATTGGTAACGTTTGAGATGTTAACATTGATGGTTTGTTTTTTGTTGTGTGGGCAATAGATATTTTGACATGGGGGTAGGCTATCTTTTTGGACTTTTTGGGATTGCTTACACATATCCTTAGATGGTGTATATATGGGGTGGGCATTTTGTTTGTTGGAGTTATGCACAGATAGATAGGTACCGATGAAAATGAGTGCATGTTTTCTTTTTTTGGTTATGCACACATGATAGAGCATTTTAGATTTTTATTGTTTATCATGCATAAAACTCCCATGTATAGACTATTAATATATATATGAAATGAAGATATTTTATGTTATTGATCCATATTTTAATATTGTCTCACTCTTATTTTGTTGAGGTTGAATGTATGGATATTAAAAGTTACATCTATTAAAAATGTTGCCAAATTAAATGTTAACCAATTAGCAACTAAAGTCAATATTGATTGACAAATAATTGGTTTCCTAAAGTCAATACATTTGCCATCTAAAATCGACTATTTGCGTATAAAACATATTCTATAACTAATTTTATAATAGCAAAAAGTAATTTATCATATTTGGATTCCACATTCAGCGTCTAAAATTATTAGAATTAACTATCAAATTTTTGTCACTAAAAGATACAGTCGTCTATTAATAAAATAGTTGCGAAAACCTTTTACGAAATTACTCTTACACCTTCAGAGTTTAATTTTTGTGGCATTCGCGACAAATTATTAGTCACTAAAAGGTATATTTTGCAACTAATTGATTAGTTGTGATACAATTTTACTAAATTACCCTTGAACATTTAGCATCTAAGTGGGGGACTATTTCAACCATCAATTAGCAATTAATTTGCTAATCGCCAAAAGAAAATTTTCCGCGTCTAACCAACTTTTTAGACGCCCATACTTTATGTGAGCAATTTTGCAACTACGTGGCGACTACGAAATTTAGACGTGCAAAACATTTAACATCTAAATTTTACTATTGACGTCTAATTTTGCTAGACGTCGAAAGCCATTTTTCTTGTAGTAAGCAGAATTTAAAATTTTCTTTCGATTAAAAACCCTAAGCCCAAAATCCCTTATACCGATTATGCTATTTACATGTTATAAACAATTAAATCACACCAGGTTTGATTTAATACTTTTGTTTGGAAGCTCTTTCTCTAGATTAATATCGATTTCACTCTACTCCAAGTGTAGGAATGAACTTATGGTAATCTACACGAAGACAAGAAGTTCACTCAATAATTTTGCTAGAAATTAATTGAATGATTCAAGGGAAATTTGGGGCTGATTTTTCAGAGAAAAATAATCTCTCACTATGGGAAAAACAGCTAGGGTTTGTGTTATATTAAAAAATTGATTTTAGTTGCCTTTTTATAGTGCAACTAAAACCCTATCCTTTTTAGGAATAATTCAAATCCTATTCCTTAATTGGAATAGACATCTATTCCTATTTGGAATATATATTTCCTTTTTCCCAAATAAGTATTAATGGTATTTAATAATAATAATGGTTTATTAATTACCTAATATATACATATATATTAATTTTAATTTTAATAATAATTTATTTATAAATATATTTACACCAATAAATATATAAATAAATAAGTAACCTTACGAATTAAATTCCAATATAAAATTGGACATAGGCAACAACTTTTCAGAAAATTTAATTACACTGTAAGATTACCAAAATACCATTTCGTCATAAAATGACGGAACTGCCCTTTCATTTAATCTTCCTTAAATTGTTTTTTAAGCGTGTCACCTGTAGACTCCTTATCATATTGGTAGTGAGTAATATCGTGATTAACAACCTGTTAACTGTCTCATTACACACATACCAAGATTGGCCTCTAACAAGGCATTATGACCACCATTCGGATTCAACTAGCTATCTACAGTATGGTTACCGTTCAATTCAATCCCTCAATCATCTATTATCTCTTTAAGGTTTGAAGCATAGAAATAGTGTCAACTTCAAGTATGAAATACCTTGAGATATTTGTATTCGGTTATCGGACCAACAACCAAATGAAATTGGATTCGAGCAACAACTCAATTCCACTGTGACCACATATTTAAGGTCGTTGCCTTTTATCGAATATCTCATTGAGTGATTTCTCCTGTACCCAAGAGTGATGAATCATTTGTCAACCCACCGTAACAATAGTGTACTTCTTAAAGTAACCAATCACTACCATACTGATAACCCTAAATAGGATTACGTTAGGCTAGTGTTAAACTACACCAATATTTACACACGACGCTCTGGTGATCTAAAAGTCTAAGGTCACATGCACCAACATTCTTTGGAGGATGTATTTCATAGACATCAAGGTTATAATTTATATGGAATCCTATATATGGGCCAGTCTAGTGAACTCATAACAAACACCCATGCATTGTACCAAGTTGTCACCAAACAACTTTAACATGCAAGATCTGTCATGACCTTTCGGTAGGGTCGTTCAACACTATCATAACCTTACCATATAATCTGTGCCCTAGGTCAGAATAATATTAAGGCTATGGACATTTCTAGAATGGTCACCATATGTGCTCATAGGGATCTCACAATCAAGACTTATGACTGCTTGATTACGTCATCACAATTTCACCACTCTAAGGACATATATTATTATATACATTATAAGATACGATTTACATAATATAAATTAATTAGTAGAATAACATGATACATAGAGTCACATTACAAAATGCTATTGGATCTAGGGCGCCTATTCTAAAAATCTCCCACTTACACTATAGCTAATCATTCATGTATTTAATATCAAATGAAGCTAAGTGCTTATCATGTTTCTGTTGCGATAGAGCTTTCGTAAGCAGGAGTACTACGTTGTCATCGGTAGGTACTCTACTTATTTGCAAATCTCCTCTCTAAACGATTTTATTTGATCAGGTGGAATCATCTGAGCATGTGTTTGGATCTTTCATGAGACTGTGGTTCTTTGGCTTAAGTAATGGCCCAATTGTTGTCACAGAATAATTCTTTTGGTTCAACAATGCTGGGAACCACACCAAGTTCAATAATGAACTTCTTGATCCAAACCGCCTCTTTGGCTGCATCTGATAATGTAATGTACTCAGCCTCCGTTGTAGAATCAACTATAGTACTCTGCTTTGAGCTTTTCTGGCTCACTATAGCTATATTAAGACAAAAGACAAAACCTAATTGCGATTGATAATCATCTTTGTCGGTTTGAAAACTGGCATTACTGTATCCTTTTATAATGAGTTCATCTTCTCCTCCATAAACCAGTCCTCTCCAAGTACTTAAGAATGTTCTTGACTGTTATCCAGTGATGCTCACATAGATCCGATTGATATCTACTACCAATGCTTAATACACACAAGACATCAATCCGATTACATAACATGACATATAGTATGGATCCAATGACGAATGCATATGGAATCTGATGGGACCATCAGATTTGTGGTATACAATAGGAAATCCAAGAGAGGCAAGTAGGGGATTATGAGGTGTAACAAGAAGATTTGGTTGAGCGAGGTGTTAAAAAATAGTTATTGGGTGGACAGATGGTAGTAATGGGTGGGATATGAGAAGAATTCTGTTAGGTAGAAAAGAGAATAAAAGGGAGGAAGGATCTCAAAAAATTACAAAGGAAAATAGGGGAGGAGGGTGACCCTCGAAGTTCAGTTGGGTTCTTGATATTTTTCTGTCAGTTTTGTTAGTTTCTTTTGTGTTGGATTGAGTTTGACTGATTCCATTCTTGGTTTAGTTTTATCCTCATCTTGTGTTAATATATAAAAGTTAAGTTCTGCATTTCCGGTTTATTAGTGTCATTCTCAATTTTGTTGCTTGAAATACTTGTTCTTTACACTATCTGAATTGATTGAGTAAGCCGGGATCCAACAAATTGGTATTAGAGCGAGGTGAACTAGGGAATGGTAAGTACGAGAATGGAGGCAAGAGTTGAAAATGTGCAAAGGGAGATAGCTAAGATTGGAGTGGACATGGGTACCAAGACATTGCTCAATAGAGTTACAAGGCTGGATGAGAAGGAAAGAGGAAGAAGAAGTCAGAAAAGAAGAAAGGGTAAATCGACTAAGGTGCCAAAAACTTCAGAGATGGGTAACAGTCAAAATCGAGGTGGTCTGAATGGAGTGGAAAATCAGGATGGTTAGAGGGGTTAGGAAATTGGAGCCAACAACAAGGAGAATCTAGTAATGCCAATAACACCATCTGGGGAGAATTTGGTGGCTGCAAGTTAAAGTTACCAGTTTTTTTTTAGCGACGATCCTTATGGGTGGTTGTTTAGAATCGAACAATATTTTACGGTCAACAAAATAGGAGAAACAGATAAGTTGATAGCGGCAACAATCTGCATGGAAAGCGACATTGTCAATTGTACCAGTGGATATAGGTAAGAGCTCCGGTGGTGACATAGCTGACCTTCAAGTTGGCTCTTCTTTATCGATTCAGTGGATCCCAAAAAGGGAACCCATATGAGATGCTCATAGGAATCCAATGGATAGGAATCGTGGAAGACTACCAGCAGCGATTTGAGGCTGTCATGGCACTGTTGGTGGAGGAGAAGGAAGAGATTCTGATGGCCGCATTTCTTAATGGGTTGAAGGCTGATATTTGGGCCGAGATAAAATTGACCCAACCCAATTCCTTTATCCAACTTTTGGATTTGGCCCAAAGAGTGGAAGAAAAAAATTGGGCCTTGGAGGATTTATGAGCTGGACCAAGAAGATTTGGAAAAGTATTTAGGTTTGTTGGGTGTGGGCTTGGATCAGTGGATGATGGATTGGGCTTGGGGCTTAATGTAGTTGGGTTGGGGTCGGGTCAAACTCACGGGTCACAATAAGTTGGGTCTAAGACCCAATCACCCTTCAACTTGAATCAAAATCCCGTCAGATCTTTTCCATCAACGAGCAGCCATGATTATCTGACCAACCTTCATAGAACAGCCGATCTTGGGATGACCGTCAATCCAACATCATTCTGATAGCAAGTCACTAGAGTAAAGTGTACCTACATTGCGGCATGTCGACTCTAACCCATTTTTCCGGCGGAACTTTCCCTTTAAACACATGACAGAGGCCAAAATATAGTAGAAGAAAGAACAAGGTATATGATTCGTATCAAGGCACAGATGTGGAGAACAACAATTCCAAGTTATTTTGGTTGATGAGGAAACGAGTGAAGAGAAAGAAAACGAATAAAAGGTACCAGAACCATAATAGAATCCCATCGAACTCATCCTAAGTTCAATAGTGAGTGTCAACGGACCAAAAACATAGAAGTTGAGAGGGAAAATTAACGACAGAGAAGTGATTATATTGATTGACAGTGGAGCTTCACATAATTTTATCTGCAAAGATATCATTGACAAGTTATCTCTTTTAGTAACACGGACAAAACCGTTTGGGGTTCGAGTGGGAGATGGATATAAGGTTCGAAGTGAAGGTGAGTGTCAATGGGTTTGTTTAGAGATTCAGGGAGTTACAATTGTTCAGAATTTTTTCCCTTTTGACATGGGGAGTGCAAATGCGATCTTGGGAATTGCTTGGCTTGAAACTTTAGGCAAGACAACTACAGATCTGAAGAAACATGTCATGAAGTTTAAATTGGGGACAAAAAAGGTGAAACTAGTGGGTGATCCATCCTTATACAAGAACTTGGTTTCTCTTAAGGCGATGATCAAGGCCCTCCAAAATGAAGTTCAAAGATGCAACATGAAGATGAAGTTAGCACGGATTCTCAAGTAAGTGCCTTATTACATGATTTTGATTATGTTTTTACTCCACTTATTGAATTACCGCTCGTGAGATCACAAGACCATGCAATTCAGTTGAAACTCGACACCTTACCCCCCAATATACGCCTTTACCATTATTCGTATTACCAGAAAAATGAGATTGAAAATTTAGTGGGAGAAATTCTCCGGTTTGGGATAATTCGACCAAGTACTAGTCCATTCTCTAGTCTTGTTTTGTTAGTAAAAAAAAAAAAAAAAAAAAAAGGATGGGGATTACCAAGCTCTCAACAAGAGTACAATTCCGGATAAGTTTCCGATACCAGCCATAGAAGAATTACTTGATGAATTGGGGGGTGCAACAGTGTTCTCTAAGTCGAGCTACCATCAAATCAGGGTGAGAGAAGAAGATATTTACAAGACAACTTTTCATACACATGAGGGGCATTATGACTTCCTGGTTATGCCTTTCGGGTTGACGAATGCTGTAACGCCCTGCTTGAGGTACGTAGTTGAGATTTGATGAATGGCTTGAATGTTTATTGATTTACCCTCATTTGAGTCTATATGTTGTTAATATTGCTTGGTTTACCCTTAGTTGAAAGGGTGTATTGGTTTGGTTGAGTGATTACCCTGAAAATTTGTAAGACTTGGCGAAATCTTGTTGTTATAGTCTTCGCCGGGCCGAAGAAGAAGCTTCGCCGCGGCGACTGTGAGTTTTCGCCGGGGCGAAGAAATAGCTTCGCCGCGGCAAAGACTCGGATGAATTTTTCCCTTGAGTTTTAGAGAATTTTTCCTTTTGGGACTCATTGACCATTCTACCCCTAATTAGCAGGAAAAGTGGGGAGTGAAATGCAAAGAAGTTGCATGGAGAATAGTTTGAATGAGATTGTTTTTGCAAAGAATGAAAGGTCTTAGGTGGAATTTCAAAGAAGGAGCAAGGGTATACTGGGAAAGAGTGGAGAAAATATGAGATATTAAGGGTTTAGCTTTAGAAACCCTTTCATTTGCTTCTTTACCACTGCCTCTTTCATCCTTCATTTCTCTCAAATTTTCATTCAACTTTCCAAGGATCTTTGAAGATCTTTTGACTAGAAATTTGTTACAAGTTGATCCTAAGCACTAAAAGGTGAGAATCCTTACTCTAGATGTAAGTTTTATTGTTGAAAGAGTAGGATCCTTATTGAGTTTGTATTGAAGGTTTAAGAGGAAGTATCAAGCCTTCAAGAGTAGAGAGCTTAAGTGGTTTCTCCTTGAGCTAAGGTAAGTAAATCCACCTAAGTTGTGATTTGTATGATTGAATGATGTGTAGAGATTTTATATATGCTTAATGCTTGAATTTCTATGTTTGAAATGAGTTGATGAATGCATGAATGAGTTCAATGTTGTTGTATGAGAGAATTTCCACCATGAGTATGGTGGATTGTGTTGATAAGTTTTAGTAGAAGTATGGAGAGAATTAGAAGAATTTGAGAGGAATATTTGAAGTGTGTTTTCTTTGCAGGATGTGTGATGATTTAAAGGAGTTGTGCTCCTATTTTGGATGATTAAGAAAGAAATATCATTAACAATTAGAATAGAGTTTATGTATGCACACATATTGTTTAATGAAATATCTAAAAGAAGCATGAGTAGAAGTAGAGAACCTTACTTTATGCAACATAGCATATTTGCATGCCATGAATGCATATAAGAAAGATTTTAGGCATGAGCCATCCATATGCATATGTTTAATTGAGTAATCACATGAGAAAGAAATATGAGAAATGAGAAAGAAACACTCTATGAATAAAGATAAAGAAAAGAACTAATTCTCTTAGAATAAAGAGAAAGAAAGAACTAGCACTAGAGAATAAAATGATTATTAAGTGCTACAGAAAAGAAAAGAAAATAGGTCGTACGATGGGGAACCCATGAGTGTAGAGTTACCCGCATGTAAAGCGCCATGAGAGAGCGGAATGAGAATGAGAAACATAATTTGTATAGCTGTGAGAATACATGCGGATGAGGGCTATACACGAGAGAGAGTACACTCACATGACCAAGGGTTCTGAATCCATGCATCGACCAAGACCGGCAAAGAATAAGAATAAGAATAAGAATAAGAAAAGAAAAGAAAGAAAATGCATTGTTATGCTTTAGTGTCTCATCCATGCATGGTTATGATATTCTCCATGGGTGATGAGAATAGAAAGAAAGAAATGAATGGTAAGAACTAGAAGTAGAGAAAGAACAAGAGTGATTGAACTAGAGAGAGTAACAAAAATACGAACAGATTTGTGCGGGGATTATAGAGTAGAAGATTTACTTACTGAGCATCTTTGTGCTCACCCCATTGTTTTCTCTGTTTTTCAGGGCATAGGTAAGGACGTGGTCGGATGAACGTCGGCAAGCGGGGAGACTTGACTACACTGTCCCCTGTCTTTTTGAGAGTCTTTTGTACAAATGATGTTGTACTATGTAAAGAATGTATTTATTAAGTAAAGAAAATTTTTGGACCCAACCTATTTGATAAATATACTTGTTTTTTTATTGATATATTTTATGAATATGATAGTAGAAAGAAGGTGTTACAAATGCCCCAACTACATTTCAGGCTTTCATGAACGATACTTTCCAACCATATTTAAGGAAATTCATTCTTGTATTCTTTGACGACATACTAGTTTATAGTTCGAATCTTGAGGCACACCTAAGGCACTTACAGATTACCCTTCAGACACTATGGAAGCACAAACTTGTGGCTAATAAGAAGAAATGTGTATTTGGCAGAGAGAAGTTAGAGTGCCCGAGGCATATCATTTCCACAAATGGGGTTGCAGCCGGCCCATCAAAAATTGAGAGTATTGTAAATTGGCCAACACCAAAGGATATCAAAGCTCTTCGAGGATTTTTGGGGCTCACAGGGTATTATCGACGATTTGTTCAAGGCTATGGGAAGATTGCGAGCCCACTAATATCCTTATTGAAGAAGGACTTTTTCACTTGGAATTTTGAGGCTCAAAGAGCATTCGAGGAGTTAAAATAGGCAATGACTTCAGTTCTGGTACTTGCTATGCTAGATTTCTCTAAGACTTTTGTGGTCGAAACTAATGCTTTAGGGAGTGGGATTGGAGCCATATTGATGCAAGATGGACACCCCTTAGCCTTTTTCAGTTAAGGTTTGTCCCCTAGGTCACAACTTAAATCGGTCTATGAATGGGAATTAATGACAATTGTCTTAGCTATGCAAAAGTGGAAGCATTACTTGATGGGAAGGCATTTCATAGTCTGCACCGATCAAAAGAGTCTCCGCTTCCAAATGGACCAACGAGTTATGGGTGAAGATCAACAAAAATGAGTCACCAAGTTGATTGGGCTGAACTTTGAGATTCAATATCGACCCGGGATTGAAAATCGAGTTGTTGATGCATTATCAAGAAGAGGTGAAATAGTAGAACAAACAACCCTTTCCTTGGTATGCTTTTCGGGGATGGAAGAGCTTGAAAAGGCAATTCAACAAGATCCTAAATGCAACTGGTTGTTTAAGACTTGACAAAAGACTCTACTAACTCTCCTTCTTTTTGGCTGATAGGAAGTCAATTGATGTATCATCATCGCTTGGTGTTACCAAAGATCGGCCCACATATCCAAAATCTTCTACATGAGTTTCATTCTTCACCAATTTGAGGGCATTCTCGTTTTTTCCAAACTTATAAGAGGCTTTCTAATGTGGTTTACTGGGAAGGGATGAAAAGAGATGTCCAGTCATTTGTAGCAGCCTGTCCGACCTACCAATAAAATAAATACGAAGCTCTTAGCCCAACTGGCCTTTTACAACCCCTCCCTATTCCCACTCAAGTTTGGGAAGACATCTCTATGGATTTTATAATGGGACTTCCCCGAGCTCAGAATGTCGATACTATTTTAGTGGTTGTAGATCGACTCACAAAATATAGCCATTTTCTCACCCTTAAACACCCTTACACGGCAAAGGATGTGGCAGCCTTGTTTGTACAGGACATGGGTTCCTGCGGACCATTGTTTCAGATTGTGACTGTGTGTTTATGAGTCTTTTTTGGAAAAAGTTGTTTAGGGAATCTGGCACCCATCTTCTTATGAGTTCGGCCTATCACCCCCAAACAGACGGCCAATTAGAGGTAGTTAATAGATGTTTGGAAACCACGACAATGGCCAAAATGTGTACATTAGGCAGAATATTGGTTCAACACTACCTACAATAGTTCCACAGGAATGACACCTTTCAAGGCATTCTATGGCCAAGACCCACCGGCTCTCCTAAAATATACTGACAACACTTCTGTGGTAGATGAGGTGAACCAACAATTACAAGATCACAGCTTCATATTGCAAGAACTGAAAGACAACCCCGCTAAGGCTCAAAACCGCTGAAGTTCTATAGTGATGGAAAACGACGGGAAGTAACTTTTGAGGTAAGTGATTTAGTTTATTTGAAACTCCAACTTTATCGCTTTCGCTCCTTAGCCACCAGATTTAATGAGAAGTTGAGACTAAGGTATTATGGCCCCTTTGTGATTGCTGACAAGATTGGTGAAGTTGCTTATCGACTAACACTACCACCGACAGCCTGCATCCATAATGTGTTTCATGTTTCCCAACTTAAGAAGGCTAATTTCCCTCCACCTACTACCAACCCCTAGCAAACAACCTTCATGAGAACTTGATCTTAAATGTGGAGCCTGAAGAAGTATTGAAAATACGTCGGTTATTGAATGGAGACCATAAAGTCCTTATCAAATGGTAAGGACTGCCTCATTATAAAAACACATGGGAAGACTTTACCACTCTCAACCGTTAGTTTCCTTCTTTCCACCTTGATGACAATGTGGCTCTCCTTGGGGAGGGTAATGATGAGACCATCAGATTTTTCCCAACCCCTTTTCTAGTTGACTGTTTTCTTTATTTATACAAAACCTTAGGAGTGTTATGATGATAGGTGCGTTAGTTGGGTCGTCATATGTTGCACGGCGGTTGGAGGCTCACATGCCCCTACACCATAGAGAATGATGGTGTCCCCCTTGATCGCCAGTGCCTTTACAGGCTTTTTATTAACTTAGCTGCATGAAAGGCACGTGGAGTTTGCTTGGTTGGGTGCCATCGATTGGGGTAGGCAACTCATATGTGGCGAAGTGATTTAGCTAAATGGAAGGATGTTTCACATGGTGGGCCCCTTTTTTCTGTCTTGCCAAATGTTGTGTTAGTATATGTTTGCTGATTGTCCACGCTTCCTTGGTTCATCTCCGCCCCTAGGCTCGATGCCTACCTCGAGCGGGGGCGTATTCCGAGCTTTCTAACTACCCCCGATCTGGAGACCTTTACTGCACAACACACCTTAAGAGAAATTGAGTGCTAATTTTAACTAATATATGTTTTGAAAATCACCATTCAATATATTAACTATAGGAAACTTTCCATTTATTTGTTAACTAATTATTTAAACTCTTCAAACTAAAAAGATCTCAAAACATTCTTGTATGCTTTGACATCACCAATTATATCAAGGGGTTGTTTGGTTAGCAGTAATGGAAGATGACACCGTAATCTATCTAGAAAAAAGGATATAACCTTGTTTGGTTTTTAGGTAATCAAAGATTTCAGTAATATTGGGGGTAATTTAATTACTGAGTGAAATGGTGTTATTTTAATATTACCAAGGTAATCCAATTTTTGTTCCCATTTTACCCTTAATTAATTAACATTTTGGACACAAATGCTCTCATATGTTTGTCAGCAAAATGAATTCTATAATCCCCTACATTTGAGAATTTGCTAAAACACCCAAGCCATAATAAAAGTTTAAAATTTAACAAAGTACCTCCAACCACCCAAGCCGACTGCTGGCCATTGGCAACCACCGCCAACTGTTGTCGACAGTCATCGGAATGACACACATCCAATTGAATTTGGTCGATCGTGCGCCGGTCAAGCCAATTCTGACAGTGTCTAGCAATCGCTTGGGTGATTATGGGTATTTTGTTGAATTTTAAACTTTTATTTTGGTTAGGGTGTTTTGCCTAATTTTCATATGTTTGGGGGTTAAAAGTAATAATCTAAATAATTAAACAATATTATAATAATATTTAAAAAGAAAAGGCAATTTAATAAAAAGATCTCCCTGAATTCTTTTATTCCTTCCAACCAAACATATTAATTATTTATACCCATCAATCGAACTAAATATATATAATATAATATTTCCGTTAATCTTCAAAGGAAGCTATCCCACTAATAATTCTATTTTTTTAGTAATAAAATATTTTCCAAACCAAATAGCCGTTGGATGTAAAAAAATATATATAATAATTTGCAACACGAGCTGTCCACAAAATGACAAACCCGTAACCCCAAAAATATAAACTGCAATGGTGGAAATCATCAAAGTTTATCCATTTTATTTTCTATAATTATGAAGAAGCTATGATAAAAACAAACAAATTAAATTATTAAAGTATGACATCGCCTCACTAGAGAGCCAAAAAAAAAAAAAAAATTATACACAGCCTGCTTTCCGGCCTTGGTTCAAAGAAAAGAAAGAAAAGAGCCAACGGGTAGTGAGTGATCTATCATTATCAAGGTTGAAAAAAAAAAAAAAAAACCGTTTCAGTCTAAATTGGGCTCCTGGTCACGACCCCACCCCACAGATGCTAGGAATCCTTCATCAGACATAAGTCTCTCATTCTCCCCATTAACTTGTTGGAGTAAACATGAACTCAGTCCATTTGACTGCTGCTGCTGCATATAATTCTCTAATGGCCTGCTGCTTTGTACAAGCGTCAAAAGGCTAACTCCTGTCTCTCCAATTTGCATATCCTCACGATTAGGATCGCAATTCAAATCTATTTGTCCACTGCTGCTCTCACCCACCTCTCCTTGACTTCTTTTCTGGTTCATCTCATTCTCTGAATGACTCATTTGCATCGATTCATTTCTTGTTGTACTGTTGTTCGTTTCTGACTCACCCTTGTCATCGTTATGGTCCTTCTGAGCAAGTTCTGCTGCTTCACGTTCTGATTGACGTCTCTTTTTGCGCAGCATGAGGGTTTTGAACCGGCGCTTCACAGTCATGCAAACATTGCATGTGCAAGTGGGTTTGTGCTTTCCTTTGCCACTTGGAGGCTGAATGCACACGATGCAAGTGCAGCCAGGCCTGTGTCGGGGATGCTTAGTAGTGACTCCGACTGAAGGCTCACCTAAGTCTCCTGCATTGTCTCCTAAAACAGCAGCACTTGCCAGAGCGTCTAAGCCAGAAGGCTCACGTTCTTGGGCTGGGTTGCTCTCTACAATCTTACGCTTCTTGGAGTCTAAGCAAAATACATAGAAAAAATAAGTGAGAAAGTATGTTAATATTAAAGAGTTATGGAGGGCAAAGTTTACATTTCATATGATATAGCAAAGCAGAGACACCATCATCATTGAATAGAAGGATTTAAGAAAGGATAATTTACCGATGATAGTCACAAGAATGTCAGCCTGGCACTCTTGGTTATCATTTAAGCTATCTAGTACGTACAAGTGTAGGAAAGATTATATATTACACAACGCAACCTAAAAATCTTTTCTCAAAAAAAAAATGCTTAACATAAATACTAAATAGAACAACTTTTTGAAGAGTGCTTTCATCCAATTGAAATTTTACTTATAAAAAAGACAATATCTATACACCTAATAGAAAACAACATAATAGGCCTTACCTATATTAGTACTACTATTTATTTCTAGTTCTTTTACCAATATTTTATGATAACCAAGAAAACCATGGTCAACAAGATCTTCACTAATATTGTAATCTCAAATAATGTTAAAAGAAAATTGGGATATAAATCTCTAAAACAATAGAACAATTAATTTAATCACATGAATCAAACCAACTTCTAACATCAGATTTCAACAATTCATATTAATGAAGATTAATAAAATTTAAAAGGATGAACATAACTTAAACAACAATGAACACATATAAATATACATTTATAGAATCTAGAGAGATATAATGTTACTAAATAGGGTGGTCTTATCATATATTCCAAGGGCACAAAAATTTAGCTATTTTGATGCATAGTAAAACTGTGTTTCTGTATATTCTTGTAAATAATGTGCTTCAATATAATCAATTTTTTTTTGTTTTTTGTTTTTTAGTGATCTTAAAATGTGTCCTTAAAGGGCACATATCAGCGTTTCCCTACTTAATATTCAAAGAATAGTGTGGCAAATCAAAGTCGATTTGCTCGTTTGATATATAAATAAATAAATAATAAAATTAAAAAAAAAAACAATGAATTCTAAGAAATGGAATAATAATTAGGAGCCATACTAAATTATTCATTAGACGCACACATTCTGATGAACGCTTGTCCTTTTCTAAAAGATTCATGCACAAGCGAGATCATCCAAGTGTAACAGCTGCAATGCATGGCACATGCATGCACAATATTTTAAAGCATGCAATTACATTATTTGGATGGATGCATCCTCACACTTCACACACATGCAGATTATTAACCATAAGCATTTCTTTCAGATTATTAATCTAAAACCCTTCTTAAGCATTATCAAGGGCTGCAGAACTTTCCTTAGAATACAAAAGACACAGTTCCTTGATTCATACCTCTACCAACTCTAAGAAGATTCTCCAATTCTTTCTGACTCATCTCCTCTGGTGCAGAACATGAACACCTAAGAGCATCATAAACCACATGAGAATAAAAAATAAAAAAAAACCTCTTTCTCCCATGGACAAAAAATGTTGCACCTGATTGAATCCCAAACATTGTCTGAACATGTCCACTTTGGAGGGAGAAGAACATCCATTGGCAATTTTCGCCATTTGGAGCAATCATCACACTGAGCCCATTGCTCCTGTCCCCTGGACAAAGCGCATAATGAATTCAGAACTAGAATATGCTTAGCATAAAATTAATTCCAAGTTGTTCTGATCCATGCAAGTAGTGATAGACAATTGAATTCAAAATGTAGTGTTTCCCATAACTACAACATTTTGCCCTCTCTAGGAGTCACATCTTCCTTCATGCACCGTCAAAATTCAACGAAATAAAAACTAAAGGTATATGTAACATACAATGAGAATAAGGAGGAGAAGATGAATCATTTATAACTTGACCAAACTGGGAAAGTTTCTAAATACAATAAAAAATAAATAAAAAATAAAAAATAAAAAAAAATTTCAAGGTCTGAGGTCACAAGTCCTCAATTTGTCTCAAGTTATAATGGTAACAGAAAAAGAGGTAGGGGAGAGGGGGAGTGTGGGTTAAAATGCATGTTTAGGCATGCCTGTAGCAAAGGCTGTTCAAAATGATACCATGCTTGGACGTTTCGGACTTGGTATTTTCTCAAAGATGACAAAGCCACAACTAGGTACTTCAGACAATTGACTCAATAAGCAATCCTAAACAGTTTAAATAGCACTCTAAGCAAGCTTGGATGAAGCGCTGCTCCTTATCTCAGAAGAGCTCTTCAATTCTCCAGTGAAAAGATTTGAAAAAATTTACTAGTACCCTTTAAAGTTTTTCAAGCATTCCAAATACAATATTGACAAGTAGAATGTCTACTAAAGTCCTTACCCAGATGGCCGGGCAGTGAATATAGTCCTCTTTCCGAAAACTGGAGGCTCCTAAATCATAAACAACATTGATTACATTGCTACCAAGGAAACACATTTAAATTCGAAATTCCTCATGCATCATCATAGCATACATACTAGGAATAAATAAACAGAACCCCTGACTATGATACTTACATCATATTCTTCAAATTCATGGTCCTCAATAGTGACAATGCTTGGTTTGACACTTGGGGGTGGCCGAAGCAAGTCCTGTGCTTCTTCCCATGTAAGTCTTAGCTCCAGTGCTTCTTCACTGTGCATTAACAATCTCTTACTTTTGGACCCAATATTCCTAGTTCTCTTCTTCTCTGAGTTTGGAACGGATTGCTGTGGTGACTCCTCTTTTGTAATGCTTTCATGATTGTCACTTTTATGCCAACCAATATCCCCATCAACCAAACTCAACTGTTCTGGCAGCGCATTCATGTGAGGTTCCTTGCTTCCTTTCAGTGTTTGGAAAAGACCAGAATAACCACTTACTGTAGGGAGATTCTCAGTAACACCAGAAACAGAACTTTCCCCAGAAGGAGCACCATTTGGAAGGGCGGATGTTTGAGCATCCTGTTCATATAATGACTAAATTATTATTAACTTTCTGAAATAACAAAAACAACATCTGCTTATTTCCAGGACAATATAGATATCTAAAAATGTTAAAAAGATGCACACGTAAAGTAAAATAAGCCTAAGAAGCTTGACCTGCATTTCTTCAGAGTTTGTTGCCTTCCGAAACCCCATTATAAGCTTGCCACCAGGATCTATCCGACTAAATGTTACTGCAGTACAGGAGATGAAGAATTAAGTGAGAGCAAAAGTTTGATATGCAATCAATATTGATTTCCACTAAAACTGCTGGTAAGACAGTTCTCAGTATGCAATCAATATCGATAGCCAGCAAAATATCAGGACAAAAGAGTTCTCAGTATGCATCAAGATGTCTTGATAATTAAAGGAAAATGTAGAGGAGTGAATTAATGATAATGCGTAGTCCTGGCCATCATACTAGTCCAGACATCAAACACAAATAGTACGCTATAAAATTAAACAATTTCAGATATGTTTAGAAACATAATCACAGACTAAGCAACCAGATTCACAGTTACTTCATACATGAAGTCCTGAAAATCTTTCAGATGAATAGCCGTAAGATACAATACACCTAACCAACAAAAACAAAACCAACTGTGGTAGGTAAACCCTTAACTAATATATAAGCGAGAGAGTTAATGTATATCCAAACATAAAGTTCATGCAATTTTTAAATTTATGGTCCCAATCAAAACGGCCACTAGGACATCAGCCTATATCAGCTTCAGCACCAATCAGTCCATGAAATAAATTGTTTAATATCATATCACCAAGTAGAACAAACTATGATACATAAAGACAGACCAGGTAATATAAATAATCCTTAAGCAAGAATGGAATGGTGCATACTAGTATCGCCCGCTCGTAATTGCATAGACTGTATGCAAGGGGTTACACCCTCTAAAACATACATCCTGCTATTGTTGTTGGGCCAAAATCTGAACTGAAAAACCCACTCTTTCCCTTTAACATCTTGAATCCTTAAAGGAAGCCCTTCTGATTGAGATATATGAGGAAAATATGCCTGCATTGATTTCCATTTCACAAAAATGTAACAGAAAAATGCAAAAAAAAAAAAAAAAAAAAAAACCCTAAAGGAGAACGGGAAATTTACAAGTATCAAAAACATGAAATTAACATTTTAAAACTTACTTCAGCACATGCCTTAGGGAGAACCAAACGACCAATTCGACCAGCATCACTAGCACTTAGAACCTTTTCAAACAGTGGCACAATGGTGGAATTCAAACTAAAAGATAATGAAGTTAAGGTGAAACATAAAAAAACAAATTAACAATTCATAAACAAAATATATTATCACAGAACAATATTCTCGCTTTACCAAATTCATTTAATAATAAAAGAAAATGAAACATTCATGGATACTCCCCAGATAGTTGCTGCAGCTCTTGATCAGTAATCCGTGGCCAGTACCGAGGAAGTAAATGGTTTTTGCCCCGGCCCTCAACAGGTGGCCTTGCAATCCGCAGTTGAGAGACTGCACCTTTACTTGTCTCCGGACTTATGCTAAGGCCAGTTTTAGGGGGTTTTGGTAATATAGGACGAGATCGTTGGCCTTGTTGAAAGTGAGAAGGTACTTTGCTTTGTTCCCTTCCATCAGCAGTTCCATTAGAAAAAGGTAGCACAAAATTTGTACTCCCAGATGGCACTCCCAAACTCATACTCAGAGATGGATGAGCATGTGATTCATGCATATCTCTAATGTCTAACATAGATCTACTGTCTGGATTGGCAAGTTTAGATGATCCAACAGATGGTTGAGTTGCACTCGAAAAGCCTGTGCCAACTTCACCAAACGGTGTCCTGACCTCTTCCCGTTTGTCTTGCCCAATAGACACACTTGTATCACCTATCTGAGATGGCAGGAAATTGGGTTCATTAGCCTCCATAATTCTGCACAACTGTGTCAGCTTTCCCTCATCAGCACCATTACCAACCACTGTCTTTTC
This sequence comes from Pistacia vera, assembly GCF_008641045.1. Classification (NCBI taxonomy): domain Eukaryota; kingdom Viridiplantae; phylum Streptophyta; class Magnoliopsida; order Sapindales; family Anacardiaceae; genus Pistacia; species Pistacia vera. Next base: position 1,307,731 of record NW_022196159.1, on the reverse strand, counting down.
AACAGATTTGGACCGTAGATTATCAGCATCATTTATTGTTAATGCAACAAATTCATTACGAATCTCATCCCTCTGCATCTGCAAGGAGAAAATAATAAGAAGCCATTATAAAAAATCAAGTGCACAAGGGCCACATTACTTGATATGAATATTCACAGTCTTCACAGTATAGCCTGTTACATCCTCTAGTGCATCAGAGGGTAAGACAAAAACAAATAATTAAATGAAAATATGCAAGCACAAGCAAACATCAATGCTACAGATTACGTATTTCAACTCTATCATTTGAACCAGGCCTATTTGCATAGTTCATGACACAAATGTAGGTGGGACAGAGCTGTCATGAATGATACTAAAACTATTGACATGATAGTCCTTGTAACTATGTCTCTAATATTCACACCAAGTAATTATATTAACATTCTAAAAATAGATGTGCCACTTTATATTCGGAGAGCATGACTAGCTAAATACTTTGAGACTACAAATATTTGACTCATACAAACTACAACTTAATAAAATTCAACAAGGTGATTCAGCAATTTAAGATAATATTAAGATAAAGATATTTGAATTCCTCTTACTGCATGAAGTCGTGAGCTAATTGAACAGCTGGTACACCCAACTCCCCCGTAATCCAAGAGCTCAAGCAAAGATTTTGAGGCTATACACCCACAGTGCAGACGCTGGCATATCAGATTCAATTAGACTGAAAAGTTCAAGAGAGAAAAGAAAAAAGAGTACAAAAGAATAAAATTATCAGACTGCAGCTTACCTTGCGGCATAAGTAGCATTCCCTCCAACCAGGTTCCTCTAAGTGGAATGTATTACAAAACACAAAATTCTCATACGCAGATCTAAAGAAAGTATAGATGCACACAAACAAAAAGCCAAGCAAGAAAGAATAAAGATCAATAAAAGTACTTAAAAATAATAAATAAAACCCCATCTAGAACGATAACACATGTTTAAGTGATAATTTTAGTAAGAAAAAAATAGACCTCACTTTCTCATGCTATTTGTATAATGTCAATGAGAAGCAACTAGTAACTAGCATTTCTCTCTAGTAAATATTTTTACTTAAATTAGCGGAAAAAAACTACCAAACAGAGAGACTGTCAGAGAAAAATAAATAAATAAATAAAATCTCTATGCACTAATTTATGACATAAACTTCCAAATAGACCAGGAGGAATTTGAACTTGAAACTTGTGGTTAATTTCTAGTGCCACATTGTAACTAAACTACACTGATTTAGTAAATGGCTATATTTAGTTAGCTCACTCTAAGCTGACCCAAAAACAGTTAAATTCAACATCTTGTGCGCTCAATTTAGGCAAAGTTTAAGAATAGATAGTAATTGGTAGAATTAAAAATCAAATATGATTCTTAATTCAATTTAATTCATAGTAATTAGTTGGTTTTACTCTAAACCATAATGTTGGTAGAAATTTATAATTAGAACTACAGAACAAACCCAATTCATGAAAAATCTAAACACAAAAATAAAAACCTTAGATAAGCCCATAATTAAAAATAGACAAAACTTGAAAATTTATACACAAAGGAGAGAAAAAGTACCCGCAATTATAGCATAGATCAGCATATCCACCAGATCGCAAAGGCCAACCTCTTTTCCATTCATGGGTCGTGGCCGTTCCACATGATGCATTCATGCAAATTCTCGACCCCATTATTAACTAAACACAATAATAATAATAATTATTATTATACTTTAATTAATCAATTAAAATCACAAAATCCCTAAAACCCCTTTTGATCAAGAAATAAAAAATTATAAAAATTAATAAAAACATGCACATACATCAACAAGAAACGTGAAATAACAAACCTGGTTGAAATCAAAAAACCCAGATCTTGAAAATGTAACGGAAACCCATTATGATAAGTTGGTGAAGAAGTGAGTCAACTCGGGAGTTGAAAGAGAAAAGAGTAACGGCGGGGGGGATGGTGGTTGTTGTATGGGTTTCGACCAAGAAAGCGTGTCGAGTCGAGTTGAGTTGTATTTGTATTGGGTTGAGCTGAGAGTTTATATAACTATAGATATAAAAATAAATATAAGTTAAATGTTGAAGAAAGAGAGATTTATAAAGAAAGAAAGAGAGAGAATGCATGCAAAGGAACAGATGCATAAAATGCATGCACGACACTTGAAAACACACCGCTTAACTTAACAAAGTCTTCTTTCCTTCTGTTCTGTGTTAGTGTTTGTGTTTGGTTTTTGGACACTGATATCCTCACCAGCCTGTTTCTTCGGATTCTGTCACCTGTGCTGTCAATACCATTTGTAAGAATTCGGACTTTAATCTTCTCACCTGTAGTTGCGTTTGTTTTGCATAAAACCTACATCTTGAGTGGCGTGTAACTGGTCACCAAATTTTACTTTTAAAAGAACCAAAAATTAATAATTATTATCAATAATACGAGGTAAATTAAATACTCAAACATTCTAAATTTATATCTTTGATAACAATTTAGGAAATTTTGATTTTTCACCGGCAAAATAGTTCTTCATATTAACACAAGTTATTGAATTCAGTTACCTAACTAATAATTTGTCATGTAAAGTTAAAATAATTTGTAATAATTATAAAACTAAATTACAATTTAAAATATATTATGTATTATTTAATTAAACAAAATCCTAAAAGAAATATTATAAAGTTCTAATTTCTTTACATTAAAAAATTTAAATAAAAATATTGAAAACATGAAGCTCTAACCCAAAATAAATCCTCTTTAACTCAAACTAACTGTTTTAATATAATACTATACATCTAATAACAATAAAAAAAAAAAAAAAAAAAACTGACAAATATTTCTTACTAACTTTCCCTTCACAAACACAACGTGATAGTTTATAATTAGTTAGTTTGCAATTAGATAAACAAGACATAATGCGAACTGACCAAATACAAACTATCACGTCGTGTTTTTTAGAAAAAGTTAGTAAGAATAGTTTATAAGTGTAATATTACTCCTCAAATAAAAACTTACCCACTCACTATTTTAATATAATTAGAGAGATCAAGAGGTACAACTATATGACTTAAGTTTTGACATTCCTCGTAAACCATTTATTTTCATCAATCCAATTGCATTAAAGAGATGTTAAGTATATTATCTTTAAATTCCCTCTTATCATTATTGGATTAACAAAGATGAATGGCTCACAAGATGTGTCAAAATTTTATGTCATAATATCCTAGACAAATGACAAATAAAGCAAATTAAAGTCGATGATTAGGTAAGTACGTAGATTGGAGTTAATAATATTCTCATCCCTGAGGTTTGGAGAATCATCCCTGAGGTTTGGAGAATTTTCTTTGGTCCAGTATAATTTGAAAAGATCATTATAGTCCCTGTTAGACTAATGCAGTTAGAGAAAATTAACCAGTATAAGGGCGTGATAGTCATTTTACACTTCTAAGAATAAAAAATGAAATAAAAAATTATTTATTTCATAAAATTTAATAAAACAAGAAAAATAGTAAAGAACAATAAAATTATAAAATAAAATATGATATGAGAATTTTTTTTTTTTTTAGTTTTGTTAAGGTTGGGATTCTTATTTTAAATCTTTAATTTTAGTTGGGAAAATGTTTTTAATTGTTTATAAATTCTATTCATTTTTTATTTCGTTGTACTTTATTATATTAATCTCTAAAGTCTTAATTTTTTATTCTATATTTATTCTTCCTAATAAGACAAATGCGTGTATAATAGCCATTTAAGTTCCATAACATTAGCACAATCTTATAATTAATAATGCTAGATCTACAACCCAATCTCACAACATTCTCTTATAACCACTGACGTGATAATTTATAATTAGTTAGCTAGACCCATAGAAAGTGGGTAGGACCTATTTGCGAGCTAACCAATTATGAACTGCCACATCAGTTGTCAGAGAGGCTGTAAGATTGGATTGTGGACCTAGCATATACCTTAACTATAATAGTTTGGCAGGGACTATAATGACTTTTTAAGATTCTACTAGACCAAAGATAAAGATACTTTCTCCAAACCTCAAGGATGAAAATTGATAAACCCATGTTAATTTATATCAATTAATTTTGTTGTGCAAAAAATAAACACCGATGTCAGCACCATTAATTATAGCTTAACAAGCACTCAAAAACAAAGTGTATTAGCTATCAAAACCCAAACCACCTCAAAGAGATATTATATAAGACCATCTTCAACCCATTGCACCAAATTGGTACAAGTTTCACACCAAATTGGTGTGTTTTTTTGTGTGAAACACTATTGCATCTCTAACCCACTGCACCAAATATTACACCAAAAATAATATTCCTTAGAATATTCTCTTTTTTTTTGTTTTATTGTAACAATCAACAATTAATCTATTTTACTCATTATTTTTGTATATATTAATTAAATGTTGGGAATAATATTTTTATTAAATAATAATTACTTTGAAAATTATACTAATTTAATAAAATTAAGCATTTATTTAATCAAATAAACATTACATTTAACATAGAAAAACATTACATCTAATATAAAATGATACCCAAAAAAAAAAAAAAAAAGACAACAACAACACAAAAGTAAATTCTATATTGATAGTAATTTAATTTTCCGAATTAGTATATTATTCCCACAAATGATCAATTAATGCATTTCGAAGGGTATTGCGAGCCTCTGTATCATTGATTTGTCTATGTCGAGCAAGAAAATTTTGAAATCGAACATTTTCATCTACGATAATTTCAACAAATTAGGTTAAATACAAATAACAAAAAAAAAAAAAATTACTGTTTGAATAGTGCCACTCCAAATTGGTGTGCATGAACAGTGCTACACCAAATTTAGCGTGGCACTGTAGCAGGGCACCAAATTGGTGTAGAAAATGGCGCTGGGTTGGAGTTGAAATTCACACTATTTTTGTCATCTCCAACCCAAAATAGCGCTGGGTTGGAGATGCCCTAACACTTATCCCGCCTTTATCAAAATAAAGGATCATGATGAATGAGAGCTCTCCATGTGTCAAGGTAACTTGCAAAAGCACTCATTACGTTGAGCTCAAAGGTGTATAAAGGGCACCTTTCTTCATGAAAAAGGGGTTGGCTAGGCATATGAGAGTTGGGCACAAACGAGAGCTTCAACCATTATTTTTTCTCTGTAAACAAAACATTTCTCTATTTTTGTACGCCTTACAGGCAATATCAGAAAAATAGTTAGAGAATAATAAAATAACAGTAGATATAGGATTCGCTTTAAGCATTCGAACCACTATAAAAATCTCTTTTGTCAATCTATTATTTAAGTTTATGCAAACATATATAATCTCTACATCATAATCAACTTTCATAATCATTCACGTGTAATTTCTAAGAACAACTTAGCACTTTGCATGTGCGAGTCGTTGGTGTCAAAATCATGCATCAACAATTTGCCGCTAGAAGAAGGGAATGATGCACATCGACTCTCTATGTTTTTCCAACAAGCCTCAAAATCTTCACATTATCAAAGGTGAAAATACGAGTAGGATAAAGTCTAAATTTGGCAAAGAGATAAACACAAAAGTTGTAGCTCTTCGAGTTAGCTTTCTGATGGTCCAAGAATCATCAAAATTTGAGGTCTACAGCTCAAGTTATTGTCAAAATACTAAAACCTATGCCATATCAAAGCACTCAGATCGCGTGGCCAAATCACACGCTCGGATTGCTTTGATCTTCAGCTTCAGATCATGTGTTCATATCTCTCAAATCACGCACATCAAAGTTCTCAGATCAAGTGGCCAAATCGCTTAGATCGCACGCTCAAAATACTCTGATCTTTAGCTTCAGATCGCGCTCTCAAAGTTTTCAGATCAGGCGGTCAGATCGCTCTGATCTTCAGCTTTAGATTTTGCACATTAGAGTTCTTAGATCTCATGGCTAGATCACTCAGATCACTCTGATCTTCAGCTTTAGATCGCCCTCTCAGATCGTGCGGTCAAATCTCTCAGATCACATGCATTAGAGTTCAGATAGCTTGGCCAGATCGCTCAGATCGTACACTCAGATCGTGCCCGTCAGAGCTCTCAGATCGCGTGGCTAGATCGTTCAGATTGCACGCTCAGATTTCTCACATCATATTGAGCTCCCAAGCTCTTTAGCTCTTTAGCTCTTAAGCTATCAAGCTCACGCGTTCAAGATCGTTGAGATCATGCGTTCAGATCATTCAGATCGCACTCCCAACTGGCTAGATAGTGCTTCTGAGCACTCAGATCATGTTCCTGAATGGCTAGATCATGTTTCCAAGCACTTAGATCATGCTCTTGAATGGCTAGATTGTGCTTTTGAGCACTCAGATCGTGCTCCTGAGTAGCTAGATTGTGCTTATAAGCATCTAGATCTCGTGTTCAAGATCGTTGATATCATGCATTTAGATTATTTAGATCGCTCTTTTGACTGGCCAGATCGTGCTTTTGAACACCTAGATCACTAATCTCGAGTTCTCAAATCAAGTTTCGCGCTTTTTGATCGAACTTCTTGTCTTCTCAGATCAAGCTTCACATTTTCTGATCAAACTCTTTATGTTATATGCTTTCTGATCGAACTCTTTGTGCTCTTAGATCGCATCTCTTGAGTTCTCAGATCAAAGCTCCTTGCGCTTCATATTGAGCTTCTTATGCTCTTTGATCAAGCTCATAAGCTTGCTCATAAGCTTGAGATCACTTGCATCAAATCTTTCAGATTGTATGCACATATCGAGTTCTTTAATATCTCAGATCGTGATTAGGTTCTAGCTCTCAAATTGCAAACAACCTTAGATCTTATTCTTAGCTCTGAGATCACGATCAGTTTTAGTTCTTAGATCGCGACCAACTATCAGCGTCATAAAAAACGCGTAGAAAACTCAAAACAGCCCCAAAACATGCCAAAATGGTGGATTTTGGCCTAAAAAATTGTCCCAATCAAGTCTCTTGGCTACCATGACGTAGAGCTCAGAACGAGCTTTCCATTGATATTTTATAGGCTCCAAAACACCTTCCAGATCAAAAGTTATGGATGTTTTAAGTTGGCTTGTCCAGTTAGGACCTTTGAGCTGCACATTTGGGCTTCTGACACTTAGCTCTCTCCAGGAATTCATCTACTAGACATTTTATGTCAATTATCAAATCACGCTCAGCTTCGGATCGCTCTCAGCACTCAGATCGCAGTCCTAACTCTCAACACCCGATCACGTTAGGCATAGTTCGAGCTCTTTAGTTCGAGACTGTAGCCTATAGTGTGATAGTCATTCAGATCTAGGACATGAGTTTTTGAAGTACAATTACGCACTCCAAAAACTGGGGGGGGGGGGTTATTGTGTCAAAAATACACACTGATGTCAACACCACCAATTAGAGCTTAACAAGCACTCAAAGACAAAGTGTATTAGTTGTCAAAACCCAAACCGCCTCAAAGAGATATTATATAACACTTGTCCCGCCTTTATCAAAATAAAGGATCAAGATGAATGAGAGCTCTCCATGTGTCAAGGCAACTTGCAAAAGCACTCATTATGTTGAGCTCAAAGGTGTATAAATGGGTACCTCTCTTCATGAAATAGGGGTTGGTTGGGCATATGAGAGTTGGGCACAAACGAGAGCTTCAACCATGATTTTTTCTCTGTAAACAAAGCATTTCTCCATTTTTGTACGCCTTACAAGCAATATCAAAAAAATAGTTAGAGACTAATAAAATAACAGTGGATGTAGGATTCGCTTTAAGCATTTGAACCACTGTAAAAATCTCTCTTGTCAATCTATTATTTATGTTTCTACAAACATATATAATCTCTGCACCATAATCAATTCTCATAATCATTCACATGTAATTCCTAAGAACAGCTTAGCACTTTGCGCGTGCGAGTCGTTGGTGTCAAAATCACGCATCAACAAATTTGTATAATAATTATGTATATTAATCTAAGATAAATATATGCCTGGAATTTTCGTTCAAAATTAAGGTTAACAATTTAGGTTCGTGTCTTGTTAAAGTAAGGCATAAATAATTATATGTAATTCAACAATTTTATCATATCAAGAATGTCAACTTTAATCCAAACCATTTATTAGACAGGTTACATATATTACTTAATTTATCAAACAAGGATAAATTTTTTTAACTTAATGGGGGCGTTTGGATCATATAATGTTTTATTATAGAGGTATATTATATTAACGAAAAAAAAGATCATCTTTAAGATTATTAAAAATGTTTAGAAAATGTGTTTGATTGGTTCGAATAAATTGGTGAATAATATGTTTGGTTTGGAGGATAAATGGGTGGGTATGTTATAGAGATTCCTAAATTGCCATTCTTTTTAAATACTAGTATAATAGTATTTGTTATTATTATTATTTGAATCATTTCTTTTAACCCCCTGTATTTGAAATTTTGCTAATACATCGTAACCATATAAAAACTTTAATTTGTAGCAAAATCACTCCCACCCACCCCAAGCCATTACCGGCAGTCGATGGATAGCACACGACTAGCCTTATATACTTGGTCGTGCGTCGACAAAGCCGGAAATGGCCATGGATCACAAATCCATGGCAATAAAATAGCCAGATCTATGGCCATTTCATGGTCAAAGACGTGGCCATAGTTGTGGCCGTGAAAACGCCAGATCTTTGGCCGTGTCATTTCACGGCCACATCTTTAGATGTGAAATAGCCATAGAAACGCCAGATCCCGTCGGTCGTGTACCATTATGGTGACTGACATAGACGGCCGGCAGTGGTCTTGGGTGGGTGGGGGTATTTTACTAACTTTTAAACTTTTTTGTGGCTCAGGTGTTTTAGCTAATTTCTCAAATGTAGGGGGGCTGTGTAATTGTTATTTGATAGACATTTGAGGACAATTGTGTCTGAAATGGTTTTTAATTAAGGGCAAATGGATAGAAAAATCATATTACCCCAATAATGTTTTAATAATATCCCCTAACAAAGTAATAAGATTACCTCCCACATTACCATTAGTTAACACTATTTGTAATAAAAGATTCTTATAATATTTTATTACTTGCAAACCAAACACAGGAATCTTGTAAAATAAGCGAAGATTACCCCTGATCCAAACGGCCCCAATTATATATTTTTTTTTCATACAAATTCAAACACTTCAATTATTTTTAATAAATTCATTATATTAATCTATGAAGTATAGCATAATTATAGAAATAAAAAATTTGACCACAAAAATTCTCTATCATGATAATTAAAAAAGTTAATAAAAATAATTACCCTGCTAATTAAAAATGTTGATTAATATAATATAGTAAACAGGTCATATATATGCATTAGAACTTATTAATTAAATGGGTTCCTATTAGAATCGGACTACCCCATTTAAAGTCAACCAAATCCAATAATTCCATGTTGTCTTTGTTGAGTTGTATCACAAATTGCCATTTGTGAAAGCATAAATTATAATGCAATAGTAAGGTGGAAAAACAACTATGAGTTATGGTCTAGTTGGTAACTGAATTTTCAGTAGGTGAAATTTACCTGTAATATTAGGGGTTTGACTTTCACTGGAACCAGCTTGTGGCCAGGTGCATTTACCCAAGACCTGATCAAGAATTAGTCTCATACCTTCCATTATAGGGACATCTCGAGGCTTTTACCCAATAAAAAAAAAAAGGTGGAAAAACTGTAAATATAGGCATGAGAAAAAGATATATATATATATATTTTTTTTTTAATGACCGGAGGTATCTAGGTCAGCTGTATACACATTAACTAATTATTGGGGACCATGAAACTGCTGGCCGGGTAAGAGCTCCAGAATTTGCCATATTAGATCTTCATTTGCTCTTTTACCATTAGGTCACCTAGTGGTGGTTAAAAGATAATTTTTTTCATACATTATTTTCATGTGAAGGATAAGGATATATACCAATTTTTTTTTTTTTTTTTAATTTCATAAGAAAATAATCTTCCTATACATATGTAGAAATAGAAAGATACCAATTCTATGTTAGAATTGTAAGTCAAATAGGAAATGATTGATACAACAATTATTCATAGTTAGTAAATACGGGTATGGTAAAAAAAGGGTACGGGAATTTTACGGGAACAATATGGCAAATGGTGAAAAATACGTTTATAAAAATTCGGCCTTAAAATTAGGATACGGAAAAAATATAGTACGGGTATATACGGGTTTAATACGATATATTGTCAATAATACGTTTTAAAAAATACGGTAATATTAATCCTAATTTTATTACTTTTTATGATAATTGAATTAATCATTCTCTATTTTTCTTTATAGGTGTATGATTTATATCTTTTTTAATTATAATATTTTAGTTTATAAAAAAATATATTATTTGATTCGTAATCAATTATTACAAATATTATAGAAGCGGACCAATTATTAAATAAAACAAACAAATTTATTTGTCATTAAGTTGAAGAAGAAGAAGCTAAGAGGAAGAGTGGTGTTTGTTGAAGAACAGTTGAAGAGGAAGAGAGGAAGAGGGCGCCAAAAGAGAGAAGAGGGCACCAAAAAATAGGAGAGAGAGGAAGTGGGCATAGAAAAGAGAGGGCGCCAAAAAGAGACTGACGTCGCTTTGAGTAAAAAGAGACTGAGCATAAATCGACGTCGTTTTGATCAAATTTCACCTAAAACGATATTGTTTTGGCTCATTAAATAACAAAATTTTATTTTCAAAAATACGGTCGAATTATACGGGAATTATATGCGAATTATACGGCTAGGGCATATAATTCGTGTATAATTCGACTGTGCTTATAGAATACAAGAATTCGCGTTTTATACACAAATTATATGGTTGGACGTGTAATTCGCGTATAAACGCGAATTATACTAACTAGCCAATTATTTACTAGATATGGTGCATAAATGTTAGATTTGACTTGTTTATATATATTGATTAGATTTGACTTGTTTATATATATTTGTTAGATTCTCCTCCGTTGAAGAGACCTTTGGAATTGGAGGGCTATCCATAATACTACATAGTTTTCAAAATACATTGTAAATACCAAACAGAAAAAAGGACAATTCAATATAAAATCCTTTGAAGAAGTTTTTCCGGTTTTTGAAACTTTTAAACATTTTGCAATTTTAGGTTATAATCTATTTATTTAATTCAATTGAATTCTTTCCTTTATCGATTTAGTGGTGAATAAACTTTCTAGAGTTTTGTTGTGCCAAAAATACACATAATGTCAGCACCACCAATCAAAGTTCAACAAGCACTTAAAGATAAGGTGGTATTAGCTGTTGAAAACCCAAACCACCTCCAAGAGATATTTTATATTAATCATATCCCATTTTAAGATAAGGATTAAGGAGTGCTCCTCACGTGTTAAGACAATTTGCAAAAACATTCATTACATTGACCTCAAAGGTATAAATTGACACATCTCTTCATGAAAAAGGGGTTGGCTGGGCATATGAGAGCTAGATAAACATTTGAGCTTTATTATTTTTTCTCTATAAATAAAGCATTTCTCCATTTTTGTACGCCTTATAGGCAATATCAGAAAAGAGTCAGAGAATAATAAAATAACAGTGGATGTAGGATTCACTTTAAGCATTCGAACCACTATAAAAATCTCTCTTGCCAATATTTTATTAATGTTTCATCAAACATATATCATCTTAGCACCATAAATACTTCTCATGAATCATTTACGTGTAATTTCTAAGAACAGTTTAGCATTTTGTACGTGCGAATTGTTGGTGTCAAAATTAAGCATCAATAGTTTGGAGCTAGAAGGAGGGCATGATTCACATCAACTTTCCATGTTTTTCTAGCAAGCCTCAAAATCTTCACGTTATTAGATGTGAAAATCTGAAGCCTATTCCACATCAAAGCTCTTAGATCGCATGGCCAAATCGTAGATTGCACACATCAGAGCTCTCAGATCACGTGGCCAGATCGCAGATCGCACGCATCAGAGCTCTCAGATCGCATGGTTAGATCGCAGATTGTACGTATCAGAGCTCTAAGATCGCGTGGCCAGATCATAAATCGCACGCATTAGAGCTGTCAGACCTTGTGGTCAGATCACATATCGCACAAATCAAAGCTCTCAAATCACGTGGCCAGATTGCAAATCGCACGTAACAGAGCTTTTAGATCGTGTCGTCAGATCACAGATCGCATGCATCAAAGCTCTAAGATCGCATGGCCAGATCATAGATCGTACACAAAGCTCTCAAATCGCATGGTTAGATCGCATGCATCAGAGCTCTTAGATAGCCTGGTCAGATCATAGATCTCACGCATCAGAGCTCTCATATCACGTGGCCAGATCGCAGATCGAACGCATCAAAGCTCTAAGATCGCGTGGCTAGATCATAGATTGCATGCATTAGAGCTCTCAGATCACGTGGCCAGATTACATATCGCAAATATAAGAGCTCTTAGATCGTATGACCAGATTGTAGATCGCATGCATCAGAGCTCTCAGATCGTATGGTCAGATCACAGATCGCACGCATCAAAGAGCTAAAATCACGTGGCTAGATCGTAGATCTCATGCATCAGAGCTCTCAGATCCATGGTTAGATCACAAATCGCATGCATTAGAGCTCTCAGATCGTGTGGTCAGATCACAGATCGCATGCATCAAAGAGCTGAGATCGCGTGGCCAGATAGTAGATCGCATGCATCAAAGCTCTTAGATCCATGGTCAGATCACAAATCGCACGCATAAGAGCTCTAAGATCGTGTGGCTAGATCATAGATCACATGCATCAGAGCTCTCAGATCGTGTGGTCAGATCACATATCACACTTATCAGAGCTCTAAGATCATGTGGCTAGATCATAGATCGCACGCATTAGAGCTCTTAGATCACGTGGTCAGATCGTAGATCGGGTGTATCAGAGTTCTCAGATGGCAGATCGTACGTATCAAAGCTCTTAGATCACGTGGCTAGATCGTAGATTACATGCTCAGATAATCCAGATTACGTGTTCAAGATCGTTGAGATCATGTGTTCAGATCATTTAGATCATGCTTTGAGTAGCTAGATTGTGCTTCCGAGCACCCAGATCGCGCTCTAAGTACTTAGATCGCTGATCTCGAGTTCTTAGATCAAGCTTCGCGCTTTCTGATCGAACTCCTTGTGTTCTCAGACCAAGCTTCACTCTTTATAATGGAGCTTTTTGTGCTCTTAGATCGCAAAGAGCTCTCGAGTTCTCAGATTAAAGCTCCATGCGCTTCAAATCGAGCTCCTTATGCTCTCTGATTAAGCTCATAAGCTTGTTCATTTGCTTGAGATCGCATGTTGTGGATCGCTCATATCGCACGCCTTAAGCTTTCAGGTCGAGCTCCTATCAAATCGTGATTAACTCCTAGGTCTCAAATCATGATCAGCTCTTAGCTCTGAGATTGTGAACAACCTCAAGTCATGTTCTCAGCTCTTAGATCGTGATCAGTTCGCAATTCTCAATTCTCAAATCGTGACGCATAGAAAACTCAAAATAGCCCTGAAACATGCCGAAATGGTGGATTTTGGCCTCGAAAATGGCCCCAATTGGGCTCCCCTTGCCACAATGTAGAGCTCGAAATGAGCTTTCCACGGATATCTTACAGGCTCCAAAACTCCTCTTAGATTAAAAGTTATGGTTGTTTTAAGTTGGCTTGTCCGTTTAAGGCCTCTAAGCCATGCGTTTGGGCTTCTGATGTCAGCTCTCTCCAAGAATTCATCTACTAGACATTTTATATCAGTTCTTAGATCGCGCTCAGCTTCGGATCACTCCAAGCTCTCATATCACAATCCTAGCTCTTAGCACCTGATCATGCCAAGCATAGTTTGAGCTCTTCAGTTCAAGATTACAACCTATAGTGCAACATCCATTTAGATCTAAGACATGAGTTTTTGAAGTGCAATTACGCACTCCAAAAACTGGGGGGGGGGGGGGGGGTTTGTTGTGCCAAAAATACACACTAATGTCAACACCACCAATCAGAGTTCAACAAGCACTTAAAGATAAGGTGGTATTAGTTGTCAAAAACCCAAATCATCTCCAAAAGATATTTTATATCAATCCTATCCCATTTTAAGATAAGGATTAAGGAGTAGTCCCCACGTGTCAAGATAACTTGCAAAAACACTCATTACATTGACCTCAAAGGTGTAAATGGGCACCTCTCTTCATGAAAAAGGAGTGGCTGGGCATATGAGAGCTAGACAAATATTTGGACTTTATTATTTTTTCTTTGTAAACAAAGCATTTATCCATTTTTGTATGCCTTACAAGCAATATCACATATTACATAAATTGGTGGGATAATGATTTACCTGAATCACATAAATATCACATATTATGCGCAACAAAAAAGATTAGGAAGTCAAAATAGAAGATACTAGTCAAATGGAGTATGAACAAGAAGAAGGAAACACTATAGCTACATTAATTTATGCAATAACCAAAAACTTTGTAGGAGACCTAACAAGCTTTCAGAAAAAATCACAAGAAATATTATCAAACTTGAGATGTCCAACCATGGAAGATTTTAGATGTTATAAGGATATGTTTTTACCAAAAGTATTCATAAGAACAAACTGTAGGAAACCCTATTAGAAAGAAAGGTTCCTAGATGGTCTACCTAGATTATTCAGTCAAACTATTAAAAATGCATTATACAAAAAATTTGATGGAAATATACCTTATGAAGATTTAACTTATGGAGATCTAATTAGTTTTATTAACAATGAAGCTTTAATCATTTGCACTGATTTAAAATTAAAAGCTAAATTAAAAAATGAATTAAAACATAAGAAGACAGAATTAAGTGGATTTTGTAGTCAATATGGTTATGAAAAAATATTACTTTCCTCTGTTAAGTACAAAAAAGATAAAAAACAAAAACAATATAGAAAACCTTATTATAAAAGAGATTATAAACATGAACAAAATCTTATGATAAGCCTTATAAAAAGAAAAAAAATATTCCAATAAGAAAATATCTAAAAAACCTATCACATGGTGGAAATGTAAACAACAAGGTCATTATGCTACTAAGTGTCCAATAAAAGATCAGATTAAAAAATTAGAAATGGATTCAGAATTAAAACAACAATTATTAAATATTATTCAAATGGACTCTGAAGAAGAATCTAGTTATAATACAGATAATAAAGATATGATTTATCAAATTCAAGAAAACTTTTCTGAAACAACGAGCGAGTCTTCACTAGATTCTGATGATTGTGATTACACGGGGTCTTGCTACTGTGCAATGAAATTAATAAATATGATATCAACCTCTAGACCTAAGTCAATAAATGTTATCAGTAAATCAAAAGAATTTTTATTAGATATTATCGATAAAATCCAGGATGAAGATATTAAGAGAGAATATTTATTAAAACTTAAAGAATTGATTTTATCTGAAGAAAAACAAAAAGATGTAGATTCTTATAATTTAAAAGACATATTAAAAAGATTTGACAAACCCACACAAGTTACTCTAAGTGACTTGCAAGAAGAAATCAATATTCTAAAAAATCAAGTCAAAGACTTACAAAAAGATAATTTTGAAATTAAGACAGATTTATTATGCTTAAAAGCCTCTAAAGAAACTATATGACAATTATCAACCTCAAAATCAGAATTACAAATTATTGAAGAAACTGAAGAATCATTTATTAATGAAATCTCTAGAATTCAATTTCAAAAATGGCATGTTTACATTAGAATCAACATTAATTATGAATTGTATATTATTACACAAGCCTTAGTAGACACAGGAGCAAATCAAAATTGTATGAGAGAAGGATTAATTCCAACAAAATATTATGAAAAAAAAAAAAGATTACATGGAGCTAATGGTCAACAACTGAACATTAATTATAAATTATCCAATGCTCACGTATGTATACAAATTACTAAATTAGAGGGTCTAGAAACTGTTCCCACAAAAGAATGGCTCGATACTAGAAAAATTTTGGATGCTTACATTACAAAAATGTATTTTCAACTTTTTGCATTAAAATTTAAAAGTTTCAAAATCATGTTTTCAATGAAATGCAAAAGTCAAATTTTTTTTTACTCTAATAGTCTCTCTCATAATAATTTTCAGGATGAGAAATTTTTGAGACAAAGTGAGGAAAAGATAGGCACTCCCATCAAACCCCAAAATAATCCAAAATCAAAAGCATCGTATGCGATGCTACCACCTCAACAACCTATTACCCCACAATCGAAACCTTCAAAACCCAATAAACAGAAAACCATTATTACCCAACCAAATTGGTTTACTCTTCTGGTTGAAGAATCTGTTTTTTCATTACCACCAAAAAATTATCAGCAAGCCCTTACAATACCAATATCTTATTCACCTTCTCCATCAAAACCTATTAACATTAATCCAACTTTTCAATACATTGAAAAAGAAACAACCCAATCAATTTGTATTATTGAACCCAAATTCTGGGGACAAACTTTTCAAGAAACCTTATCAAAAATTTTCCCTCCAGATTTTTATTTTATTCCTGATGATCTAATAAAAACAAGAACCTTTTATGAATTTATTTTAGTTGATACTGATTCAATTGAAATTACCCATAATCCAGATAAAAATGATCCAAATAAAATTTCTTTTTCAAAATGCAAAATCAAAAAAGTCTTGAGACCACAAGATTGACGTATTGGAATTTATAAAGAACGCCCATTTTCTCAAACCTTTATTCCTCAAGAATTTTCATATAAAGATTATCAAGAAGCCTGATTTTATACTTTTTGTTTATCACATAAAACACATTCTTGGTTCTTTATATTTGACAAAACTTGTCCAAAAACTTTTCCAAAATGGTTTCAACAATGGTTCAATTTTTTCGGTTTAAACAAAAAAGTTCTCCCACCTTCGGTTTGGGAAGGATATCAATTATTTGCAAAAAATTTCAGTAATAGTGAAGAACATTTGCTAGCATTTTCTAGCAATTTCTTAATTGCTTGGATAATGAGTCGACAATTTTATATCACTACACCTCTTCCTCCAAAATTCAAAGAATTACAAAGAAAATTCCATATTAAATGGTGGCCTAGCTTTTCCATCCAAAATGCTAGCCCACCAGCAGTGTATATATGAATTTCTCAACAACCTCATTTATGTCAACCCCAACAACAATCAACATTTCTAACTTAAAAATCAAAACTTATGGCTGAGTTGGCTCAATGCCAAACCCCTCAAGACATGGACAAAAATATTATGGCCATTGGATCTTCCTCATCTCAAATAGCAGATACGTACAATACCAAGTCACCAGGTGATCAAGATGAAGATGACTATTTTATAATGTTTCATAATCAATTATGATTTCAATAAAGGACAATGACTCAACACCAGCTTTATCACATGTTCAATACTTTCGATGGATATTCAAGATTTTTCAAGATTCTCCTTATCAACAAAAACATTTTTTTTGGCCAATATGAAGGCAAGTTCTCAATAATTCAAGACACTTATTCAAGATAGCTCATCAATTTATCAAGTACTTTATCTTTTATTCTGTATTGTAGTAATGAAGGCGGATTCAAATGTATTTGAAGTCCGTTCCTTTGTAATATAAATATGTATCACTTCATATGAAGAAGGCAGAATGAGAAAAAAAAAAAAAAAAAAAAAAGAGAAAACAAGAGATCAAAAAAGTGAGAGAGGTCGATTTTCAATCAAACAGTGAAAGAGGCGTGGGGAGTCAAAATGGGGCTCTGTGTGTTTGTTTTAATTAAAAATGAACTAAAAAACTTGTTTAATTTCACACACACATTTTCTTTTATAGGCAAACTAATTGCCCTATTCCCACATGGAAGGGCTTGGGCTCCAACCAAACACCCCATGTTGCCAAACACTCCCAAATTAGATATTTTATATTTCATCATTATTCATTAAAAATCAATTATATATATTAATATATTATTAACGTTTAACAATAATGATAATTTATTATATATTGAACATATATTTAAGCGAATTTCACTTATTTAATTTTTTCTAACAAATTAATAAAGGCTACGACCTCAGCAAATTAATTGCATTGTGAAATTCCAAATACCCTTTCGCCAAAAAGAGAAAACGCCCTTCTTTCTTCCTGAGTCTTAATTATCTTCTATGTGTGTGACCCATAGGCTCCTCATCTACCGGTAGTGTAGTATACACGATTAACACCCAATTAATCTTCTCACTTATACACAGACCAAGATTGGCCCCTAGCAAGGCATCTGGCCACCGTAGATTCGAATTCAGCAAAGTAGCACCTGTCAACATATGGTTCGTACATTCATCCTTCATCATACGTTATCTCGACGAGACGAAGGCAAAATAGTGTCAACCTTCGTTACTCTCGATATTATATTCAGTTTCTGACCAATGACCCGTATTATATCTGGATAGAGAACAACTCAATCCACTGTGGCCACAGTTTTAGTGTCATTGCCATATACTAAATTGCGCCGTGAGATAACTTCTCCGTACCCGGGAGTGATGAATCCTCGTCAATCCACCATAGTCTTGATACACTCCTTGATATAGCCATCACCACCGTACTGACAGCTCTGATAGAATTGCGTTAGGCTAGTGTCAACTGTACCAATCGTGCACAAGGCGCTCCGGTGATCTCAATTCTAAGTCACATGCACCACCATTCGTTAGAGGATTTTTTCAATAGACACCTGGGGTTACCATCCATATGGAATCCTCTGGTGGGTCAGTCCAGTGAACTTGTTACGTATTTTGCCTACAACAAGCACCCATGTGTGCCACCAGGTTGTCACCAACACACCTTGACAAGTGAGATCAGTCACTCACTTTCGACAGGGTCGTTCAACACTATGATAGCCTTACCGTATATCTTGCCCTAACTTCAGAATAATACTAGGGCTAGGACGTTTCTAGAATGGCCACCATATGCTCATAGGGTTCTCACTATCAAGATTTGAAACACTTGATACCCTCGTCACGGTTCTACCATCTAAGAACATATACAATACATATTCAATAATAATGATTTACACTATAGAATAAAATGCCTTTTATTATGTATTAATGAACATTATTACAAAAGTCAATTCTACAATAATTGATTGCTTAGGGCATCTACTCTAGCAGATAGGTTGATGGATCCAATATACTAAGCAAGGAGGAATTTATTTGGATTTAATTTCTCTAACTATTGGGTATGAGACTTAGACCATGCGGGAGGATTTTCCTAAGTCTTGATATAATGGTTCACTAGTTTCTAAGGTCTGGAAAAAATCTACTATATATTTAGACATCCTAAAAATCCCTTAATGAGTTTTGTCCCTAATTCATTAGGAAAATATTGTAAATTCTATTGACCTATCAATTGGTTAATAGTTCCTTTATAAAATTCGTGACCTAAAATCTGATTTTTTTTTTGAAATAATTTCATTTTGTGGCTGAAACAATAATCCGTTTCTTTTAATAATTTCTTCAAATATTTTTAAATGTTTAAATGTTGATATATTGATTCTGAATAGACTCAGATCATCAAATATACTATTGTAAAGTCTATATAGATTAAAGATATCATTCATAATATTTAATTCTAAAGGTGCATTTTTTATCCAAAAGGCATACATTCCATTCATTTGACCAAAAGGAACATTAAATGCCGTTTTGTATCTATCTATTCATCTATTTGAACTTGCCAAAATCCTGATTTCATGTCAAATTTTGAAAATATTATGCATTATATATCTATTAATTAAATCTTTTTTGTTAGGTATTGGATATCTAATCCATTGTATACCTTTTTAATGGTTATAATTGATTCTAATCTTGGGATTCTTCTTTCTTTTCTTCTACATTTTGACATAAAAGGCAGAACCTCCATGGAGATTTACTGGTCTAATTAATTTTTTATCGTGTAAATCTTGATTTCTTTTGACAGTGTTCAAGTAATTCCTTATTCATTTGTATGTGATCTAGCTTTTGTTGTATATTTTTTCTCATCAAAATCCTAACATAAGAAGACAAACTACGTGTTGTTTTTCTATTCCAAAAGGCATTTGGAATTGTTGAGCATATATCATGTGAAAATCGTTTTTCTATATTTTTAATAATTTCTTGATTTTTGGAGTTTCTAATTGTTGCTTTATCCTTCATTTTTTAGTTCTTCTTTTAAGAACTTAATTTGTCTTTTCTTATTATTAATAAGATTTTTGATATTGATAAGTTTTTTAAATTTTATATCTTTTACTAATGGAGAATTAACAAATTCAAATGTTACTTATTGTCCTAAAATATTATTTGTAATTCCTTTATTGTTTACTGTAAAACAGTAAATTTGAGTAATAAAGGGGTACAATATAACATCTTGATCTAAATCTTTTGCTAAATAAAGGTATTTTATTTACAAAATTTTTGTATACATCATGACATTAGATATTTTTATAATAATGTTATTGTTACCATTACTCTAGTAATATTTTCTTTTTTTTTTCATAATATTTTGTTGGAATAATCTTCTCTCATACAATTTGATTACTCCTGTGTCACTAACCTTGTGTAATAATACTAATTCTATTAATATTTGATCCTATATAAACATCCATTTTTGAAATTGATATAGAGATTTCATTATAAATGATTCTTCGTTTTCTTATAATTGTAATTCTGATTTTGAGGTTGATTGTTCATATAGTTTCTTGGAGGCTTTTAAGCATAAAATCTTCTTATTTCAAAATTATCTTTTTGTAATTCTTTAACTTGATTTTTTAATATTGTTTTTCTTCTTGCAAGTCACTTAGAGTAACTTGTGTGGGTTTGTCAAATCTTTTTAATATTCTTTTAAATTATAAGAATTACATCTTTTTGTTTCTTCAGATAAAATTAATTCTTAAGTTTATAAATATCTCTTTTAATATCTTCATCCTGAATTTTATCAATAATATCTAATAATTCTTTGATTTATGATAATATTTATGACTTAGGCAGATGGTTGATATCATATTATTATTTCATTGCACAGTAGAAGCCCCTGAATACATCTTCGAGTCTTGTGAAGACTCCTTTTGTTTCAGAAAGTTTCTTAATTTGATAAATCATTCTTATTATCTGTATTATACCTAGATTCTTCTTCAGAGTTTTTTGAATAATATTTAATAATTTTTTTTAATTTAAATCCATTTCTAATTTTTTAATTTGATCTTTTATTGGACACTTAGTAGCATAATGCCTTGTTGTTTACATTTCCACATGTGATAGTGTTTTTTATATTTTTCTTATTGGAATTTTTTTTTCTTTTTAAGGCTTATCATAAGATTTTTGTTCATATTTATAATCTCTTTTTAATAAGTTTTTCTATATTGTTTTTTGTTTTTTTATCTTTTTTGTATTTAACAGAGAGAGTAATATTTTTCTCATAACATATGACTACAAATATACCAATCTTTTTCCTTATGTTTTATTCATTTTTTAATTTAGCTTTAATTTTAAATCATGCAAATTATAAAGCTTCATTGTTAATAAAACTAATTAAATCTCCATATGTTAATCTTCATAAGGTATTTTCCATCATATTTCATAAATCATTTTTAATAGTTCTGAAATAATAGGTAGACTTCTAGAACCTTTCTTTCAATAGGGTTTCCTACATTCTGTTCTGTTTACTTTTAGTAAAACATATCCTTAACATCTTTAAAATCTCTCATGGTTGGACATCTAGGTTTGATAATATTTCTTGTGATTTTTTTGAAAGCTTGTTGGTTCTCCTACAAAGTTTTTGGTTATTGCATAATTATATAGCTAAAGTCTTCCTTCTTCTTGTTCATACTCATTTGACAAGTACCTTCAATTTGACTTTTGTAATCTTTTGTTGCATGTAATATGGTGATATTTATTTGATGGTAAATCTTATCCCACCATCTTATGCATTCCGTAATTGATGTAATATGTTTTGCTATTTGAGTATTAGTTGTTGTCATGAGATTTATGGCTAATGCTGACATAGTCATTCTTGTAAACGGTTTAAGATTTGGTGTTCAGCTAATCCATCTATATTCCCTTCATCTATTGCTGTTCCTTATAGGAAGATCTTGCATTTGTGTAATCTTCAAATTGCATATCTGGAAGGAGGTCTTGCTAATAGTTTCGGTTTTAGGATATTTCATATTATTTCTCATTTTATTAATAGATACAGTTTTGAAAATTTTGATTTAATTCTTGTATAGGTTCGGATTCTATAAGAACATTAATATTGATTTAGAGGGTGATACGTCACTAAGTTTTTACTAAATAGTTTCTAAAATAGTATTGTGATATTAAATTTAACAATTTCTTCTTTGGTATATCAAAGGGTTCAAAAAATGGTTTAACCATATTTTTGTGATAACGGGTTTGAATTTCCTATTTCTATTATTCCTTCTCGGGGATTTTGAATTTTTGCGATTGTGCTGTAGTATTATCCTCTATCCTATTCTTTGTTGACTAATAGTGTGAAGAATTTGATTAGAGTAATTGTTTAGATGTTGAATATTTTTTATATCTCTTAAAGTTGGTGTGTTTTTTATCATCATCATCTATTAATTTTTTTTAAAGGGCCTATTATTTCTGCTTGTTGAGTTCTATTTTTATTTCTTCTAAGGGTGGATGTACGATGTATTAATTTTATTTGTTGATTTTTGCCATTTTTTGTTGTATTAGTGATTACAAAACTAGTTTTCTTTTCACTTAATTGATAATATTTTCTATTTTCTACAATTAAAGAAATAAATATTTTGTTTCAATGTATCAAAACACCTCAGACATCCCTTGAGGTGTATGTTGTACCCATCCTAACATTACCCATATGGCTAGTTTTGTACAAGAGGGGAATATTACTACACCATAAGCCCTCACACACGTTCAACTAAACCCTTTTGAATTAAACAAAGAATTATTAAACAAGAATTCCTACAAACTATAAATAGAAAAAAGACAATTTTCTTTACAACATTTAAAACCAGAAGACAAGTCCTTAGATTTAAATGGTAAAATACACAAGAAAAATTTAAAAAAATATTTCATTTCTTAATTGCGTAGAACAAAAAAATATTATCAAAATTAAGTTGAAAGAAAACACTATTTTTGTCAACCACTAATACAACAAAAATTAGCAAACATCAACAAATAAAACTATTACTTTGTATATCCACCTTTAGAAGAAATTAAAATAGAAACAACAAGCGAAATAATAGATACCATCACCCTTAAAAAAATTATAAAAATTGTAATGATAAACAACCAACTTAAGAGACATTAAAAATATTCACATCAAACAATTACTCTATCAAATTCTCACACTATTAGTCAACAATGAATAGGATAGAAGATAATACTACACACATATCACAAACATTTAAAATCCCCCGAGAAGGAGATAGTAAAATAGGAAATTCAACCACCGTTTTTCCAAAAATATGTTAACCATTTTTTGAACCCTTTGATATACCAAAAGAAGAAGTTAATTTAATAATCACAATACTATTTTAGAACTATTTAGTAAAAACTTAGTGAGTATCACCTTCTAATCAAATTAATGCTCTTAAGAATCCGACCCTATAGAAGAATTAATCAAAATTTTCAAAACTTATCTATTAATAAATGGAAATAATATGAAATATCCTAAACTTGAAACTATTACCCAAACCCTTCCTTACCAGATATGCAATTTGAAGATGTAACACAAATAACAGATCTTCCTATAATGGAACAGCAATAATAATGGAATATAGATTAGTCTGAACACCAAATCTTAAACGTTTACAGAATGACTATGTCAGCATTATGCCTATAATCTCATGACACCACTACTCATCAAATAGCAAAAATATTACTCTCAGGATTTACGGGAAATGCTTACGAATTGGTGCAATGATTTACCATAATCAACATAAATACACATA
The DNA here is from genome assembly GCF_008641045.1 of Pistacia vera. NCBI lineage: Eukaryota > Viridiplantae > Streptophyta > Magnoliopsida > Sapindales > Anacardiaceae > Pistacia > Pistacia vera. The sequence goes on along the minus strand of NW_022196159.1, from coordinate 1,283,810 downwards.
TTACATGCCACCAAAAAGATTACAAAAGTCAAAATTGAAGGTACTTGTCAAATAGAGTATGAACAACGAAGAAGGAGACGTTGTAGCTACCTTAATTTATGTAATACACAAAAACTTTGTAGGAGACCCAAATCTTTCATACAAAATCACAAGAAATATTTCAAACCAAGATGTCCACCATGGTAGATTTTAGATGGTATAGGATATGTTTTTACTAAAAGTATTCAAAGAACAGACTGTAGAAACCCTATTGGAAGAAAGGTCCTAGACCGTCTACCTATATTTTTGTCAAACTATTAAAACAGATTTATAAAATATTGATGGAATATACCTTATGAAGAATTAACTATGGAGATTTAATTAGTTTATATAACAATGAAGCTTTAATAATTTGCACTGATTTAATTAAAAGCTCAACTTAACAATGAATTAAAACATAAGAAAAAGAATTAAGTGGATTTTTAGTCAATGGTTATAGAAATATACCTCCCTTGTTAAATACAAAAAAAGATAAAAACAAAATTAATATAGAAACTTTTATTACAAAAAGAATATAAATATGAACAAAATCTTATGATAAGACTTATAAAGAAAAAATATTCCAATAAGAAAATATCTAAAAAACCTATCACATGCTGGGAAATGTACCCATAAGGTCATTATGCTACTAGAGTTCCAATAAAAGATCAAATTAAAAAATTAAAATAGTTTTAAAATTAAACAACACTTATTATATTATTCAAACAACCTTGAAGAAGAATCTAGTTATAATACAGATATGAAGATATGATTTATCAATTCAAGAAACTCTTCTGAAACAATTAGTGAGTCTTCACAAGACTCGAAATGTGATTGCATGGCCTTCCTAAGGCCCTATTTAAAATATTACAGCCATACATACCCAAAATAATTTAAAACATTCACCCTTAGGTCTAAGGCTCATGTACCGGGCACCATGCAATATAAAAACAAGTACAAAACATACATTTCAAAAATAATAAATTTTGAATTGGGTGGGTTTATTAATTAATTACCCTCTTAAATGTGCAGAATGTACATTAACTTTACAGGTTATTAAAAACTGCAGATTAGACCCTTTGCAAAAAATACAGAATTGGGAAAGCTACAGTCTTCGCCGCGGCGAGGAAGCACAGACTTTGCCACGGCGAAGGTTTTATCTTCGCTGCGGCATGGTATACAGTATGTACTTCGCCACCATAGCCTTCGAAGCGGCGAAGGTTTTATCTTCACCGCGGCGAAACTTTCTAGAGGCTCCTCGCCGTGGCGAAGCTTGGAAATCTTCAATTCGTACAGTTTGCGTTTTTTGCAGTTTTTGTGTATAAACACGAATCCAAATGAAATCAAACGCACATACGTTCAACCAGGATATTAACCAACCAATATATCATTCAGCGACACATTATTAAACCAGTTTATCATTTGAATCATTCATCCATAAACAGATTTTTCAGATTTTGCAGATTTTGCAGATTTTTTCAGACTTTTCAAAAACAACATGTTATCAACCAAATACATGATATAAATCATACAATAAACTGTAAAATTTGATACCCGAGGCTCTGATACCACTGTTAGTAAATGACCCAGTTACGCAGCAGAAAACAAAAACATAAACTCTAGGGTCGTTCCTTAGAACCAAGATCCGGGTACAAAAATCACAGTTTATATAAAATAAACAAATCTGCAGAAAATTAGTTCAAGGTTTGAAAAACCATACCCACGTTGGAGGCTCCACCAATATTGTCTCTGAACGTGTTTGCTACCGATCCAAGTATAGGATCGAACCAAGAAGTCCACACAAAGACAACCACCAAGAACCAAGGAGGGATTTGCTAGATCCTCCTTGGCCTTAAGAAATCAAGAAGAACAAAAGAAAAAGTTCNACATTTTGAACAGTGTATCCCTCAAGCTTGTTTCTAAAGGTTATATGAACAATTACTCCTACCACAATTAGTAGGAGTCATTGTTCATATAAACTCCCTTAGAACAAAATCAACCCATAAAGCTGAAAGATTAAGGTGTTGAATTGGATGTTGAATTTCCTATTTCTACTATCTCCTTCTCGGGGGATTTTGAAATTTTTGTGATTATGTATGTAGTATTATCTTCTATCCTATTCATTTGTTGACTAATAGTGTGGAGAATTTGATTAGAGTAATTGTTTTGATGTTGAATATTTTTAATATCTGTTAAAGTTGGTTGTTTTTTTATCATCATCAATTTTATTAACTTTTTTAAAGAGTGATGCTATTATTTCTGCTTGTTGATGTTCTATTTTAATTTCTTCTAAAGGTAGATGCACAAATGTAATATTTTTATTTGTTAATATTTGCCAATTTTTTGTCGTATTAGTGGTTACAAAAATAGTTTTCTTTTGACTTAAATTCTGATAATATTTTCTGTCTTCTAACCAATTAAAGAAATGAATATTTTGTTTCAATTTTTCTTGTGTATTGTACCATTCAGATCTAAGGGTATTTTGTTCTTCTGGTTTAAATGTTATAAAGAAAATTTGTCTTTTTTCTTTATTATAGTTTTGTAGGAATTCTTGTTTTAATAATTCTTTGTTAATTTCAAAGGGTTTAGTTATTGTGTTAATTTGACTATAATGTCCTAATACTTTTGATTGTGTTGGTGAACTAGGTGGACTTGATGTGTTTTCATATGCTGGTTTTGGCACATGAGGGGAATAATTTACTCCTACTAATTTACTTTTTGAACTTGCTGATGAGAGCCTAGGTGTAGTAATTTCTTTAATTCTTTCTTCAGTTATCATTATTGTGTCTTCTATTGTTTTAATAGAGTAATCTGACATAAATTCAAAACTATCTATTGGATATATTGTGTCTTTTTTAACTGGTGGTATGTTCCAGTTATGTAACTGTTGACCGATTTTTGCCATATTAATTTCTTCAGTGTTAATAGATTTCAGTAATTCTTGATTATGGTTTGTACTTTGTTGTTGATTATTAATTCTAATAGCGTTACTGCTACTACTATCATTTCGCCCACTGTTACTTCCTAATCTCCTTAAGAAATTAGACATCTCTAAAACAATTTCAACCTAAAAGTTCCAGTTTCTCTCCCAAATCACAGGACCATCAAGGTACCTGACCACCGAACACGGCTGACCAAACACAACCTCCAAGCTGACCAAGTGCAACCTAGAATCAATTCTAGAGTTCTTCTAGATTAAAACCTTCTAGATTTATGTAACCTTTAATTCAACCAGGAAATGAACAGTAATCTACAATAAAGTGCTACATTATGTGAACGGTAATAGTGAATAGTAATTTGAACATTGTTTTGCTACAGTAACTATGGTAATGGATGTTAATTTGTGCAGTTTTTAATTCCTAATTTCTTACTTCTAATGACTCTTCTTGGCTCTGATACCAAATGAAAGCAGGATCATTAAAATCTTGAGGGGTGTTATCTAAATCAAGTCAAGAATTTGAAAAGTAAATGATTGATGTTTATGGAAATTGAATAGCAAATGCTATTGTAATAATAAGTCAAGTCAAAATAAATCAAATAATGTAAATAGTGTAATAAATGTGAAAAGAAAAGAAATAATGAGAAAAACTTACAAGTACTAATTTGATGAAGAAACGTTTTATTGCTTTGATGATGTTTGCAAGGGACACTATAAATTTTTGCTCTTTCACTTTTTTGTGCTGTTGTTTTCTCTCTATTTTTGCATTCTATTTTTTCATTCTAAGTGATACATATTTATACGACAAAAGAGTGGACTTCAAATACATTTGAATTCGTCTTCATTATTTCAATACAGAATAAAAGATAAAGTAGTTGATAAGTTGATGAGCTGTCTTGGATATGTGTCTTGAATTATTGAGGACTTGTCTTGATATTGGCCGACAAAATGATAATGTTGTTAAAGGAATCTTGAAAATCTTGATTTCTGCAGAAGTTATGTGATAAAGTAAATAAAGGGAATCTTGAAAATCTTGATTTCTGTTGAAAATTTTGAACATCTGATAAAGTTGGTGCTAAGTCATTATCCTTTATTTAATAATCTTCAACTTGAGAATTACCTGGAAGAAAATTATCTGAATCATTGTCTTCAAAGCTTTGGGAATTGTCTCGAACATGAGAATTTAATAAATCCATTTCATAATCTTCGGCTTCAACTAATTCAGCAGCTTCTTTAGCTACGACTAATTGATGAATATAATTATTGTTTCTTGATGTTGATGCTGAAAATTTATAGTTTAAAAAAGTAGAAATCCAATTACTAAATGCTTCTTGAGGATTTTCTTCCTCATATTTCATGAGGACTTTTTGGCACGGATTTCGGTTTCAAGAATAATTTTGTTAATAGCTTTTGAAGAGAGAGGCAAGGCTTTGGCTAATTGTATTGGTGTTGGATTTTTAATGTGGATTATTTAATTCCAAAAAATCATTAATATGGGTTTCAAAAAGAATTCTTTGCCAAATATCATTTGAAAGAATATATTTTAGAAAATTTCTGTGATTATTTTTCTTTTGGGAAAGATGACGATTTTGGATAATAGTAAAAAGATTTTTTGATTTTTGAAAATTGGTTAATATTTTTTCTTCATGAGAATTGTTGTGTTTGATGGGTGCACCCATCTTTCACTCAATCACTCAAGTTTCTTTTCTGTTTTTCTCTCGTCACTCAACTTTTTTCTTTCCTTGTAAAAATTCATGGGAAAGAAAATCAGGTAATGAATTATTATGTCCTTTGATATGTTCGATTTCAAAATCAAAACAAGAAAGTATTGCTTGCCATCTGGTGAAAATCTANTTCATTAGGAAAATTATTTGTAAATTCTATTGACCTATCAATTGGTTTAATAGTTCCTTTATAAAATTCGTGACCTAAAAATCTGATTTTTTTTTTGAAATAATTTCATTTTTGTGGCTGAAACAACTAATCCGTTTCTTTTAATAATTTCTTCAAATATTTTTAAATGTTTTAAATGTTGATATATTGATTCTGAATAGACTCAGATCATCAATATATACTATTGTAAAGTCTATATAAGGATTAAAGATATCATTCATAATATTTTGAAATTCTAAAGGTGCATTTTTTAATCCAAAAGGCATAACATTCCATTCATATTGACCAAAAGGAACATTAAATGCCGTTTTGTATCTATCTAATTCATCTATTTGAACTTGCCAAAATCCTGATTTCATGTCAAATTTTGAAAATATTATAGCATTATATAATCTATTAATTAAATCTTTTTTGTTAGGTATTGGATATCTAATCCATTGTAATACCTTATTTAATGGTTTATAATTGATTACTAATCTTGGGATTCTTCTTTCTTTTTCTTCTACATTTTTGACATAAAAGGCAGAACAGCTCCATGGAGATTTACTGGGTCTAATTAATTTTTTATCGTGTAAATCTTTGATTTCTTTGTGACAGTGTTCAAGTAATTCCTTATTCATTTGTATGGATCTAGCTTTTGTTGATATATTTTTCTCATCAAAATCCTTAACATAAGGAAGACAAACTACGTGTTGTTTTCTATTCCAAAAGGCATTTGGAATTGTTGAGCATATATCATGTGAAAATCGTTTTTCTATATTTTTAATAATTTCTTGAATTTTTGGAGTTTCTAATTGTTGCTTTATCCTTTCATGTTTTAGTTCTTCTTTTAAGAAATTAATTTGTCTTTTCTTATTATTAATAAGATTTATTTTTGATATTGATAAGTTTTTTAAATTATTAATATCTTTTACTAATGGAGAATTAACAAATTCAAATGTTACTTATTGTCCTAAAATATTAGTTGTAATTCCTTTATTGTTTACTGTAAAACAGTAAATTTGAGTAATAAAAGGGGTACTAATATAACATCTTGATCTAAATCTTTTGCTAGAATAAAGGTATTTTTATTACAAAATTTTTGTATACATACATGAGCATTAGATAGTTTATAATTAATGTTTAATTGTTGACCATTAACTCTATGTAATATTTCTTTTGTTTTTTCATAATATTTTGTTGGAATTAATCCTTCTCTCATACAATTTTGATCTACTCCTGTGTCAACTAAGACTTGTGTAATAATATCTAATTCATGATTAATATTGATCCTAATATAAACATACCATTTTTGAAATTGAATACTAGAGATTTCATTAATAAATGATTCTTCGTTTTCTTTAATAATTTGTAATTCTGATTTTGAGGTTGATTGTTGTCCTATAGTTTCTTTGGAGGCTTTTAAGCATAATAAATCTATCTTAATTTCAAAATTATCTTTTTGTAATTCTTTAACTTGATTTTTTATAATATTGTTTTCTTCTTGCAAGTCACTTAGAGTAACTTGTGTGTGTTTGTCAAATCTTTTTAATATATCTTTTAAATTATAAGAATTTACATCTTTTTGTTTTTCTTCAGATAAAATTAATTCCTTAAGTTTTAATAAATATTCTCTTTTAATATCTTCATCCTGAATTTTATCAATAATATCTAATAGAAATTCTTTCGATTTAGTGATAATATTTATTGACTTAGGACTAGATGTTGATATCATATTTATTGATTTCATTGCACAGTAGGAAGGCCCCATGCAATTACAATCTTCCGAGTCTTGTGAAGACTCACTTATTGTTTCAGAAGAGTTTCTTGAATTTGATAAATCATGTCTTCATTATCTGTATTATAACTAGATTCTTCTTCAGAGTTTGTTTGAATAATATTTAATAATTATTTTTTTAATTTTAAATCTATTTCTAATTTTTTAATTTGATCTTTTATTGGACACTTAGTAGCATAATGACCTTGTTGTTTACATTTCCAGCATGTGATAGGTTTCTTAGATATTTTCTTATTGGAATATTTTTTTCTTTTTATAAGGCTTATCATAAGATTTTTGTTCATATTTATAATCTCTTTTGTAATAAGGTTTTCTATATTGTTTTTGTTTTTTTATCTTTTTTGTATTTAACAGAGAGAGGTAATATTTTCTCATAACTATACTGACTACAAAATATACCTAATTCTTTTTCCTTATGTTTTAATTCATTTTTTAATTTAGCCTTTAATTTTAAATCAATGCAAATTATTAAAGCTTCATTGTTAATAAAACTAATTAAATCTCCATATGTTAATTCTTCATAAGGTATATTTCCATCATATTTTCTATATAATCTTTTTTTAATAGTTTGACTAAATAATATAGGTAGATTTTCTAGTAACCTTTCTTTCCAATAGGGTTTCCTACATTCTGTTCTTGTGAATACTTTTAGTAAAAACATATCCTTATACCATCTAAAATCTACCATGGTTGGACATCTTAGGTTTGATAATATTTCTTGTGATTTTTTATGAAAGCTTGTTGGTTCTCCTACAAAGTTTTTGGTTATTGCATAAATTAATATAGCTACAACGTCTCCTTCTTCTTGTTCATACTCTATTTGACAAGTACCTTCAATTTTGACTTTTGTAATCTTTTTGGTTGCATGTAATATGTGATATTTATGTGATTCTGGTAAATCATTATCCCACCAATTCTTAAGCATTCCCGTAAATCCTGATAGTAATATTTTTGCTATTTGATGATTAGTGTTGTCATGAGATTTATAGGCTAATGCTGACATAGTCATTTCTTGTAAAACGTTTAAGATTTGGTGTTCAGCTAATCCATCTATATTCCATTCATCTATTGCTGTTCCATTATAGGAAGATCTTGCTATTTGTGTTACATCTTCAAATTGCATATCTGGTAAGGAAGGTCTTGGCTAATAGTTTCGAGTTTTAGGATATTTCATATTATTTCTCATTTTATTAATAGATAAGTTTTGAAAATTTTGATTTAATTCTTGTATAGGGTCGGATTCTATAAGAACATTAATATTTGATTTAGAGGGTGATACTTCACTAAGTTTTTTACTAATAGTTTCTAAAATAGTATTGTGATTATTAAATTTAACAATTTCTTCTTTTGGTATATCAAAGGGTTCAAAAAATGGTTTAACATATTTTTGTGAATAAACGGGTGTTGAATTTCCTATTTCTATTATCTCCTTCTCGGGGGATTTTGAAATTTTTGCGATTGTGCGTGTAGTATTATCCTCTATCCTATTCATTTGTTGACTAATAGTGTGAAGAATTTGATTAGAGTAATTGTTTAGATGTTGAATATTTTTAATATCTCTTAAAGTTGGTTGTTTTTTATCATCATCAATTCTATTAATTTTTTTAAAGGGTGACGCTATTATTTCTGCTTGTTGATGTTCTATTTTTATTTCTTCTAAGGGTGGATGTACAGATGTATTAATTTTATTTGTTGATTTTTGCCAATTTTTTGTTGTATTAGTGATTACAAAAATAGTTTTCTTTTCACTTAAATTTTGATAATATTTTCTATTTTCTAACTAATTAAAGAAATAAATATTTTGTTTCAATGTATCAAAAACACCTCAGACATCTCCTTGAGGTGTAGGTGTACCCATCTCTTAACATTACCCATATGCTAGTTTTGGTACAAGAGGGGAATAATTACTACACCTAAGCCCTCAGCAGCAAGTTCAACTAAACCCTTTGAAATTAACAAAGAATTATTAAAACAAGAATTCCTACAAAACTATAATATAGAAAAAAGACAAATTTTCTTTACAACATTTAAACCAGAAGAACAAAGTCCTTAGATTTGAATGGTAAAATACACAAGAAAAATTTAAAAAAATATTTATTTCTTTAATTGGCTAGAAAATAAAAAATATTATCAAAATTTAAGTGAAAAGAAAACTATTTTTGCAACCACTAATACAACAAAAAATTAGCAAACATCAACAAATAAAACTATTACATTTGTATATCCACCTTTAGAAGAAATTAAAATAGAACATCAACAAGCAGAAATAATAGCATCACCCTTTAAAAAAATTAATAAAATTGATAATGATAATAAACAACCAACTTTAAGAGACATTAAAAATATTCAACATCAAAACAATTACTCTAATCAAATTCTCCACACTATTAGTCAACAAATGAATAGGATAGAAGATAATACTACACACATAATCACAAAAATTTCAAAATCCCCCGAGAAGGAGATAGTAGAAATAGGAAATTCAACACCCGTTTATTCACAAAAATATGTTAAACCATTTTTTGAACCCTTTGATATACCAAAAGAAGAAATTGTTAAATTTAATAATCACAATACTATTTTAGAAACTATTAGTAAAAAACTTAGTGAAGTATCACCTTCTAAATCAAATATTAATGCTCTTATAGAATCCGACCCTATAGAAGAATTAAATCAAAATTTTCAAAACTTATCTATTAATAAAATGAGAAATAATATGAAATATCCTAAAACTTGAAACTATTACCCAAAACCTTCCTTACCAGATATGCAATTTGAAGATGTAACACAAATAACAAGATCTTCCTATAATGGAACAGCAATAGATAAATGGAATATAGATGGATTAGCTGAACACCAAATCTTAAACGTTTTACAAGAAATGACTATGTCAGCATTAGCCTATAAATCTCATGACAACACTAATCATCAAATAGCAAAAATATTACTCTCAGGATTTACGGGAATGCTTAAGAATTGGTGGGACAATGATTTACCAGAATCACATAAATATCACATATTACATGCAACCAAAAAGATTACAAAAGTCAAAATTGAAGGTACTTGTCAAATAGAGTATGAACAAGAAGAAGGAGACGTTGTAGCTACATTAATTTATGTAATAACCAAAAACTTTGTAGGAGACCCAACAAGCTTTCATAAAAAATCACAAGAAATATTATCAAACCTAAGATGTCCAACCATGGTAGATTTTAGATGGTATAAGGATATGTTTTTACTAAAAGTATTCACAAGAACAGACTGTAGGAAACCCTATTGGAAAGAAAGGTTTCTAGACAGTCTACCTATATTATTTAGTCAAACTATTAAAAATAGATTATATAGAAAATATGATGGAAATATACCTTATGAAGAATTAACATATGGAGATTTAATTAGTTTTATTAACAATGAAGCTTTAATAATTTGCACTGATTTAAAATTAAAAGCTCAATTAAAAAATGAATTAAAACATAAGAAAAAAGAATTAAGTGGATTTTGTAGTCAATATGGTTATGAGAAAATATTACCTCCCTTTGTTAAATACAAAAAAGATAAAAAACAAAATTAATATAGAAAACTTTATTACAAAAGAGATTATAAATATGAACAAAAATCTTATGATAAGACTTATAAAAAGAAAAAATATTCCAATAAGAAAATATCTAAAAAAACCTATCACATGCTGGAAATGTAACCAATAAGGTCATTATGCTACTAAGTGTCCAATAAAAGATCAAATTAAAAAATTAGAAATAGATTTAAAATTAAAACAACAATTATTAAATATTATTCAAACAAACTTTGAAGAAGAATCTAGTTATAATACAGATAATGAAGATATGATTTATCAAATTCAAGAAAACTCTTCTGAAACAATTAGTGAGTCTTCACAAGACTCGGAAGATTGTGATTGCATGGGGCCTTCCTACTGTGCAATGAAATCAATAAATATGGTATCAACCTCAAGACCTAAGTCAATAAATGTTATCACCAAATCAAAAGAATTTATATTAGATATTATTGATAAAATTCAAGATGAAGATATTAAAAGAGAATATTTATTAAAACTTAAGGAATTCATTTTATCTAAAGAAAAACAAAAAGATGTAGATTCTTATAATTTAAAAGATATATTAAAAAGATTTGAGAAACCCACTCAAGTTACCCTAAGTGACTTGCAAGAAGAAATCAATATTCTAAAAAATTTAAGTTAAAAAATTAAAAAAAGATAATTTTGAAATTAAGACAGATTTATTATACTTAAAAGCCTCCAAAGAAACTATAGGACAACCATCAACCTCAAAATCAGAATCACAAATTATTAAAGAAACCTAAGAATCGTTTATTAAAGAAATATCTATAATTCAATTTCAAAAATGGCATGTTTACATTTGGATCAATATTAATCATGAATTAGATATTATTACACAAGCCTTAGTAGACATTGGGGCAGATCAAACTTGTATGAGAGAAAGATTAATTTCAACAAAATATTACGAAAAAACAAAAGAAAGATTACATGGAGCTATTAAACATTAATTATAAATTATCTAATGCTCATGTATGTATACAAAATTTTTGTATTAAAAATACTTTTATTCTTGCAAAAGATTTAGATCAAGATGTTATATTAGGTACCCCCTTCATTACTCAAATTTACCCTTTTACAGTAAACAATAAATGAATTACAACAAATATTTTAGAACAAGAAGTAACATTTGAATTTGTTAAACCACCATTAGTAATTTAAAAAATATTTCAATATGTAAGATAAATACTATTACTAAATTAGAGAGTCTAGAAATTGTTCCTACAAAAGAATGGCTTGATTCCAACAAAATTTTGGATGCTTGCATTACAAGAACGTGTTTTCAACTTTTTGCAATAAGATTTAAAAAGTTTCAAAATTATGTTTTCAATGAAATGCAAAAGTTAAAAGTTTTTACTCTAATAGTCTCTCTCATAATAACTTTTAGGATGAAATTTTTTTGAGAGAAAGTGAGGAAAAGATGGGCACTCCCATCAAACCCCAAAATAATCCAAAATCAAAAGCATTGTATGCGATGCTACCACCTTAACAACCTATTACCACACAATCAAAACCTTTAAAACCCAATAAATAGAAAACCATTATTACCCAACCAAATCGGTGATCTGTTTCTTCATCACCACCAAAACAAGCCCTTACAATACCAACATCTTATTCACCTTTTTCATCAAAACCTATTAACATTAATCCAACCTTTCAATACATTGAAAAAGAAACAACCCAATCAATTTGTATTGTTGAACCCAAATTCCGGGGACAAACTTTTCAAGAAACCTTATCAAAATTTTCCCTCAAGATTTTTATTTTAATCCCGATGATCTATTAAAAACAAGAACCTTTTGTGAATTTATTTTAGTTGATATTGATTCAGTTGAAATTACCCATAATCAAAATAAAAATGATCCAAATAAAATTGCTTTTTCAAAATGCAAAATCAAAAAAGTCTTGAGATCAAAAGATTGGCGTATTGGCATTTATAGAAAACACCCATTTTCTCAAACCTTTATTCCTGAAGAATTTTCATATAAAGATTATCAAAAAACCTGATTTTATGCTTTCTATTTATCACATATAACACATTCTTGGTTTTTTATATTTGACAAAACTTGTCTAAAAACTTTTCCAAAATGGTTTCAACAATGGTTCAATTTTTTCGATTTAAATGAAAAAATTCTCTCACCTTTGGTTTGGGAAAGATATCAATTATTTGCCAAAAATTTCAATAACAGTGAAGACCTGTTGCTAGCATTTTCTAGCAATTTCTTAATTGCTCAGATAATGAGTTGGCAATTTTATATCACCACACCTCCTCCTCCAAAATTTAGAGAATTACAAAGGAAATTCTTTATTAAATGGTGGCCTAGCTTTTCCATCCAAAATGTTAGCCCACCAGCTATACAGATATGGATTTCTCAACACCCTCATTTATGTCAACCCCAACAACAATCAACACATTTCTGACGCAGAAATCAAAACTTCTGGCTAAGTTGGCTCAATGCCAAACCCCTCAAGATATGGACAAAATAATTATGGTAATTGGATCTTCCTCATCTCAAAAAGCAGATTCGGACAATACAAAGTCACCAAGTGATCAAGACGAAGATGACTATTTTGCAATATTCCAAAATCAAATCAATTATGATTTCAATAAAGGACAATGACTCAGCACCACCTTTACCAGATGTTCAAAATTTTCGGCAGAAATCAAGATTCCCCTTTATTTACTTTATCACATACCTTCTGCAGAAATCTAGATTTTCAAGATTCCTTCATCAACATTATCATTTCGTCGAACAACATCAAGACAAGTTCTGAAAAATTCTCAATAATTCAAGATACGTTTCCAAGACAACTCATCAACTTTTCAATTATTTCATATTTTATTATGTACTGTAATTATGAAGACGGATTCAAATGTATTTGAAGTCCACTCTTTTGTAGTATAAATATGTATCACTTAGATTGCTAGAGCAGAATGCAAAAATAGAGAGAAAACAACAACACAAAAAAGTGAGAGAGCAAAAATTTATAGTGTCCTTTGTAAACACCATCAAAGCAATAAAACGTTTATTCATCAAATTAGTACTTGTAAGTTTTTCTCATTATTTATTTTCTTTTCACATTTATTACACTATTTACATTATTTGATTTCTTTTGACTCGACTTATTATTACAATAGCATTTCCTTTTCAATTTCCATAAACATCAATCATTTACTTTTCAAATTCTTGACTTGATTTAGATTACATCCCTCAAGATTTTAATGATCCTGTTCCATTATAGGAAGATCTTTCCATTTGTGTTACATCTTCAAATTGCATATCTGGTAAGGAAGGTCTTGGGTAATAGTTTCGAGTTTTAGGATATTTCATATTATTTCTCATTTTATTAATAGATAAGTTTTGAAAATTTTAATTTAATTCTTCTATAGGGTCGGATTCTGTAAGAACATTAATATTTGATTTAGAGGGTGATAATTCACCAAGTTTTTTACTAATAGTTTCTAAAATAGTATTATGATTATTGAATTTAACAATTTCTTCTTTTGGTATATCGAAGGGTTCAAAAAATGGCTGTTGGGTATAGAAGGCTGAAGAACAGTAAATGATCACATTTATTATATTCTTATTATTACAATAGCATTTAATTTTTGTTAAAGTGATTTTAAGAGAATATGAAGAAAATGCCTTAAAGTTGCATTAAGGGTAAAATGGTCTTTTCACTCAAAATTAGTTAAAAAAGTGGGGAGTGAAAAGAGATAGAATTTCATAGAGAATGCATTAAAAATGAGGGCATTATGGTAATTGACTAAGGGACATAGATGGAATTTCTAAGAAAGAGTAAGGGCAAAATGGGAAAGTGTGTTTATAAACTAAAGTGTTAAGGGTTTGAAACCCTTATTTTCTTCATTCAACCGCCACACTCCTCCCCCATTTTCATTCAATCCTCCAAGGATTTTGAGGGCTTTTGAGTGGTTTTTCATAGGGTTTTGATTTTAGGCTTCAAGAGGTAAGGATTCTTGCTCTTTATCTATTATTTATTTGTGTAAAAGTTGAGTTCTTATGAAGTTTATGCTTAGGGTTAAGAGAAGATTTGAATCCAACAAGAGTAGAGAGCTTAGGAGAGACTACTCAAGCATAAGGTAAGTAAATTCCACTCAAAAATCCAATTTAAGTTAACATTTAAGAAAATCAAGTGAGTAGAGATTTCTTTTAAATATGCATATGTTATGATTATTGAGAAATTGAGATGAGATGGATGATTAGTTATGCTTTTTATTGGATATACTTGAATAGGAGAAGTCTATGTGATGGTTTGATGATGGGTTGAAATTGGAAGAATTGGAGAAACTTTTGGGAGTGTTTTTGCCGTGTAGGTATGGTGATGTTACAAGAGAGTTTTTCTCTCAATTTGGATGGTTTAAGAAACAAATAGAATGATAATTACATTAGGGTTTGTTTATGAACAAGTATTGTTTGATTAAATGCCTAAGAGAAGTATGAGTTGAGTGGAAACCTTAATTTTATGCAACATTGCATATGTGCATTTAAGTAAGAAATTTTAAGCATGAGCCATCCATATGCATATGCCCAACTCTCTCAGACACTCCCTTGGATGAGTCTTCCCACATTTAGGACATGGGGGAAACTCCGTTGTTCTCGGCCGTTTATTCTGCCAATCTTTCTTGTTCTTCTTCGGCTGAAACTTCTTCTTATTCTTCACTTCTCAGTTTCTTGTACTTTCAAATTTTCTCTTTGTGGGGCGGGAGATGGTTCACTTGATCTTCCTATCACGGGACCTGCTGGGGTGATTTTGTTCTCAAATATTTATGCCCTCAATGCTGGCCGTAAGGTCTCACTATAAGTTTGAGGGGGATCACACCCGTCATTATATCATGAGCTATCTCTGGCTTCAACCCATAGACAAACTTATCTCTTCTCAATTCTGGGGTACTGACTATTCCGAGTGCAAACCTGGCAAGGGAATTAAATCTCACTGAATACTCTTTCACTGTACTAGACCCCTACTGTAAACTGATAAATTCTTGGACCTTCTCATGAACTCGGTTTTCCGTTCTATACTCAGCTTCAAATAATCCTCTGAACTCACCTCAGGTTATCACCGAAACATCATGAGTGTCTTCCATCAATTCCCACCAAATTCGAGCATCACCCCAAAACAAGAAACTGGCATACCAGATCCTCTCCCTGTTCTTCATAGGAAATAGTGTCGTCGTACGGTCAACGGACCTAAGCCATTCTTTTGCCACTAAAGGGTCCGTTGTACCTTTGAATTCTGACGGCTGATGTTGACTTGGAAGCCCATAAATCAGCTCAATCCGATTCTATACTGTCTGAGGTACCGGCGTTTCTCTTTCTTCTCTAGTAGGCGGTACTTGAACGAGGGTTTCAATTCTTTTTGGTTCGACTCTCCCCAGTCTTTCGCCTAAGACTTGCTGTATAATCCCCCGAATTCTGGCTTCATCAAGGGTAGGGGGAGTAGGTTCTGGTGGGTTGGAAGGTTCCCCTGTACTCACTGTTTTCTTACTACTTGCTCGTGTTCTACCTTTACCTCTCATCTACAAAACAACCACATTTAATCAATTCATGCCACACTTTAAGTAAGGAAAGAATTTAACTTACAACAGTCAGCTACGGAATGTCGTGGCAGTGAGAATGGCACACTGTCAAATCCCAAAATCTTTGCTCTGATACCAAAAATGTAATGACTTCTTTCTAATAGTATATTTTATAACATATACTATAAAAAGATGCATAATTAGCATATGAAAATAGTTGGGCCCAAATTTTTCTTTACATACAAAATATAATTTTTTATATATATCAAAATAACAAGTACAAAAACTTAGCAAAGGTGGACAGTAATGCCAATTCTCTCCGTTTGTCGATGTCCTTCCGACCGCTACTCACCTATTTCCTGCAAAAACATGAAAAAACAATGGGGTGAGCATAAAATGCCCAGTAAGTAAATCCCTTAACTTTTCTTCTTCTTAGGTTCTTTCCTTACTTAATTCCTTCTCTTTTCTTTAGCTGTCTCTTTCTTTGTTTCTCACTCTCACTGTTCTTTTCTTTCTTTCTACTTCTCTTTGTTTTTTCTTTCTTTCTTATTCTTTCTATTCTTCCTAACCATGATGAAATTCATGGCAATATGCATGAATAAAATGCATATGCAATAATGCATAAAATGCTTTTTCTTTCTTATTTCTATTTTCTTGTTCTATTTCTTTTCTTTTCTTTTTCTTTCTATTCTTTTTTTTTTCTTTCTTGTTTTTTCTTTTCTTTTCTTTTCTTGGCTTGTTCAAGCCTTCTCATTCTTTCTTATTCTTATTCTTTCTCATTCTTTCTTATTCTTATTCTTTCTTTTCTTATTCTTTGCCGATCGGACTCGGTTGATTTGTGGATTCAGAACCTCGACCGTGTGAGTGAGAACAGTCCTTATCTACATGCACTCTTGCGGACCATACAAATTCTTCTTTCTTCTTAGGCCACTCAATTAAGGTGACGTGCATGTCGGAATTCTTCTTAGTACAACCCTCATCCACATACACTCTTACGGGTCGTACAATTCTTCTTCTTCTTATGCCACTCAATTAAGGTGACGTGTATGTAAAAATTTCTTCTTAGCACTCACTGTTCCCCATCACAACAACCTATTTTTTTTCTTTTTAACACTCTTTAATTCTTTAATGCTTATTCTTCCTTTCTCTTTATTCTTAGAGTGTTTTATTCTTTATTCTTCATTCTTTATCATCAGGTAAAGGTGATGTAGCTAAGACTGCCTTCCGGACAAGATATGGGCATTATGAATTTGTGGTGATGCCTTTTGGGTTGACTAATGCCCCAATAGTTTTTCTAGACTTAATGAATAGGGTGGTCCATGACTGTCTGGATCGGTTTATAGTGGTATTCATTGATGACATCCTGGTTTATTCAAAGTCAAGAGAAGAGCATGAGGAACATATAAGTTTTGTGCTACAGTGATTGAGAGAAAAGAAACGGTATGCCAAGTTTTCTAAATGTGAGTTCTGGCTTGATCAGGTGATATTTCTAAGCCATACTATTTCTAGTGAGGGAATTTCAGTGGATCCTAGTAAAGTAAATGCAATCCTAGAATGGCAAAGGCCAAAGACAGTAAAAGAAGTGAGGAGTTTCTTGGGACTAGCAGGTTACTACTGCCGGTTCGTGGCAGGGTTTGCCCAGCTAGCTAAGCCAATGACAGCTCTTACCAAACATGGAGTTCCTTTTATATGGTCAGCTGCCTGTGAGGAGAGTTTTCAAGAGTTGAAGAAAAGATTAACAACAGCTCCACTGTTAGTTTTACCAGATGAGGGTGTGGATTATGACATTTATACAGATGCCTCACTACAGGGACTTGGCGCCGTATTGATGCAGTTAGGTAGGGTTATAGCTTATGCTTCTCGTCAATTGAAAGAGTATGAGACAAGATACCCTACACATAATTTAGAGTTGGCAACAATAGTCTTTGCCTTGAAGATTTGGAGGCATTACCCAAGAGTAATATCTACACCGACCATAAGAGTTTAAAGTATTTCTTTACTCCGAAGGAGTTGAATATGAGGCAGAGAAGATGGTTAGAGCTAGTTAAAGATTATGAGTGTGAGATTAAGTATCAGTCGGGGAAAGCTAATGTAGTAGCCGATGCTCTAACCAGGAAAGCTTATTTGTCCCGACTCACAAGAAGAAAGAGTTAATAGAAGAGTTGTGTAAAGAGCAGATTGAGGTCATACCAGGAAGGATTTCCAGGTTAGAGGTTCAATCTACCTTACTGGAAGAAATTAAAGAAAAGCAAGTAACCGATGAGTGGTGTTAGAAAATAGTTCAATATGTGCATGAGGGCAAGACATCAGAGTTTCAGTTGTTGGATGATGTCCTCCGTGTTAGGAGTCGGTTGTGTATTCCTTGAGATGATGAGTTGAGAAAGAGAATCCTTACAGAGGCTCACAACACACCATACACTGCTCATCCTGGAGCAACCAAGATGTATCAAGATTTAAAGAAAGGCTATTGGTGGCCAGGTATAAAGAAAGATATTGCAGAGTTTGTAGCTAAATGCCTGACTTGTCAGCAAGTGAAAGCAGAACACCAAAGGCCGTCAGGGTTGCTTCAGCGACTTAGTATTCCTGAATGGAAATGGGAGAGTATTTCGATGGATTTTATTATAGGTCTCCCTAAAGTGCAGAAAGGATATAATGCTATATGGGTGATAGTAGAAAGATTAACTAAATTAGCCCATTTTCTTCCAGTAAAAGAGAGTACCACTTCGGATCAATTGGCCTAGATGTATATTAAAGAGATAGTGAGACTTCATGGTGTACCCAAGACAATAGTATCAGATAGAGATTCTAGATTTGTCTCAGCTTTCTGGATAAGTTTATAGAGGAATTTGGGTACCAGATTGGCTTTTAGTACTGCCTATCATCCTCAGACACATGGCCTGATAGAGAGAACAAATCAGGTGCTTGAGGACATGTTGAGAGCATGCTGTATGGATTATAAAGTATCTTGGCATGAGATGTTATCCTTGGTGGAGTTTGCTTATAATAATAGCTACCAGTTTATAATTAAGATGGCTCTTTATGAGACTTTGTATGGTAGACGGTGTAGATCTCCACTGCATAGGGATGAGATGGGCGAGAGAGATGAGTTGAATATAGCTCTTGGGCCAGAAATGACTTAGAAAATGATAGAAGATGTAAAGCTGATCAGAAGCAGAATGAAACAAGCCCAAGTCAGGCAGAAAAGTTATGCTAATCTGAAAAGAAAAGAAGTTGAGTTTGAAGTGGGTGACAAAGTTTTTCTGAAAGTTTCCCCCTACAAACGGGTGATGCGGTTCGGTAATAAAGGAAAGTTAGCACCGAGATTCATTGGTCCATTTGAGGTGTTACAATGAGTAGGAAAAGTGGCATACGGATTAGCACTACCACCCAACATCGATAAAGTTCACAATGTATTTCATGTCTCGATGCTTCGGAAGTATGTAAGTGATCCCTCCCATATTCTGAGCATAGAGGATGTAGACTTGGAAGAGAATCTTGTGTATGAGGAGCATCTAGTGCAGATTTTGGACAGAAAAATTAAAGAGCTCTGGAACAAGAGTATCCCTTTAGTGAAAGTCCTCTAGAGAAATCATAAAGTTGAAGAAGCTACATGGGAGACAGAGCAAGACATGCAGAACTGTTACTCGGAGTTGGAGAATTGTAATGCCTAACATGGAGGTACATGATTTAATTTATGTTTTTATAGCCCTTAGTTAATTTTTGTTAAAGTGATTTTAAAAGAATATGAAGAAAATGCCTTAAACTTGCATTAAGGGCAAAATGGTCTTTTCACTCAAAATTAGTTGAAAAAGTAGGGAGTGAAAAGAGATAGAATTTCATAGAGAATGCATTAAAAATGAGGGCATTATGGTAATTGACTAAAGGGACATAGATGGAATTTCTACAAAAGTGTAAGGGCAAAATGGGAAAGTGAGTTTATAAAATAAGAGATAAGGGTTTGTAACCCTTATTTCCTTCATTCCACCGCCACACTACTCTCTATTTTCTCTCAAATTTTCATTCACTCCTCCAAGGATTTTGAGGGCTTTTGAGTGATTTTTAATAGGGTTTTGATTCTAGACTTCAAAAGGTAAGAATTCATGCTCTTTATCTATGATTTATTTGTGTAAAAGTGAGTTCTTATGAAGTTTATGCTTAGGGTTTAGAGAAGATTTGAATCCAACAAGAGTAGAGAGCTTAGGAGAGACTACTCAAGCATAAGGTAAGTAAATCCACCCAAAAATCCAATTTAAGTTAACGTTTAAGAAAATCAAGTGAGTAGAGATTTCTTTAAATATGCATATGTTATGTATTGAGAAATTGAGATGAGATGGATGATATTAGCTTTTTTATTGGATATACTTGAATAGGAGAAGTCTATGTGATGGTTTGATGATGGGTTGAAATTGGAAGAATTGGAGAAACTTTGGGAGTGTTTTGCGTGTAGGTATGGTGATGTTACAAGAGAGTTTTTCTCTCAATTTGGATGGTTAAGAAACAAATAGAATGATAATTACATTAGGGTTTGTTTATGCACAAGTATTGTTTGATGAAATGTCTAAGAGAAGTATGAGTTGAGTGGGAAACCTTAATTTTATGTAACATTGCATATGTGCATTTCATAAGTGCATTTAAGTAAGAAATTTAAGCATGAGCCAACCATAGCATATAATTGTGTATGTGTAGAAACTAAGAAAGAATAAAGAATAAAGAATGAAGAATAAAGAATAAAACACTTAAGAATAAAGAGAAAGGAAGAATAAGATTAAAGAATTAAAGAGTGTAAAAAAAAAAAAAAAAAGAATGGTTGTTGTGAGGGCGAACGCGGAGTTAAGAAGAAATTCCCACATACACGTCACCTTAATTGAGTGGCATAAGAAGAAGAAGAATTGTACGACCCGTAAGAGTGTATGTGGATGAGGGTTGTGCCAAGAAGAATTCCTACATGCACGTCACCTTAATTGAGTGGCCTAAGAAGAAAGAAGAATTTGTACGGTTCGCAAGAGTGCATGTAGATGAGGACTGTGCTCATTCACACGGCCAAGGTTCCGAATCCATACATCAATCGAGTTCGATCGGCAAAGAATAAGAAAAGAAAGAATGAGAAAGAATGAGAAGGCTTGAACAAGCCAAGAAAAGAAAAACAAGAAAGAAAAGAAAAGAATAGAAAGAAAAAGAAAAGAAAATAAATAAAACAAGAAAATAGAAATAAGAAAGAAAAAGCATTTTATGCATTATTGCATATTTATTTTATTCATGTATATTGCCATGAATTTCATCATGGTTAGGAAGAATAGAAAGAATAAGAAAGAAAGAACAGAGAGAAGTAGAAAGAAAGAAAAGAACAATGGGAGTAAGAAACAGAGAAAGAAACAGCGAAAGAAAAGAGAAGGAATTAAGTAAGGAAAGAACCTAAGAAGAAGAAAAGTTAAGGGATTTACTTATTGAGCATTTTTATGCTCACCCCGTTGTTTTTTCATGTTTTTGCAGGAAATAGGTGAGCATCGGTCGGAAGGACGTCGACAAACGGAGAGAATTGGCATTACTGTCCACCTTTGCTAAGTTTTTGTACTTGTTATTTTGATATATGTAAAATATTTATATTTTGTATGTAAAGAAAAATTTGAGCCCAACTATTTTCATATGCTAATTATGTATGTTTTCATAGTATATGTTATAAAATATACTATTAGAAAGAAGTCATTACAGTAAGTATATATATGTGTGTATGTATGTACATATATATATGTGTATTCACCATCATTGTTCACTATTACTATTCATACAATGTAGCATTTACTGTTCATTACTGTTCATCCGTAGCCTTGTTCATTTCTTAGTTAGATTAAGGGTTAGATTAACCTAGAAAGTTTTAATCTAGAAGAACTCTAGAATTGATTCTAGGTTGTGCTTGGTCAGCCTAGAGGGTGCGCTTGGTCAGCCGTGTTAGGTGGTTCCGGAGGTGGTCTCGTGATCTAGGGGAGAAACTTGAAGTTTTAGGTTGGAATTGTTTTTGAGATGTCTAATTTCTTAAGGAGATTATGAAGTAGCAGTAAGCAAGATGATAGTAGTAGCATTAACGCTATTAAAATTAATAATCAACACCAAAACACAACCAATAACCAAGAATTAATGAAATCAATTAACACTCAAGAGATTAATATAACAATAATCGATCAACACTTACATAACTGGAACATACCACCAGTTAAAAAAGACACAATATATCAAATAGGTAGTTTTGAATTTATGTTAGATTACTCTATTAAAACAATAGAAGATAAAATAATGATAATCGAAGAAAAGGTTGAAGAAATTCAATTTTTCTCTGAAGAAGCAACACATAAACACAGACAAAACAATTATAAATTTTTATACATAGAATTAGTACAAGTAGCAGTAAAACCATTATTTAGAATAGGACAAAATATTCTAATATCAGTAATGTTAAGAGATGCAAGAAATTTAAACTTCAATAACTCTTTATTAGCAGTATTAAATTCCAATTTAGAAAGTGGTCCAGTATATTTTGACTGTTATCCAAACTTTACAATAGGATTATATGATCCAACAATAATGTCTGCATTAACCATTAACTTAAAAACTTCTAATCTTACTTATCAAGATAAAGCCTACCCAGTAGCATTAATATATAGGATTTATTACAAGGTTATGAATACCACAATTAGTCCAAAAGCCATTAGGATGTTCCCATTGGGACACATAGTTATTATGGAAGCCGATAGAACAAAATATAAAACTTTTACACCAAAAAGATTAGCTTGGGATGAAATAATTAAACAAACAGATTGGAAATTAGAAAAATTATGCTTTCAAAAACCTTTACATGATCATAATGAATCTGAAAGACAACAAATAATACAAGAACCAGATGATACAATAAGATTAAAATTTAGAGAAACTTCCTTAGAACAAAATCAACCCATAATTACTAATAAAAATCATCACAACCCTAGGATTGAAGAAATTACTACACCTAAGCTCTCGTCAGCAAGTTCAACAAGCAAATTAGTAGGAGTAAATTACTCCCCTCCTGTACCAAAACCAGCATATGAAAATACATCAAGTCCACCTAGTTCACAAACACAATTAGAAGTATTAGGAAATTATAGTCAAATTAACACAATAACTAAACCCTTTGAAATTAACAAAGAATTATCAAAACAAGAATTCCTAAAAACTATAATAAAGAGAAAAGACAAATTTTCTTTACAACATTTAAACCAGAAGAACAAAATACCCTTAGATCTGAATGGTACAATACACAAGAAAAATTAAAACAAAATATTTAGTTCTTTAATTGGTTAGAAAATAGAAAATATTATCAAAATTTAAGTGAAAAGAAAACTATTTTTGTAACGACTAATACAACAAAAAATTGGCAAACATCAACAAATAAAACTATTACATCTGTACATCCACCTTTAGAAGAAATTAAAATAGAACATCAACAAGTAGAAATAATAGCATCACCCTTTAAAAAAATTAATAAAATTGATGATGATAAAAAACAACCAACTTTAAGAGATGTTAAAAATATTCAACATCAAAACAATTACTCTAATCAAATTCTCCACACTATTAGTCAACAAATGAATAGGATAGAAGATAACACTACACACATAATCACAAAATTTTCAAAAACCCTCGAGAAGGAGATAGTAGAAATAGGAAATTCAACATGTAATTCAACACCCTTTTATTCACAAAAATATGTTAAACCATTTTTTGAACCCTTTAATATACCAAAAGAAGAAATTGTTAAGTTTAATAATCACAACACTATTTTAGAAACTATTCGTAAAAAAATTAGTGAATTATCACCTTCAAAATCAAACATTAATGTCCTTTCAAAATCAACCCCAATAAAAGAACAAAATTATAGGAAAAGAAAACGTTCTTACTACAATAATAAACGCTAAAGAATAAAATGTTGGAAATGCAAACAAGAAGGACACAATGCTCTCATGAGTCCAACTAAAAGACAAAAACAACAATCATTAAACCTTATTCAAAATAATTCTGAAAAAGAATCCAGTGATTCATCCATAGATATAGAAAACTCTCTAGATATTAAAAGTAAATCTCTACAAAATCCTAATAGTTCAATGAAATCAATAAATATGATATCAACCTCTGGACCTAAGTTAATAAATGTTATCAGTAAATCAAAAGAATTTCTATTAGATAATATTGATAAAATTCAGGATGAAGATATTAAGAGAAAATATTTATTAAAACTTAAAGAATTAATTTTATTTGAAGAAACACAAAAAGACGTAGATTCTTATAATTTAAAAGATATATTAAAAAGATTTGAAAAACCCACACAAGTTACTCTAAGTGACTTACATGAAGAATTTAATATTCTGAAAAATCAAGTTAAAGAATTACAAAAAGATAATTTTGAAATTAAGACATATTTATTATGTTTAAAAGCCTCTAAAGAAACTATAGGATAACCATCACCCTCAAAATCAGAATAATAAATTGTTGAAGAAACTGAAGAATCTTTTATAAATGAAATCTGTAGAATCCAATTTCAAAAATGGTATATTTATATTAGGATTAATATTAATCATGAATTAGATATTATTACACAAGCCTTAGTAGACACAAGAGTAGATCAAAATTGTATAAAAGAAGGATTAATTCCAACAAAATATTATGAAAAAACAAAAGAAAGATTACATGGAGCTAATGGTCAACAATTAAGCATTAATTATAAATTATCTAATGCTCATGTATGTATACACAATTTTTGTATTAAAAATACTTTTATTCTAGCAAAAGATTTAGATCAAGATGTTATATTAGGTACCCCCTTTATTACTCAAATTTACCCTTTTACAGTAAACAATAAAGGAATTACAACAAATATTTTAGGACAAGATGTAACATTTGAATTTGTTAATCTGCCATTAGTAAAAGACATTAGTAATTTAAAAAATATTTCAATATCTAGGATAAATGCTATTACTAAACTAGAGAGTCTAGAAATTGTTCCTACAAGAGGATGACTCGATGCTAGAAAAATTTTGGATGCTTGCATTACAAAGTGTTTTAAACTTTTTGCATTAAAATTTAAAACTTTTCAAAATCATGTTTTCAATGAAATGCAAGAATCAAATTTTTTTTACTCTAATAGTCTTTGTCATAATAACTTTCAGGATGAGAATTTTTTGAGAGGAAGTGAGGAAAATGTAATATCTCTCTCTAGCTAGTATACTTTGGGAAATATAATATGAAATTACTAAATAGGTTATAGAAAACATATATGTAAATAACTACAAGATAGTGGGCCCAGTAATTAACTTTACTTTATAAACAAATTTTCTACATCAAGTAAGAAAGTCATTCACATAAACTCAAAATACAACTAGACAGAAGTGCCATTCTTCTCCGCTTCTTGACATTCCATCTGACCGCTTCTCACCTATTACCTGCAAAAAATAGTGAAATCAACGGAGTGAGCACTAATTGCTCAGTAAATAAATCCACTATGCGACCCTTCTTCCTCCGTTACTTGTATTCTGAATTTCTTTCCTTACATCAAATTTCTTTATTCTTCTCTCTCTCTTTCTAAAATTCTAGTTTCTCACTTACTGATATATAAGCAAAACTAGGGAAACTAGCTCAAGATTATAGCAATGGCATGATGCATATGCACAATGCATAAACTCTTTCTATGCAAAGCGTTTTCTTTTCTGTTTTTCAGTTTTTCTTATTCAGTTTTCTTTTCTATTTTCTATTTCTTTTCTTTCTTTTCTTTCTTGCTTATCAATTCTTTCTTTCTTTCTTTTCTTTTCTTTTCTTTCTTTCTTTCTTTTCTTTTTCTATTCTTTCTTTTCTTTTCTAGTATTTCTTTGCTGATCGGACTTGGTTGAGGCATGGATTTGGAACCCTAGCCGTGTGAGTGTATTCTCAAACTCTTTCTTGGGTACAGTCCTCATCCACATGCACTCTTACGGACTGTGCACATTCTTCTTTCTTATTCTTAGGCCGCTTAATGAAGGCTGCGTGCATGTGGGAACATTGTTCTTCTTTGTCACTCATGGGTCCCCCACACAACAACCTTCTCTTCTCTTATCTTTCTTTAAATGTGTTCTTTCATAATTTCGTTCTTTCTCTTTATTCTTTAATGTTCTTAATGTTCTTATATGCATGTATGCATGTAGATGGCATTTTTCTTGTTATTCTCTCTATACTCACATGATTAAATGCAAGAGTGCAATATGGCATGTGAACATATCATTCTTTACTTTCTCTACCATCTACAAACTTATATCACTATAACATGCTATCATATTCATACATACACTTCACTTTGAAATTTCATCAAACACTTTGTATGCACAAACAAGGCACTAAGGTGATTACACTTCCATAACAATCTCTAACCACCAAAATTTGGAGCCAAGCTCCCTAAAAGCAACATCAAACTTAGCCAGGAAAAACACACTCCATAATTGTACTCAAATTTGTAACACCCCACTTGAGGTACGTAGTTGAGATTTGATGAATGGCTTGAATGTTTATTGATTTACCCTCATTTGCGTCTGTATGTTGTTAATATTGCTTGGTTTACCCTTAGTTGAAAGGGTGTAATTGTGGAAGAGAATCTCGTGTATGAGGAGCGTCCAGTTCAGATTTTGGACCGGAAGATTAAAGAGCTCCGGAATAAGAGTATTCCTTTAGTGAAAGTCCTTTGGAGAAACCATAAAGTTGAAGAAGCTACTTGGGAGACCGAGCAAGACATGCAAAATCGTTACCCGGAGTTATTTGTCTGAATTTCGGGGACGAAATTCTTTTAAGGGGGGGAGAATTGTAATGCCCCACTTGAGGTACGTAGTTAAGATTTGATGAATGGCTTAAATGTTTGTTGATTTATCCTCATTTGAGTCTGTATGTTGTTAATATTGCTTGGTTTATCCTTAGTTGAAATGGTGTATTGGTTTGGTTGAGTGAATGCCCTGAAAATTTGTAAGACTTGGCGAAATCTGGATGTTACAGTCTTTGCCGGGGCAAAGAAGAAAGCTTCACCATGGCGATGAAGTGCTACATCCCGTGTAGCTACTGTGAGTTTTCGCCAGGGCGAAGAAATATCTTCGTTGCGGCGAAGACTCGGTTGAATTGTTTTCCTTGAGTTTTAGGGAATTCTTCCTTTTGGGACTCAATGACCATTCTACCCCTAATTAGCAGGAAAAATGGGGAGTGAAATGCAAGGAAATTGCATGGAGAATAGGTTGAATGGGGTTGTTTTTGCAAAGAATGAAAGGGCATACGTGGAATTTCAAAGAAGGAGTAAGGGTATATTGGGAAAGAGTGGAGAAAATATGAGATATTAAGGGTTTAGCTTTAGAAACCCTTTCATTTGCTTCTTCACCACCGCCTCTTTCATCCTTCATTTCTCTCAAATTTTCATTCAAGTTTCCAAGGATCTTTGAAGAGCTTTTGACTAGAAATTGTTACAAGTTGATCCTAAGCACTAAAAGGTGAGAATCCTTACTCTAGATGTAAGTTTTATTGTTGAAAGAGTAGGATCCTTATTGAGTTTGTATTGAAGGTTTAAGAGGAAGAATCAAGCCTTCAAGAGTAGAAAGCTTAAGTGGGTTCTCCTTGAGCTTAAGGTAAGTAAATTCACCTAAGTTGTGATTTACTTGATTGAATGATGTGTAGAGATTTTATATATGTGCTTAATGCTGGAATTTCTATGTTTGAAATGAGTTGATGAATTCAATGTTGTTATATGAAAGAATTTCCACCATGAGAAGGGTGGATTGTGTTGTTAAAGTTTGGTAGAAGTGTGGATAGAATTAGAAGAATTTGAGAGGAATATTTGAAGTGTGTTTTCCTTGCAGGATGTATGATGTTTTAAAGGAGTTGAACTCTTATTTTGGATGATTAAGAGAGAAATATCATTAACAAATAGAATAGAGTTTATGTATGCACACATATTGTTTGATGAAATGTCTAAAAGAAGCATGAGTAGAAGTAGAGAACCTTACTTTATGCAACATAGCATATTTACATGTCATGAATGCATATAAGAAAGATTTTAGGCATAAGCCATCCATATGCATATGTTTAATTGAGTAATCACATGAGAAAGAAATATGAGAAATGAGAAAGAAACACTCTATGAATAGAGATAAAGAAAAGAACTAATTCTCTTAGAATAAAGAGAAAGAAAGAACTAGCACTAGAGAATAAAATGATTATTAAGTGCTACAGAAAAGAAAAGAAAATAGGTCGTGCGATGGGGAACCCGTGAGTGTAGAGTTACCCGCATGTAAACCGCCATGAGAGAGAGAGAGCGGTCTCCGCCATGAGAGAGCGGAATGAGAATGAGAAATAGAATTTGTATAGCCATGAGAATACATGCGGATGAGGGCTATACATGAGAGAGAGTACACTCACATGACCAAGGGTTCCGAATCCATGCATCGACCAAGACTGGCAAAGAATAAGAATAAGAAAAGAAAGAAAATGCATTTTTATGCTTTAGTGTCCCATCCATGGATGGTTATGATATTCTCCATGGGTGATGAGAATAGAAAGAAAGAAAAGAATGGTAAGAACTGGAAGTAGAGAAAGAACAAGAGTGATTGAACTAGAGAGAGTAACAAGAGTATGAACAGATTTGTACGGGGATTATAGAGTAGAAGATTTACTTACTGAGCATCTTTGTGCTCACCCCATTGTTTTCTCTGTTTTTCAGGACGTAGGTGAGGACATGGTCGGATGGACGTCGGCAAGCGGGGAGACTTGACTGCACTGTCCACTGTCTTTTTGAGAGTCTTTTGTACAAATGATGTTGTACTATGTAAATAATGTATTTATTAAGTAAAAAAATTTTTTGGACCCAACCTTTTTGATAAATATATTTGTCTTTTTATTGATATAGTTTATGAATATGATAGTAGAAAGAAGTTGTTACAAAATTCTTCCTTAACTCATCCATACTTCCATCAATCACCCTATTCACGAACATCACTCCTCATGGGGGAATTCTAACCATGAATCATCATCAATTCCATCAACAATTCTCAACATGCCAGCACATAAAAATATCAGAATTTCTCTACACAATTATTTCTCAAGTCATGATTAGGGTTGGATTTACTTACCTTGAACTTAAGTAGTTCCAACATTATAATCTCTCTTGATAGCTTTCCTCTTCCTCTTAAACCCTAAGCATATAAAACTATCAAAATTCAACGCTTTAAAAAGTAATCTCACATCTTATTGCAAGAATTCTTACCTTTGGATGCTTAGGATTGAAATTTTACCAAAATCTAGCCAAAATCCTCTAAATTTCCTTGGAAATTGGTTGAAGAAATTTGAGAGAATTGGGGATGAAAGTGGCGGGAGGTAAGGGGAATATGTCTAGAGTTTTCACTCTTGAACCCTTAATAACTCATAATATTACTTATACTTTCCCATTTTACCCTTGCACTTTCTATGAAATTCCATCTTTGCCCTTTAGTCAATTACAATAATACCCTCATTTTCATTGTATTCTCCATGAAATTCTACTACTTTTCGACTAATTATGGGTGGAATGACCATTTTGCTTTTAAGCAAGTTTTCCAGAATTTTCTCAAAAATTCTAGCAAGTTCTTTGCCTCGGCGAAATTGTTTCTTCACCTTGGCGAAGCATTCCAAAGTGTACGTTGCCACAGCGAAGTTTGCAACTTCTAATTTTCAATCTTTCATCTTGAAATAAGTAAAACTAAGGGCATTAAAGCGTAAATAGAGCTAAGAACCTCGATGTGGGTGTTACAGAAAAGATGGGCACTCCTATCAAACCCCAAAATAATCCGAAATCAAAAGCATCATATGCAATGCTACCACCTCAACAACCTATTACCCCGCAATCAAAGCCTTCAAAACCCAATAAACAGAAAACCATTATTACCCAACCAAATCGGTTCACTCTTCTAGATGAAGAATTTGTTTCTTCATCACCACCAAAAAATTACCAACAAGCCCTTACTATACGAACATCTTATTCACCTTCTCCATCAAAACCTTTTAGTATTAATGCAACATTTCAATACATTGAAAAAGAAACAACCCCATCAATTTGTATTATTGAACCTGAATTATGGGGACAAACTTTTCAAGAAACCTTAAAAAAAATTTTCCCCCCAGTTTTTTATTTTATTCTTGATGATCTATTAAAAACAAGAACCTTTTATGAATTTATTTCAGTTTATACTAATTCAATTGAAATTACCCATAATCCAGATAAAAATTATCCAAATAAAATTGCTTTTTCAAATGCAAAATCAAAAAAGTCTTGAGACCACAAGATTGGCCTATTGGAATTTATAAAAAACGCCCATTTTCTCAAACCTTTATTCCTGAAGAATTTTCATATAAAGATGATCAAAAAGCTTGGTTTATACTTTCTGTTTATCACATACAACACATTCTTGGTTCTTTATATTTGAGAAAACTTATCCAAAAACTTTTCCAAAATGGTTTCAACAATGGTTCAATTTTTTCGGTTTAAATGAAAAAATTCTCTCACCTTGGGTTTGGGAAGGATATCAATTATTCACCAAAAATTTCAATAACAGTGAAGAACCTTTGCTAGCATTTTCCAGGAATTTTTTAATTGCTTGGATAATGATTTGGCAATTTTATATCACTACACCTCCTCCTCCAAAATTCAGAGAATTACAAAGAAATTTTTTTATTAAACGGTGGCATAGCTTTTCCATCCAAAATGTTAGCTCACTAGCCATGTAGATATGGATTTCTCAACACCCTCATTTATGTCAACCTCAACAACAATCAACATTTTTGATGCAAAAATCAAAACTTCTGGCTGAGTTGGCTCAATGCCAAACCCCTCAAGATATGGACAAAATAATTATGGCCATCAGATCTTCCTCATCTCAAAAAGAAAATTCGGACAACACCAAGTTACCAAGCGATTAAGAGGAAGATGACTGTTATGCAGTGTTCCATAATCAATTATGATTTCAATAAAGGACAATGACTCAGCACTAGCTTTATCACATGTTCAATACTTTCGGTGGATATCAAGATTTTCAAGATTCTCCTTATCAACAAGATCATTTTGTCTGCCAATATCAAGATAGTTTCTCAATAATTCAAGACACGTATTCAAGACAGCTCATCAACTTATCAACCACTTTATATTTTATTCTGTACTGTAATAATGAAGTCGGATTCAAATGTATTTGAAATCTGCTTTTTTGTAGTATAAATATGTATCACTTAAAATGCAAGAGCAGAATGCGAAAAAATAGAGAAAACAAGAGATCAAAAAGTGAGAGAGCAAAATTTTAGTGTCCTTGGAAAATACTTTGTAAAAAAAGCAATAAATGTTTCTTCATTAACACTTCGATACTTGTAGGTTTCCTTTAGTACTTTCATTTCATCACTACCTTTTATATTCATCTCATTTTTATTTTCCATATTTATCAAAACATACACATTTTATTACATCTTCATTCATTTTACTTATCATCACTTGAATTTATATTTTCTTCAATTTTTAATGATCCTGCCTTATACCATATGTTGCCATTACGAGAAGGCCCCACCGATTAAGCATGGGTGAATGGCTGACCAACGGATCCAGTTTGGACCATGATCTTATGATACACTACTGCTAACCAACAGACAACCAGGACCACCGCTTCCTTCATGGCTATGCCCAGTAAAGACACCTACTAGAACCATCGAATCACCACTTAATAGGTGACTCAACACCTAAGGGCGAAGAGCCTCACTTTGGTATTAGGTCATGAGTGAGAGTTCCCCTAGGTGCAATGCCTATATTGAAAGACAAGTTTATGGCTCTGATACCATATACTGCCATTACCAGAAGGCCCTACCGATTAAGCATGGGTGAACGGCTGACTAACGGATCTAGTTCGGGACCACAATCTTACATACACTGCCACTGACCAATGGACAACCGAGACCACTGCTACCTTCATGACTATGCCTAGTAAAGATAACTACCAGAACCACCCAAGGGCGGAGAGCCTCACTTCGACATTAGGTCATGACTGAGAGTTCCCTTAGGTGCAATGCCAGTATTGAAAGACAAGTCTATGGCTCTGATACCATATACTGCCATTACTAGAAGGCCCTATCAATCAAGCATGGGTGAACCGATGACCAACAGATCCAGTCCGGGACCACGGTCTTACGATACACTATCGTTGACCAACGGACAACCGAGACCACCACCACCTTCATGGCTATGCCCAGTAAAGATACCTACCAGAAAAACCAAGTCACTACTTAACAGGTGACTCAACACCCAAGGGCGGAGAGCCTCACTTCGTCATTAGGTCATGAGTGAGAGTTCCCCTGGGTGCAATGCTTGTATTGAAAGACAGGTCTATGGCTCTGATGAATGGAATATAGATGGATTAGGTGAACACCAACTATTAAACGTTTTAGAAGAAATGACTATGTCAGCATTAGCTTATAAATCTCATGACAACACTAATAATCAAATAGCAAAAATATTAGTCTCAGGATTTACGAGAATGCTTAAGAATTGGTGGGATAATGGTTTACCAAAATCACATAAATCCCACATAGTACACGCAACAAAAAAGATTAGAAAAGTCAAAACAGAAGGTACTAGTCAAATGGAGTATGAATAAGAAGAAGGAGACATTGTAGCTACATTAATTTATGCAATAACCAAAAACTTTGTAGGAGACCCAACAAGCTTTCAGAAAAAATCACAAGAAATATTATCAAACTTAAGATGTCTAACCATGGCAAATATTAGATGGTATAAGGATATGTTTCTACAAAAAGTATTCACAAGAACAAATTGTAGGAAACCCTATTGGAAAGAAAGGTTCCTAGAAGGTCTACCTAGATTATTTAGTCAAACTGTTTAAAATGCATTATATAGAAAATATGATGGAACTTATGAAGAATTAACCTATGGAGATTTAATTAGTTTTATTAACAGTGAAGCTTTAATAATTTGCACTGATTTAAAATTAAAAGCTAAATTAAAAAATGAACTAAAACATAAGAAAACAAAAGTAAGTGGATTTTGTAGTCAATATGGTTTTGAAAAAATATTACCTCCCTCTGTTAAATATAAAAAAGATAAAAAACAAAAACAATATAAAGAACCTTATTACAAAAGAGATTATAAACATGAACAAAAATCTTACGATAAGCCTTATAAAAAGAAAAAATCTTATAAAATATCTAAAAAACCTATCATATGTTGTAAATGTAAACAACAAGGTCATTATGCAACTAAGTGTCCTATGAAAAATCAAATTAAAAAATTAGAAATAAATTTAGAATTAAAACAATAATTATTAAATATTATTAAAAAAGACTCTAAAGAAGAATCTAGTTAAAATACAGATAATGAAGATATGGTTTATCAAATTCAAGAAAACTCTTCTGAAACAATGAGCGAGTCTTCACAAGATTTTGATGATTGCAATTGCATGGGGCCTTGCTACTATGCAATGAAATCAATAAATATGATATTAACTTCTAGACCTAAGTCAATAAAGTTATCACTAAATCAAAAGAATTTTTATTAGATATTATCGATAAGATTCAGGATGAAGATATTAAAAGAGAATATTTATTAAAACTCAAAGAATTAATTTCATCTGAAGAAAAACAAAAAGATGCAGATTCTTATAATTTAAAGGACATATTAAAAAGATTTGAAAAACCCATGCAAGTTACTCTAAACCATTAAATAAGGTATTACAATGGATTAGATATCCAATACCTAACAAAAAAGATTTAATCAATACATCATATAATGCTACAATATTTTCAAAATTTGATATGAAATTAGGATTTTGGTAAGTTCAAATAGATGAGTTAGATAGATACAAAACGACATTTAATGTTCCTTTCGATCAATATGAATGGAACGTTATGCCTTTCGGATTTAAAAAATGCACCTTCAGAATTTCAAAACATTATGAATGATATATTTAATCCTTATATACACTTTACAATAGTATATATTGATGATGTCTTAGTTTATTCATAATCAATAGATCAACATTTAAAACATTTAAAAGTATTTGAAGAAATTATTAAAAGAAATGGATTAGTTGTTTCAGCCACCAAAATGAAATTATTTCAAACAAAAATCAGATTTTTAGGTCAAGAAATTTATAAAGGAACTATTAAACCAATTGATAGGTCAATATAATTTGCAAATAATTTTCCTGATGAATTAAGGGACGAAACTCAATTACGAAAGAAGAAATCAATATTTTGAAAAATCAAGTTAAAGAATTGCAAAAAGATAATTTTGAAATTAAGACAGATTTATTATGTTTAAAAGCCTCTAAAAAAACTATAAAACAACCATCAACCTCAAAATCAGAATTAATTTTTTTTTGAAAAAACTGAAGAATCATTTATTAATGAAATATCTAGGATTCAATTTCAAAAATGGCATGTTTACATTAGAATCAACATTAATCATAAATTAGATATTATTACACAAGCCTTAGCAGACACAAGAGAATATCAAAATTATATGAGAGAAAGATTAATTCCAAAAAAATATTACGAAAAAACAAAAAAAAGATTACATGGAGCTAATGGTCAACAATTAAACATTAATTATAAATTATCTAATGCTCATGTACTTATACAAAATTTTTGTAATAAAAATACTTTTATTCTAGCAAAAGATTTAGATCAAGATGTTATATTAGGTACCCTTTTTATTACTCAAATTTATCCTTTTATAGTAAACAATAAAGGAATTACAACAAATATTTTAGGAGAAGATGTAACATTTGAATTTGTTAATCCGCCATTAGTAAAAGATATTAATAATTTAAAAAACTTATCAATATAAAAAATAAATCTTATTAATAATAAGAAAAGACAAATTAATTTCTTAAAAGAAGAACTAAAACATGAAAGAATAAAGCAACAATTAGAAACTCTAAAAATTCAAGAAATTATTAAAAATACAAAAAAACAATTTGCACATGATGTATGCTTGACAATTCCAAATGCCTTTTGGAATAGAAAACAACACGTAGTTTGTCTTCCCTATATCAAGAATTTTGATGAGAAAAATATGCCAACAAAAGCTAGACCCATACAAATGAATAAGGAATTACATGAACCCTTTCATAGAGAAATCAAAGAGTTACAAGAAAAAAAATTAATTAGACCCAGTAAATCTCCATGGAGTTGTTCTGCCTTTTATGTCAATAATGTAGCAGAAAAAGAAAGATGGGTCGGAAAGTGTTTTAGGCTTCATCATAAAGGAATAAGTTTTACTAAGAGATAAATCTGGTTTTGAATAAAATAAAATTTTATGTTTGTAATTGCTGCTCTAATTATTTTCTTAATTTTTATTCATCGATCACTGAAAAGATATTATTGTTTTTCTTCTTCTATCACACTTCTTTTCATGAGTTTTTCTTTTCAGGTCACACCCAATTAAGTCTCTCATAATAAGATGGATCGGAAAATGTTTTAGGCTTCATCATGAAGATAAGTATAGTAGGTTTAAAACAAAGAAACAAGGCTTTCAAGTGTATATAATAGGCTCAAAAAGGGTTGACTAAGGATAAAATAATAAAGTTTGGCTTGAAAGGTTTAATCGTTCCAAAGAAAATTGCCTAAATCATATCCTAAGCAATGTGAATTCTAGGATTTTGTCTTAAGTGGTTATCAAATGCGTTCTATAGTTTTTTGAGATCTCAAAATTTAATGCCCATAAAAATCACACATAAAACTTCTCTAAGTAGTTAGATTTTTCAACCAATCAAACCCATTCACAAGAGAGTCATAAACTAGATGCAATTGACACTTACTAACATCTTCACACTATGCAACAATTAATGTCTTTCAAAGTTACATGTATATCACAATCATAATGCTATCATTGACATACAAATTAATCCAAGAACTAAACAATTCAAAACAAAACACACATACAAAAAAATATAAAAAAATAAAAAAAAATAAAAAAAAATAATAATAAAAAATTTCCTCATAAATTGAAAAGTTTTGGAAGAGACTTCCCTTGCCCCCAACTTAATATCTTGTAATACTTTCTTTCTGGAGGTAAACCCGAAAAATCTTCTGGAAATACATCTAAGAGCTCCCGAAGTACTGGCACATTCTGAATCTCTGGTTGTGGGACATCACTACTGTGCGTTACATGAGCAATATACCCCGAACACCCTTTTCTTAACATCTTTCTAGCCTTTACACTACTGATTAACATACTAAGCTGGTGACCCTCGCCAAAATTAAACTTATCTCTATCATCAAGATTAAATCTTGCTTTGTTTTTCTGACAATCAATCTCTACTCCAAATCTCCCCAGGAAATCCATGCCTAAAATAACATCAAAATCGGGCATATCAAACACTATCAAATCCACTGGCAACTCCCTTCCATGGATCACTACGGACTCCCCTGGAAGCATCTCTTCTCTTGAGTTACTACACTAACACCATTTGGTAACTCTATCTTAATGGGACAATCCACTCTAATAGGTTTTAAACCTAATCTCTCTAAAATCCCATGCGTAATAAATGAATGTGTGGCTCTAGAATCAATTAATGCATAAAGGGGAACTGAATGAAATAATAACTGACCAGTAACTACGGATGGGCTAGCTTCAGCTTCACTCTGGGCTACTATAA
Source organism: Pistacia vera (assembly GCF_008641045.1). Lineage (NCBI taxonomy): Eukaryota > Viridiplantae > Streptophyta > Magnoliopsida > Sapindales > Anacardiaceae > Pistacia > Pistacia vera. The sequence continues at coordinate 1,247,345 of NW_022196159.1, read as the reverse complement.
ACACTCAAGCATTGGTACCTCTAGGTGTCTGCACTGCGGGTGCAAGAAGGGCTTTACAATCTTTCATCATATACCTTGGCTGCCGGTATCTATAGCATACATTTTGGCCCAAACCTCTTAGACACTCCCCAGAATGATTTCTTCCACACTTCTGGCACTAGGGAACTTCACTGGTTCTCGACTTTTTATTCTGCCAATCCCTCTTGCTCTTTTTGGGTTGAAACTTTTTTTTATTTCTTACCTCTCTATTAGTGGGGGTATCAGCTCTATCTCTCTGTAGAGCAGGAGGTGGAACATTGGGGGCTACTACTGATAGAGTTGCTGGGGTTAGCTTATTCACAAATATTCTACCCATAAAGCTCATTTCAAAGCTTCACTGTATGTCTGAGGGGGCTGGGCACCGGCCATCACATCTCGGGCTATTTCTGGTTTCAGCCCATGCACGAACTTATCTCTCCTCAATTCTGGTGTACTCACTACACCTGGCAAAACCTTGTCAGGGAATTGAATTTCACTGAATATTCTTTCATTGAATTAGCCTCTTCTTGCAAACTAATAAACTCCTAAATCTTTTCATGGACTCGATCAACTGTTCTATATTATGTCTCAAACAATCTTCTGAAATCTCCTCAGGTCATCAAACCTATATCATGAGTATCCTCCATCAATTCCCACCATATACTGGCATCACCCCTAAATAAGAAACTAGCATACTGAATCTTCTCCCGGTCTGTCATAGGGAAAAGTGCCGTCGTATGCTCCACTAATCTGAACCACTCATCTGCCACTATTGGATCCACAGTACCCCTAAATTCTGACGGTTGGTGTTGACTAGGCAACCCATATATCGGCTCAATACGATTCTGCACTACTGGGGGTATCGGCCTCTTCCCCTCTCCTCTCTAGGGGTTGGTATAATAACCGGGGTCTCAACTCTTTCTAGTATGGAGCCTCCCTGATTTTATGCCAAGACTTGCTGTATAATATTATGAATCCTCGCTTCATCGAGGATAGGGGGAGTAGATTCTAGAGGGTTGGAAGGTTTACCAGTGCTCATTTCCTTCCTACTGCTTCCTTGGGTTGTACATCTCATCTACATAAACCAAAACTTTCAATCAACTCTATTAACTCATCTACTACAAGTAAGGAAATAAATAACTTACAACAGTCAGCTACGGAACATCAACGTGGCAAGAGAGGCACACTGCCAAATGCCAAAACCTTTGCTCTGATACCAAAAATGTAATACTTTCTTTCTAGCTAGTATACTCGTAAAATAATCAGTAAAACTCATTAAAAATATATATAAGAAAATACACATATAAACGAGTAATAAAGTATGGGCCCATATTTAATTTTTCTTTATATACAAATATTTACAAAATATATTCAAAATAGCAACTTGACAGTGTAGCCCAACCTTTCCACTGCGTGATGTTCCAAGCGACCACAACTCACCTATTACCTGCAAAAAACATTAAAAACAACGGAGTGAGCACTAATTACTCAGTAAGTAAACCCCTTATGCTACCCTTCTCTCTCCATTGCTTAAGTTCCGAATTTTCTTTCCTTACATCACACTTCTCGATTATTCTCTATTCTTCCTCTGTTCTTTCTCTATTCTTTCTCATTCTTTCTTTGTTTTGCTCTCTGTTTTTCTCTAAATTTTCTAATTTTTCACTAATCACAATAATGAGCATGGTATTATGCATATTCATGATGCAAATGCACAAATGCATAGATTATGCATTTTCTTTTCTATTTTTTCTTATTCTTATTCTGTTTTTGTTTCTTTTTCTTTATTTATTTATTTCTATTCTTTCTCTCTTTTCTATTGTTTCTTTTCTTTCTTTCTATTCTTTCTATTCTTTCTTTCTCTTCTATTCTTTTCTTTTCTTTCTTTCTTTTCTTGCCAATCGGACTCGGTTGAGGCATGGATTCGGAACCCTGGCTATGTGAGTGAATTCTCTAATTATGGGTACAGTCCTCATCCACACGCACTTCTAACGGACTGTGCAATTCTTCCTTCTGAATTCTGAGGCCGCTTACTAAAGGCGGCGTGCATGTGGGGCTATGTCACTTACGGGCTCCCCATCGCAACAACCTTTTCTTCTTTTTATCTTTTTACACTTCTTTAAATAAAAATTCAGATTTGAATATCTTTAATATTCTCATTTCTTTCTATTTTCTCTTTAACATATTTTAGTGCTTTTTCATGCTCTTATGAATATGTATGCATGTAGATGGTTTCGTGCTTATAATTCTTTCTAAATTCACATGTTTAGATGCAATTATGCATTATGGAATTCAAACATGTCATTCTCTAGCATCTACAAACTCATCCCAAAGTAACATATAATCATACTCATACATGCACTTCCCTTTGACATTTCATCAAACAATTCATGTGCACAAATCAACACTAATTTGGCTACACTTCTATCACTCTTTTAGGCCACCAAAAATTTGGAATAAAATCCTCCATAACTAATGCCAAATCTACCCAAAATACACACTCCAAAATTTCCACTTCAATTCTTCCAAATTTCAACCAAACATTCATCAAGTATCAAATACACCAACACAACTTCTCATGGATAGGTTCTAATCATCATTCAACACCAAATCCATCAACAATTCTACATATAACACATATATATGCATAAAGAAAATTCTCTACACAACATAACTTAAATCCTATGAGCACAAACCATCAAAATTCAACACTTTAAAAATGAAAAATCACTTCTTAGTGCAAGTATCTTACCTAAAGATGCTTGGGATTGAAAATCCACTCAAAAATACCCAAAATCTATGAATTTCTTTTGAAAAAGAAGTGAAGAAATTGAGAGGATTTGGAGGAGAAGGTGGTGTGAAAATGGGTTGAAGAGTGGCTAGGGTTTCACTCTTCAATCCTTGATATAACATAAAATTATATATTAGTTTCCCATTTTGCCCTTACACTTTCTTTAAAATTCCATCTATGTCCCTTAGTCAATTACCATAATGCCCTCATTTTTATTGCATTCTCCATGAAATTATATCTCTTTTCACTCCCCACAATTTCAACTAATTTTGAGTGAAAAGACCATTTTACCCTTAATGCAAGTTTAAGGCATTTTCTTCACATTTCCTTAAAATAACTTTAGCAAAAATCGACTAAAGGTATAAAAGCATAAATTAAATTATGTACCTCCATGTGGGCGTTACATATCTACATTGTCCCCAATGCAGAAATGTAAACAAAAGGAAAAAGAGAAGAAAAATTCATCCCCTTTTTTCAATAGTGAAGTCGGAATTCGTGTGACAATTGATGTGCAAATTTAATACTCACAAGCGCACGAATCACTGATAGCTAGCGATAAGTTTACTCCCAAGGTCAATCTCTCACGGAATTGCATTGGTCTAAATTCTTAATTTATTTTCTTTAACAGCTAAACTAAACAATTAATAAAATCCTAAACACTCTAACCAAAAGTTGGATGAAATTAATCTAAAATAAAGTTGTAAATTAATAAAAACTAACAAACGCAATCTGTTGAATGTTAATTAAACCAATGAGAGCGATAGTAGGGATTTAGCTAACTTCTCAATCTTGTATTGGGATATCTGGCAATAAAACAATTAAACCCTAAATTCAGATTATTGATTTTTCCACTAAACCATAAAGAATTTCAATGATCATGTTTATTCTCTGTTTATAATTAACTAATTAACTTCTATGATCAAGTTGTTAACTAATTAATTGTAATATGCACTAGGAAATCAGACAACCATCTAAATTAAAACAATGATCATGTATTCAATTTGAACTTTTGTTTAATAAAGCTTAATTAAGGCAAGATGATCACTAGAACCTTAATTCTCAATTTTAATTATAAAAAGTAGTTGGCCAGTCAACAAATTATAATTAATATCTTGAAGAACAATTAAACAAGAAACAATCTAAAATCTTCATAAAACAAATCACCAAATACCCAATACAATCATGATAGTTAAACTAAACTCCCATAATGTATTTAGTTGTTCATAATCAAACTCAAGCCAATGAACTCAATGAATGAAAAACTAATCATATTTCAAAATGAGATGTAACTAAAAAGAAATCACATAGGAATTAAAGTAGATTGATCCTCTTCCTTCTCTCCCTTGTTGAAATCTCACAATTTCTCTCAATAAAGCAACACTCTCAAAAGCATAAAACTCTAAAATTAGGTCAAAGAGAATCCTCTCTATAATAAATTACATGTCCTATTTATAGTTTTTCTTTGCTAGCGTTGTTTTGGGGAAAGTACAAATTCAATTCGGAGTTTGAGAAGTTGAGAATTTTATTTTCTCCGCGATCCGCGCCGCGCATGGTTTTATGGTGCCGCGCCAAATCTTCCTGCAAACCTTAAACTCTTTCATGTCGCGGTGTCGAATTCTTCACGCTGCGGCATTAACTTTCTGCCCAGATAACTTTTTCATGCCGCGGTGCAGAAAAACATGTCGCGACACAAAAAAAACCTATGCCGCGGCACAGAAAAACTATGCCGCGGCACAGATAAACTATGCCGCGGCACCATCTAGTTACTTCAAATTTTTCTTCCTCTTTTCAACTCTGATTCTCGACCCATTTTGCACGATTTCTTCCAAATGCATTCCAAAAGCTCATGTACCTTCAAAATGGTAAAAACCACCTCAAAGTAACATATTCTTAAGGTAAAACACACAAATAACAACCAGAAACATATCAAAATACTTGGACAAATATTGATTTATCAATAATTCAATCACCTCCCTCATTTCATTCCATTGTTTAAATCAACTTCTTGTAGAAACAAAGAGACTTTTGGTGTACCTTATCGGCAACACAACTCACTTGTTAAATATATGAATTTAGAGAAACAAACACAACATCAATGTTAGTCAAACTAAAAAAAAAAAAAAAAAAAAAAAGAAATTGACTCATGATCAAACCACAACAAATTCAAAAAAAAAGTTAAAATTAATGTAAAGAGCTTGGGTTGCCTCCCAAGAAGCACTTTATTAGATTCATAAGCTCAACTTTTTGACTCCTTCAATTCGAATCATCTAGGAAAATCAAAGCCCTCATATCTTTAATGCCACCATCTACATAGAGCTTCAATTGCTCTCTTTCCCTCTTATTCTCAATTTACTCCTCCATAGTCCTAAAATTGAGTGCACAAGTTTCTAAGGGTGGATGAGGGTATTTTTCTTCTAAGGTTTCAACTACTTTGTCATCAAGGATGCTAATCTCAAAACATGTATCTACCTCAGATGGATACTTCACAACATCAAAAACATTAACTTCAACTTGTTCATCCTCTACCCTTAAGATTAGCTTTCCTTGGTAAACATCCATCAAAGTCTTACCCATAGCTGGAAAAACATCTTCCTAAAATTAGAGGTACTTCCCAATCTTCTTCAATATCAAGCACAATAAAATCTACTGAGCAAATTAATTTATTTACTTTTATTAAGACATCCTCTTCTACTCCCCCAGGATATTTTATAGACCTATCTGCTAATTGAAGATGAATAGTGGTTGGTTTTACTTCCCCTAGGCCTAATTTCTTATAAATTGAAAAGGGCATCAAATTTACACTAGCACCTAGATCACATAAAACCTTATCAAAATGAACACTACCTATTGTGCAAGGAATTATGAAACCCTTTGGATCTCTGAGCTTTTGTCGTAGTTTCTTAAATAGCAACGCACTACACTCTTCCGTAAGCATCATTGTCTCATGTTCTTCAAATCTCCTCTTCTTGGTCAAAATTTCTTTTAGAAACTTCACGTACTTCAACATTTGCTCCAACATGTCTACAAAAGGAATGTTAATGTGTAAACTTCTAAACATGTCCATGAACTTACTGAATTGCTTGTCTAATTTCTGTTTCCACATTATGTGAGGATATGGAAGGGTCGTTTCGTCATTCGTCGCAATGTGGGGATTTTTGTCAGATTTTGCCCCTGTGCCGTGATACTCTTGCTTCTATCCTCTACTGTACCATGGCACTGTGCCATGACATGCTTGCTCTTGATTTCTTTTGTGCCACGACATGGTCACTTCTGTCCATTTTTTCTGCTTCGGGTTTTTGCCCTTTTTCTTCTTCCTTGCTTGATTCCTTCAACTCTTTACCACTTATCAACATGATGGCATTGACTCTCTCCTTCGTATTCTTCTTTGTATCACTTGGTAATGAACCTTGAACTCTTCCCGATAAAATACTATGTATTTGTCTCATTTGAGTCTCAAGGTTCCTTATGGAAGTAGATTGATTTTGCAACAAGCCCTCCTATTTCTGAAGTTGAGCTTCATTCTTGTCAAATCTTGTACCCGATTCCTCCATAAACTTTGTAAGCACATTCTCCATGTTGGATTTCTTCTCTTGAGGTTGGAAGCCCGGTGGTCATTTGTGCTCATTTTTGTTGCTCCACGAAAAGTTTGGATGATTGCGCCATGAAGGATTGTATATGTTAGAGTACGAATTCCCTTGCCCTCGTTGACAATTGTTAACATAATTTGCTTGTTCTGGTTGAGCAAATGGATTCCCTTCTTGACAATCTTTTGACAAGTGATTCCCTGTGCAAAGTTCACAAGTTAGTGAAGAAGATTCAATAGAATTAACTTTGAGAGCTACACCTAATTGCTTTTGAATGGTTGAAAGTTGAGTAGCTAATGTGGTGTAGCCATCGACGTCATGCACTCCGACTGCTTTCCTTGTTAAATTTCTCTTTGGAGGCATCATATAGTTATTGCCAGCCATCACCTCAATCAAGTTGTAGGCTTCCTTAGGTGTTTTATTGTTCAAAGCACTTCCACTTGCTACATCAATCATAACTTGCATATTTGGAAGCAAATCGTTGTGAAATGTTTGCACTAGCAACCACATCGGCAATCATGGTGAGGACGCTTCCATAAGAGATCCTTATACCTTTCCCATGCTTCATACAGTGACTCCATGTCTTGTTGAAAATATTAATAATGTCACTTCTCATCTTGGCAGACTTGACAGGTGGAAAATATTTCGTAAAGAACGCTTGGACTAACTCATTCCAAGTAGTGATACTTCTAGGTGGTGGTGCAATCAACCAAGCATTAGCTTTATTGCATCACCAGATACTCCATTGTCTCTAAATGTGTCTCATAGATCCATAAATTTTTTGATAAGCAAACTAGGATCATCACTAGGCAAACCTCCAAATTGTACCGAATGTTGTATCATATGAATAATGGTAGGCTTGATCTCAAAGGTATTTGCTTGAATCGATGGCCTCCTAATACTAGAAGCACATCCCTCAATTGTAGGTCTTGAGTAATCCTTGAGTCCCTTTTGAACTTCTTCTCCTCCTATAACTACCATTGAACCTAACTCTTGTGTACGGTCCAAGACTTAAAAAAAAATTGGTAAACTAAAAAAAAAAAAAAAAAAATTCTAAAAGTAAAAGAATAAACTAAACATAATAATAAAACTAAATTAATTACAAATATAACGTAGAAAAAAAAAATCAAATTACCAAACAAAATAGCTCGTACTGATATTGGTAAATAAAATAGTAATTCCCCAGCAATAGCACCAAAAACATGTTGTGATTTCGCACGTGAACGAAATCGTGCAAGTAATAAAATATAAGTATACGAATATCCATCTCTAGAGAACTACTAGCTACCAATTACCAAAATAAACTATTTTATCAATCTAACTCTTATCAAGAAAAACCTAAATTAAAATAAACAATTGAATTTTCAAAACAAAACGGAAAAGAAGACAAACTCAATAATTCTTTGGTTTTAACTCAAGATGACTAACCTAGGGCATAGATTTCACACCAACTCTTATTCATATGTATTGACAACTCATGCTAATTTCATTAAGCTCTTCCTAAAGGTCAAACTCCCTAAATTTCCAATAATTTTCTCTTGAACAATTTTCAAATTAACTACTAATTATTAACCCAAATTATCTCTAATCAGATTTAAACAATTAGAGATCATTACGTTCTATGGAGTTTACCAAAAACTCACAAGTTGCAGTAAAGTATCTCAAGCATTCGCTCAATATATGGTTTTACTACCTAAGACCAACTAAGCGTCATATCTCGATCTTAACNCACTTGCTTTTCTCTAATTTCCTCCAGTAAAGAAGACTGTACCTCTAGGCTGGCAATTCTTCCCGGAACCACCTCAATCTGTTCCTTAGACAATTCTTCTATTAACTCTTTCTGTCTGGTAAGCTGAAAAACATGGGCTTTTCTACTCAAGGCATCGGCTACTACATTGGCTTTCCCTGGTTGGTACTTGATCTCACAATCATAATCCTTGACGAGCTCTAACCACCTTCTCTGCCTCATATTTAACTCTTTTTGAGTGAAGAAGTACTTTAAGCTCTTATGGTTGGTGTAGATGTTACTCTTCACGCCATAAAGGTAATGCCTCCAAATCTTTAAGGCAAAGACCACGGCTGCCAATTCTAGGTCATGCGTAGGGTATCTGGTCTCGTACTCTTTCAATTGATGAGAAGCATAAGCTAAACCCTACCTAACTGCATCAACACAGCTCCAAGTCCCCGCAAAGAGGCGTCTGTATAAATGTCATAATCTACACCCTCCTGCGGTAACACTAGTACAGGAGCTGATGTTAATCTCTTCTTCAACTCTTGAAAGCTTTCTTCGCATGCTGCTGACCAGACAAAAAGAGCTTTCTGCTTGGTAAGAGCTGTCAACGGTTTAGCCAACTGGGCAAATCCTGCTACAAATCGTCGNAAAAAAAAAAAAAAAAATTCTAAAAGTAAAAGAATAAACTAAACATAATAATAAAACTAAATTAATTACAAATATAACGTAGAAAAAAAAAATCAAATTACCAAACAAAATAGCTCGTACTGATATTGGTAAATAAAATAGTAATTCCCCAGCAATAGCACCAAAAACATGTTGTGATTTCGCACGTGAACGAAATCGTGCAAGTAATAAAATATAAGTATACGAATATCCATCTCTAGAGAACTACTAGCTACCAATTACCAAAATAAACTATTTTATCAATCTAACTCTTATCAAGAAAAACCTAAATTAAAATAAACAATTGAATTTTCAAAACAAAACGGAAAAGAAGACAAACTCAATAATTCTTTGGTTTTAACTCAAGATGACTAACCTAGGGCATAGATTTCACACCAACTCTTATTCATATGTATTGACAACTCATGCTAATTTCATTAAGCTCTTCCTAAAGGTCAAACTCCCTAAATTTCCAATAATTTTCTCTTGAACAATTTTCAAATTAACTACTAATTATTAACCCAAATTATCTCTAATCAGATTTAAACAATTAGAGATCATTACGTTCTATGGAGTTTACCAAAAACTCACAAGTTGCAGTAAAGTATCTCAAGCATTCGCTCAATATATGGTTTTACTACCTAAGACCAACTAAGCGTCATATCTCGATCTTAACTCAGTCCATTAATTCATCCAATTGTTGGGCCCTTAAGAATCAAAAGCATTAGGCACAATAATAAAACTTAGGAAGCAATCTCTATAGCAATTAACACAAGTTATTCAATACATATTCAAGAGATTAAGCTACATCTTAGCCCTAGAAAATAAAGTTAGTTCATAGAAAATATGAAAGAAATAAACATATTTATTAAAACAAAAATCATGAGTTTAAGGAAGAACAAAGAAAAACTTCTCTATGATTTTTCTCCAAAAGCTCTAGAAATTCTGATGCTCTTTTTTTCTAATAGTTTTCCTTTTGATCTCCCCCAAAAACTCCCTCAAACAATGCTAAAGACTTGTATTTATATCCCACAAGGGTTAGGGTTTTGTTTCCCTTCATTCTAATAAGTTTAGGACTCCTAAAACCCCAATTTCCTAGTCAAACACAGAAATAAATTTTCCAGTTTTCATGAGTGTGCCATGACAATATGCCATGGCATGGGTGGTTCTAAGTTTGTTGTGCCACAACACAGTGCAACGGCATGGTGTCCAAATCTTCTCTTCAGTTTAGACCTTGCATCATTCTTCAGAACTCCAAAGATGGTGATTTTTTAGCATGATAACTTTTGAATCTAGTCAAGTGGTAAACATATGAAATGTATCCATTCAAATCATATTTCTAATGGTTCAAGAATTGTCTCAATCCAAGGTCTACAAATTTAGCTATTGTTGAAATACTTAAGCATTTCCAAATTGCAGCATAATCTAGAATCTTCTCTTTAACTTTAAAACTCCATAACTTCTTCAATTCAACTCTGATTCTTGATTTGTTTGTTTCTTCTCATCACCCATTATGTTGCTAACATGATTATTCAGCCAAGCATAACATTTACCATTAATAACCTGAAAACACTCAAACACACCATTGATCCCATAAAAGACATTTATGAAAATATTAAGCAAATTTATCAATTTAAGCCTAATTTCTCACAAATAATCCCCCAAAACCACTAAGTACATGTATTTTCAAGCTCTTATCAATGTCGCAAGCTGTTTTCGTGAGCTAAGATTGCGAACTTCTTTTGCGAGTTGGCATTGAGAATTTTTTTCGCGAACCGGTGTTGTGAACTATTTTCTCGAGTTGGCATCGTCAACAGTTTTTGCGAACTGATGCCATGAACTGTTTTCGTGAGTTGGTGATCGCGAGCTGGTAGAGCATGTTGCTTACCCTTTTTAGTGAGCTCTTCAATGCGAGCCGTACTTTACCACAAATTGCTTTTCTGATTCATTGTCACTATCTCATGAAGTATGCGTGGGACAGTAGATGTGTCCGTTGGGATTTTGACGGTTGGTCTGCTTTGGTTTTTTCTTTTTGTGGAGAAAGAATCAGTCGCCAGCTGGGAATTTCTGCATGCATTTAATTTAGGCGTGGTTGGTGCAATAAGTATGTGCAAACGTGTAACGACATTCCCTTTTCAGGTATTAGCAGCTATACATTCTCCCAAGTTTTTGGTAGTTACCCACCCCTATTTCTTCGATTATTGCCATGTGTTCTCAATTGACGGTTGGGGGTACATTTTGGGCGAGTATTTAAGAGAAATGAAGTGGTTTATTTACTTTTTCTTTCCTTTTTAAACTTCATATCCTCCATCATTTCGCAGAAAAAACCATAACTCCATTTTCGTTTGAGGAAACTGCATCCTTCTCGGGATTTTTTCACTTCAATTGGCCTTTGGTGGCATGCTTCTCCTTTGAAGGTTCGGTTTCTTCTCTTGTCTCAATAATTTATTGGTTGTAACAACTACTGAAAACTAGGACAATGCATGCATAATAACAATATAAAATTGGGCCCCAAAAATTTCTTTTCATTAGAAATCATATGTCTTTTATACACTAAGATTACTTTTTACAATAATGCATTTTAAAAGACAAAACAGGGGAAAATAGTGTAGCTATTCCTCTTCGCTTGCCGACGCCCCTCCGACTGTGTCCATACTAGAACCTGCATCCACAAAGGAAAATAAAGGGGTGAGCACAAAATAATGCTCAGTAAGTAAAACTCTCATCTGTCGTGCCCGTAAGAATAACTCTTAATTCTTTCCTTATACTATTTCTGATTCTATCTCTGTTCTACGAAACATCATGGCCTCATCTTACCGGAGGTACGGCCGGATGGCGTTCACACAGCACCATCTCGCTCTCTATGCTATCGGGGGAATCACAAAGTACCAACCCTCTTAGGACTACCGAGTGAGGATCACAAAGCACCAACTCGATTCTTCCTAACTACGGGTGGAGATCACCTAGCACCTACCCGTTCCTCAGAATTTTGGGTAACGTCACCAAGCCTTACCCGTCTTAGTCACTATCGGGTGATGATCACAAAGCATACCCCGCTTCTACTAACCGTTGGATGATGATCACAAAGCATCTACCCACTTATCTAATAACTAATGGATAGTGTCACAAAGCATCTACCCCATCTCTATCACTCATTGGGTGACGGTCACAAAGCATCGACCATCCTAAGGCTATTCGGGTGATGATCACAAAGCATCAATCCGACTCTCATAACGGTCGGGTGATGATCACAAACATCATCCCAACTTTACTACTCTCTAATGCATTCTATTGTAGCATTTTCTCTAATCATTCTATGTAGCATTTTTCAATGCTCTCTACCTTAGAGTAATGTACACCAAGCTCTCTACTCATAGAGCAATTGCATACACAATTTTTCTACACTTCTTAGGTCACTTTTCCATGTACAAGTAGTGCCTATGGATGGTTCACTTCACCAATGCACTTATGAGATGCCAACATAATGTTGCAGGAATAAGGTTCAGTACTCACACTCAAACCTCTATTAGGCATTTCATCAAACAACTCATGGCACGATAAAACTCTATTATAGCCATGATTCTAAAACTTTCTTAGCATCCAAAATGGGGAAAAACCCCTTCACAAAGCCATGAAAACCTGTCAAACAAGACACTCCAAAAGGGTTCCATAACACCCCTTCAATCCATCTCAACTACCTCTCAACCCCAACACTCATTTCTCATATGGCAAGGTGTAAACATCACAAAGCATAGAAATCTCTATTTAAACCTCCATACATGGCATATCACATGTTATCACATACATCATCATTTCCATCAAACCCTAATCAAGAAAAAGCTTAAATCTCAACTTGGGTTGGGTTTTACTACCTTGTTATGGAGAGACTTCACAAATTCTTCCTTTCACTTGTTTAGCTTGACTTTCCCTTAATCTTAACCAAAGAATGAAAACCCTCAAACTCAATATGGTTAAAACTCCCAAATCACAAACTTAAGTAGAGATTCTTACCTTAGGAGCTCTGGTTGCTTTTCTACCTAAATCACTTCAAAAACCCCTTGAATTCCTGATCAAAAGAGAAGAGAAGTTGAGAGGAGAAGAATGAAGTGTTGCGTTTGAGAGAGAAGAAATGAGGGGTTTGTTAATTCATTCCTTTTAATGAAATATAAACACAATCATTCCCATTTGCCCTTACTCTTCTTTGGGAATTCCATCTATATCCTTTGATTCATTACAAACTCACCCCCATATAACACATTCTCCATGAAAAATCCTTACAATTAACTCCCCACTTTCCTGCTAATTAGGGGTAGAATGTCAAATTGCTCTTAGGGAAGAAAATATCTAAAATCAACAACATTTTATTCGGGCTGTCGCCGCGCGGGAAGAACTTCTGCCCCACGGCGAAACGTCCAGAGAGTTCCCCTTGGTTTCAAACATCTTGCCGCGGCGAAGATTCTTCTTCGCCTCGGTGAAGCTTGGTATACACAACTTCTTCTATTTTCAGCCAAATTCAGGCAAACATTCAACACAACTTCAATCAAACAATATTACCAAAACCCATTCAAATCAAGAGCGAAGAGAAACACATAACAACGTACCTATGTGGGGCGTTACAATTCTTCTCCCTTAAAGAAATTATCCCGAAATTCATGCAAATGACTCTGGTAAACGATTTGCATGTCCCGCTCTACTTCCCAGTGGCCTCTCCACTTTGTTCCTCCAAAGGACTTAACTAGCGGAACACTCTTGTTCCGAAGCTCTTTAACCCTTCGGTCACTAAATCTGACTGGACGTTCTTCATATACTAGATTCTCTGCTACTTCAAGTCTTCTACGCTCAGGATGTGGAGGGGTCATTACATACTTTCGTAGCATCAGACATGGAAGACATCATGCACTGTCCATGCTAGGTGGTAGTGCCAATCTGTAGGCCACTTTCTACTCGTTGCAAGATCTCAAAGGAGCTACATACCTCGGTGCTAACTTCCCTTTGTTCCAAGCGCATTACTCCTTGTAGGGGGAAACTTTCAGAACACTTTGTCACCCACTGGAATTCTACCTCTTCTCTTCAAGTCGGCATAACTTTCTGTCGATCTTGGTTGTTTCATTTATTCTAACTAACCACATCTCTACTAGTTTCTGAGTCATCTCTGGCCAAGAGCGGTACTCAACTCATCTTTTTCGCCTACTTCATCCCAATGAAGGGAGAACCTACACCGTCTACCATACAAGCTCGTAAGCGCCATTCTAATTGTAGATGATAACTGTTGTGTAGGCAAATTCCACTAATGGTAACATCTCATGCCGGATACTCTATAATCCATGCAACAGGCTCAACATATCCTCGAGCACCTGATTCGTCTCTCAGTTTGGCAGTCTGCTGAGGATGAAGGCAGTACTATGTAAAAGGGTACCCAAACTCCTCTGTAAACTGTCCAGAAGGCTGAAACAAATCTAGAATCTCTATCTGATACTATAGTCTTGGGCACACCATGCAATCTGACTATCTCCTTGAGGTAAATCTGAGCCAACTGATCTGTAGTGGACTTTCCTTTACGGAGAAAATGGGTGCTTGGTTAATATCCCAATCACCCATATAGCATTAACCTTTCTGACTCTGGGAGACCCGTGATAAAATCCATTGAAGCTCTCCCATTTCCACTCTGGAATACTCAATGGTGAAGCAACCCTACGGCCGTTGATGTTTCGCTTTCACCTGCTGCAATTAGACATTTAGCCACAAACTCGCGATGTCTTTCTTCATACCTGACCACCATAGCTCTTTACATCCTGATACATCTTGGTTGCTCCCGGATAGCGGTGTACGGGGTGTCATGAGCTCCATAGAATTTTCTGTTTCAACTCCTCATTTGGAGGATGCACAACGTTTTCTGAAATAGAGGAAACCATCATTCACAAAGAACTCTGTTGCTTTGCCCTACACTTGCTGAATGTTTTCTGACACCACTCATCTGCACTTGTTTCCTCTAATTTCCTCCAGTAAAAGAGACTGTACCTCAGGCTGGCAATTCTTCCGGAACCACCTCAATCTGTCCTTAGACAATTCTTTACTAACTCTTTCTGCCTGTAAGCCGAAAACATGGGCTTTTCACTCAAGCATCGGCTACTACATTGGCTTTCCGGTTGGTACTTGATCTCACAATCATAATCCTTGACACTAACCACCTTCTCTGCTCCTATTTAATCTTTTTGAGTGAAGAAGTACTTAAGCTTATGGTGGTGTAGATTTACTCTTCACCCATAAAGGTAATGCCTCCAAATCTTTAAGGCAAAGACCACGGCTGCTAATTCTAGTCATGCGTAGGGTTCTGGTCTCGTACTCTTTCATTGAGGAAGCATAAGCTAAACCCTACCTAACTGCATAACACAGCCAAGTCCCCGCAAAGAGGCTCTGTATAAATGTCAACTACACCCTCCTGCGGTACACTAGTACAGGAGCTGATGTTAACTCTTTTCAACTCTTGAAAGCTTTCCATGCTGCTGACCAGACAAAAAGAGCTTTCTGTTGGTAAGAGCTGTCAACGGTTTAGCCAACTGGGCAATCCGCTACAAATCGTGTAGGAACCTGCTAAGCCTAAGAAACTCCTGATTTCTTTCACTGTTCTCGGCTTCTGCCATTCCAGGATGGCTGCACTTTACTCGGTCTACCGAAATCCCTTCCTTGACACGGTATGCCTAGGATAATCACTTGTCAGCCAAAACTCACACTTGAGAATTAGCACACAACTTCTTTTCTCTAGCCGCTGCAATACTAACTCAATGTCTCTCATGCTCTTCTCTTGACTTTGAGTAAATCAAATGTCGTCGATGAAGACAACAATGAACTGATCCAATACCATGAATACCCTGTCATCAAGTCCATAAAAACTGCTGGGGCATTAGTCAGCCAAAAGGCATCATACAAATCATAATGCCCATATCTGGTACGAAAGGGAGTTTTAGCCACATCTTGTCAGCCACTCTTACTCTATGTACCCGGACCTCAAATCAATTTTGGAGAACACTGCCGCTCCTTTCAACTGTCAAAAGGTCTCTATCGGGGTAGCGGTACTTTCTTCACTTAACTTTATTCAACTCCTATAATCAATACACATCCTTAGTGATCTCCTCTTTTTCACAAACAGGATTGGAGCTCCCAAGGGAATGACTGGTCGGATAAGCCTTTATCTAAAAGCTCTTGGAGTTGCTTTTAATTCTTGGAGCTCAGCTGGGGCCATTCGATAAGGGGTTTAGATATGGGTGTTCCTGGTGCTAGTTCGATACTAAATTCTACCTCCCTCTCTGAGGAAACCGGTAACTCTTCCGGAAACACACTAGAAGTCTCGAACTATCGGCACCCTCTGAATCTCTAACTGTGGAACATCACCACTCTGCACTACAGGGGCATATACCCGAAACCCCTTTCAACATCTTCCTGGCTTTCACGATATATCAGCATGCTCAACTGATGGCCTTCTCCAAAACTAAACTTATCTCCACTTCGAGGTTAAACCTCGCCTTCTTTTTCCGACAGTCAATCTCTACTCCATACCTTCCTAGGAAGTCCAACCCGATCACACAAAATCAGGCATATCGAAAACATTAAGTCAAGTTAACTGCCTACCCTGGATCACTAAGGACTCTTTAACAAATTCTTGAGTCACAACACTAACCCCATCGGTAGTTCTATCTTAATGGGTTGAGTCGCTCTGTAGGTTTCAAACTAATCTTCAAGCATCCCATAAGATAGAACGAATGAGTAGCACCTGAGTCAATTAAAGAATAAGGGACTGATGAAATAATAACTACCAGTAACGGCTGATGGACTGGCCTCTCTTCCCCTTGTGCCACAGTAAAAACTCTGGCATCGCAGTACCTCCTGAACTGATGAGTAGTTGGTGGAGGAGCTTACAATTCTCATCATGTCCCTGGCTGTCGGCACCTATACACACTCTTTGATCCCTCAGACATTCTCCCGGGTGATTCTTCCCCATTTAGGGCAAGGAGGAAACCCTTCCGTCCGAGCGTTTATTCTTCCCTCTTTCTATTCTGTCTATTCGAAACTTTCTTCTGATTCTTCATTTTTACTCTTACACCCTCATGTTCTTCTCTGTGGGAGAGAGGGTAGCTCCTTTGGTCCTCCTGTCGAGGTCCTAGGGAAGATTTTTTTCTCAAAAATCTCCGCCTTCATTGCCCGCCTCAAGCCTCACTAATTTCGAGGAGGGTTGGAGCTTGTCATAATATCCGGGCTATCTCCGCTTCAATCCATGACAACTTATCCCTTCTCAAGGCCGGAGTCTAACATTCCCGGTGCAAACCTTGCAAGAGCGTGAATTCACTGAGTACTCTTACAGCGCTAGTCCTTGCTGTAAACTGATAAATTCTTGGACCTTCTCATGAACTTGGTCCTGTTCTTACTCAGCCTCAAACTCTGCCTAAACTCTTCCCACGTATTACCGCATGTCATGAGTTTCTTCCATTAATTCCCACCAAATTCGATGAGAACATTTTTCTTATTTGGCTTCTTTAATAGTCAAGTTTAGGCATCACCCGAAACAAGCAAACTCGCATACCGGATCTTCTCCTGGTCTGACATGGGAAATAAACTGTGGCTCGTTCTACTGACCCAAGGCCATTCTCTTCTGCTATCACTGGATCTGTATACCCTTAAACTCTGAGGGTTTAGCTGACTAGAAAGACCGTAAATCGGTTCCACTCTGTTGGCACGGGGGAGGTACCGGTTGTCCCCTTTCAACATTTGTAACTGGCGGTACCTGTACGGGGGGTACAACTCTTCCCTGAGTTTCTGTCATAATTTGTTGTATAATTCCCCGGATTCTAGCTTCATCCAAGGGAGGGGGCGTAGACTCTGGTGGGTTAGAAGGTTCTCCTTCATTCACCACACCCTTACCGCGATTTCGATAACTACGCCTCATCTACAAAATAGCCCCTTGGTCTTGGGTTCGAGTGGTGGGGGAGGCGAAAGAAATCCCTTAAGGGGGGGGGGGGGGGACAGTACTTAGTGAGTGGGGCCGCCGGGGCTGTGTGCCGAATCCGGGGTTGCCACACTCATACACGCCACCCTTCTTGGATGGCTACCCTGAGATAGGCAATCTAGACGCAGAAATGTGGTGCATTGAATTTTCACTTAAGGTCCCCAAGAGTTGCCATAACTCATTCTCGTCCTTATGCATAAATGTTCCTCCACAAGAGGCATCTACCATATTCCTGTGCCTCTCGGTCAATCCGTCTAAAAACTACGAACTAATTGCCACCTAGGGACTGCGTGATAAGGACACTTCCTAAGCATTTCCTTCAAACGTTCCCAACTCTCATAAAATTCCTCGCCATCTAGTTGAGTGAAAGTAGTGATAGCTCATCTTATGTTGTTGGTTTTACCAATGGGATAATACTTTTTTAGGAATCCTTGTTACATTTGGACCCAAGAGATAATAGACCCTACTGCCAAAGAATTGAGCCACTGTTTGGCTTGATCCTTAAGTGAGAATGGGAATAAAATTAAGCGCACGACATCTTTATTCACATTTTGAAGTCTAATTGTGGAGCAAACCTCTAAAAATTCATCTAAGTGTTTGTATGGCTCCTCATTCAAATTCCCATAATAAATTGGCAGCAATTGGATGACACTTGTTTTGATCTCATAGTGTTGTGTCTGGACATTGGGGATACGGATACATGAGGCTGAAGTATAGGTGGTGGGTGCGAAATGTTGGCTAAGGGGCACATGTGCGGGTGCATCCTGGTCAACCATCCTACGTGCTTATTTTCTATTCCTCTTACAAGTGCGTTCAATTTCAAAATTCAAAGGTAATAACTCTTCGTTACATGACCTTCTAGTTTGCATTCATCAATCAAACACACAAAAGGCTCAACAAGCAATGCAACACAATCTCAAAGAAAATTAGCTAAATGCAAATCCTAAGAAACAAATTTTAATAAGCACACGAAACAAAACTAAAACAAATATAAAATCTAATAAAACTATACCCAACGAAATTTCACACAACAAATACGCTTAATCAAAACTAAAGCTATCAATGCAACCTAAAAGAAATTAATACTAAGAACAAAAATTAAATCCTACGAATAAAAACAAATTATGCAAAATAAAGCAAAAGCTATTACTAATTAATCAAAATGACTTTAAAAAAAAAAAGAATTTCACAATCGGTTCGTGCTAGATCTTTAATGCTCATGACATGCTGCAGCATTTTCCCAATTGCAATTTTCCTGCAAAACAAAAACAAACACAAATAAAACTATTCCAATGAAAATGAAATAAAACGAAGTAAAAATGAAATTACTCAAACAACCTAAAAAGAAAATAATTAACCAAAAATGCAAAGAGACGAACTAAAAGGAACACAAAAATTAAACAATTCACCCAAATAAATAATGACTACAAAGAAAATAACACAAACAAAAACAACAACTAAAATAAACCTGGAATAAAAACTAATGACTACCCAAACACACAAAGTCAAAAGCACGTTGCTCCCGGGCAACGGCGCCAAAATTTTGTCGAACTGGTTGTCACAGCCACAAAATTAAACCTAAATACTATAGTTAGCGGTAAGCAGGGTTGAATCCACAGAGAGCAAGACTAACAACCTAATGTATATTTGAGTAGCGGAAATGAAATTGGCAATTTTGATTAATTAAACTAAACAAACTAAATGCAAATAATAAAAGCTTGAAATTAAAACTAATGAAAACTTTATAATAAAAACGTTGCCATTACGGTTTTGGTTCGACACGAGACCAACTCACACAATTCTCCTCCACCCTTTACGATCCCCTAAGCCTACAAGGCAAGGTAAATCAATGAAATGGCTTACCGGCACTCTAGGTATAATCTATCATGTCTCACCCGATCACTCAAGTTCGATCGGTTAAAGACTATCATTGATGGCCACAAACACTATAAGACAATACCACTAGTTGGTACGTGATTAACAAATACAATTTGTCAATACATATCATCCAATCAACCCACTTCACAATAAACGCAACAACAGTAGAAATGATATTACATCCGAACACAACTCAATTACAATCGACGCGAAGTAATGAAAAGCAATATTCATCATTTAATTATCTCAAACCAACGTCTATCATTTAGTAAGTTCTATGAAAACATTTAATCACAATGGACAACAATATTCATCACAAATTATGCTCAAACATATTAAAATATCGAAATCAAACATGAAATGAAAACAAATATAATTCGAAACACAATACTACCAATGTCTTACAATCGAGCTCATCCAACTAGTCGAGAGCTGATGAGGAAAGCAGTGGAGTCAATCTCGATCTCACCTACGCCGTAACCGACAACCGGGAACTTAGTTGTTCATGGTGGTGTCGATGGAGGCTGAAGCGGTGGAAACAAAGCTGATCATCGCGGAGAGGAAGTAACCGACAACCATAAGATGCGAAGAAAGAGCGAAAACTAACGTATTCCGGCGGGTCTTTCGGCAAATGGTGGCAGAAATAATATCCAAACGTACCAATGGAAAGCTAAGGTGATGGGGAGTTCAGATCAGGTCTCGACGAGATGAAAGGTCACCAAAAATGGCAGAGATCGCAGCTAGAAGGTGAAGAGATGTGGCGATGGTGATGGTGGATTCCGACGTTTTTGGCGACAGTTGAAGCTTGGAATAGATAGATCTGAGTGTGGGGAAGGAAGATCGGCCACCAGGGAGGTGAAATGTTGTCAGAGGGCACCGAAAAATGTCCAGCCACGGCTAGAATGCAAAGAGTCACCAGAAAATGGCGTGATTTGCAATGGTGTCGACGGGATGATGATCGATGGATGGGGAAGCCGAAAGGCTGCCGGAGGTTGTCGAAAGTCGTCGAAGGTCACCGTAAAAACTGGATGAACAGCCTCCCCGTTTTACGACCATTCGCGTTCTTTTTATACACAAAGTGGAAACTATCACTTTGGTCCCTGCATGATTGAAAAGTGACAAAATCAACCCTTATAAATATGACAATTTATCCCCTAAACAGTATAAATGAGACAAAATCAGCCCTAATCCATAAACCACAACCTAATATCAACTCATACCTTTTCTCAAATCATTCCAAACATGTTAAATTCATAAGAAAAATATTAGGAAGTAATTTTCGTGAATAAATTCATAAATTCTTTAATTATCTGAATATGATTTTATTTTAATCACACATACGGTCTTTTTATCACCAAAATAGAGTCACTTTCATGACTCTAACACTTAAGTGATTAAAAATCGCTTAAACGATCAAGTCTGAGACAATATAAACATCCATCTAAATGCACGATCGCTTAAGCGATTTATTATCTCGCTTAAGCGATCCTTTATGGAAAACCCTTTGTCGCTTAAGCAATATATGTAGTCGCTTATATATCACTTAAGCGATCATGGGCAATACTTATTTTTTCTAGCTTTTCTCCTGAATTTTGACAAACTAAAATCACCAACACATATTAATTCCATATTTTCTCCTGAATTTGACAACCTAATTACGTCAACACATCAATGCCATGTAACAAGAATACTAAATAAACTCAAACTCAAAAGAGGGAGAGAAATACTGAATTGCTTTTGTATTAATCTGAAATTTGTCAATTACATTCAATGACAACATTATGTACAACAAATAAATCTCCTATATACACCAAAAACAAATGCAGGGCTGGCAGCCTCCATCCCATCTCTCCATCATTCTCTTCAGCCACTTATCCATCCTCCAAAATTATCCGACACACCTTTAACATCAGCACCATAACCCAAGTATCAACAACCTGATGCCTAACAACACCAGTTGATCCAATTCAAGACAATCCAATTATTCAAGACAACCTAATAAGACAGCATCACATAAACTACAAAATTCTAAGTCCAACTTCCATACCTTTTGATGACAGCATCGACAATGACTTGGATTGGGTTCTGGTCAATCAAAAGGGATCCATATGCCCATGGAAGCACTCAACAGCCCAGCGCTCCTGACAGTTGCTCATTGTTTCATCATTCAAGCCGTCCATCAAAGTGTTGGTCATGTTGAACTCAATAAATTTCAGTGCATATGCCCTACAGTCAGCACTACAATAGGAGGAAGACATTAGCATTAGAATCAACTTATAGAACAATTGTATTATGTAAGTTTTATACAAAATTTAGCTTGAGTCATTTGTCGAGACGAGAAGGCGCTTGAGTGGCCACTTTCCCGTTCGTACTTCGTCACCGAAGTGCTGAAACATCCCGCTGTCATGCAACAACTGTAGGAACAATACGCATAGTGGCTCCAACTTCATCTTCAACTGCCTCTCTCGACAAATATTGGGTTACAGTCAAGGATCTTTAGCAAACCCTCCTCTAGAAGCGCGACAACAGTTATCCAGTGCATATCCTTGATGTTGATGATGCAGTATACTCTTTTAACCTTTGTCCAACAGTGGCCATGTTTAGGCCTTTCCCTTCTTACATACTACATGATCTTGTTATTAAACTGAAAATCATAAGGGACGCCGTCGAAGTCATCTATGGCCAATCTTTTTTGCTTGCCTCCTCTTACTGCACCTCCACCAATGGCCTTTTTCATTAAAGTGTCATATGTCATTACTAGCATTTGACCAAAGGCTACATCGGTGATGGCACAATCGTGATACAATATATCACTATTACTGCTCTGTCATAGCCTCATGAGTGTCAATACCTCATTGATGTGCTACATCAAATAAAAACAACATGATAAGTATACAATACCTCATGGAAAACATAAACAAAAATAAGGGAAAATAGCTCACCGAGTCGTCAAGCCACCTGCCCATCGTCAACATCTTTTCAAACCACTCCCGAGGATAATCCCTAGTCTTGCACTTCACATGGGCATCACTTCTAGATTCATTATAATAAGCATAGAAGATTTTTTTCTTTTCCTCCTCTATTGGCCTATACAAATCGACCTTAAACTCTTCCGTTTTCGCTTGCCCACTTCCTCCCCCTTCCTCTATTTGCACATCCCCACTTCCTTCGCATCCCCCCTCACCCTCCTCTATTATCACTTCCCCACTTCTTCCAACAACCTCTTTAACCTCCTCCATTTTTGCTTCTCTACTTTCATGGACTTCCTCAATTTTTTTCTTCATTTTCCTCTTCTTTCCATACGTTACCACGATGTAAGGAGATTTGACAAACTTACTCTTTCGGCTTTCTCTTTTCAGCTCAGGTTGCACTTCAACCACTTTCAATACTCCACCAACTTCCTCCTCCACCCTACCAACTTTTTCTGCCATCTTATCAACTTTCTCCTCCACTCTTCCATCTTCTCAAACCTCTTATAAACAGTTGTTGTAAAACTCTCAAACAGACCGTTCATGAGGTCAACCACCTTATTCTCCTGACCCCGACGCCTCGACAAAGCGATACTTGTTGTACCAGATTTCTAATTGGGTGGAGGCGTACAAACCTCTTCATCTTCCTCCTCCTCATTCCTCTTGCCAATTGGATTTTCATCATCCTTAGCATCAACAACATTCTCAAGTAGTGGCCTACAACTGCACTCACATGCGTGACCCCTTCTAGGTCCCGCATTAGGTAGTATATCCCTTCATCTGCTTCCTCCTTCAATGCTTTGAAGGATGTAACATACTCTTTTCTCGCTTCACCCCTAGTAGTGCTGAGGAAGGGATAGACGACTCCCTATAGTAAGAAAAAAAATCAATCAAATTTAAGCCACATTTAAAAGCAAGTGCATATTCAAAAGCTTAATCCTTTAATCTTACTCGAGCTGTTTGAATTTCCATATCTATTTTGTCATAATCCCAATGGGTATACTGCTTGATGTGCCACCGTAACATCCTAAGAAATTACAGTCTCGCCTTAGCCAAGACAGGGACGGCCTCATACATCCAAGCCTACATTGTAAAAAACAATCCATATCATAATTAAAACACATATAGTACAAAAAAAATATAACAAAAAGCTATTAATATTTACCTGCATTGCTCATGGGAAGCCAAACAAATTGTACGTGCTTAGTCTATTCTTCTTGATACATTGGCGCTGCTTTTACGCCATGTCTTTTCCTTGCAAGGAGTCCATGGTTAGCTGAAATGTTACCCATCCCCACGGATAAGCATTAAAGAAGTCAATGTTGCTTGCAAACTTCACCCAATCCATATTAATGGCTTTTGTTGAGTCAGAAGCCATTATGATCGAATGCACGAACCATACTAGGCACATCTTGAACCTTTCTAAAGAGGTATACCGACCTTCTTCTAACTTCTCCTCTAAATCGCGTCTCGTAATAGACGTCTTTCCCCCCAAAACCTTTCTAGCCAAGTTATCAGCTGCCCTACTTTTCTTTATTCTCTTTTCCTCTACCACATCCAGAAATTCCCCACATCTTAAGCTTGTCTTCAGGGCATATTCCATCATCCCAAAACGTAGTGGCTTTCTATCCACCACAAACCACATTTCTTTTTTTTTTTTTTTTTTTTTTTTTGCTTTTACTGAGTGCAGCAACATATAATGCACTCCCTGTCCCAGAACACCTTTTTCCAATTTTCTTCGATTCACAAAATGACAAAACAACTCTCTTTGAATCATTCTAAACCCTTCTTTGTTCCCGTAAAATATCAATTATTCTCGTAAAAACTTGTCAACTTGACCTAACTGTCACCCTTACGGGAAGTATGGTACCTTATCACTTACAACCCCACCCATAGTCTTTATAATTTACGCTTCGAAAATCTGCACAATCGATATAAACTTAAAAAAACAAAAAAAAAAAAAAAAAAAAAAAAAAAAAACCAAAACAACTAATAGGATGCCAATTTGGGGGATACTTTGTAAACAAAGAAAAGTATCATACAATAAACATTTCAACTAATCTTTTCAAGTGGATGAGAAAAAAAAAAAAAGGAGCATCATACAATGTAAATGAACATAAAACACATCTAAAACATCACTAAACTAAAACTCAACCGAAGCATCAATTGAAAAGCAAGCATTTAACACTTCTAACACAACAAACAAACTTGGTCTTCCACTTAATAATATTACATCCACCACCATCATCAACAAAATCCATTCATTCATTGTTACAAACTAATAATCTAAACAATCACTCAATTAAAACCTCACCAACGTATGAATTAAAAAACTTTCATTTTACACTTCAAGCACAACCAACAAACATTAGTATCACACATAACAACATTAACATAACACCTGCACCACCGTTACACATTCATTCATAGCATACAAATTCATAAGATCATTAATTTAAGGATCACCACAATTAAGACCATTATCCCGACAACTAAAAAAAAAAAAAAAAAAAAGAAAAACACATCCAAATAATCACCAAAGCTAAAACCCCACCAACATATGAATTAAAAACCCTACAATTTAACACTTCTAACACAACAATCATAGCTAGCCTTGCAAATGCAAGAACTATAGGGCTGGTTGCACGCGCTGTGAATGGCCAGCCTTGCCAATATGCAGGGCAACCCTCTAGCCCCCTTATTCCGCCACCTCCTACCATCCCCAACCCAACAAACTCCCACAAACAACCTCCATACGGCCTCCCTTGCCTTCCCCTATCTTTGGAACTCAAACAAAGCCACTCCACCAATGCCCACCAACTACTCGACAAAACGCAAACCAACTACATCTCCCCCAAAATCGCACAAATCAATCAATTTTCTCATCCAATTAAAAAAAAACAAATAAAAAACGTACCCTTTCTTCACCGGTGTCCTCCTCCTCGCCTGAATTCTCGTCGGCGTCCTCCTCTTCAAAACCATTTTCTGATTCTTCTGTCTATTCTTGTGCCGTCATCGTCTCCTCTGCCTCTAGACCACTTTCACTCATCGGATGATCCACCGAAGCGTCTTCTTCGATAGCCTTTGAATTGTTGGCACCGCCGGAGTCTAGGATTCGGAGTATGGTTGGGTTTTCCTCCTGTTTGTGAATGTCAGCCATGGTTTTGTTAAGGAAGCTTTAGGATCAAAAATTTGTTGGAATTAAGGCATTATAGTCACCGAAAATCTTAGAGAAACAAATAGTGTTCGTCGATCGTTTTTTGGATATATGGCTTGATTAAGTGATTTTGAAGGGTGGGGGCTCATTTTCAAATTTCAAAATTTAAACAAACTTTCGTTAGTTATGATCTTACCCACATATGTTTAAATCTTTTCAGTTTAACCCATTTTACGTGTTTAATGAATCCTAAGTGTGCCACTTCAGCTTTTCTAAATTTAAAAAAAAAAATCAAAAATATTTTTAGGGTCATTTGTTTAACTGCAAACTTGGGATGTCCGAAGAGTTAAATTTCCTCGTGAAAAAAACCAAACATTAAATAGAAATTCTTTGCAGTCCATTCCAAGGTCCAAAAAGGATTCTCATCCAAGTAACAAACTGCAGTCCATTCCAGGGTCCAAAAAGGATTAGAACCAAGTTAAAAAAAAAAAAAAAAAAAAAAAAAAAAAAAGGAAGTATAAATAAGAAACACAACACCCAAACCAAACAAATCCCAAACCGCCAAACACCACCCCCCCCCCCCCCTCCCCCTCTTTTAACAAATTAAAGTAAAAAAAAAAAAAAAAAAAAACATTCAAAGACTTGTTCGTTTATTAGAAATGAGGTTTCAAAGAAGAAGAGTAAAGTTTCTTATTCAACTCAAGTGAAAATCGAGTAATACATCAATTTATTACATTCAGTTAACCATAGTTCATTGGTAACTATAGTTCAGTCAACTAACTAATTACTCTAACGAAATAACTAATTACACTTTAACTACTTTAACAACAGCAGTAACAATACAACTATATACAAAATTGAATAATCCACCAAACACCCCCCCCCCCCCCCCCCTCCCCTAAACAAGTTGGTGGGTGAGGAATGTCAATCACTCCCAACTTGGATAGTAAATTTCGATGAATAAGGCCAGAAAGAGCCTTAGTAAACAGATCTACAGGTTGTTCATGAGTAGGAACAATCAACCCTTCTTTGATCTTGGTACGCACAATGTGGCAGTCAATATCGATATGCTTCATACCCTCATGAAATATCTGATTGGAAGCAATATGAATGGCAGATTTATTATCACAGCAGAGTGGAATTGGCAGCTGAAG
This sequence comes from Pistacia vera, assembly GCF_008641045.1. Lineage (NCBI taxonomy): Eukaryota > Viridiplantae > Streptophyta > Magnoliopsida > Sapindales > Anacardiaceae > Pistacia > Pistacia vera. Next base: position 1,220,401 of record NW_022196159.1, on the reverse strand, counting down.
TGGAAGAGCTATGTTATTTAAGAGCTATGTCAACCAAATAATTTCACAAACAGTGGTGGCCATAGCTCGATATTCTACTTCAGAAGAGGATCGAGAAGCAGTAGCCTGCCTTTTTTATTTCCATGACAACAAGGAACCTCCAAAAAAAAAATACAGAATCCAGTAATAGATTTGCGAGTCATAAGGCAAGAAGCCCAATCCGAATCACAAAAGGCCTGTAGCTGAAGTGAACCATGAGTAGGAAAGAATAAACCCAAGCTAGGAGAGTGTTTAACATACCTCACAACCTTTAGAGTAGCCTGAAGATGAGACTCCTTAGGCTGATGCATAAACTGACTAAAAAGGTTCACTGAAAAAATAAGGTTAGGTCTGGTCAAACATAAATAAAGCAACTTACCAATGAGCTTTTGGTATATTGATGGATCTGGCAAGATAGAATCCTGTAGGCCTGCAATAGTGAATTTGAGATTTGGATCAAGTGGAACCAAAGAAGGTTTGGCAACCGCCAGTCCTGACTCAGCAACGAACTCCAAAGCATATTTCCTTTGACATAAGCTAATCTCCTTGGAAGATCTTGCAACCTCAAATCCTAAAAAATATCTAAGAGCACCCAAATCTTTCAACTTAAATTGGGAATGCAGTAGATCTTTTGTAGCTTGGATAAGTGAAGAATCACTACCAGTAAGGACTAAGTCATCAACATAAATGAGTAAATGACAATATGACCAATAACCTTCTTAAAGAAGAAGGAATGATCTGATGGTGATTGTTGAAATCCTTCTCTCATTAAAGTAGTAGTGAGCTTGGTATTCCAAGCTCTAAAGGCTTACTTCAAGCCATACAAAGACTTGTGTAGCCTACAAACCAAAAAGGTATCATGTTGTTTAGGAAATCCTTGAGGTATGTGCATGTATATTTCCTCTTGTAGATCTCTTTGAAGAAATGCATTGTCAACATCCATGTGATAAAGTGGCCAATTTCTCATGGAAGCAATAGCCAACACAAGCCTAACAGTAAAAATCTTAACCACAAGAGAAAAAGTATCATCATAGTCAATCACAGCTTGTTATGTAAAGTCCTTGGCAACTAGTCTTGCCTTATACCTTTCTAGAGTGTCATCTGCCTTATACTTCAATTTATATACCCATTTACAACCGACTGGTACTTTGCCATGAAGCAAGGGAACTAAGGACCAAGTCCCATTTCTTTCCAAGGCCTGAATTTCCTATTGCATTGCAGCAATCCAATGGGGATATGTGGATGCTTGGGTAAAGGAAGTAGGTTTTGTAAGTGCTGAAATACTAGATAGGCATTTTTGGTAAGTGTGGGACAAGTGTTTATAGGATATATAGTTGTGTATAGGATATGGAGTGGCAATTGTCAAATTGGACTGAGGTAAAGTTGGACAAACAAAATCTGTGGTCCAAATAAGTGGTCTAGTTGTCCTACTAGATCTTCTAAGTTGAGCAGATGAATCAGTGACAGAATCATTATGTGAAGGTAATACATCAAGATGGGATGATGGCAAAGAATCTGTTGGTTCTGTGTCTTGCAAGATACTTGCATTGTCAGGATAGGTATTTAAAATAGGATCAGAATTATCAAAATCTTGTGCCATAAAGGAATCCAAGAAAATAGATTTATTAGAAGGATGCCAAGTGAAAGGAAAGATGTGCTCATGGAAGACTACATCTCTATTAATGCATATGGATTTAGTGTGTAAATCATATAAGATATAGCCCTTTTTTTTGTGGGAGAATAACCAAGGAAAACACAAGGTATGGATCTTGGAGCAAACTTATCATGAAGAATCAAATTGGTAGCATATGCCAAGTAGCCAAAGACCCTTAAATGATTCAATTTAGGTGCAGCTCCATAGAATTTTTCATATGGTGATAGACCATCTAAGACTTTTGTAGGTAACCTATTAATGATGTACACTGCAGCCTTAACAGCATAACCCCACAAATAATTTGGGATACTAGACTGAAATTTATAAGCTCTAGCTATGTTTAGTATTTGTCTATGCTTTCTCTCTACCACTCCATTCTGTTGTGGAGTGTATATACAGGTACTTTGTTGTATGATGCCTAAACTAGCCGACAACTCTTGACATTGATGATTAAAGAATTCTGACCCATTGTCAGTCCTTATACATTTACGTGTTCGGTTGAATTGAGTTTGGATCATGTGAATAAAGTCTTTTAATGTTTGGAAAACATCTTACTTATGTTGCATCAGAAATAACCAAGTAATCCTAGAGAAATCATCCACCACAGTAAGGAAAAACCTGGCATTTCCTTGTGTAGGTATCCTATAGGGCCCCCAAACATCTAAATGCAATAACTCAAAAGCATGTAGGGAATTTGTATCACTTGATGCAAATGGCAATCTAGTTTGTTTAGCTAAGGGACAAACATCACAAAGGAAATCATGTTGTTCAAGTAAAGTATAATATATCCTTTTGAGAACTGAAAGTGGTGCATGTCCTAATCTTTTGTGCCAAATGATAGTATCTTTAATATGCAAGGTAGTAGATAAAGCTGATGAAAAATAGGGTTTCTTTATTGAAGAAGCAGTAGGTACATTTGATTGTTTACTGACAATTGTTTCAAGTCCTAAATCAGAAGAATGCTTACAAGCAACTTCTTTTATTCCTAAAACAATACTATAAAATTTTATTTGTGAACTAGGAACAAAATGGTATAACCCTTGGCATTGCTTACCAATCCCCTTCAGTTTGCCACTCCATAGATCCTGAATAACACAAAAATTAGGATAAAATGTAACAGAACATCTACGTGATGAAGTTAATTTAGACACTGACAGTAGATCATATTTAAAATCTGGTAAGAACAAAACTTTATCAAGGCACAAGTTTTCTTGCAATTTCATAGAACCAACATGTTTAATGGGGGTTTTTGTACCATTAGGAAGTCCTACATAGTTTACTATGGGTGATTGGCTAGCAATAGTAAATTCAAGACTCTGAAAATTATGGGTCATATGATCTGTGGCCCCTGAATCTAATATCCAGTCTTCATTATTAAAATTGAAGTATAAAGATGTGGTTTTACCTAAGTTTGCAAATGGTGTCGAGATGTTCTTTTTGCCCAGCAATTGTAACAACTATGCATATTGTTCCGGTGTCAACATATTTCCAAGATTAGCTCCAGATTCTAGATTCACGGTTTGAGTCTATGGAACAGATTCCTGGTTAGATTGGGCTTGATTAACCTTAGTCTTCATCCCCGATTTTCCTCTAGTGAATTGAAAATCCGCTAGATATCCATGTAGCTTATAGCAATTTTCCTTCTTGTGTCTTGGAGCATGACAATAATCACACTCTAAATAGGGTTTTTTTTCCCTTATATTTTGTGTTCTGAGTTTGATTCTTCTGGTTTCCCTGCGAGTATAACACAGTAGTGACTTCTGTGCTATGATTGAAACCAGTGAGGATCTTTTGACTCTCATCTTGACTAACTATCGAGTATGCCTGTTTCACCGAGGGTAAAGGAGCCATCAAAAAAATTTGAATTCTTACTAAACTGTATGAGTCATTTTAGCCCAATCAAGAACTGTAGTAGCTTTTGTTGATTCAAATGTACTAAATAAGCTTTAGTTTATTCACTATCTGGTGCTGGCAAACTAACTAACGAGCTTAATTCATCCCATAAGGTTTTGAGTTTGTTGTAATACACTGCAACCGAGTTGTTTCCTTGCACCAAATTCACAATTTCTCTGTGAATTCCAAAAACTCTTGTACCATTAAATTTGTTATACTGTTCCTTCAAATCCTGCCACATTTGATGAGCACTACTCGAATACATGATACTATTGAATATATCCTTTAAGACCGTGTTAAAAATTCATGCTAACACTAAGGAGTTACATCGCTCCCATTGTGCATGTAACGATTGATTGAAGCTTGCTTTCTCACAAGAACCATCCACAAATCCTAGTTTATTCTTCGCTCTTAAAGACACAATCATAGCTTTACTCCATATTTCGTAGTTCTCCATTCCAGTGAGTTGTTCAGAGATCAAAACTGAACCAGGAGTGTTGGAAGGTTTGATGTAAAGAGGTGAGCTTGGATCTGTTGCCATTTCACGTGCTCTAAATCATTTCTTTCAACGATTTATAGAGAACTCACTTTTATTGAGCAATCGTCAAATCTTTGATTGATTTGCAGAAGACTAACCTAACTTGAGCAACTATTGAACTAAAAACCAATCCTCAACTATACGATCTCTTCTTTCAACATTAGCTAAATTCTTGAAAAGAGATGGTGATTTCGTAGCTTGATGAAGAGCTTTGATACCATGTTTGTTTTTTATCAGAGATGAGGTTTCAAAAAAGTAGAGTAAAGTTTCTTATTCAACTCAAGTGAAAAGTTGAGTACAGTACACCAATTTATTACATTCAGTTAACCATAGTTCATTGGTTAACTATAGTTCAGTCAACTAACTAATTACTCTAACAAACTAACTAATTACACTTTAACTACTTTAACAGCAGTAGTAATAATACAACTATATACAAAAACTGAATAATCCAACAAGATTGCCCTCAGCAAATACAATAGCAGGCAATATAAAACTAAAATATGTTTATATACACAAATATCTTAACTATTTTTAATAGAGTTTCCCGTACTATTCTATTAAAGAAAGGTTCAATCCATCAGTATTCAACAACTATTTTTGGATATTATATTGGTTTTCCTATAGTAGAAACGGTAAGAAGGAACAAACCTTGAGCAATAGCTTCCCTGTGCCGAATACAAAACCTGCATCAGTGTTGCCTATGCCAATAGCTAATTGGCCAAATGCACTAGCAGTACAGGTGTGAGAATCTGTACCTAACAAAACCTAAACACAGTAATGAAGATCTTAAAAGCAGTTTTTGAAAAATATGGCATAATAGACAAGAGTATAAATAACTAATTGATTTCTCTAATAAAACTACACCTCTCCAGGCCTGTAATGACCTTCTTGGGCAAGTGCAACATGGCATACACCTTTATAATTAGGGTTACCCTGCAAATTTATGAAGTAAACTTTTCACCCACTCTCAAACAAGGAGTAAGAGGTGTTAAGTTCTTTGATAGAAATTGGAAATAAACCGAAAAGGATGGTAGAGCTATACCTTAAAGTTATCAAGATCTTTAATATCATAAAAGTACTTGATATTTTGCTCCATGCAGAAGTCCCTCAAGATATCCACATTACGGTTTGCACGTTCATCACTTGTGAATATATAATGATAAGGTATGATGACAAGCTTTTCACGGTCCCAAACCTTCAAAACCATAGTAATTAAGCATATTATGATAAACATTAAGTACATGCAAATATGCACACACACATATACACAAAAGCATTCAAAATTTGACATTCGTAATTTTTATAACAGTGGGACTAACTTTAAGGAAGTAATGAAGAAGTATATGAGCAAAAAGAAACAAGAAAACACCTTGGAAAGATGTAAGAAAAAAATATACTCATAAAAGCCATCAATTTATCATTTGGTTGGCTGGCTATAGCCTTTGCTAAGGTAACTTATTTAGAGATATTTTGATTTTCCTAAAATTTATACAACAGTTTCAAATATAACTTAAAGAATTTGAATCGTTGTTTGATCTTTTGATGGGTTTGATCAATTAAATGGTTGTTCAAGGATGTCTGGTCCCTAGATATTGGAAGAGCATCATTGGGAATTGGAATTGACCTAATTGGTTATGTGGTAACAGTAATAAACACTGCATTTTATTGTTGATTAATTTATATACATAATTGAGTCATGAGATAGTTCTTGCACTCTTGTTTTAAACAGGCACCTGTATATGTTGCAGAAATTACTCCTAACAATTCTCGAGGTGCACTAACTTCAGCTAATTTGGTAAGATCTTTGCATTTTAGTATTAGGTGGAGATGCTAAGTATAGCCCCAACTCATTGATTATGCACAAATATTGTTAAGTTTACCGTCAATGTTTTAAAAACCAAACCACTCTTTGACCCAGTCAAGAGGCCGGTTCCCAGGTTGACCAGTCTATCTATTGTACACTAGTCAAAATAACTAGTCTAACTGGTTGGACCAAACAGTTTGACCAGTGTACAATAGCCACATTCCTAAACAATTACATCAATTCCTATAAGTTTGAAATCCAACAACCACAACCCTAAAATTTAAGTTTAAAATAAAGCAAACGCATCCCTGAAACTTTTTATTATTTATTTTTATCTCTCCTCATCACTTTCTTCTTTTTTCGATCACTTTCCCCTCTCTCTACTGTAACCTTTTTTTCTCCTCTTCTCTTTCTTCTTCCTTCCTCTTCCTCTTCGTCTCCTCTTTTCTTTCTTCTTCCTTCCTCTTTTTTTTCGTCTTCTCTTCTCTTTCTTCTTCCTTCCCCTCCCCCTTACTTCACTTGACGGCTAAGAAAGCCTTGGCAACCGCAATCTAGCCAAACGAGGTCTAAATCAGACTAGCCACTTCTTCTTCTTCACTTTAACAAAGAATGAACCCTAAATTAGAGAGTTGAAAATCATGATCCAATGATAAAACTCAAATTAGGGATTTAGTATTAAATTTCACTATTAGGGAATAGTTTTACCCGGTTTTGCTCCAAAATTGGTTGGACCAGCGGGTTGCTACAGTGACATTGGTCCAACCATGGGTCCTACTAGGTGAATTCATATCACCAGTTTTTCACCCTATCCAGCCTGGCTTAGTGGCTGATTCTTGATCGAATCGGTTAAACCAACTAGGTCAGGCCGGGTTTTAAAACATTGTTTACAGTTGATGCTCACTTGTGGAATATCATTATTGTTGTTTCTTAGAACTATCGTTTCCTGACGCGTTCTGGCTCTAATTGGTAATTTCTTCTAGCCCTATTATGAACTATTTGATTTAGCTACTTGCTCAAATTTTCAGTTGTTGTTCCATTCATAGTGCGACTATTTGGTATTTTCTTCATTCCAGAATCCCTTAAATTGCTAGTGAGTCCTATTGTCATATGAAAATCTATTAAATTTAACTACCTCTGGGTGGTCAAGTGATTTGATAAGGACTCTTAGGTGTATTACTCAAGATGTCTAAGTTTGAGTCCTTCCTCGGTTACTAATAAGGATAGTCACTAGAGCTCTTACCCAACTGGTAGTTATAGGGTCTCGGGAGATTAGTTAAGGTGTACGTAAGTTGACCCAAACACCTCAATAAAAAAAATCTATAAAATTTTTGTGTGAGTATAAAAGGAGAGCAAGAGAGAGAGAATGAGAAGTTGTGGGGTCATCACACCCCACTCATCAATATATGGGTCCATCCATGCTGATATACTTTTTATTTATTTATTTATTTATTTATTAAGATTTGGAGATAATGTCCAGTAACCTAAGATCCATTTAGTAAAAACGTTTGATACGTTGATGGTTAGATTAATGGTGGGGTTTGTTCAGTAATTTGGGAAGTAAAATATATTTATAATTTTAAAAAATGACAGATGGGATTTAGAGGAGGAAATTTAACTAATATGCCTTCCCAAGTTTCGAATTGAGAATATAACCTTGAAAAGGTTTTTGATTTTTGTTTTTTTGGTTTAAAAATCTGACCTGGCACACTTAAGCATAATTAAAGCAGCAAAAAGGGTTAGGGTGAAAAGATTTAAACATTTATGGGTTAAAGTATAATAAAGAGAAGTTGGTTTAAATTTGAAAGACAAAACACATTCCTCTCAGTTTCTCTTTCTCAAAACATGATTTAAACACCTTCCTCTCTCTCGTTTTTTCTTCCAATTTTTTGCCATTTCTCAATTTCTTTGCTCTTTGCATTTTTGTCATTCCTTACCATTCCCGGTTAAGTTACAATGGCTGAGATCCTCAAAGAAACCAAAAAAAACTCATTCACTCCCCAAATTGTAGGCACTACTGGGTCTACCAAAAATGAAGAAAAAGAGGTTGCGGTTGAGCAACTTTCGATGACTGAAGTTGCTCCACCGGCAAAGGATACCCCGCCGGTAAAGGAGACGGCGCTATAGAAGACACCGTGTAGGCAGAAGAAGGGATGACAAGATTCAAAATTGAAAATGAAAAAGAGGACGCTAGTGCCAATTCCAGCGAGGAGGTGGAAGAAGAGGAAGAACAGGTAATAATCTATATATTTTATGAAATTATTGGTTGTTGGTGCCAATTTATGGATATTTGGTTGGTGTTTGTTGTTAAGGTCATTGTTGCATTTTGTCGAGCAGTTGGAAAGCATCGGAAGAGTGGATGTTTTGGGCTTCTAGAGGACCGAGGAAGCAAAGGGAGGCCCTAGGGAGATTGTTTATGGTAGGTTGGATGACTTTTGTTGGCAAAGAGAGCATAATAGGGGGACTGGGGGCTTGCCATACATATTACAGGGCTGTCCACGCACAGCTAGCCCTGCAAGGCTTGCCCTTTATCATCTCTCTTGTACATTATGCTAGCAAGAAACAAGAATTTGTCAAGCAAACAACAGTAGATTTTCTTCCTCTTTATTTTAGTCATTTGTTAACATCTTTGGTTGATTGTGCAGGGCCATTGTAGAAATACATAATTCAATTTTCCAAGGTTGATTATTGCATGTAATGCTAGCAAGAAACAAGAACCTGTCAAGCAAACAAGAGTTAGTTGCATACTCCTTCCAAGCCTCATGGTTCATGTCTTTTTTTCTCTATTATGAGAATTTGACATTGCTTTTTCTGCAGGTCTGGCGATTTGTCTATTAATGGTTCAAAAACTTTGAAGCGAGGAAGAAAGGAAGGCATATGAAGCTATTGGAGATACAAAAGCATGGAATAGATTTGGCTGTGTTTTTTGAGCAGCAGAAAGTGTATTTAGTTAGAAATGGTTGACAGGATCCATTGAATCTTTAGAGTAGGGACTGAAAGTGTATTTAGTTAAGACAAAATGCATGTTTTGGTAGGTTGTTATTTTGGGATTTCTTTATTGTATTTGCTTCTTGTTAATAAATATAATTTCCTCAATTTTTCTCTTAATTGATTGTTTGGTGAGTGAGGATCTTGGTTGACAAAATTTAAGGTTGCTCTTTTATCAGTTTTTTTCTTAATTTGTTGAACACTTATTAGTGAATCAAAAAACAATTTTTATTAGTGAATCAGAAGACAATTTTAATGGTTTTGATGAGTACTTTATGAGATTATCAAGTTAGTCTTGGTCGCTTAAGCGATAAAGGCTATCGCTTAATCGATCAAGGCTTATCTATACTAGATCGCTTAAGCAAGAGCTGACATCACTTATGCGATCGTGTACTTAAGGATTATATAGACACAAATTAGCCTTGATGTGTTGGCTATCGCTTAAGCGATCAAGGCTTATATATACTAGTCGCTTAAGCGAGAGCTGCAACGCTTAAGTGATCGTGTACTTGAGGATTATTTAGACACAAATTAGCCTTGGTCGCTTAAGCGATGTGGGCTATCGCTTAAGCGATCAAGGCTTATCTACGTTGGATCACTTAAGCGAGAGTTGACATCGCTTAGGCGATCATGTACTTAAGGATTATTTAGACACAAATTAGCCTTGGTCGCTTAAGCGATGTGAGCTATCGCTTAAGCAATCAAGGCTTATATATGCTGGATCGCTTAAGCGAGAGCTGCATCGCTTAAGCGATTGTGTACTTGGGGATTACTGACACAAATTAGCCTTGGTCGCTTAAGCAATGTGGGCTATCACTTAAACAATCAAGGCTTATCTATACTGGATCGCTTAAGCGAGAGCTAACATCGCTTAACTGATCGTGTACTTGAGGATTATTTAGACACAAATTAGCCTTGGTCACTTAAGCGATGTGGGCTATCGCTTAAGTGATCAAGGCTTATATATGCTGGATCGCTTAAATGATCAAGGCTTATACATGCTGGATCGCTTAAGCGATCGTATACTTAAGGATTATTTAGACACAAATTAGCCTTGATCGCTTAAGCGATGTGAGCTATCGCTTAAGCGATCAAGGTTTATCTATGTTGGATTGTTTAAGCAAGAGTTGGCATCGCTTAAGCGATCGTGTACTTGAGAATTATTTAAACACAAATTAGCCTTGGTCGCTTAAGTGATGTAGGCTATCGCTTAAGCAACCAAGGCTTTTATACACTGGATTGCTTAAGCGATAACTGCATCGTTGAAGTGATTGTGTACTTGAGGGTTATTTAAACACAAATTAGCCTTGGTAGCTTAAACGATGTGGGCTATCGCTTAAGCGATCAAGGCTTATATATACTGGATCTCTTAAATGAGAGATGCATCACTTAAGCAATCTTGTTTTTTATATGGATTATTTGACAACCCCATATTAAGTAATGTTAATATTAACATGGGACGTTCACAACATCACAAGATTCAGAAGAAAAGAAGTAAATTAGCCTTGATCGCTTAAGCGACATCAGTTATTAACACATATTAAGGCCATTTATGGAGGATTATTTGGCAACCTAATTTCATCAACACATATTAAGGCCATTTAAGAAGATTATTACCATTAATTTAAACCTCTGATGTTCACAACATCAAAATATAATAGCTACGATATGTGACTAACAACCCTATGATACATGGAGAAATGTCATAGCACACTAGTGTGACACGTTAGTAAAAACGTACCTCATTTCACAAATATATATTTGAGAAGAATATAATTTCTCACTCATTCCATATTATGAAATATAATTTCTCACCCAAACGTTCACAATATCAAAAGATTGAAGAGAAAAGAAGCAAATTGGCCTTGGTTGCTTAAACGACGTAAGCTATCGCTTAAGCGATCACGACTTATCTATACTAGATCACTTAAGCGAGAGTTGACATCACTTAAGCGATTGTGTATTTGAGAAAGATTATTCTAAGTATAAAAGCAAATTACCCTTGATCGCTTAAGCGATGTCAGCTCTCGCTTAAGCGATCCTATATAGATAAGTCGTGATCGCTTAAGCGACCAAGGCCAATTTTCTTTGTATTTGACTATTCCTTCTCAAATTCAAGATCACGTAAGCGATTTCAGTTCTTGCTTAAACGATCCTTTACAGATAAGCCGTGATTGCTTAAGCGATAGCCGACGTCGCTTAAGCGACCAAGGCCAATTTTCTTCATACTTGACTATTCCTTCTCAAATTCAAGATCGCTTAAGCGAGATCAGCGATCTTGTATAGATAAGTCATGATCGCTTAAGCGACCAAGGCTAATTTTATTTGTACTTGACATTTCCTTCTCAAATTCAAGAAAATTAGCTTAAGCAATGTCATCGGTCGCTTAAGCGACCCTATATTGATAACATCTCAATATTGAATGAATTTATATGCATAATAACATCTCAATATTGAATTAATTTAGTAGCACAATAACAACTCAATATTGAATGAATTTCATAGCAAAATAAGAGCAACAATTAAGTAACTAGAAGCATCCTTACTATCATCTATTCAAAACTTTAAATAAAAAGATATCCAATTGTCAACATAAAAAATTGAAAACAACAAAGTATTCATAACAAATCTATGAGACGAAAAAGGTAATCTCATAAAGTACTTATCAAAACCATTAAAATTGTTTTATGATTCACTAATAAGTCTTCAACAGTTGGCCTTGGCAACTCTATCGATTTCATCATTCTTCTTGATGTCATAGCTGGAAATACAAGGATATAAAATCAGTTTAATGCACCACAAAATATTGACATATAGCCAAGAGAAACTAGTGAACAAGTAAACGAAACATCATCTAGCCACTCACCAAAATATTCAACACCTAAAACAACTTGTCCCATGTCTAATAATAGTCAAGTCCCTATAATGCAAGAAAATAAATTATTAACCGATATATTAAGGGTTGATAGATTAAAAAAAAAACATCTATAGAGTCGTTTAAGTGATCTGGTGTATCGCTTAAGTGATCCAGTATATCGCTTAAGCAATCTAGTATAAATAAGCCTGATCGCTTAAGCGATCTGCTGCCATATATCTGATCGCTTAGGCGATTTGTTGCCATATACCAGACTTATAGCAGATCACTTAAGCGATCTGCTACTATATACCAGACTTATACCAGATTGCTTAAGCGATCCATTAGCCACAGAATACGTTTTCAGTCATCTTCACCTATAATCGGTGCTACCACCCCCAACTACCCACAATGCAAGAAAATCATCAACAAATCTCACTCCTTTCAACTTGCATTACATCAAACACAACCCAAGAACCTAAACCGTTAAATCGAAATCATAACTCAAACCCAATCCATCATTAAATCTTTGTAAATAGAAATATAAAATGCAAAGAGGAGATACACATACCTAGAAAAATGTCAGGAGGAGAAAGAGGCGGATCTTTGGCTGAGAAGATGTTAATGGCAGAGGAAGAAGAAGGTGTTAATGGCAGAGGAAAAAGAAAGTGTTAATGGCAGAGGAAGAAGAAGATGTAGACGAAGCTTAGAAGAAACAACAACCAGGGGAGGGATGTAAAACACCCCTCCAATCAGGTATCCTCTGAATATCCCTCAATGAGAATCCGTGGGATATATCTCTGAAGAACGAGTTGTATTTAGAAAAAATCTATGCAAGGATAATAATAATAATATCCAAAACATGCATATAAAATATTACGCAGGATCCAAACTTATAATTTAGAAACTTTAAGAATTTATCCGGAAATTACACAAGTACATATGAAGCATTTAATGTGTAGCCACTTCATATCATCTAGCCTCAAATTCATCTAGAGCTCCTATCATCGAGAGGCGTGCTTACGTGTTATTTAACATCTAAAGCATATATTCATCTTTCCTCAACCGGTATACAAGTATATGCTTACGCGTTTCCAATCATGTCTATATGGATCTCTAACATCTTATGGCATGTAAATGCATCATGTCTATATGATCTCTAACATCTTATGGCATGTAAATACATATTTTGGTGAGCTTAATACTTTTAATTCATCTATGGATTATCAATCCATTTACATTACCTCTTGCTTACATACATCTCTTAAAACATGTATTACATTGCATCTTCATGCCATTTCATAACATTAATCATGCATTAACATCATGACCATGTATATCTTTCAAAGATCATCTAACTAATGGGTAAACCTTAGTACATGGCATAATTACAGTAATACGTTAATAATCAATTCATAATCATAAAAATTGATCATGTTAAATCTTAAACTTTAATAACCAGTTTATACTTCAGGCCATTTTCCATCCATTTCTCAAACGAATTGGCTCTTGGCATAAACATAAAAGTTATAAGTCCGTGTCTTAAATTTCTAATGCTTCAAGAATCATCTCCTTTCAATTTTTATAACTCAAGTTATGGTCGAAATACTGAAGCATGTTTATCATAACCCCTAAGCTTACTAAATCCGAATTTTTCATATTAACTATGCCACATCAATTCCTATTGACAATTAACCAATAGGTCAACTTATGGATCAAATAAACCTCCCCTTAATAGTCTTTAACATCTTAAAGTAAGTGTAAAATCTCATTCCCATAATCATCTATTATTGTTATAACATTGTAAGCTAATGCAAACAATACCTCAACACTTCAAATAGCAACCATTCAACACCATGTGGCCTGCAATACTACAAGTTTTGCCATCATCAGCATCCACAATTCATTTTCTTCAATCAAACATAACAACTCATAAAACACAAATAGCAATAACTTCATGTATAATGAATTCAAGACAATAAGTAGAATAAATGAGTTCAACTACACTTGCCATCAACTAATTCTCTGCCTTAAAGCCTTAATTTAAGGTTTCATAAAAATCTACAAACCCTAGCATAATCCCTAAAGTCATGGGAGGTTCTTCCTTACATTTTTAAAGAATGCCTCCAACAATCCCTTGCCTTTGTCTTCTTTTACACCTTAATCCTACATATAAACCATTATACCTTAACATCTACTTCAAATCTTCAAATCACATCAAAACTAAAGTTTTTAATCCTTACCTTAAACCCTTCAAATTGAAGATCCAAGGCTCCTATCTTGTTCTCCTTGAAAAATTATGCAAAACTCCTTGAAAACCTAGAGAAAGAAAGCTTGTTTCATGGAAGATTTGAGAGAAAATGGAAGAAATGTTGAAAAAATGCTCTCTCCCTTGGCTTGAACGAATTTCATCTCATTTATAGGAAAATATTTCATTTATTTTCCAAAATTATACTATTGGCCCAATTATTTTAATTGTATAACTCATAAGTCCTTAATTCTTCATATAAGGGCATTTTGGTCATGTCACACTAGACATAATTATTACTCAATTAATGCCATTAAATGCAATTAAACCTACTCATCCTTGACTTTTTCAATGCTTATCCATAGGCAAAATGACCATTTTGCCCCTAAGCCTTTCTATGGATAATTGATTCATACCGTTCCAAATGAATCGACTATTTTGCCCTTACTTAGATTTTATGCTTTTTAACATAAAATTAACTTCTAAATGACTACTTTGAGTTAGGAACATACCTTTGACTTCTTGGGTATTACAAGGGATGCGTTAATGGTGGGAGGAAGAAGAAGAAGGTGTTTAGGTTTGTTTGCAAGAATTTCGGCTCTTTGGGGACATGTTATAATTTTTAAAAGATTACACAATACTTCATTAATCTTAATTAACCACTAATCATGTTTAATTAATCTTAATCAATAATAAGGCTATTTACTTAACACTTTCAAACTACATGGCTTTTTAATTAAATTTGAACTTGATTTGGCCTTTTAATAAAATTCCCCGATTTAGAGAGGGTTTAAGTGGAACATAACAACAACACTCTTATCAGTGGCCTATTGGTAGGACCTGGCCCAAAACATTAAGGTTGGACCTTTTTCCTAGCCCTTCGAAATTTGTCCATTAGGAGACCTAAAATTCTTTTTGTTCCTTGCTATTATTACATGCATATATTACATAAAGGGGAAGTGATTTTTCGACCTCATTTATTGGATTTTTAACTCTCAATTAAAGGATAAAATTGTAGTATAAATATAAAAAAAAAAAAAAATTTGTCAGGAATCCTCCTCTGTTTATTATTACAAGAGTCTTCGACTTGTAGCCAAATACTCAAGCTCAAGCACATGGTGTTCGACATACTTCCCTTAGCTCAAGCTCGAGCTCTGTATATTTTTCACGAGCTGAGCTCAAGCATGTGATGTTCGGCTTGGCTTGGGTCATTTACAACCCTATGCCTTGCCTACTTAAAGACTAGGGTTTTAAAACTTGCTCACTTCCTCCCATGGTGCCTTGCCCACTTGAAGACAATGCTTTCAACACTTCCTCACTTCCTCCTAATCAATTACTTTTATTCGTTCATTCTTCCAATCACTCTATTTTTACCCTGTTGATCTTACCCATAAATTATATTAAAACGTTGTGTATTTTATTCAAACTTTTAAGGATTTTGGATGGTTGTTATCTGAAACTTTTAAAACAAAAATATTTTAAAGTTTTATAATTTGGATAATTTAAATTCTTATCATGCTTGAAATTGTAATTCCCCAAGCCCGAGATTTTCTCTAAATTTTTTCTTTATTTTGATAGATCAAACGTTAATTTTGCTATAAAATTTTACTATTCAAACTAAACACATTGACTTTTTATTCTAAATATCAATATTTATTTTCACATAAGAAATACAGAGTTGAGTTTTTTTTTTTTTTTTCGAGGAGTATCATGGTTTAGAGATCTTAACTAAATAGATATATTAAAATTACATTTTTTACCCTTTTTGAATTGAGGATGGGGGCTAATGACAAAATGTGTGGGGGCTAAAGATCACTTCCCATACATCAATTAGACAACACAAAAAGATCAATTAAAGCTTTATGAGTTAACAAAGATTATAAATGTCTGAAATGATGCATGTAACATTCAAATGGGATACAATATTCTCAAGAACAAAAAAATACTTCATCCAATTATTTGATAAAGTATGAAGATATTCATTTCTTCATATTATTTCGACGAAAACCAACATCATTAACAAGTGTTCTAACTAAAAAACCCTAAGAAGTTGGCATGGCGGTTAAGAATGCTTGCACCCTTAATTGACTTTTTGGGTTCAAACCACTTTACAGCCACCTACCACATGTGTGACTTACCTTAGAACATTGAGCTTCTAGGGTGTTCAATAGATCCTAGGATTAGTTGAAGTGTGCATGGACACCCTGATCATAAAAAAATTAAAAAAAAAAAATTCTAACTAAAAGTCAAAGCATAATACCACATTAGTTTATATAGAATAATACTCTTTTAAATAACACACACACACACACACATATATATATAGCATGCAAGTGAAATTTTTAGCTATTATCAATGAAGGTTAATATATTTTCTACGAATTGATTGAGTTACTAACACATAACCTCTTATTACTTGAGCAAATAAAATGGTATCCCAGGCTTATGCTATTTTTATCCGTACTTTTTCTTTTCTTTTGTATTTTTATCTTCCTCTTTTTTATCCATTTTGTTTGTCTTTCGTTTGTATAATCAGAAAGTTTTTTGTGTTTATTTTTCCACATCCAATTTCTAAAAATTACTTTCATCAGTCCGGAAATGTCAAAAGAAAAACAAAAGGTTTTGTCTGTTCTGTCCAAAAAAAGGTGGGGAATGGACATTTGCTTGGAAGTTGAAACAGTTACAACGGTTTTACATCTTTGTGTGCATATATATAGTGCAGTTAAACCAAAACGAACAGTTAATATTTTATGTTATTTTAGTCTCTTGCATTGATAAGTAATGTTGTATGATTAAAATATAATGTTGTGTATGAGGATGTATAATAACAAGAGTTTGAGAATATTAAAGATTAATAAAAAAAAATTAAATAGACCAATGACTTTTTGATAATTTGGTAAGTGTAGTAACACTTCAGTGTAATTATGGAGCATATAGATTAATGTAGTTTATACACATGTTTAAATGATGGTCCAAATCAAGGGCGGAGCTAGAAAAATTATTTTGGGGGCCAAAACATTATGATGAATGAGAAACGGGGTCAGTGAGTATTAGGAAGATACATTATGGGGCCAAAGGTGAGTTTCAGAAACTGGGTGTTTTAGCTAAATTCAAAAACTTGTTACAAGGACCAAAATAATACTTTTATATTAAATTAAAAAAAAAAAAAAGAAATTGTACGCACTCATCCCATTTTTATTCTCTGAAAGAACCTAGGATTTTAAGAAGGGAGAATAACATTTCCCCACCCAAGCTTTGGCGAAAAGAACTTGCCCACCCGTCAAGTTTCAAAACGTCACTTTTCCACCCATCTTTATGTTCCTTTATGAAAATCCGTTCTCTGACATGGTATAAACCGTGTAAAGACGAAAATACCCTTCTCTTTTCTTCTTCTTCTCTTTTCTTCTTTCTCCTTAGCCACCTCTCTTCTCATTGTATTTTCTTCTTCTTCTTCACTTTCACCAGCTCCAAACCCAGTGAAAATATTCACAAAGGTCTTTTGTTAGCTCCTCCTCTTCTCTCATATTCATATCCTCTTTCACATTCACTTCACACCAACAAAATCACACCAATTGGCCCGAATCGACCAGAGAAGATGCGATTCGGCCGGAATCGCACCCGGCCAGGTGCGATACAGGCCGTATCGCACTTTGCCGAGTGTGATTCCGGCCAAATCAACGCAGTCAGATCTATGCCTACCATTTCTTTCTCACGCATCGCTGACCTCTCTTCTTCCTCCTTTGCTCATCTCAAGGTCTGATCACCTCAACACCTTAACCAAACCGCACCCCACCTCCACCATGCACCCATCAGCCAATCCTCCACCCCCATCTATCATTGTCTCTCCCATCTTCACAAAACCTCCATTAATCAAGAAAATCCACACATCCACAAACCCACAAACTCCACAAATCCATAAATTCATAAAAAACATAAATAAGAAAAATGTGCACGGAATAGAGAGCGGTTGGCTTGGCAGCGATTTTGGGCAGAGGGAAAGAAAAAGAAACGGAGAAAAAGGAGTCGGGCTGGAAGAGAGGTGGGCTACAAATTAAAGCTCACTAATAGAATTTGAGGTAACGATATACACTTCCTTTTTCGAAAGAAACATCTTTTCAGTTTTTGTTATCACTTCCTTTTAAGTTTTTGTCAAAGGTCAAAACGAAAGTCTGTAGTCCAAGGAAGTAGTTTGAAGTTGAGCTTTGGACTAGGGGAAAGTACGAATCAGACTTGAGTTTTTAAGGGTTTCGCTAATGGCACCCAACTGACTCTCTTTGATTTTGTGGTTGCTTTGCAAAGTCTAGGTGCATGACATTCGAGAGAGCTGAGAAGAAGGCCATGGAAGCCTAAGCCAAATGAAAGGAGAATTTCTTGTGAACGAAAATTAAACAACTATATATATATATATATATCTAATACCATGTACACCTCCTGAAACATTAGAAAGTTTCTTAGACCCCAGAAACTACAGAAATTATAGTATATACCCCACGTCGTCTATTTTGGCTATTAAATTGGATGTTATTATGTTAACTATGTTTGACCTACAAAATGTCTAAATTGCCCCTGAAGCTTTTCAACTACAAAGCTTTTGTGTGTCGACTGTTGTTGACCTCTGAAATGTCTGAATTAAATTTTCCCTAAAGCTTTTTTTAAATATTTTAAAACTTTATACAAATTTATGTAAGTTTATTTTGAATAAAAATAGGAAAAATTACTTAGAAAATGTAAAAAAATAAAATAAAAATAATCTTAAAATTTAAAATGGACTAAAAAATATGAAAAAAGTTAAAAGTTGAAAATAAAATTTGAAAATAGAATTTCTATAAAAAAAAATTGATTAAAAAAAAACAAAAATTTGAGAAAAGTCAGGTGGCCAAAACTTTTTAAAATTTAAACAACAAAATGTTTTTATAAAACTTTTTAAGATTTAAAAACTCAAAAAAATAACAAAATTTATTCAAATAAATAAAATAACACAAAAAAAAAAAAAAAAAGGCCAATTTTTGGGTTCTAAGAGAGTTTTTGATGTTTCGGGGGGTGTAACGTAAGTTACTTTAACCCTGTATATAAATTTATTAGTTTACTGTATATTAACCTAATTAAATGAATATACTGTACAATAAAAACATCTAGAAGGAACTAAAACAACAAGGTAAGAATGTCTCTTGATGATTTGACACTGAAAGAACGTTCAGAGAGCGGATGTTATCTTAAACAGACAGAAAGTACTTTAGTAATTATCCTACAACAGTATTAATGGTTGCTTTAAGCCACCCCATTGGAATCATTTAATTTAAAGTCCATATTCTCTGCCTTCTATTCCACGCCTCACATATCTCCAATCTAAGTATCATTCCTAAATCAACTCTTCAATCAGATCTTGACACGTCTTCGCCGACTATTGGACCTCCTTTTTTTCTTCCTGAAATGAAGCTATATAAGAGGTGTTGAACACTGAACTATACAATTGGAAGTTCTTTTGTAAAACGACACAGATATCAAAATAGTTTCAATTTGATCAACTAACTTCAGAAACTTGAGGTAATTTTCTTTCTATCAAATCTGAGTCCCTTGGTTTCAATAACGCTACATCCCTTTTAAATCTCAGTTGGTGTCGTGTTAGTGTATGAGCATCATAATTATTGCCTACATGAAACTAAATAATATGGCATTGTTACTATTCTCTTAAGAATAAAATGTTTAGAGTCTGCTTGGGAGTTTTTTTTTCATTGGTTTTGGGGGGTTTTTAATTAGACTGGTTTTGAGGTGTTTAAAAACTCCCACTTGCTAGATTTTTAATAGACTGGTTTTGACTGGTTTAAAAACCCCCTAAAAACCAGTGTAGTGTATTTTTGAGGGGTTTATAAAATACCCCAAATTGAGGTGTTTTGGCTGGTTTAAAACTTTTATCCCAAAAAAACTCATTTCCACTCCCTTTGCTACACACAAATCTCTCGTTGCTGTTGACTTCTCTCTAACACACAAATCTCTTGCTGCTGCACACGAAGTGAGTGAATGGTTTTAATTTGCTACACACAAATCCCTTTGCTGCACACAACTTGTTTGTGTTTGTATTAGATTCTTCTCACTTTCAGCAAATTAGGCGTCAACCAAACTAGGCATTTTGGTTTCTAATAATGTATTAGGCATCAACCAAACCAGTGTAGTTTGTTTCTCAAAAAATCCTTTCAATAATAATAAGTATTGACTATTACATCTTCTCAAAATCTGAAAAGAAAAAGTTATCAATTCACCAGCTATTTAAAAACTACCATTTTCAACGCCTCTCAAGCAAACCGTGTCCAGTATTTGATCGCAATCTGTTTCTCCCATTTAAATTAATTTACAATCTTTCCTTTCTTTTCAAATTTTATTTGCTTGCTATTATTCTTCACAGGAGTCAAAACTATGTCCAGCATTCCAATTTGATAATTATAGTGTCTTCAACTCTTACTAAATCGGATAACCCAAAACTCACTTAAATTTGGACACAGACTAATGATAATGAAAGTAAACCCAAAACCAGGTGTTAAATAAGAAACATAAGTACAACTTTGTAAAGACAACTTTTTCACAAGACTGAGTAGCTAAAAACATGCAAGTCAAATTTATGACTTCAAAGTTAATTAAGCAAAAGAGAGAGTGTTTTAACTTTATGGGTATTTATGTAAATTTATCATTTAAAAAAACTGTCAGAACCGTTGGAAAATAAACTCCCAAACACAGGTTGGGTGTTTTAAAAACCGTTACTAAAAACCTCTCAAAACCGCTACGGTGGTTTACCCTCAAAACCGCTACGATGGTTTACCCTCAAAACCGCTACGATGGTTTACCCTCATAACCGCTACCATAAAACTTTCAAGCAGACCCTTAGTGTATCTGATTTCGTATAAATGTTAAAAGGCCGTATAACTGTTTGCTATTTCAGATGGAGTGGGGAAACATTTACATAAGACGCATGAAAGTATACATGTTGGCTTTCAAAGTTATCTTAGACTATAAGGTAATTAAAGTTAATTTCTTTGTTATTGTTTACTATTTTGATGTGAAGTGGATGGAAATTTTATTGACTTATATGGTGTTAATTTTTACAAAAGGCTGTACAAACAAAAGCGAAATGGACTAAAAAATCAAAAAGACCTGGTTTATGGGAGAAAGCTCATAATCGCAATGGTAAACGAATTGTGAAACTAATAAAAGAGTTGAATGGCTTATGGGTGAAACTTGGACAATACTTATCCGGACGTGCTGATGTGCTTCCACCAGAGTACATAACTCTTCTCAAATCGTTGCAAGACTCTCTTCCTCCTCGTCCTTTACATGAGGTGATTTCTTCTTTTACCTTTGTATATAATTAGAAGATAAATGGAAGTTGACTTGTCACCATTTCATTTTATAAAGTTTTATGAGTTTGTTCTGTTTAAATTTGCAATAATAATTACTTATTTATTCTTATTTTCTGTTAAGTGTAATATCAGTTGACTATTAAGTGTCTCTAAATTGAATAAATTAAAACTTGAAAACATTATACTTTAATTGATTAAAATAAGAGATAACTAGTACAACTTGTAAGTTTCACGAAATGATAGAATCCACCCATTGGTATGAAAAATAGAAGGTTAAACATTATCATGTTTAAATTTGTTAAATTGTAAATTGACAGAACAACAATTTTAGTATTCCAAGCTGTGAGAGGCAACCTACAACAAAAAAAATCAATTGATATATTATTAATTAATGAGCATTAATTATAAAAAATTAAATTAAATACTCTTTTACGCTTCTTCTGTTAAAGTAAAAGGTACGTACTATTGTCTAATTAAAGATATAGGGCTCAAATTTACAACCATAGTTACGAGTAAAAGTCAATTATGCCCCTGTAATTTTACAAAGTTTAACTTTCTGGATAATTATGGCCTTTTTAATCATTCATCCTTTGATGTTTTAGAACCTAGTTGATCACCCCCTAAAATCCTAATTCTGTCCAACACTTGTTAAATGCGCAAGTATAAGGTGATCTATTCTCTCTTTTTTCCTCCTTTCCTTTTTAAACTTTCTTTCTCTCTACCCACCTTGGAACCACCACCCAGGATCCCCCTTTCTTCACCGTAACCATCTCTCCCAACGGCAGAGCAACTGTGCACCAGCAACGGTGGGGCAAGACGTTTCCTTTACTCGTGCGCCAACCACGGTGGGGCGAGACGTTGCCTCCAGTCGTGAAAAGAAGCAACACCAAGGTGCAAATAAGGTGTTTGATAAAATCCAATCGAGTTTTGACTTAGATGATAAGGATTGGCACTATGCCAGATCTGAAAGGAGGGGAAAAGAAGGTGGAGGAGAAATAGAAAAATGAGGGGTAGACACAAGAAAAAGAAAGGAGGGAGAGAAAGAAAGAGAAGGAAGAAAGGAGAAATGCCTTTTTGCTGTCTAGCACGGTAGCATCTAGCAAATGTTGGAAGGACTTAGGATATGGTGGCGAAATGTGGCCACCGCCAATACTCCCGTAGTGTATGTGCGTATTTTTCCTACATATTCAGAATATCTAAGTGGTAAGTTTTGGTTGCACAGGTTTGTCAGACCATAGAGAAAGAATTGGGTAAATCAATGGAAGATCTCTTCAAGTATTTTGACAAAAATCCTTTGGCAACAGCATCAGTAAGATCCTCGAACTATAGTTGATAGTATGAGCTATTGGAATAGTAAGTACATTCCGGGATTCTCATGTTTTAAGCTATGTAGATTGCACAAGTCCACCATGCCAAGCTGAGTGATGAGCAGGATGTGGTTGTCAAAGTTCAACATCAGGGCATCAAGAAAATTATCTTAGAGGTTTTACATTCTTTTGTTTACAAATAATGTATGCTAAGAAAAACATGCAGTCATTAAATTCTTATTTGGTATCCTATAATTTTATAGGACTTGAAGGATGCAAAATCGATTGTTGACTTGATAGCTTGGGCAGAACCGCTGTATGACTTCAATCCTATTTTAGATGAATGGTGCCGAGAAGCTCCAAAAGAACTTGACTTCAATCTTGAAGCTGGTATGATTAGTTTTTACTTGAATGAACTGCTTTGTCATAAGTTTTGATAAGATGTTTGGTTCAATGGTGGAATTTGAAATGACAGGAAAAAAAATCACGGATTTTGCACTTCCGTTGTGTGGATGTATGCTTTAATTTCATCAATTATTTTTCTTATTGGTGCTTAATAATTTTTCTTATTGATTCTTGTTGTGTTTCTAGAAAATACCAGAACTGTGTTTAGAAATCTTGGCTGCAAAAACATATGCGAAGATAACAAGCCAGTCAATAAAGTGGATGTTCTTCTTCCGGAAGTTATTCAGGCATGATTTTCACTATTATTATAAACTTAATGTGTTTAGTCTGCAATCTGAAGTTTAGGTGACTCAGAGCTAGGGGTGTTCATCAAACTGAACCAGTTTTTTGGTTATCCGAAAAACTGGTTTGGTTTCGGTTCAAAGAAATACAATAACTGATTTTCCGGTTCGGTTACCAGTTTACGAGAATATGAGAATTGGTTAACCGAAACCGGTTTTATAAACAGGTTTATTATAAAAATATTAAATTCAAATATCAAATAAAAAAAATCCGGTTTATTATAAAAATATTAAATTAAAAAAATATATAAATATTAAATATTAAATTAAAACCGGTTCAAAACCGGTTAACCGGTTTTTTGGTTAATTGAAAAACAGATTTTCCCCTTAACCGGTTTGGTTTCGGTTCAGGAAAATTCTTGAACCAGAAAACCGGTTCGGTTCACAAAATTTGTTAACTGGTTTTGAACACCCCTATTAGAGCTATCTTTAAATATGAAGGATAGGAAACCTGGAATATTTAATGTTACTCTTGTGTTATCATAACTTGATAAGTTATCACGAAAATCTGAGTAAATATCTAGTGAAACAGAAAAGTTTTGTCCCGAAGAAACAAGTTCAAGTTTTATTACTTAATATAAAACCGTTATATTTCAGGCATACTCTTTTAACAAATGGGCTAATCCTTTGGCTATAACTATTAATTTTATTTTTTTATAAATTATTGGATTGGTAGGTTACCTAATTGTTACTAACTCTGGACTTTGATCTACTGTTTACTTTGGTACTTAAATTTCTTAGAATTAAGAACACTGCTTTTTTTGTTTCAAATACTTGAATGTGCATCTTTCTTTTTTCAAATTGACAGTCAACAGAAGCCGTCCTCATTTTAGAGTATATGGATGGAATACGTATAAATGACTATGAATCTCTGGAAGCTTTTGGTGTTGACAAGCAGAAGATTGTAGAAGAAATTACACGTGCATATGCCCACCAAATTTATATTGATGGATTTTTCAATGGGGACCCTCATCCTGGTACTTGTTTTCAGTCGTATCTTCTTTTTACCCCTGTTGTCTTGAAAGTTTGTTTGGCCTTTGGAACGAGTCATAATGTTTAGTGCAACAATCAATTCCTCTACCGATTCCAAAGCTTTCTTGGATGTTTTGATGCAGGAAATTTCCTTGTTAGCAAGGAGGCTCCTCATCGTCCAATTTTACTCGACTTTGGGCTCACAAAGAAAGTTTCATGCTCTATGAGACAAGGACTAGCAAAAATGTTGTTAGCAGCTGCTGAGGTTTGGGTTAACTTTTCGTCATTTTTCTCATCTTAGAGTAAATATTTTTAAGAATTGTAGAAATTACAGGAATCATCTGCTGACTCAATGTATTGATTGTGTGAGTGTCTATGAGCTAATTACTCTGGCATGAAAGAGTTGTGTCCGTTTCTACTTTGTCAGTAATCTTTTACTTTCTCTCAACCTTCGATTGAACGGATCGTTCATGATTGTTAAGTATTCACCATAATGTTACTATTTCACCAATTATTTATTGTTCATGTCTCTGTGGTTTTGACATCTCTTCAAACTATTTCTCATTCCGTATTAAGAAATAATTGTATATTATTATCTGTCAAAGGGGGACCATGCAGCTCTTCTGTCTGCCATGGCAGAAGTGGGACTCAAGCTGTGTCTAGACCTGCCTGAGCAGGCTATGGAGGTTACAACTTTATTTTTCCGTGATTCCACACCAACAGATGAAGCTGAAGTAAGTTTGCACTACTCTCAAATTGTATTCTCAACTTAAAATTTCTTTACCTCTCATTAATCTCCCTGTGTACAGGATACCATGAAAATTGTTGCTGAGCAAAAGATAAAAAGCATGAAGTTTATACAGGAAAAGATGAAATTTAGCCCAAAAGAAATTAAACGCTTTAATCCTGTAAGGCATTTCATCACCTTTTTTTTCTGTATTTTTGTCTAAGACATTCATATTTTTAATATGGTTATACACTTTGGTTCCAGTTCGACGCCTTTCCTGGTGAATTTGTAATGTTTTCAAAAGTCCTTACTCTTCTTAGAGGTATGGCAATGAGGCCTCCATTCCTTACCTTGTGTTAGACAAATGTGCATTTTTATCTCTATTGGATAAATACACCCATGATGAAGGGGTGTGAGAAGTGGAAACTGCCAAAGGCAGTTTCTCACGAACCGTTCCTATATAAAAGGAAGGTTTTTTCTTTTAGAAAAAGGTTACTCACTACAACACACACAAAAATGCAAAGGAAAAGACGCTCTCTCTCTAGAATTTGGAAAAGAGAAATTCACTTTGTGGTTTTCTTCCATATTAACTTTATTGCTTCAGAGATAAGGAAAAGAGGTATTTATGCTGTGTAAATTCATTGTAGTTCATTTATATACAAATGTGATTGCAATGGTGACTATGATCTTGGGATTATTTTAGGATATATGTTATTCTATGTTATTTCCAACATTGGTATCAGAGCCGTGGTTCATATTGTTTTAAATTCATACTGTTAATGTTGAAGCATGTTATTGGTTTGTTAAATGCAGTTCTGAATTTTTCAAATTTTGTACGTAAAAAGTTGTCATTTTGGTAATGATAATTAGACCATTAAATTCCTTATGAAATTATGAAGAAAATGGTTTTTGAATCATAAAAAAATGAGTTAAAATGACTTAGTTATGCCTCTTTGAAGTTTCGGGTTTCGTATGGGTTGATTTCCGGGTCGGGTACCCAGTTGCAGACCCAGACAGAGGTTGTAAGATGACAAGAACCGACATGTCATTTTCGATCCTAACTGATGAATGACATGTCGTTTTTCCTGTTTGACTTTTTTTTTGAAAAAAATTCAAATAGGCATGGGTGGTGAGACTTGAACACAAGTCTCCATGGTTGAAGTCCAATACCCTAACCACTGGGCTAATTTTGTTTTTGTGTTAACTATATTCACAAAGCCAATATATTCCTATCCGACCCAACCCATAACCAAAATAAAAATTGGGTCAAGTTGACCCGACCCATATGAAAAAACGGGTTAGTCAAACCCGATAATGAGTCAAACACGACCCGTAAAGTCAAACGAGTTAGTCAAACTCGGTCAACACCCGACTCGTAAAAGTCAACAAGGTTAACGGGCCAAACTCGGGTCAGGATTGACCCGGTTGAATGTGGAACGGGTCGACCCAACCCGAAATTGTGTGAGCACGTGGAGTACCCCGCAAGTGCGTGGTGGCGCGTGGCCTCTTCTGGTCGGCGCGTGGGGGCGTGTGGAAGCTCCTGCCGGCACGTGATGGCGCGTGGCCTCTTTTGGGCGGCGCGTGGAGGTGCGTGAAGTATTCTAAATTTTTTTTTTCTTTTGCTGTAAGGAATAAAAATGAATACTTGGTATGTTGTTATGAGTCTAATTTTTTTATTGAACCATAAACACGTATATATATTATTTATCAAATATAGTCAACCTTTATTTGATAAATAAATAGTTTTTTTTTGTATTTGTTACAGAAAAATGTTACGTTATAGACGTGCAATGGTTGGTAGAACACCCGCTCAAAGGGAAAGGGTTATGAACATGATTAAAACTCTACAAACTCACACATTGATTTTAAAAGACATAGAGGATGAGTTGGTGCAACTCGTAAATCATTTCATTCATTTGAATGAAATGATTCAGGAACATGGTTGGATAGGGGGATTAAAGGAAGATGAGTCGAAATACCAAGTTCTAAGAGAGACTCTTGGTTACCCTAATCTTTGGTCTCCTGATATGGTTTGGACCAAGCTGAAAGTTCATAACTTTAAAGATGACAATAAAAATTATAGACGTTCAGTCAACAACTATATCAAGGAGTACACAGATTGGGGTGTGAAAAAGACAGTTGGTGCATCAATAGGAGTGTCCACTTGTAAAGGACATCACAAGAAACTGGGAGTTTCCCTGCCTAGGGTTAATTAAAGTTAGATAAAGACCTTAGGATAAGGATTATCAGATCCTTCTCAGTTTTAGGAATGGCTGTACACTTAATTTTTTTTGAAATGTTTGTTTTAATTTCATTACATGTTGAATTCTATTTATATAATGGATTAATTTATTATTAAAATTTAAAAATTATGTAAATTGATGTTGATTATATTTATATAATTGTGTCTAAATATATTTTAGAATTGCAATTATTAATCTATGATAATTGGAAATTGGAATTTTGGATGATGATTGGTGAATTGTTAACTTTGATTCCAAATCTAATATACAATTATTATTGGTATAATTACTAATGAACATGTATGTTCCGAGCATTGAATAACATGCATTATCCAACGTTTAATTTGTTTTAGAAATGGCTCTGCATCTAAGAACATGTCGTCGAACTTAACAAGGAGAAAAATTTAACAGCGACAATTTGAGATATGGAGTATGAAAATCAATAGTTTTGGAAGAACAAGAGGTTTTGAAGCTCTACTACAATATGGAAGAGCCTGAAGAAGAAGTCACGACTCAACATAGACGAGACTGTGAGTTATGACATATGGAAGAAGAAGAATTCCACTGCTCGCATACTTTTGTGAGTAGCATGGACAATGATCTCATGAAAAAGTACCGAGATACGAATTAGCAAAGGACATGTGGTCCGCACTTGCTACAAAGTTGTGTGGGTACGTCTATTACCAAACTCCGTCACTCACTATCAAGTTTGACCAATATAAAAAGAAGCCTGAACATAATGAGAGTACATTTATGGCATTTGTCAAACATGATAAGGAGTTGAGAGATGCAGGTCATGTCTTAACTGATGAACAACAGGTTCAAGCTGTCATAAGATCATTGCCTCAAAATTGGGAACATATGAAAATACACTTACCCATAATGAGGCATCAGAAATTTAGAAGATACCATACGCCATTTGGAATTGGAAGAAGATCGCCTTAATGCGAGTAAGGAAATACTGATGTGTATATGGCTGGTTCTAGTTCACATGGTGGGAAGGGATTTAAACGTAATTCCGAGGTGGATCCTAAAGAAAAGGCAATACTGATAAGGCTCAAGGGAAGAAGAGAAAGTTCTTCAAACACGGAAAAGGAAAGCATTCTGCGAAAGAGAAATATGGCAAGGGTGAAATGTTATAATTATGGTAACAAGGGACATTTTGCTCGCGATTGTAGCGAGCCGAATAAGGTAAATTACTTGTTTGCACAAGTAAGTTATATAAATGTTTCCAATTCTGTTTTTCTAACTGAGTCTCATCCTTTGTGGATGTAGATTCAGCAGCAACAGACCACATAGCGATAGACAGGAGTGTGCTTTCGTGGAGTTTCGACGAATACCACGGGAAACAAAATGGTATATGTAGGTAACAATTCAAAAGTGGAAGTTAAAGGGATCGGCACATGCAAATTGATCATGCGTGGAGGTCGAATCTATATACATGACGTGTATATGCACCGATATTTGTCGAAATTTGATTCCGTGTTAGAACTTGTTAAATTTGGTTTTAATTTAAATTTTTTCAGTACTGGTGTCCATTTATTTTTTGACACAACATACTATGGTTGTGGTTATTTTCTGATGGTTTTATAGTATTTGATGTTGCTTATAATAATAGTAATGTTTGTTTTTCTTTATTACATCTTCTAAAATGATGATGTGAATGTATGGCATGCAAGGCTTGGCCATATTGGCCAATAACGAATAATATCCTAGCAAGAGAAGGCTGTTAGGATCCTTAACAAAAGTAGACTGACCACTTGTGAACATTGCCTAGCTGGAAAAACAGATGAAAACCATTTGAAAAAACGATAAGAGCTGAGTTCCATTGCAACTAATTCATTCTGACATATGTGGTCCAAGAATGTGAGGGCTAGACATGGGGTTTTTTTATTCATCACATTTATAGATGTTTCACTCGATATGGTTATGTTTTCTTGATTTCTCAAAAATCAGAAGCTTTAGAATGCTTTCAGAAGTTTAAAAACTTAGTTGAGAATCAATTAGATAAAAAGATAAAAGTTTTGTGAACCGATCGAGGTCGTGAATATTTATCTGATCAGTTCAGAAATTTTTGTGTGAAATGGGAATAGAACGTCAATAACTATTCCAAGAACTCCGCAACAAAATGGGGTTGCAGAACGAAGAAACAGAACCTACTTGAGATGGTGAGGTCTATGATGGCACAAGCAAACTTGCCATCACCTTTTGGGGTGATGCCTTATTGACTGCCACATATATTCTCAATCGAGTACCATCCAAATCTATTACTACTACACCATATGAGTTATGGACAAATCGGAAACTGATTTGAGTTCTTAAAACCATGTGGATGTGCTGCCTGTTCATGATCTTCTCATAAATATGGAAAATTAGGTTAAGGGGAAGGAAATGTATTTTCATAAGAATTCAGAACATTCAAGGGATAAGTCTTCATAGGAGAACAAGAAAATGGTAGCATCACTGAGTTTGAATTACGAGATGTCAAATCTTAGAAACCAATTTTCCTAAGAAGGGCGAGATAGGTAAAGACTTGTTTCTATATGAAACACAAGACCAAGGCAATTGTTGACGACAATCAGTGTTGATATATACATCCCGGGGGAGCAATATGGAAGTTGATGAATCAGTTTCAGATCCTCCATCATTCCTATTGGTGATCAACTATGATAGCTGGTCCAAGTGGGTAACACAACAATCTCCAATACGTCGATCAAACAGGAAACAAGTTCACGTCGAGATTTGAGATTGAAGGGGAAATTTTTCTAGTATATCACAAGATGACGAAGAGCCAAGGAATGTAAATGAGGCTTTCAATTGCTCTTCTAAGGAAAAATGGATGAAAGCAATGGAAGAAGAATTGGAGTCTATGAAATCAAACCAAGTATGGGAATTGGTTGATTTACCGAAAGGACGCAAAGCCATTGGGACAAGTGGGTTCTCAAAATCAAGCGTAAAGCTGATGGCAGTATTGAAAGAAACAAGCTCGCTTAGTCACGAAGGGGTATACACAACAAGAAGGAATAGATTATAAAGAAACTTTTTACCTGTTGTGCGGTTTACCTCCATCCGACTTATTCTAGTAGTTGCGAGTATGGATCTTGAATTGCATCAAATGAATGTAAAGACTGCTTTTCTCAATGGAGAATTACAAGAAGAAATCTATATGGACCAACCATGGTTTTATTAGAGAAGGTCAAGAACACAAGTGTGTAGACTTTTAAAGTCAATTTATGGCCTCAAGCAGTCTCAAGACAGTGGTATATTCGATTTCATAATGCGATAATGTCGTATGATTTCAAAGTGATAAATGAAGATCATTGTATATACAAAGAGATCCAATAACAAATTTGTTATATTGGCTCCGTTGGTTGCCAATTGGGAATACTACTTTTAGTATTCCCAAAAAAGTTAAACAGTAAAATACCCAAAAACTTTGATTTTGGGAATACACTCCCAATATTATTCAACTTTTTAAACCCCTTAAATTTGATAATTTAATTAAATACCCTAAATATTTATTTAAAAATTACAAAAACCTCAGTAATTCATATTTACCAGATTCCGGCCAACACTGCCGGAAAATGGCCGGAATCTGTTAGGATGGGCACTACCGGCTGAATCTGGCTGTAGTGCGCCGATCTAGCCTTTCCGGTCAGATCCACGGGGGATCTGGCCGGAAAAGGCCAGATTAAGGCCAAAATCGGCTGTGACGGCCAGATCTTTGGCTGCAAGGTTATATACGACGGCCATCACGACGATCGTTTGTTGGTCGTCGTTGACGAGAAAATACGGCCAGATCTGGCCGTAGATCTGGCCTTTGCCGGCCAGATCCACCGTGATCTGGCCGGCAAAGGCCAGTCGGCGACGACCGGCAAGATCCAGCGGTCATGCGCTAATACGGTGAACCCGGCCACCCTCCGGCGGTGGGGGCCGGCGGTCCGTATTTGACATTGAGTTGGGGGTGTTTTTGTTAACTTTTAAGATTTTATTATAGGAGGTGTTTTGTAAATAAACAAATATAGGGGGTATTTTATTAATTTATAAATCCTACATCGTAATACCCGCCTAATTCAACTTTTTTTTTTTACTTTTTTCAGAAAACTTTTCCCAAAAACACCCAATTGTGAACCAAACGGAGCCATTATCATTATATGTTGATGATATACTTATAGCTGGAAATGATAAGGGATTTGTCAATGAAATCAAAGGATGGTTATCTTTGCGATTTGGGTGGATGCAATGGGTTGCGACTTCGAGTGCTACAGATTTGTGCTGCGATTTCAGGTGTTGTAGTTTTGTGTTGCTGCAATATTTTTGATTTAGGGTGAATGGTTTATGTGTTCAAGTGTTGTAGTTATGATGATATGATACGGGCGATATGGGTCGTGCTCTGATACAAAGTAGAAAACAAAAGAATGGCAAGAAGAGTAATACTACACCAACAACTATTTCTCACAAACTTTCTCTCACAACCTTGACGTGACAGCTTGTAATTAATTAGTGGGACCTGTTGTGAACTGACCAATTGCGAGCTACCATGTCAGGGTTGTGAGAGAAAGTTTGTGAGAGATGGTTGTTGGTGTAGTATTATTCATAGCAAGAAACAAGAGATGTTAAGGAGAAGGCTTCAATATCTTTTTTCACAATCGGTAGGCATAAATAACCAATATACAAGCCTTAGATCCTAAAGTTTAGGATCCAAAATAATAGCTGTAATTATCTAGATACAAAATAAAAAACAAATAATTAGAGGAATCCTAGTCTACCTTATACAACTACTAAAGATACAATATGAGAAAAACTAGGCCTGTGTTTGTTTCAATATTTTCTATCCTACCCAAAATACATATTTGTTTTAGTATTTTACAAAATCCAATCCTATTATATTCAACTCAAAATATTTAGATTTTTTAATCTCCTAGGTTTGTTAATTTAACTAAACACCCCTAACAATAAAAGTTTATAAATTGACAAAAACACCCTCATCCACACACCCATATATTCCCGGCAGTCAACTACCACCGTCGAAAGGTGGTCGGAATCTGTCAGATGGCACATGATCAGCTGGATGTGGCGGTTGTGGGTTGATCTGACCTTTTCTGGCCAAATCCATGGTGGATATAGCCGGAAAATGCCAGATCTACGGCCAAAGATTGGGCCGTTGACAGCCAGATCTGGCCACATCTGGTCGTCAACGATAGCCAAGATATGGCCATTGTTGACGACTAAATCTGGCTGTCAACGACCGGATCTTTGGCCGTAGATCTAGGATTGACAGCCATAGATTTGGTCTTTTCCGACTAGATTCACCATGGATCTGGCCGAAAAAGGCCAGATTAGCACACGATCGGCCAGATCCAACCAGTCATACCCCATTCCAATGACTTATGGCCACCCTCCGGCGATGGTGGCCGACTGCTGGCATTTAATAAGTGGGTGAGGCTGTTTTTGTTCATTTTCAATGTTTTATTGTAGGGGGTGTTTAGCTAAATTAACAAATATAGAGGATTAAAAAATAATCTAAATATTTTCAGAAAATGTTTTCCAAAAATTTACTAAACACATTTTCAAATTCAAATCATATCCTCATAATAATAACCCAACTCAACTTTTATAAAAATATTACTCAAAATGTTCTACCAAACACACCCCCAGGAGTCTTGATTTCTAAATTAATACTTCATTCATGGATAATAAGTTTTGCCTATTTGTAACTTTGAAATTGAATGGTGAGTAAAATTGTTATTGATCGACCTAACCTATAAGTTTTTAATCGAAGGTGGTTGTTGTTAATTTGATTTGACAGGTTAAAGTCCTTGCGGCATGATGGGTGGATGTGTTGTGTGCAACAAAGCTACGGACACCGAATATTTTGCACCGAAAATGTGTACCGGCCTATGTGTACCCAGGCGCCTGATTTTTCTATCAATTTTTTTCTAGTGAATGGTCGTCCATCAAATATGGACGACCGTTCACTCACATAGACTCCCGTCCATATTATATGGACGGGGGTCCATATACGATGGACGGGCGTCCCCATTTAAATGAGGTCCGTCCATAAATAAAATACAATAAAATTTTTTTATAAACATTAGGGACGGCCGTCCATCATTTTGGATGGGCGCCCTAAAAAAAGGGACGCTCCTCCTTAACCAAAATATGAAAATAAAAAAATAAAAACTTTGGGGAGGGCCGTCCATAAATTTTGGACGGCTGTCCCTTACATTTGGAAGGACGTCCATACTTTTTTTTTTTAAAAAAAAAATTCTAAATAAAACTTTCTTCTTCGTCTTCATTCCCCATCTCCTCTCTTCTTCTTCGTCTTTGTTTTATGAGGTCGGCGTGCCAAATCCAAAGGCTCCAAAGCCCAGAAAACTACAAAAGCAAAACAGGGAGAGCACGGACAGCTTTATCAGAAACTCCAAGTAAGTTGCTGTTCCATGAGTAATATCATGAGTGACAAGAGTTTCTCCAAGGCGGCAAGCCCCCATTGGCTCTCAAAAAATGACCGTAATGCGTCTTGGGCTTCACTTGGTTCGCTTCTCTGACGGGTTCCCATTCAACAGAAGAGTCAAGCTTTCTGGGCAGAGACTGAACCACTTTCAATATCTATCTTGAGGATCTGTGAAAAAGCTTTTGGGCTTTGGAGGGATCCTTTATACTTTTACGTTTTCTTCCTGCTTCACATTTAGAAACTAGTGCATGTACGTGTCATGAATTGTATATTTGCTTCATTCGAGCAACATTTTGAATACCCGCTGGAAGTGCAATAGATTAAATTTTTTTTTTTTTTTTTTTTTAATTTAGTTTTTGATTGATGGCTTGGAAACTGCTAGCTTTGCCTTTATATTTCTTGTTTCATGCTGCAAAAAATATAAATCAAATTTATTAGTTTCTGTGGCTGTTCATGTTCTGAATTCACTTATTTCTCCACATTCGCAGGAGGGTTCCCAGATTCAGGCGGCCGATGAGGTACAGGCCATACTAATGGTGGATCTTAAGTTAGTACTGGCCACAATCATTAGAAAACCATTCTCTGGTGGTTTATGATAATTGTCATATAGTTACTCCTAGAAGCTGGACGGAGGAAAGCACTTGTATCATTATATGCCTGTGGCATCAGTCAACTGGCTTCCTCGCAAATGGTTTTTCCTAGTTCCTGCAGCAATGATAGATTTATGGTCGCTTCAAGTTCTGCATTTTCTTGCTTTGAAAAGAGATAAGAGGAGGCAGAAATTCAAATATTGTAGTAACCTTTTCATTCTATTTTTATTAACTCTACCTCTAAAACTTATATTTATTCGACTTTCAATATCTGTCTTGAGGATCTGTGAAAAAGCTTTTGGACTTTGGAGATGGGGAACGAAGACGAAGAAAAAGAGAGGACATGGGAAATGAAGACGAAGAAGAAGAGTTTTGTTTAGATTTTTTATTTTTTTTTAAAAGTATGGACAGGCGTCCATTCCTAATGGACGCCCGTCCAAACATAAGGGACGGGAGTCCATTAGGAATGGACGCCCGTCCAAACGTAAGGGACAACCGTCCAAAATTTATGGACGGCCGTCCCCAAAGTTTTTTATTTTTTTTTATTTTCATATTTTGGTTAAGGACAGATGTCACTTATTTGCGAGCGCTCGTTCATAACGGATGAACGGCCGTCCCTAATGTTTATAAAAAAAAATTATTGTATTTTATTTATGGACGGACGTCCTTTAAATGGAGACGCCCGTCCGTCTTACATGGACCCCCGTCCATATAATATGGACAGGAGTCCATGTGAGTAAACGGTCGTCCATATTTGATGGACGACCGTTCACTAGAAAAAAATTGATAGAAAAATCAGGCGCCTGGGTACACGTAGGCCGGTTCACATTTTCGGTGGAAAATATTCGGTGTCCGTAACTTTGTTGGTGTTGTGTGCTATTTTATATTATGTTTTGCTAGGTATTTGTATTAAACCCACCTCTCTCTTACTGCTGGTAATGGGTTTTGCTCTACTAGTTATAGGATAAAAAGGAAGAAGAAGCACTTTAAAATAGATCAAAATTTTGACCTCGTCGAACCCATTGGTTAACAACAAGAAGCTAGTGAATTTCCAAGTTTTATTTCATTATAAGGGTTGTTTTCGGTTTTGTATAGGTTTTACAATGTCATGTTCTTAGAAACCATATATTTTGACTTTTCACCCTTTTACATTTAACCGGCTCTCATAGTTAAATATCTTTAAATTGATAAATTTGAAACTTGTGTCCTTTTTTATATTTTTGCAAAATATTGTACTTAAATGATAATCTCCCAAAAATATTAACTTAAAATTAAAAATATTCACTAGAATTAAAAGATTTTTCTTACAAAGTTAGGTTGAATATCATATAATAAACTATTAATTTAGATTAATAAATATATAAAATATAATATAATTTTAATTCTTTTTTTTTTTTTTTTCAAAATCTCACCCGGTGTATGCTTAATATTATTCCAAATTCAAAACATCCAATTACTTACACGTATCAAACACATTGCAAAATATTTACGAAAATACCTTTTATAAAAGTATTGAATATATGATTATTGTGAATCAGGATTTCAAGATCCAATTTACTTATACATATATAAACATATTGCAAAACATTTATGAAAATACTTTTATCAAGCTATTGGATATATGATAATTGTGATTTCGGATTTCAATTCCAATTAACTTGCCTTATGTGAAGATATTTTTTCATAGTTTAATTGAATTATGAAAGTGTGTCTTGCTAGTGCAAAGATTATTAGCTTACACTTTAACTAAATTTTGTAACTTGAAAAATAAAATAACATTTATTTTGGAATATGCACTAAGGGAAAAGGTTTTTAGATCTCTTTTAATGTTGAATAAAGTAATAATAATACTATGTATTCTAATTTTAAGATCACAAATAATATATATAACATCAATTATTTAGTCTAATTTGAATAATGATAAGATAACAAATGAAATGCAAGATCATTTGTTATGCAAAAGATGAGATATAAATATGAGATGTGTATTATTACTTAAATTAAATACCAACAAGTCTCATCAGTTCTGAAATTTATATGACAGGTCTTTAAGATTATGAAAATCATCTAAACGCTTTCCAAAATTAGATAAATGAATTTAAAAAAAAAAATTAAATTTGATCTAATAAAATGTTATTCCTAAACATATGGAAATACTAATTAAGAATGCAATTTGTCAAGAAATTAGTTTGTTCCTTCCTATAGTATTAACCTTTCTTAAATGTCAATTTAAGCAAATTAAATTATTTTTGATGTGAGTTTGCAAATTTTTCTTGAAATTTTGAATTTTATATTTTCAAAATGGAACTAATAAAGAAGGCAGTCTCCTATTTATAGTGAAAATGGTTTTCTTGTTTTTGAATAATTTAGTCATGAAATTATAATTAAAAATCAATTACAACGGGATTGAAATAATTAAAAGTGCTCTCTGACCTTATTTTAAAATATATTCATTTAGAAATTGAAGGTGTTCGTACTCCACAGCATGATGAGAAAATCTGAAATTATTTGGAAGGCATGTGAATAGAGAGATCTCATGCTTTTTCTTTTTATTTTCTATTTCAAAGTTCATCTTTCACTTTCACTTTTGCTTTATTTGATTCTTCCGTTGTATATATATAAAAATAAAAAATAAAAAATAAATAAAAAGATAGACAGAAAAAAGCACTGTCCACCTTACTTATCACCAACTTTCTGGACGTATACGAGATAAAAATAAATGCGTATGACTTAACTGTTAAAGCTTTTGGATTACGCAAATAAGGTACTGATATGTTAAACTTCAATATATATTTATGTTCGATTATTAATTAATAAATTAAATTTCTGGGCGTTTTTATTATCAAAAATAACAAAAGTTTCAGGAAAACAGATATATAATACGACAATATCAGGAACTAATTACCAGTAGTATCAAATTAAAGCAAAATCGTTACGCAAGAAAAAGAAGGAAACCATGTAAAATCAATTTTTTCTTTCATTACGGCAAGTATGTATTTCGAACTATTGTTCAAGAAAAGCAATTACTTTTCTTTGAGCTTGGGTTTTCCATCATTAACTCAAGTATCTTTTCCATATTTCAAGATTGTTTTTACTTTTGTCTATAAATATGAGTAAGATGTCGCACGATCAATTTTACAGCTACCTTCTTCACATTTTTACAATCAATTTGTGTTACAACAACCAAGAACAAATGGCAGAAGGAATAGTATTTAGCATTGCCGGGAAAATCTTGAAAGAGTTAGGGTCCTTGGCTGTCCAAGAAGGCAAATTGGCATGGGGTGTTAATGATGAGATTCGAAAACTCAACAACACTATCAACACTATCAAACTTGTTCTTCTCGATGCTGAGGAGCAACACAGCAAAATGAACCACGTGGTGATAGATTGGATTCAGAGGCTCAAAGGTGCATTTTATGAGGCAGGTGATTTGCTAGACGATTTCTCTATTGAACTTCAACGGCGAGAGGTAATGACTGGAAATAAATTGATAAAAGAGGTATGCATCTTCTTCTCCAAATCTAATCAGATTGCATATAGTATTAAAATGGCTCATAAGATTAAGGCTATTAAGGAGAAACTAGATGCGATTAATATTGATAGGAACTTCGACCTTAAGGAGAGTCTTGAGGAAAAAAGAGTCATGAACATAGAAAGGGAAACACACTCATTCATACGTGCAAAACAGGTTACAGGAAGAAATGACGATAAAAAAAAAAAAAGTTATACAACTTCTATTGGACTCAAACACGGATGAGAATATTTCAATCATTTCCATATGTGGGTTTGGAGGATTAGGAAAGACTGCACTTACTCAACTTTTATACAATGATGAGCATATCATAAACTATTTTCAATTAAGGATGTGGGTGTACGTATCTAATACCTTTAATGTGAAAATAATTGTGGAAAAGATCCTAAAATCTGTAGCTGGTAAGAAAATTGAAGGATTTGAAATGGATCAATTGCAAGAATACCTACGCAATGAAATTAATGGGAAAAAAATATTTACTAGTTCTAGATGATATATGGAATGAAAATCCTAATACATGGAATGAATTAAAAAATTTGTTAATGGATGGTGAAAGAGGAAGTAAGATTCTAGTGACTACACGTAATGAGCAGGTTGCTAACAAACTTAAATCTTATGTCTATCCCTTGAAAGTACTAGACGAAAACAAGTCTTGGTCTTTGTTTACAAAAGTAGCCTTTGAACATGGGATAGACGAGCCAAAAGATTCAGAACTAGTAGATATTGGAAAGAAGATTGTAGCAAAGTGTGGAGGGGTTCCTCTAGTTATAATGACTA
The DNA here is from genome assembly GCF_008641045.1 of Pistacia vera. Lineage (NCBI taxonomy): Eukaryota > Viridiplantae > Streptophyta > Magnoliopsida > Sapindales > Anacardiaceae > Pistacia > Pistacia vera. The sequence continues at coordinate 1,181,705 of NW_022196159.1, read as the reverse complement.
TAGGACGCTTACTTTATGGTAGTAATAAAAAAGATGATTGGTTGCGTTTTGAGAATAATGAAATGTCAAATGTGATTGAAAAAGAAAGTGTATTTTACCTTCACTCAAGCTTAGTTATGATCATCTCCCTCACACTTAAAACAATGTTTTGCTTATTGTGCATTGTTTCCTATAGATTATAAGATAAATAAGCAAAAACTAATTTGTCTTTGGATGGCACAAGGGTTTCTTCAAGGATCAAACAAGGAATGTCCAGAAGATGTTGGTAATAAGTATTTTAAGGCTTTACTTTTGAGGTCATTTTTCCAAGATCCAGAGTATGATGAATGGGGAAATGTAATCACATGTAAGATGCATGGTCTTATGCGTGATCTTGCAAAATCGGTTGTAGGAACTGAATGCATTGTGGAAACTATTGACTCGATTGAAAGTGTGGATGTAAGTTGTCGTCATGTATCACTTGATTGTGGTGAAGTAAAACGATTATGGAAGTCTCCGGTTGCATTGTATAGGGCTAGAAATATAAGAAGTTTACTTTTATTTTATCAATCAAATTGGCGATTTGACTTGGATGATGGCTATGAAATTTTATCAAGTTATAGATATTTGCGAACATTGGACTTTGGAGAGTTAAGGTTTCAGAAGTTGTTCTGTTCAAATGGTGAACTGAAGAGTTTAATCAGTGAATTGAAGCATTTACGGTATCTCAATCTTTCTTGTATGCGCGTTGAAATACTTTCTAATTCTTTGCCAAGGCTTTGGAATTTGGAAACATTAGATCTCTCTTATTGTTACAAGCTTAAGGAACTATCCAGAGATATTAGAAAGATGCTGAACCTTAGGCATCTTATAAATAAAAAATGTGATTCTTTAACTGGACTGCCGTATGGATTAGGGTGTTTGACTAATCTTCAGACTCTATCACTATTTGTAGTGAGTCAATGAAAAAATAAACATGGTGAGATTGAGGAATTGAAAGGGTTGAACAACATGAGAGGAAAACTAAGAATTAAAAATTTAAAATACGAAGAAAATGGAAAGTTGGCCAACTTAGAAGGGAAGCAGTTTCTTCGGTCTCTAATATTGGATTGGGGGAGAAGTGATGGTGAAGAGGTTCAAGGGATTGATGAAGTGGTGTTAGAAGGTCTAAAGCCACACCCAAATCTGAAAAAAATTAATATAAGTTCATTTATGGGTGTGAAATTGTCTAATTGGCTTTCCTCCCTTAGAAATCTAACTTCAATTAGTATAAAACATTGTAGGAGATGCCAAAATATCCCACCGTTGGATCAATTACCTCATTTGAAGAGTTTGTCCCTTGCATATCTAGATTGTCTTGAGTACATTTTAGAGAAAACAAGTAACAATTGTTCAACGTTCTTCCCATCACTTAAGGAACTGTTGAAGGTTGATACTTGGCTGGAAATGCAGCAGTTCAACTGATGTTTCAAATATGTTTTTGGCGGTAAAACTGAAAGGCAATCTGCCAGGGGTCCATTTGTAACACTGCAAAGTTATACTTTTTTGTAATGCTTGATATGTGTCCCAGATTATATGGGATGTGTTCCATAGTTGTTGTTTAGTTGGTATTAAGTCAATAGATTCAGATTAAATCAAGTTACTTTATGTCTGCATGGTTGGTGTAATAGTGTAAAATCTGCTTTATTAGTTGAAGTGTAAACTCATTTTGAACTTAAGAAAATTCAGGCACTTTTCTTCATTTGCATTATGCTCTCATTCTTTTCTTAGTTATCTCCAGCACATAAACTCTAACAGGAACTCAAACTCTATTCTTGTCAGAAATTAAAGGGATGGTGGAGGAGAGATATGGATAATGGAGCAGAATTTCCTTCGTTTTCGTCTCTTTCCAAATTAGATGCCCAGACTTGCCCCATGTTGACGTTCATGCCGCTGTATCCATCCCTGGAAGAACTAAAATTGCGTCAGACTAGCTCGAAACCGTTGGAACAGACGATGATGTTGATGAACAGAGTGGGAGCATCAACTTCCTCAAGCTTTTCTGCCCCTCTCTCCAATTTAAAGTCCATGCTTATTTTAAGAATTCTCGATCTAGAATCGCTACCAGTGGAAATGATGCAAAACCTCACTTCTCTAGTGGATTTTAAAATTTTGCCATGTCCAAGACTTAATGAAGTGGAGCAAGCTGTAAAATTTCTTCCCTCTCTCCAAAATCTGACTCTTAGATCCGATGAAGAACTTTACTTGCTTAGTGATGACATGAAATGGAAAAATCTCCGGAGGACGGTTCTTGGTAACATTCCTGCTTATAGATGAGTTCAGAAGATATTCTTCTTCTTCAACAGGTTGATGCTTCTCTTCAAATTTATCTATCAGTCTTTCTTATTGTGTTTGACTTTTCTTTATAGTTAGTTACTAATTTCTTACATCTCTAATTCAGAGCATGAACTTTTACCTTCTTCTTATTTTCTGAATTTCCCAAAACTGCTTGGAGGCTTTCAGGAACCCAAACATGTTCATTAAGACAAGTAATTCATAGCTATGCCCACTATATTTTTTATTTCAATTAATTTTAGTCTTTCGGGAAATTAATCAAGTAAATTTCTAGTCCTCTCTTTTCTATAACTTCATTGTTTTCCCTTCAGAGTTTCCAAAGAATGATAAATTTTTGCCATTATGCAGGGATGCACCAAAAAACCAAAAACTATACTGGTAATAGTCTATTTCAGAGATCTATTTTATTCTCTCTGACATTTTTGCATTTTAAGGCACTTATTGCTTCATTTATGGAATAAATTGCTAAAACTGAATTTCTTGAATGCTTTGATCTGATAAGTGATAAACGTTAACATTAATCCTTTTTCCTTTCATGCTTTGTTAATCAATCAACCGTATTCTTCAATTCTTCACTTTCAAATTAATATCGATTGTTTTAGTTGTTATTCTATTACCAATGAGACAGAAGCACATGTTAATAAAAAAAAAAAACACTGCAGGTTTTGTTGGAGGTAAAATTCTTTTGCTGCTCTGAGACGAATATGCACATACAAGAAATGTCAATTGTTTGGGTAACATATCTGATCCTTATGTTATTTTTTTTCATCTTTTTCTAGCCCTGTACTTATTTTGGTTGATAAGGTGAAGAAAAAATTAAAAAGAAATTTGTGTAAATATATTAACTAGAATATTTTCTGGTTAATGAAATAAAAGCTTTTCTAAAAATTGATCTTAATTGCGAATTGCGCAAAAGTAATGCCTCTATTTAAAGGAATTGGCAGAAAGAAATCTCAATCATTGTTTGTTACCCTTCAAAGCTATCCTTTTCATTTTGATAATGTAAAGAGTTGTGATTTGCAATAGCCACAGCATTGAAGCAATGCTTCCTAAATTAAATTATAAGACTTTATATGGAAGGTTGTTCCTTCCTACATCACAAATGATGTTCAAATTGCAGATGTGTGCTAGCCTTTTTGAATCAGACTTGATATATTTGGAACGGCTAGCTGGGACAGTCGTGCAGATTGGTCATTCCAATTCTAGTGATTTTGCTTGAAAAAGATTTTTGCTTCATTTTGAATAGAACCGTGAACAGGCATGAGGAATGGCGTCGTTCCTAAATGGAACGACTTGAAGGGAGATTATTTTCCAAAAAATCTAGATGAGATGGGCGTCCCATATGCCTGAATGGTCCTTCCTCCTGGAAAATCTGCTTGTTTTGGTTATGACTTATTTCATATCATTGCACATTGTTAATCTATTAATCACTCTTTTTTATTAGTTTTGGCACATCAAAACACGTGAGGGCTCAACATAACCTATTTTTTATAGGAATCGTTGCAATCATATGAGCTCTTTACTAGCTTCTGTTACAACAACAAACTATGCCTCTATAGTAGAGTGGGCAACAATGTAATTTTGAAACCCAACTGACTATTTTACCACCTAATGTAGGTACTCTTGTTGTTATCAATGTATCCAGCTATATCAGCATCCACATAACCTTGTAGCTCTAATTCTAACTTTCTAAAACATAATGTTGAATATGTAGTACCTCTCAAATATCCAAGAATCCACTTCACTGCTTCCCAATGTTGTTTTCCTAGATTGCTCGTGTACCTACTCACAACTCCCACTGCATGTGCTATGTCTGACCTTGTACACACCATGACATACATAAGACTACTAATCACTAATGCATAGGGTACCTTGGCCATGTAGTCTCACTCATCCTCCATTATAGGTGACTGATCTTTGGATAGTTTAAAGTGACTTGCCAAAGGGGTACTTACTAGCTTTGCTCCACCCATGTTGAACCTGTTGAGTACTTTCTTTACATATTCTTCTTGTGACAGCTTCAATAAACCTTTGTCTCTATCTCTAGTAATCCTCATACCAAGGATTTGTTTTGTAGCTCCCAAATTCTTCATAGCAAACCTTTGGCTCTATCTCTAGTGACTTCCAAGTTGCTGGGCAATTTGCAGTTTACTTCAAATGGGTAGCTTGCAAAACTACAAACTGGTACAATGTTCCCAATTCACATACACAATTACATAATTACACATTTTGTAATGTGAAGAGAGTTTGTTTTTCCAAGTGATGATCATTGCTGATCTTTCACAATTCCATTATCTATCATGATCTTGTACACTTCAATGTTTCCAACTCACATAAACAATTACAAATACGCAAATAAACAATTACATAATTACACATTTTGTAATGTGAAGAGAGTTTGTTTTTCCAAGTGATGATAATTGATGATCTTTTTTCACAGTCCCATTATGAAAACATACAATCTTTTTATAAAAAACATATCCAGATTTTCAATGATTAAACACATGAAACCCAATTTGTATAGGGGATACATAGCGAATCAACAAACAATGATGAAGAAACCAATCCCAAATCCTACACTTTTCAACTCTCGGATGGATTTTAAGTGAATTGGGAGCTCTTTCTCAATGATATTTTCATCTCTATTTGTGATTATTACTTTAAACCAACAACCTTTTTTCATCAAACAGCTATTGTGTATTAATTAAATCAATCAAAACGTCAAATTCAAACAACTTTTAGTCTTTAAAATTGTGATGGTTAATACTTTTTCATGGAATATTGAAACTTAAAAGAAACCAATCCCAGATCCTACATTGTTTATCACACACGTAGAGTGATTGAAAATATGGCACAAACGATGAACAACAATCACAAAAATTTCACAACCAATCTCAAGTTCTCAGCAACACAACAAAACCCTAAATAAAAAAAAAAAAAAATGTTGAATTCTCGCTATTACCTTCCTTGGAGAGAATGGTAGACTAGACGACCAACTTGACAACAAACGACAAACGACGAATGACAAGAGAAGAGAACGGCAAACTGGACGATGAATGACGAAGTTTAACAGAAGAGAAGAAGAAAACGACATATTGTTTTCCCTAAATCGATTTTCCCCAAATATTAATCGAATTGGGTATTTTGATTTTGAAATGTAAATCTACATAAGACCCCCTAGTTTTTTATGCTATTTCATTCCAACCTCGATTCCTAAATTGTTTCCTAACAAGGTACCCAAATCTTGATTTCGGTTTCGGTTCTCGGTTCCAGAACTGCGGGAATCGAAACCAGACCCATGAATTCCCAATTCCAATTTTCTAGAACCACCTAGTTTTGGTTCTACCCTTTACCCATGCTCACCCCTATATACAATGGTGCTGACAACAATTTTAGATCCTGCTCGCTGAACCCCATTTTGCAGAATGCCTTGATGTAGATAATGTTGATTGCACTTCCATTATCTATCATGATCCTGTACACTTCACTATTATCAATCTACACCATGATCACCAAAGTTATGTGATAGGGATGGTGCACCAAGTAGGCTTCTTTTTTCGTGAAGCCTATGATTGGGCTTTCTGCCTTAGGCTGCTTCAATGGCATATTTTCGAGGCTAAGGACCCGAGGTGCTGGGTCTATCCTTGCCCCATGAGCATACTTTGTGCAAGCACGCCTAATATCCCTTATGATGCTTAGTCCCCCATGGATCATTCTAACCATGTTAACCTTGACATGAGCAGACTTTTTCTGCCACTACTCTTCATGATGACCCTCTCAATCATCGTGGGTTTGTGACTTGTTCACGAACTTCTTAAGGTGACCTCTTCTGATAAGGTCCTCTATCGTGTTTTTCAGGACTTGGCACTCATTGGTGTTATGGTTGACATCCCTATGGTATATCCAGTATTGTTGGGAGTCTCTCTTATTAGGATTCTCTCTTATTACATTGCCCCTTTAACTTTCCTAGCCTGGGCAATTGCTTAGCCTCGCCTGAAACTGCAAGGGTTTCTTCGAGCAGAATGACCAAATGGGCATACACACCAAACTGATGAAAAGGCTCGTGGTCGATCCTTGGTTCTGTTCGCTATTTCTTTAGGAAGTTACACATATCCCTGCTACCTCGATCCTAGTCATTCCTTCTCTTCTTTCTTGCCCTATCATCATCTTCAGCAAGAGCACTTGTCAAGGTTTCGACATTTAGCACGGATATTGAGCTTTCTACCTGTTGGTACTTCATGGCCATCTCGTAGAAACGGGCTAGACTTACACGGTCTTCCCCTTGTAAATCTTTCCATAGCTCAGTATGTGTCTTATTCTGGCAACAAAGAGTGTCTAGATTAATTCCTCTAGTGCGTTCGTAACTTTGCCTTGCTTGATTTGGAATCTCATTAAATATGAGGTTAGTGTCTTGTCTTTCTCTTGCCTGATGTTACTGAGGTAAATCAAGGGCATTGCAGAATGCCTCCTCCCTTGGAATTGTTGGAGGTATAGCACGATGAACTGTTCTCAAGAAAAGACTGAGTTCATTGGGAACCTCTTCTACCATCTCTTCACGTCTTCAATAAAGGTGACTGTGAAGTAACGACACTTGGCGAGGTTGAAGATCTGATGCAATTCCAACAAGTCGTTGAAGGCATCTAGATGATCTCGAGGATCGCCTTTACAATCAAACTTGCTATCTAGCGATTTGAAGCCTGGCAACAGGGGTGCCCGATACACATCCTCAAAAAATGGGGAGCTGACAGCTTTTGTGGTCGTGTTGTCTTAGTGAGCCGTAAGGTTGTCAAGTATTTTTTGTACTTGACTTAGCTGCTTATTCACTTGAGGGTTTCTGGCCAGGCCTCGATTTGAGTGTTGTGTGTTAAGATGGTTCCTGAGGTCAATTGTATTCCATGAGGTCAGGAAAGTATAGAGTTCAGTTACTTGTCCTTTTCGATCGCTTTTCCCAAGCGTGCTAGCATACGATGCCATGCTATAATTGTTTGAATAATAGGTTTTATCCTAGGTTTCCGAATGTGGGAGCAAATTGGGACATCGGTTTTGAGCATTTGATTGATGTGTAGCGCACCTTGGGCGCAGGTTCATACTGGCACACCGGGCTTGGTTGTTTGCTTGCTTGGGGTGAGCAACCTTCGAACACTCTTCTTTCTCAGCCATCGAATGTTTTCCTGGCCGTTTGCCCGAGTTACTCTGACCTTGAACGTTGTGTCTTTGCACCCCACCAGTTTTTGGCTGTTGATGGTGGTAGTTGTAAAATGAATTGGAGTTGTTGCTGGCAATTTTAAGCTCCCAGCTTTGTTGGTTCCTGTTCTAAACTGCCTTTATGTCGAGCTAGTCGTCATGGTCACAAAATTAATCCTAAATATCGTAGTTAGTAGTAAGCAGGGTCGAATCCATAGGGAGCAATTACTAGCAACCTAGTGCAAATTTGAGTAACGATAATGAAATTGGCAAATTGATTAATTAAACTAAACAAACTAAATGCAAGTAATAAAAGCTTGAAATTAAAACTAATGAAGACTTTATAATAAAAACATTGCCGCTACGGTTTTGGTTCAACACGAGACCAACTCACACAATTCTCATCCACACTCTACGATCCCCTAAACCTACAAGGCAAGGTAGACCAATGAAATTGATTTCCGGCACTATAGGTATAATCTATCTTGTCTCACTCGATCACTCAAGTTCGATTGGTTAAAGACTATCATTGCATGCCGACAAACACTACAAGAGAATACCACTAGTTGGTACGCGATTAACAAATAAAATTTGTTAACACCTATTATCCAATTAACCAACTTCACAATAAATGCAACAACAATAGAAATGACATTAAATCCGAACACAATTCAATTACAATCGATGCAAAAATAATGAAAAGCAATATTCATCATTTAGTTATCTCAAACCAACGTCTATCATTCAGTAAATTCTATGAAAACATTTAATCATAATGGACAACTATATTCATCACAAATTATGCTTAAACTACATTAAAGTATCAAAATCAAACATGAAACATGAGACGAAAACAAATATAGTTCGAAACACAATACTACCAAATGTCCTGCAATCGGGCTCATCCAATTAGTCGAGAGCTGATGAGGAGATCAGTGGAGTACAATCTCGATCTCACCTACACTGTAATCGACAATCGGGAGCTCAATCGCTCATGGTGGTGTCGACGGAGGTTGGAGTGATGGAAATGAAGCTGGTCATGGCGAAGAGGAAGTAACCAACAGCGAGATGATGTGAACAAGGAGAGGAAACGACCAATGGACAGCTCGGAATACGAACAGTCGCAACTTGCCGGAATACGTTAGTTTTCCGATGGGTTTTCCGGCAAATGGTGACGGAAATGGGATCCGAAGGTACCAATGGAAAGCTTAGGTGATGGGGAGTTTGAATCAAGTCTTGGGAAGATGAAAGGTCGCCAAAAAGTGAGTGAAAACTGGCGTGGAACCTAAAAAGGTGATGGAGGATTCCGACAATTTTGGTGTTGACGGAGCTTAGAGGAAGGTGTATCTGAGTGTGGGGAAGGTAGATTGGCCACTAGGGAAGTGAAAGAGTTGTCGAAGATCACCAAAAAGTGGCCTAATGACGACTAGAAAACGAAACGCCGTCAGCAAACGCGTGAATGGCAGCGATGAGTGCAGGATAGTGATGATCGGTGCAAGGGGAAGCTGGAACGTCGTCAGAAATGGGAGAGGAAGAGTCGCCGATGGTGGACTGTAGATTGGGGTGAGCGGTGCTATTGGAATGTGACCCTTCACCTCCATTTTATACACAAAGCAGAAACATTTCTATTTGGTCCCTACATGATTGAAAAGTGACAAAATAAACCCCCTCAAAATATGACGGTTTACACCCTAAACAACATAAATGAGACAAAATCACCCATAATCCATAAACCACAACCTAATATCAACTCATACCATTTTCAAAATCATGCCAAACATGTTAAATTCATAAGAAAACATTAGAATGCGATTTTTCGTGTATAAATTCATAAATTTCTTAATTGCCTCAATATGATTTCATTTTAATCACACATAGGGTCTTTTTATCATCAAAATAGAGTCACTTTTATGACTCTAACACACTCTCCAACTTACTCTTTGCTCGTCTTTGAGTAAAGTAAAAGAAACTTTTTCAACATTCTCACAAACCATACACAACCATATTCATCAACAACCAAGGCATTCATCAAAAGATAAAGTGAAGAATTTGAACATACCAAGTAAACAACATAATCCTAAATAAAGAACTAAAATTTCTATCAAGATTTGTCTATCTCCATTCATGCTTCTCAAACACACATTTCATATTCATATCACAATGTCAAAATGTCATGCAAAACTCTCCAACTTATGTACATGCAACATAATGCTCATTTTCTACACAAGATTTTGACATATAATTTCTTTTTCATTCATCAGTTGATATTTTTTTTTTTTGCCTCAACTTCTTAAGCTTTCTAGAAGGTCCGTGTAGCGGGCTTTAGGTCAATGACTCCCAAACCAGATGACTATAAGGCACTAAGTGTAGAACACTCCTCGAACTTACTCACTCGAACCAACTAGGCTACAAGTCAAGACTTATATTATTTTATTCTTTATAAAGCTCACGATTTATGTAATGACTTATTAAGCTTTCTAGAGGACCTGTGTAACGAGCTTTAGGCCAACCGCTACCAAGCTAGATAGCTTTAGGGAATTAGGTGTAGAACACCCCTCGAGCATACTCACTCGAGCCAACTAGGCTACAAATCAAAGCTAAATCATCAAGCAACATTTAAGCACTTTTAACACACACAAGATAATAAATGAAAATTTGCTCCATGGGCATGTAAAGTATGTGGGAGACTTGCATAAGCACTAAAACACATGGCATTTATACAAAACGGTGTCTAACCACAATTATGGACAAACCTAGCACAAAACAGAACTAATAGTTCAATGTTTAAAACCATGTTCAACAAACCATGTTCAACAAACCATTTTTAAAAACCTCACAAAAACTTTCAACTAGCACCTCTATTGCTTCTAAAATGGTGATTATGCATGAATTCATGAAAAATTTAAAAAAAAATGGCTCACTTAAGTTAACTTTTACCACTTTTGGACTTACAAGAGTAAAATTCAACATATTTTCAACAAAAAACATAATCATGCCGCAAAAATTTAAACACAATCCATTCAACACACAATCTCCACAAAAGAATCATCAACAACACTCCACAAAAATATGATCAACAACATACTCTACAAAAATAAAAATCAATCAACACTACCCAACTTAAAATGTCATTGTCCTCAGTGACCCACAACTACAAACATTCTCCCCAACTTAGCGTCAAATGATCTTAAATGGAAATATGATCAATAACATTAAAATCGTCCAGCATATTTGAGAAAAAAATCTAACAATAACAGCATATAAGGTGGACAGATACAACCTGAGGAACAATGGTAGGTTGTCACCACCGGAGTTTGTGGAGCATGCGTAAACATAGCCTTCAACTAGTTAATGTGTTTCCAAACATGGCAATTCCTGCAAAGACAAAAACAACAAAAACATAAAAGCAATAAAAACATATTTACAAAGGTGGGTTGCCTCCCACAAGCGCTAAGTTTAAAGTCTTCAGCCAGACTTAGTGCACTGAAATGGCTAATATGGTTCTAACAAAGAACACTCCTCAATCACCTCTCCATCATTAATGCCATCGATATAAGGTTTAAGTCTTTGGCCATTCACCTTAAAAACTTGTCCCCTTTTTGGGTTTTGGATTTTGGATTTCAACAGTTTCGTGAGGGAAAACATTAAGAACAATAAAAGGGTCATCCCATTGTGACCGAAGCTTCCCCAAAAAGAGATGAAACTTAGAGTTAAAGAGCCACACTTTTTGATTAGGAGAGAATGACTTCCTAACAATGTGTTTATCGTGAAAAGCCTTAGTCTTCTCTTTAGAGATGCAAGAGTTCTCATAAGCTTTGTGTCTTAGCTCATCTAACTCCGAGAGTTGGAGTTTCCTATGGTTACCGGCCATGGTCATGTCAAAATTGAATTTCCTTGTGGCCCAATGTGCTCTATGTTCAAGTTTTACAGGTAAATGACATGCTTTCCCAAAAATTAACCGATAAGGGGACATGCCAATAGGGGTACGATATGCGGCTCGATAGGCCCAAAGTGCATCATTCAGATGCACTGACCAATCCTTACGATCGAGCCATACCATTTTCTCTAAGATAGTCTTCATTTCCCTATTAGCATGTTCCACTTATCCACTAGTTCGAGGGTGATAAGGTGTGGCAACTCGATGGGTGATTGAATACTTTTTCAGTAGTGAGCCAAAGTGCCTATTGGTGAAATACGAACCACCATCACTGATGATGGCACGCGGGTGACCGAAACGACTAAATATGTGCGATTGAACAAAGTTGACGACCACCCTGTGATCATTGGTCCTAGTGGCAATGGCTTCTACCCACTTAGACACATAATCCACTACAAGCAAGATATATTCAAAGCCAAAAGATGAGGGAAATAGACCCATGAAATCAATACCCCACACATCAAACGCTTCCACAATCAAAATAGGATTAAAGGGCATCATATCTCGTCTACCAATATTCCTTACTTTCTGACATGAAGTACAAGCACGATAATAAAAGAATGCATCACAAGAAAGAGTGGGCCAATAAAAACCACACTGGAGGATCTTTAAAGCAGTCCTCTTGCCGCTGTAATGACCACCACAAGCATAAGAATGACAAAATGCAAATACACTACTGAACTCGTGGTTGGGAACACATCTCCTTAACAATCTGATCAGCACACACCCTGAAAAGGTCGAGTCTTCCCAAAAATAATGTTTGATGGTTGCAAAGAAATGATCTTTCTAAGTTTTGGTCCACCCTAATGGTAATTGTCCTACGACCAGGTAATTGACTATATGGGCATACCAAGGTGCTTTGGATTGGGATATTGCGAATAGTTGCTCATTCGGGAAAGAGTCATTCAAACATTGACCAAGGACATACTCTGTAAAAAGTCAAGACAAGTATCACTACCTTTTTTATCTTTGATTTCTAGATCAAACTCTTGCAACAACAGAATTCATCGAACTAGTCTAGGTTTAGTGTCTTTCTTGTCTAACAAATACCTAACTGCAACGTAGTCTGTAAAGACAACTATCCTAGACCCAAGAATGTAAGGTCCGAAACTTATCAAGGGAGAGCACTACTACAAGCAATTCCTTCTCGGTAGTGGTGTAATTGCATTGAGCATCGGAGAGGGTCTTGCTTGCGTAGTAGATCACAACGAGCCTTTTATTCACCTGTTGGCCAAGGACTGCACCAATGGCATAGTTCGACGCGTCACACATCATTTCAAAAGGTAGATTCCAATCAGAAGGTTGTATGATGGGTGTTGTGGTCAATGCTTCTTTCAAAATGGTAAAGGCAATCATACAAGAATCATAAAAAACAAATAGCACATCTTTAGCAAGCAAATCACACAAAGGCTTAGAGATCTTGCTAAAATTCTGGATGAAACACCTATAAAATCTTGCACAGCCTAGGAAAGATCTTATTTGTTTGACCGACAAAGGTGGTGGCAGTTGAGAAATCAACTCCACTTTTGCCTTATCCACTGTTATCCCATTCTTGAAACTACATGACCTAAGACAATTCCCTCTTGAACCATGAAATGGCTCTTCTCCCAACTAAGAACAAGATTTGTTTCTTTACATCGTTTCAACACCAACTCAAGTTTTTCGAGATAATCATCAAAACATGTACCAAACACAGAAAAATCATCCATGAAGACTTCAAGGAATTGACCCACCATGTCAGAAAATATCGATAACATGCACCTTTGAAATGTTGCCGGTGCATTGCATAACCCGAAGGGCATATGACGAAAGGCAAACGTACAAAAAGGACATGTGAACATGGTCTTTTCCTGGTCTTTGGGGGCAACTGGTACTTGGTTATATCCAGAATAGCCATCCAGAAAACAATAGAAAGCCTGTCCTGCAAGTTTTTCTAAGATTTGGTCAATAAATAGGAGCGAGAAATGATCCTTCCTAGTGGCTAGATTGAGCTTCCTATAATCAATGCAAACTCTCCATCCTGTAGGAGTATTGGTAGGAATTCGCTCACCTCTTTCATTTTCAACAACGGTGAGGCCACTCTTTTTAGGTACAACATGGGTCGGACTCACCCATTGGTTGTTGGATATGGGGTAGATGATACCCGTATTAAGCCATTTAATCACCTCTTTCTTCACCACATCCTTCATGTTCGGGTTTTACCTTCTTTAAGATTCATGCATCGGTTTAGCATTCTTTTTATAAAATATACGATGCCTGCACAAAGAAAAGCTAATCCCTCACAAATCGGCTACCAACCAACAGATTGCTTCCTTATGTGCTATCAAGACCGCCACTAATCTCTCCTTTTGCTCACTATCTAAGTTGGCAGTAATGATCACAGGTAAGGTCTTGTTGGGTCCCAGGAAAACATACTTGAGAGTATCAGGCAAGGCCTTCAACTCTAAGACTGGTGGAGACTCAATTGACATCGTCTGTGTCGTCTTAGACAAAGGTGGTAAGGGTTCATACTTGATGTTCCAAGGTTGACGCTGTAGAGTGGGTGACCTATCCATATACACACTAACCTCCTGAATCTCAGACACGACACTCAAGCTATATATATCCTCAATAGACGGATTCATAAGAGTGTAAATCGCATCATCACATAACATCTATGGGGCGTGAGCCTCCACTAGACTGTCAATAGCATCAACCATGAAACACTCGTTATCTTCCTTACGCATAGGCCCTAAACCAGCATTAAACACATTAAGTCTCAGTTTCCTATTCCCAAAAGACACTTCCATCTCTCATGATCTACAATTAATGCAAGCGTTTGCCGTTGCTAGAAAAGGTCTCCCTAAAATAATCAGTGGCATACTTCCACTGCTCGTATACTTCATGTCTACGACAAGAAAATCCACCAGAAAATATAGCTCCTCAACCTTAACTAACACGTCCTCAATTAGGCCCCTAGGCATTTTGACCGATCGATCAGCTAACTACAGTATGACTTCAGTAGACTTGAGCTCACCTAAGTTAAACTGTTCATACACGAAAATAGGTAATAAGTTCACGCTCGCCCCTAAGTCTAAGAGTGCTCTCTCAATCGTGACATTACCTATCCTCCAAGATCCTTTAACTTCGGGGGAAGGCAGTTTGAGACAACTGTACTTACATTTTTTGGTAAATGTACAGTCTTGGTTGTGTAAGATTTCATTCGCCTCTTTTGCGTGCATAAGTCTTTGAGGAATTTGGCATAAGCAAGTACTTGCTTAATGACATCTAAGAGTGGAATGTTAATATGTACCTACTTAAATAACTCAACCATTTCCTCCATCCTAGCGCTTTTCCTAGTAGTGGAAACATTTGGGAGCTCTAAGCACTGAGGAAAAGGTACTCTCGGTATGTACGATGCAGGGGATGGTTCATTCTCCTCAACTTTCTCCTTACCCGGTCTCTAAACGCTTGACTCTACAAGTGGCTTACTCTCACTCTTTTTGGCTTTGTCTCTACCTAGACTTTCCTTTTCTCCACCCTAGACTTTTACTTCCCTCTCAGGCCTAATTAGCTCTCAGTCACGCCGAAGACTTATTCTCTCATATTGACTACTTCGGCTATTTAACCAATCTGGGTTTCTAGCTTACTAATGGATTGGGAATGAGAATGTAGAAGTTGGGTATTCTTCTCTAAATCTTGGAAGCTAGCATTCATGTCAGCTTTTTGCTCCACCATGGTTTGGAGCATTTGAGCCATCATTGATTCTAGTGAATCGAGCACTGGAGTGGGCTGCTGAACAGGAGGTGGGATCCTAGGTTGGATAGGTGATTGGATTGAAGGTTGTTCCCTATAATTGCCTTGTTGGTTGGAAGGATTGTTCCTGTATGGCATATTATTGGGGACATTCTGAGGTGGTCATGGCTTCCATGAAAAATTAGGGTGGTTACGCCACCCAGGATTTTACGTGTTCGAGTACGGATCGTTCCATCTCTAGAAACCTTGTACAACCTGCACTTGCTCCTCAAAATGGTCGGGAGCGGGTTCCTCAATTGGATGGTCAAGAGTGGAATGCATGGCAAAAACATCCTGGTTCACCCTATTCTAAGATAATTGTGTAGAAGGGTTGCCTTTGTATAGATACAAACTTGTCAAACCAGTGGGCCAACGCCTCTAGCTTAGAACTAATGTCATCTAACCTTTTCCCAATTGGACTAAAAATAAGAAAAATAAAATAAAGTTAAAAGAATTTGACAATCGGGTCGCGCCAAATCTTTAATGCTAACAACACGCTGCAATGTTTTCCCAATTGCAATCTTCTTGCAAAACAAAAACAAACACAAATAAAACTATTCCAATGAAAATAAAATGAAAATGAAATAAAACAAAGTAAAATGAAATTATGCAAACAACCTAAAAAGAAAATAATTAACAAAAGATGCAAAGGGACAAACTAAAAGGAATACAAAAATTAAACACTCAACCAAACAAAACAATTCACCCAAACAAATAATCACTACAAAGAAAATAACACAAACAAAAACAACTAAGATAAACCTAGAGTAAAAACTAATGACTACCCAAACGCACAAAGTCGAAAGCAAATTGCTCCCCAGCAACGGCACCAAAATGTTTTCGAGCCGGTCATCACGGTCGGAAAATTAATCATAAATACCGTAGTTAGCGGTAAGTAGGGTTGAATCCACAGGGAGCAATAACTAGCAACCTAGTGTAAATTTGCGTAACGATAATGAAATTGGCAAATTGATTAATTAAACTAAACAAACTAAATGCAAATAACAAAAGCTTAAAATTAAAACTAATGAAGACCTTCTAATAAAAACGTTGCCGCTATGGCTTTGGTTCGACACGAGACCAACTCACACAATTCTCATCCACACTCTACGATCCCCTAAACCTACAAGGCAAGGTAGACCAATGAAATGGCTTTCCGGCACTCTAGGTATAATCTATCCTGTCTCACTCGGTCACTTAAGTTTGATTGGTTAAAGACAATCATTGAATGCCGACAAATACTACAAGACAATACCACTAGTTGTATGCGATTAACAAATACAATTTGTTAACACGTATCATCCAATCAACCAACTTCACAATAAATGCAATAACAGTAGAATAGATATTAAATCTGAACATAACTCAATTCCAATCGATGCGAAGTAATGAAAAGCAATATTCATCATTTAATTATCTCAAACCAACGTCTATCATTCAGTAAGTTCTACGAAAACATTTAATCACAATGGACAACTATATTCATCATAAATTATGCTCAAACTACATTAAACTATCAAAATCAAACATTAAACGAAAACAAATATAGTTTGAAACACAATACTATCAAATGTCCTACAATCGGGCTCATCTAACTAGTCGAGAGCTGATGAGGAGAGCAGTGGAGACAATCTCGATCTCGCCTACACCGTAACAGGCAACTAGGAGCTCAACCGCTCATGGTGGTGTCGATGGAGGTTGGAGCGATGGAAACGAAGCTGGTCATGGCAAAGAGGAAGTAACCGACTGCGAGATGATGCGAAGAAGGAGTGGAAACGACCAATCGACAGCCCGTAATACGAACAGTCGCAACTCGTCGGAATACGTTAGTTTTCTAATGGATCTTCTAGCAAATGGTGGCAGAAATTGGATCCGAAGGTACCAATGGAAAGTTTAGGTGATGGGGAGTTCGTATCAGGTCCTAGGGAGATGAAAAGTCACCGAAAGTGAGTGAAAATTGGCATGGAACCTGAAAAGGCGATGGTGGATTCTGGCGATTTTGGCATTGACGGAGCTTAGAGGAAGGTGTATCTGAGTGTGGGGAAGGTAGATCGGCAACCAAGGAAGTGAAAAAGTCATCGAAGATCGCCAAAAAGTGGCCCAAAGTCGACTGGAAGACAAAACATTGCCAACAAACGCATGAATGGCGGCGGTGAGTGCGGGATGGTGATGATCGGTGCAAGGGGAAGCTGGAACGTCGTTGGAAATGGGAGAGGAAGAGTCGCCAATGGTGGACTTTAGATTGGGGTGAGCGGCGCTGTTGGAATGTGACTGCACTTCCTTTTTATACACAAAGTGAAAACTTTTCATTTAGTCCCTGCATGATTGAAAAGTGACAAAATAAACCCACTAAAAATATGACGGTTTACCCCCTAAACAACATAGATAAGACAAAATCACCCCTAATCCATAAACCACAACCTAATATCAACTCATACCATTTCCAAAATCATTCCAAACATGTTAAATTCATAAGAGAACATTAGAATGCGATTTTTCGTGAATAAATTCATAAATTTCTTAATTGCCTCAATATAATTTCATTTTATTCACACATAGGGTCTTTTTATCATTAAAATAGAGTCACTTTCATGACTCTAACACTTTAGGCCTGCCACCTCTTGCTACAACCCTTGTAATGCATTGGCAAGTGACCTCAGCATGTCCATCATCTAGTCAGTCTCAAGGATGGATGACGTTTTAGCCCCTTGCTGAGTCACTAGTGGAGCAATTAGTGGGCGAGTCTACTTGGTCCTTTGGTCAACTTCTTAGTGGCCAAGCTCACACTCCTTAGCATGATTAATGACACTTTTGGACCTAGTAAGTGTCATTAGGGGTGGGTGGGTCCGAGTACCCGCCCAAAATGGAAGGAACCAAAACCAGTCGGTTCCTAGGAGCTTGAACTAGAGTCATAACCTATAACACCAATTTTTTGGTTCGAGTACTTGAGAAATTTCATTTTCCCCTAGAAGTTTAAATAACAAAAAAAAAAAAAAAAAAAAAAAAAAAAAACCCTTATAAACTTATAAATAAACCCCCCTTTGCCTGAGTTATTTAGATCTTGAACCTCGCATCATTGCACCCCACCAGTTTTTGGCTACCATCAACTGGAGTTGTGGCTTGTCATTGGCAGTTTTAAGCTCCCAGCTTTGCTAGTTCCCATTCCGAACCTCTTTTATGCTTGCCACCTCTTGCTGCAACCCTTGTAATGCGTCGACGAGTGACCTCAGCATGTCCATCATCTAAGCAGTCTCCGGGATGGATGATGTTCTAGTCGCTTGCTAAGTCGCTAGCGGAGCAATCTGTGGGCGAGTCTGTCTAGCCCTCTGGTCAACTTCCTAATGGCCAAGCTCACTCTCCTTAACATGATTAATGGCCATGATTACTAGGTCATTAACCCACCCGAAATGGAAGGAATCGAAACCGATCGGTTCTTGGGATTTAGAACCAGAACTAGAAAATATAACACCAATTCCAGTTCTGAGTAACTAGAAAAATTATTTTTACCCCCTAGAAGTTTAAAAATGACAAAAAAACCCTTCAAAATTAAAAATACCCCCCCTCCCCCTAGTCCCTCCACACACACACACACACACACACACACACACACATGGGACCTGTTAACAAAAAATAAAATTACAAATACATTATATAGCCTTCAAGCCCTCCAACTCCAATTCAACTTTATGGAAACTAAGAATTTCACATTACAAATTACAATAATCCGTTGATAAATCGAAAATTCAAAATTAAAAACTCCAAACTTAAAATGATGAAATTACATAACATATAAAATAAGTAACATAACAATTAACAACATTCAAATATGAATAATTGAAAATATCTCATGCTCCATGCTCTAAATTGCTTGCGTCACGTGCATTAATTTCTTCAAAATAAATACAAGAAAGTCAATTGGTAAGTTCAAAATATTGAATATAATTATCTGAGAATAAACTAACTAAATATGAATATAAAAGATTGATATTAGGAAGCTACCTGAGTCATAATTGTATTAAGATTGATATTAACTAAATATGAATATAAATTAACTATATATGTATATATATAGGCAGCTTGAGGCTTGAGCCAATATTAATTGAATTAAGATTATAAATGATAATCAAATATTTTGTTGAGTGTTCATATCAATACCAATAATGAAAGGAACATTGAGCCATGTGCTTCAATGTCTCCTTGTCTTTATTTAATTTTATTGCATATATTTAAGCCATGTTCTTCGAATTCCATATATTTTATTGCATGCTATAATTGACTTCAACAAAACAGATAAACATTACATTACATGCTCTTTGATTTCATCAATATATTGGTAGATTAATTGCATGCAGTAATGGGCAAATGGAAAACTGTAATTTTATATTAAAAACAGTTAATTAACGTATTTTTGCCCTTCAAAATTAATCCAATGCACAACCTTACTCTTAAATACACTTTTTTTTTCTTATTACATTTGTTTCTATCCTAGCGTAATATCAAGGTCAAACTCAACTGTAACTCTCTTCCGGTTACACCAAATTGTTTAGTGTCCAAGTTCACAGTTTTGTTCAAGTATCATAAATATTAGTACACTTCCCATGTATTTCTAACAAACCACAACTAACACAATTGCACAAAGTAAGTTCTTTTTGTATAACTCAAAAATGGATTTGCTGCACTAAACTGAAGAACTCTATCTTCTCATACACAAGTCAAGACAGCCCCATTTAGTGAAATCCTTTTACTTAATCAATTATGCATTTGCTCTCATTTTATCAAACACTTTATATGCTGATTCATATCTTCAAAGGACTTCACATACAAAAAGCACATATCTAAATCCCACCATTTATTCTGTTAGGATCCCACATTGAGAGGGAAAAAGAGTGGACATGTGGTTTATAAGGGCTTAGGCGGGTACCTTCCTTTGGCAAACCGATTTTCCAACGAGAGTTATACCCAAATCCATAAAAGGACCACTGTCCAACCCAGTTCTTATCAAAGGCCCCCTACCTAGCTCAATTTTTATTAATTTGGGAGTGGATTCCTATCATATTCATATCCAAATAAACAGTAGAACTTTGATCCAACATCAACAACCAAGAACAAAGCTTGAACAGAAACTTGCCTTCTTCTCTAATTACATTCAGTAGGAGTTTTTTTTTTTTTTTTTTTATCATGATCTTGTACACTTCAATGTTTTCCAACTCACATAAACAATTACAAATACGCAAATAAACAATTACATAATTACACATTTTGTAATGTGAAGAGAGTTTGTTTTTCCAAGTGATGATAATTGATGATCTTTTTTCACAGTCCCATTATGAAAACATACAATCTTTTTATAAAACATATCCAGATTTTCAATGATTAAACACATGAAACCCAATTTGTATAGGGGATACATAGCGAATCAACAAAAATGATGAAGAAACCAATCCCAAATCCTACACTTTTCAACTCTCGGATGGATTTTAAGTGAATTGGGAGCTCTTTCTCAATGATATTCTCATCTCTATTTGTGATTATTACTTAAAACCAAACCTTTTTTCATCAAACAGCTATTGTGTATAATTAAATCAATCAAAACTCAAATTCAAACAACTTTTAGCTTTAAAATTGTGATGGTTAATACTTTTCATGGAATATTGAAACTTAAAAGAACCAATCCCATCCTACATTGTTTATCACACACGTAGAGTGATTGAAAATATGGCACAAACGATGAACAACAATCACAAAAATTTCACAACCAATCTCAAGTTCTCAGCAACAAACAAAACCCTAAATAAAAAAAAAAAATGTTGATTCTCGCTATTACCTTCCTTGGAGAGAATGGTAGACTAGACGACCAACTTGACAACAAACACAACGACGAATGACAAGAGAAGAGACGGCAAACTGGACGATGAATGACGAAGTTTAACAGAAGAGAAGAAAAAACCATATTGTTCCCTAATCGATTTCCCCAATATTAATCGAATTGGGTATTTTGATTTTGAAAGTAAATCTACATAAACCCCCTAGTTTTTTATGCTATTTCATTCCAACCTCGATTCCTAAATTGTTTCCTACAAGGTACCCAAATCTGATTCGGTTTCGGTTCTCGGTTCCAGAACTGCGGGAATCGAAACCAACCCATGAATCCCAATTCCAATTTTCTAGAACCACCTAGTTTTGTTCTACCCTTTACCCATGCTCACCCCTATATACAACGTGCTGACAACAATTTTAGATCCCGCTCACTGAACCCCATTTTGTAGAATGCCTCGATGTAGATAATGTTGATTGCACTTCCATTATCTATCATGATCCTGTACACTTCACTATTCTCAATCTACACCATGATCACCAAAGTTATGCGATGGGAATGGTGCACCAGGTAGGCTTCTTCTTTTGTGAAGCCTATGATTGGCTTTTTGCTTAGGCTGCTTCAATGGCCATTTTCGAGGCTAAGGACTTGAGGTGCTAGGTTTGTCCTTGCCCCCTGAGCATACTGGTGAGCACCCTAATGTCCCTTACATGCTTGGTCCCCAATGGATCATTCTGACCATGTTACCTTGACATAGCAGACTTTTTCTGCCACTACTCGTCATGATGACCCTCTCAATCATCATGGGTTCGTGACTTGTCCACGAACTCTTAGGTGACCTCTTCTGATAAGGTCCTCTATCACATTTTTCAGGACGTGGCACTCATTGGTGTTATGGTTGACATCCCTATGGTATATCCGTATTGTTGGGAGTCTCTCTTATTAGAAGTCTCTCTTATTACATTGCCCCTTTAACTTTCCTAGCCTGGGTAACTACTTAGCCTCGCTTGAAACGGCAAGGTTTCTTCGAGCAGAATGACCAAAAGGGTATACACCCAAACCGATGAAGAGGCTTGTGGTCTATCCTTCGTTATGTTCGTTGTTTCTTTAGAAGTTACCATTCGCTGCTACCGATCTTGGTCATTCCTTCTATTCTCTCCTACCCTATCATCATCTTCAGTAAGAGCACTTGTCGAGGTTTTGACTTTAGCACGGAGATCGGGCTTTCTACCTGTTGGTACTTCATGGCCATCTCGTAGAAACGGGCTAGACTTACACGTCTTCCCCTTGAATCTTTCATAGCTCGTTATTGTCTTATTCTGGGAACAAAGAGTGTCCAGTCATTTCTCTGGTGCATTCGTAACTTTGCCTTGCTCGATTTGGAATCTCATTAAATATGAGGTTAGTGTCTTGTCTTTCTCTTGCCTGATGTTACTGAGGTAAATCAAGGGCTTGCAGAATGCCTCCTCCTTGGAATGTTTGGAGGTATAGCACGATAACTGTTCTCAAGAAAAGACTGAGTTCATTGGGAACCTCTTCTACCACTCTCTTCACGTCTTCAATAAAGGTGACTGTGAAGTACGACCTTGGCGAGGTTGAAGATCTGATGCAATTCCAACAAGTCGTTGAAGGCATCTAGATAGATCTCGAGGATCGCCTTTACAATCAAACTTCTATCTACGCTTTGAAGCCTGGCAACAGGGTGCCCATACACATCCTCAAAAAATGGGGAGCTGACAGCTTTTGTGGTCGTGTTGTCTTAGTGAGCCGTAAGGTTGTCAAGTATTTTTTGTACTTGACTTAGCTGCTTATTCACTTGAGGGTTTCTGGCCACCTCGATTTGAGTGTTGTTTGTGAAGATGGTTCCTGAGGTCAATTGTATTCCATAAGGTCAAGAAATATAGAGTTTAGTTCCTTGTCCTTTCGATCGCTTTTCCAAGTGTGCTAGCATACGATGACATGCTATAATTGCTTGAATAAGAGGTTTTATCCTAGGTTTCCGAATATGGGCAAATCACACATCGATTTGAGCATTTGATTGACGTGTAGCGCAACCTTGGGCGCAGGTTCATACTGGCACACCGGGCTTGGTTGTTTGCTTGCTTGGGTAGCAACCTTCGAACCTCTTCTTTCTCAGCCATCAAATGTTTTCCTGGCCGTTTGCCTGATTACTCTGACCTTGAACCTTGTGACTTTGCACCCCACCAGTTTTTGGCTGTTGATGTGGTAGTTGTAAAATGAATTGGAGTTGTTGCTGGCAATTTAAGCTCCCACTTTGTTGGTTCCTGTTCTAAACTGCCTTTATGTCGAGCTAGTCGTCATGGTCACAAAATTAATCCTAAATTCGTAGTTAGTAGAACAGGGTCGAATCCATAGGGAGCAATTACTAGCAACCTAGTGCAAATTTGAGTAACGATAATGAAATTGGCAAATTGATTAATTAAACTAAACAAACTAAATCAAGTAATAAAGCTTGAAATTAAAACTAATGAAGACTTTAAATAAAAACATTGCCGCTACGGTTTTGGTTCAACACGAGAACCAACTCACACATCTCATCCCCACTCTACGATCCCTAAACCTACAAGGCAAGGTAGACCAATGAAATTGATTTCCGGCACTATAGGTATAATCTATCTTGTCTCACTCGATCACTCAAGTTCGTGGTTAAAGACTATCATTGCATGCCGACAAACACTACAAGAGAATACCACTAGTTGGTACGCATTACAAATAAAATTTTGTTACACCTATTATCCAATTACCACCTCACAATAAATGCAACAACATAGAAATGACATTAAATCCGAACACAATTCAATTACATCGATGCAAAAATAATGAAAAGCAATATCTCATTTAGTTATCTCAAACCAACGTCTATCATTCAGTAAATTCTATGAAACATTTAATCATAATGACAACTATATTCACACAAATTATGCTTAAACTACATTAAAGTATCAAAATCAAACATGAAACATAGACGAAAACAATATAGTTCAACACAATACTACCAAATGTCCTGCAATCGGGCTCATCCATTATTCGAGAGCTGATAGGAATCAGTGGAGTACATCTCGATCTCACCTACACTGTAATCGACAATCGGGAGCTCAATCGCTCATGGTGGTGTCGACGGAGGTTGGATTGATGGAAATGAAGCTGGTCTGGCGAAGAGAGTAACCAACAGCGAGATGATGTGAACAAGGAGAGGAAAGACCCATGGACACTCGGAATACGACAGCTCGCAACTTGCCGGAATACGTTAGTTTTCCGATGGTTTTCCGGCAAATGGTGACGGAAATGGATCCGAAGGTACCAATGGAAAGCTTAGGTGATGGGGAGTTTGAATCAAGTCTTGGGAAGATGAAAGGTCGCCAAAAAGTGAGTGAAAACTGGCGTGGAACCTAAAAGGTGATGGAGGATTCCGACAATTTTGGTGTTGACGGAGCTTAGAGAAGGTGTTCTGAGTGTGGGAAGGTAGATTGGCCACTAGGGATGAAAGAGTTGTCGAAGATCACCAAAAAGTGGCCTAATGACGACTAGAAAACGAAACGCCGTCGCAAACGCGTGAATGGCAGCGATGAGTGCAGGATAGTGATATCGGTGCAAGGGGAAGCTGAACGTCGTCAAAATGGGAGAGAGAGTCGCCGATGGTGGACTGTAGATTGGGGTGAGCGGTTGCTATTGGAATGTGACCCTTCACCTCCATTTTATACACAAGCAGAAACATTTCTATTTGGTCCCTACATGATTGAAAAGTGACAAAATAAACCCCCTCAAATATGACGGTTACACCCTAAACAACATAAATGAGACAAAAACCCCATCCATAAACCACAACCTAATATCAACTCATACCATTTTCAAAATCATGCCAAACATGTTAATTCATAAGAAAACATTAGAATGCGATTTTTCGTGTATATTCATAAATTTCTTAATTGCCTCAATATGATTTCATTTAATCACACATAGGGTCTTTTTATCATCAAAATAGAGTCACTTTTATGACTCTAACACACCTCCCACTTACTCTTTGCTCTCTTTGAGTAAAGTAAAAGAAACTTTTTCAACATTCTCACAAACCATACACAACCATATTCATCAACAACCAAGGCTTTCATCAAAAGATAAAGTGAAGAATTTGAACATACCAAGTAAACAACATAATCCTAAATAAAGAACTAAAATTTCTATCAGATTGTCTATCTCCATTCATGCTTCTCAAACACACATTTCATATTCAATCACAATGTCAAAATGTCATGCAAAACTCTCCAACTTATGTACATGCAACATAATGCTCATTTTCTACACAATTTTGACATATAATTTCTTTTTCATTCATCAGTTGATATTTTTTTTTTTTGCCTCAACTTCTTAAGCTTTCTAGAAGGTCCGGGTAGCGGGCTTTAGGTCAATGACTCCCAAACCAGATGACTATAGGCACTAAGTGTAGAACACTCCTCGAACTTCCTCACTCGAACCAACTAGGCTACAAGTCAACTATATTATTTTATTTTATAAAGCTCACGATTTATGTAATGACTTATTAGCTTTCTAGAGGACCTGTGTAACGAGCTTTAGGCCAACCGCTACCAAGCTAGATAGCTTTAGGGAATTAGGTGTAGAACACCCCTCGAGCATACCCACTCGAGCACACTAGGCTACAAATCAAAGCTAAATCATCAAGCAACATTTAAGCACTTTTAACACACACAAGATAATAAATGAAAATTTGCTCCATGGGCATGTAAAGTATGTGGGAGACTTGCATAAGCACTAAAACACATGGCATTTATCAAAACGTGTCTAACCACAATTTGACAAACCTAGCACAAAACAGAACTATAGTTCAATGTTTAAAACCATGTTCAACAAACCATGTTCAACAACCATTTTTAAAAACCTCACAAAAACTTTCAACTAGCACCTCTATGCTTCTAAAATGGTGATATGCATGAATTCATGAAAAATTTAAAAAAAAATGGCCACTTAAGTTAACTTTTACCACTTTTGGACTTAAGAGTAAATTCAACATATTTTCAACAAAAACATAATCATCCGCAAATTTAAACACAATCCTCAACACACATCTCCACAAAAGAATCATCAACAACACTCCACAAAAATATGATCAACAACATACTCTACAAAAATAAAAATCAATCAACACTACCCAACTTAAAATGTCATTGTCCTCAGTGACCCACAACTACAAACATTCTCCCCAACTTAGCGTCAAATACTTAAATGGAATATGATCAATAACATTAAAATCGTCCGCATATTTGAGAAAATCTACAATAACAGCATATAAGGTGGACAGATACAACCTGAGGAACAATGGTAGGTTGTCACCACCGAGTTGTGGAGCATGCGTAAACATAGCCTTCAACTAGTTAATGTGTTTCCAAACATGGCAATTCCTGCAAAGACAACAACAAAAACATAAAAGCAATAAAAACATATTTACAAGGTGGGTTGCCTCCCACAAGCTAAGTTTAAAGTCTTCAGCCAGACTTAGTGCACTGAAATGGCTAATATGGTTCTAACAAAGAACACTCCTCAATCACCTCTCCTCATTAATGCCATCGATATAAGGTTTAAGTCTTTGGCCATTCACCTTAAAACTTGTCCCCTTTTTGGGTTTTGGATTTTGGATTTCAACAGTTTCGTGAGGGAAAACATTAAGAACAATAAAGGGTCATCCCATTGTGACCGAATGCTTCCCAAAAAGAGATGAAACTTAGAGTTAAAGAGCCACACTTTTGATTAGGAGAGAATGACTTCCTAACAATGTGTTTATCGTGAAAAGCCTTAGTCTTCTCTTTAGAGATGCAAGTTTCTCATAAGCTTGTGTTCTTAGCTCATCTACTCCGAGAGTTGGAGTTTCCTATGGTTACCGCCATGTGTCATGTCAAATTGAATTTCCTTGTGGCCCAATGTGCTCTATGTTCAAGTTTTACAGGTAAATGACATCTTTCCCAAAAATTAACCGATAAGGGGACCGCAATAGGGGTACGATTGCGGCTCGATAGGCCCAAAGTGCATCATTCAGATGCACTGACCAATCCTTACACGAGCCACCATTTTCTCTAAGATAGTCTTCATTTCCCTATTAGCATGTTCCACTTATCCACTAGTTCAGGGTGATAAGGTGTGGCAACTCGATGGGTGATTGATACTTTTTCAGTAGTGAGCCAAAGTGCCTTTGGTGAAATACGAACCACCATCACTGATGTGGCACGCGGGTGACCGAAACGACTAATATGTGCATTGAACAAGTTGACGACCACCCTGTGATCATTGGTCCTAGTGGCAATGGCTTCTACCCACTTAGACACATAATCCACTACAAGCAAGATATATTCAACCAAAAGATGAGGGAAATAGACCCATGAAATCATACCCCACACATCAAACGCTTCCACAATCAAATAGGATTAAAGGGCATCATTCTCGTCTACCAATATTCCTTACTTTCTGACATGAAGTACAAGCACGATAATAAAAGAATGCATCACAAGAAAGATGGGCCAATAAAAACCACACTGGAGGACTTTAAAGCATCCTCTTGCCGCGTGTAATGACCACCACAAGCATAAGAATGACAAAATGCAATACACTACTGAACTCGTGGTTGGGAACACATCTCCTTAACAATCTGATCAGCACACACCCTGAAAAGGTCGGTCTTCCCAAAATAATGTTTGATGGTTGCAAAGAAATGATCTTTCTAAGTTTTGTCCACCCTAATGGTAATTGTCCTACGACCAGGTAATGACTATATGGCATACCAAGGTGCTTTGGATTGGATTGCGAATAGTTGCTCATTCGGGAAGAGTCATTCAAACATTGACCAAGGACATACTCGTAAAAAGTCAAGACAAGTATCACTACCTTTTTTATCTTTGATTTCTAGATCAAACTCTTGCAACAACAGAATTCATCGAACTAGTCTAGGTTTAGTGTCTTTCTTGTCTAACAAATACCTAACTGCAACGTAGTCTGTAAAGACAACTATCCTAGACCCAAGAATGTAAGGTCCGAAACTTATCAAGGGAGCACTACTACAAGCAATTCCTTCTCGGTAGTGGTGTAATTGCATTGAGCATCGGAGAGGGTCTTGCTTGCGTAGTAGATCACAACGAGCCTTTTATTCACCTGTTGGCCAGGACTGCACCAATGGCATAGTTCGACGCGTCACACATCATTTCAAAAGGTAGATTCCAATCAGAAGGTTGTATGATGGGTGTTGTGGTCAATGCTTCTTTCAAAATGGTAAAGGCAATCATACAAGAATCAAAAAACAAATAGCACATCTTTAGCAAGCAAATCACACAAAGGCTTGAATCTTGCTAAAATTCTGGATGAAACACCTATAAAATCTTGCACAGCCTAGAAAGATCTTATTGTTTGACCGACAAGGTGGTGGCAGTTGAGAAATCAACTCCACTTTTGCCTTATCCACTGTTATCCCATTCTTGAAACTACATACCTAAGACATTCCCTCTTGAACCATGAAATGGCTCTTCTCCCAACTAAGAACAAGATTTGTTTCTTTACATCGTTTCAACACCAACTCAAGTTTTTCGGATAATCTCAAAACATTACCAACACAAAAATCATCCATGAAGACTTCAAGGAATTGACCCACCATGTCAGAAAATATCGATAACTGCACCTTTGAAATGTTGCCGGTGCATTGCTAACCCGAAGGGCATATGACGAAAGGCAAACGTACAAAAGGACATGTGAACATGGTCTTTTCCTGGTCTTTGGGGGCAACTGGTACTTGGTTATATCCAAATAGCCATCCAGAAAACAATAGAAAGCCTGTCCTGCAAGTTTTTCTAAATTGGTCAAATAGGAGCGAGAAATGATCTTCCTAGTGGCTAGATTGAGCTTCCTATAATCAATGCAAACTCTCCATCCTGTAGAGTATTGGTAGGAATTCGCTCACCTCTTTCATTTTCAACAACGTGAGGCCACTCTTTTTAGGTACATGGGTCGGACTCACCCATTGGTTGTTGGATATGGGGTAATGATACCCGTATTAAGCCATTTAATCACCTCTTTCTTCACCACATCCTTCATGTTCGGTTTTACCTTCTTTAAGATTCATGCATCGGTTTAGCATTCTTTTTATAAAATATACGATGCCTGCACAAAGAAAAGCTAATCCCACAAATCGGCTACCAACCACAGATGGCTTCCTTATGTGCATCAACCGCCACTAATCTCTCCTTTTGCTCACTATCTAAGTTGGCAGTAATGATCACAGGTAAGGTCTTGTTGGGTCCCAGGAAAACATACTTGAGAGTATCAGGCAAGGCCTTCACTCTAAGACTGGTGGAGACTCAATTGACATCGTCTGTGTCGTCTTAGACAAAGGTGGTAAGGGTTCATACTTGATGTTCCAAGGTTGACGCTGTAGAGTGGTGACCTATCCATATACACACTAACCTCCTGAATCTCAGACACGACACCAACTATATATATCCTCAATAGACGGATTCATAAGAGTGTAAATCGCATCATCACATAACACTATGGGCGTGAGCCTCCACTAGACTGTCAATAGCATCAACCATGAACACTCGTTATCTTCCTTACGCATAGGCCCTAAACCAGCATTAAACACATTAAGTCTCAGTTTCCTATTCCCAAAAGACACTTCCATCTCTCATGACTACAATTAATGCAAGCGTTTGCCGTTGCTAGAAAAGGTCTCCCTAAATAATCATGGCATACTTCCACGCTCGTATACTTCATGTCTACCAAGAAAATCCACCAGAAAATATAGCTCCTCAACCTTAACTAACACGTCCTCAATTAGCCCCTAGGCATTTTGACCGATCGATCAGCTAACTCAGTATGACTTCAGTAGACTTGACTCACTAAGTTAAACTGTTCATACACGAAAATAGTATAAGTTCACGCCTCGCCCCTAAGTCTAAGAGTGCTCTCTCAATCGTGACATTACCTATCCTCCAAGATCCTTTAACTTCGGGGGAAGGCAGTTTGAACACTGTACTTACATTTTTGGTAAATGTACAGTCTTGGTTGTGTAAGATTTCATTCGCCTCTTTTGCGTGCATAAGTCTTTGAGGAATTTGGCATAAGCAAGTACTTGCTTAATGACATCTAAGAGTGGAATGTTAATATGTACCTACTTAAATAACTCAACCATTTCCTCATCCTAGCGCTTTTCTAGTAGTGAAACATTTGGGAGCTCAGCACTGAGGAAAAGGTACTCTCGGTATGTAGAGTGCAGGGGATGTTCATTCTCCTCAACTTTCTCCTTACCCGGTCTCTAAACGCTTGACTCTACAAGTGGCTTACTCTCACTCTTTTTGGCTTTGTCTCTACCTAGACTTCCTTTTCCCACCCTAGACTTTTACTTCCCTCTCAGGCCTAATTAGCTCTCGTCACCCGAAGACTTATCTCTCATATTGACTACTTCGGCTATTTAACCAATCTGGGTTTCTAGCTTACTAATGGATTGGGAATGAGAATGATAATTGGGTATTCTTCTCTAAATCTTGGAAGCTAGCATTCATGTCAGCTTTTTGCTCCACCATGGTTTGGAGCATTTGAGCCATCATTGATTCTAGTGAATCGAGCACTGGAGTGGGCTGCTGAACAGGAGGTGGGATCCTAGGTTGGATAGGTGATTGGATTGAAGGTTGTTCCCTATAATTGCCTTTGGTGTTGGAAGGATTGTTCCTGTAGCATATATTGGGGACATTCTGAGGTGGTCATGGCTTCCATAAAATTAGGGTGGTTACCCACCCAGGATTTTACGTGTTCGAGTACGGATCGTTCCATCTCTAGAAACCTTGTACAACCTGCACTTGCTCCTCAAAATGGTCGGGAGCGGTTCCTCAATTGGATGGTCAAGAGTGGAATGCATGGCAAAAACATCCTGGTTCACCCTATTCATATAATTGTGTAGAAGGGTTGCCTTTGTATAGATACAAACTTGTCAAACCAGTGGGCCAACGCCTCTAGCTTAGAACTAATGTCATCTAACCTTTTCCCAATTGGACTAAAAATAAGAAAAATAAATAAAGTTAAAAGAATTTGACAACTCGGTCGCGCCAACTTTAATGCTAACAACACGCTGCAATGTTTTCCCAATTGCAATCTTCTTGCAAAACAAAAACAACACAAATAAAACTATTCCAATGAAAATAAAATGAAAATGAAATAAACAAAGTAAAATGAAATTATGCAAACAACCTAAAGAAAATAATTAACAAAAGATGCAAAGGACAAACTAAAAGGAATACAAAAATTAAACCCTCACCAAACAAAACAATTCACCCAAACAAATAATCACTACAAGAAAATAACACAAACAAAACAACAAGATAAACCTAGAGTAAACTAATGACTACCCAAACGCACAAAGTCGAAAGCAAATTGCTCCCCAGCAACGGCACCAAAATTTTTTTCGAGCCGGTCATCACGGTCGGAAAATTAATCATAAATACCGTAGTTAGCGGTAAGTAGGGTTAATCCACAGGAGCAATAACTACAACCTGTGTAATTGCGTAACGATAATGAAATTGGCAAATTGATATTAAACTAAACAAACTAAATGCAAATAACAAAGCTTAAAATTAAAACTAATGAAGACCTTCTAATAAAAACGTTGCCGCTATGGCTTTGGTTCGACACGAGACCAACTCACACAATTCTCATCCACACTCTACGACTCCCTAAACCTACAAGGCAAGGTAGACCAATGAAATGGCTTTCCGGCACTCTAGGTATAACTATCCTGTCTCACTCGGTCACTTAAGTTGATTGGTTAAAGACAATCATTGAATGCCGACAAATACTACAAACAATACCACTAGTTGTATGCATTAACAAATACAATTTGTTACACGTACATCCAATCACCACCTTCACAATAAATGCAATAACAGTAGAATAGATATTAAATCTGAACATAACTCAATTCCAACGATGCGAAGTAATAAAAGCAATATTCATCATTTAATTATCTCAACCAACGTCACATTCAGTAAGTTCTACGAAAACATTTAATCACAATGGACAACTATATTCATCATAAATTGCTCAAACTACATTAAACTATCAAAATCAAACATTAAACGAAAACAAATATAGTTTGAAACACAATACTATCAAATGTCCTACAATCGGGCTCATCTAACTAGTCGAGAGCTGATGAGGAGAGCAGTGGAGACAATCTCGATCTCGCCTACACCGTAACAGCAACTAGAGCCAACCGCTCATGGTGGTGTGATGGAGGTTGGAGCGATGGAAACGAAGCTGGTCATGGCAAAGAGGAAGTAACCGACTGCGAGATATGCGAAAAGGAGTGGAAACGACCAATCGACAGCCCTAATACGAACAGTCGCAACTCGTCGGAATACGTTAGTTTTCTAATGGATCTTCTAGCAAATGGGGGCAGAAATTGGATCCGAAGGTACCAATGGAAAGTTTAGGTGGGGAGTTCGTATCAGGTCCTAGGAGATGAAAGTCACCGAAGTGAGTGAAAATTGGCATGGAACCTGAAAAGGCATGGTGGATTCTGGCGATTTTGGCATTGACGGAGCTTGAGGAAGGTGTATCTGAGTGTGGGGAAGGTAGATCGGCAACCAAGGAAGTGAAAAAGTCATCGAAGATCGCCAAAAAGTGCCCAAAGTCGACTGGAAGACAAAACATGCCAACAAACGCATGATCGGCGGTGAGTGCGGGATGGTGATGATCGGTGCAAGGGGAAGCTGACGTCGTTGGAAATGGGAGAGGAAGAGTCGCCAAGGGTGGACTTTAGATTGGGGTGAGCGGCGCTTGTTGAATGTGACTGCACTTCCTTTTTATACACAAAGTGAAAACTTTTCATTTAGTCCCTGCATGTTGAAAAGTGACAAAAAAACCCACTAAAAATATGACGGTTTACCCCCTAAACAACATAGATAAGACAAAATCACCCCTATCATAACCACAACCTAATCAACTCATACCATTCCAAAATCATTCCAAACATGTTAAATTCATAAGAGAACATTAAATGCGATTTTTTCGTGAATAAATTCATAATTTCTTAATTGCCTCAATAAATTTCATTTTATTCACACATAGGGTCTTTTTATCATTAAAATAGAGTCACTTTCATGACTCTACACTTTGGCCTGCCACCTCTTGCTACAACCCTTGTAATGCATTGGCAAGTGACCTCAGCATGTCCATCAGCTGAAGGTTGTTCCTTCCTACATCACAAATGATGTTCAAATCGCAGATGTGTGTTAGCCTTTTTGAATCAGACTTGATATGTTTGGAACAGCTAGCTGGGACAGTCATGTAGATTGGTCATTCCAATTCTAACTTGAGTTTGCTTGAAAAAGATTTTTGCTTCATTTTGAATAGAACCGTGAACAGGCATGAGGAATGGCATCGTTCCAAAATGGAACAACTTGAATGGAGATTATTTTCCAAAAAATCTAGATGAGACGGGCGTCCCATATGCGTGAATGGTCCTTCCACCTGGAAAATTTGCATTTTTGTTTTGGTTATGACTTATTTCATATCATTGCACATTGTTAATCTATTAATCACTCTTTTTTATTAGTTTTGACACATCAAAACACGTGAGGGCTCAACATAACCTATTTTTTATAGGAATTGTTGCAACTATATTAGCTCTTTACTAGCTTTTGTCACAACAACAAACTATGCCTCTGTAGTAGAGCGGGCAACAATCTTTTGTAATTTTGAAACCCAACTGACTGTTCTACCACCTATGTAGGTACTCTTGTTGTTATCAATGTATCCAGCCATATCAGCATCCACATAATCTTGTAGCTCTAATTCTAACTTTCTAAAACATAATTTTGAATATGTAGTACCTCTCAAATATCTGAGAATCCACTTCACTGCTTCCCAACGTTGTTTTCTTAGATTGCTCGTGTACCTACTCACAACTCCCACTGCATGTGCTATGTTTGACCTTGTACACACCATGACATACATAAGACTACTAATCACTAATGCATAGGGTACCTCGGCCATGTAGTCTCACCCATCCTCCATTATAGGTGATTGACCTTTGGATAATTTAAAGTGACTTGCCACAGGGGTACTTACTGGCTTTGCTCCATCCATGTTGCACCTGTTGAGTACTTTCTTTACATATTCTTCTTGTGACAGCTTCAAGAAACCTTTGTCTCTATCTCTAGTAATCCTCATACCAAGGATTTGTTTTGCAGCTCCCAAATTCTTCATAGCAAACCTTTGGCTCTATCTCTAGTGACTTCCAAGTTGCTGGGCAATTTGCAGTTTGCAAGCAAAAACTACAAAATGGTACAATGTTTCCAACTCACATACACAATTACAAATACACAATTACATAATTACACATTTTGTAATGTGAAGAGAGTTTGTTTTTCCAAGTGATGATCATTGATGATCTTCTTTCACAATTCCATTATCTGTCANTAACATTAAAATCGTCCAGCATATTTGAGAAAAAAAATCTAATAATAACAGCATATAAGGTGGAGAGACACAACTTGAGGAACAATGGTGGGGTTGTCACCAACGGAGTTTGTGGAGCATGCATAAGCGTAGCCTTCGACTAGTTAATGAGTTTCCAAACATGGCAATTCCTGCAAAGACAAAAACAACAAAAACATAAAAGCAATAAAAACATATTTACAAAGGTGGGTTGCCTCCCACAAGCGCTAAGTTTAAAGTCTTCAGCCAGACTCAGTGCATTGAAATGGCTAATGTGGTTCTAACAAAGAACTCCTCAATCACCTCTTCATCACCAATGCCATCGACATAAGGTTTAAGTCTTTGGCCATTCACCTTAAAAACTTGTCTCGTTTTTGGGTTTTGGATTTCAATAGTTTCGTGAGGGAAAACATTAAGAACAATAAAAGGGTCATCCCATCATGACCGAAGCTTCCCCAAAAAGAGACGGAGCTTAGAGTTAAAGAGCCACATTTTTTGATTAGGAGAGAATAACTTTTTAACAATGTGTTTATCGTGAAGAGCCTCAGTCTTCTCTTTAAAGATGCAAGAGTTCTCATAAGCTTCGTGTCTTAGCTCATCTAACTCTGAAAGTTAGAGTTTCCTATGGTCATCGGCCATGGTCATATCAAAATTGAATTTCCTTGTGGGCCAATGTGCTCTATGTTCAAGTTTTACAGGTAAATGACATGCTTTTCCAAAAACTAACTGATAAGGGGACATGCCAATAGGGGTACGATATGCAGTTCGATAGGCCCAAAGTGCATCATTTAGATGCACCGACCAATCCTTACAATCGAGTCGTACCATTTTCTCTAAGATAGTCTTCATTTTCCTATTAGCACGTTCTACTTGTCCACTAGTTTGAGGGTGATAAGGTGTGGCAACTCGATGGGTGATTGAGTACTTTTTCAATAGTGAGCCGAAATGTTTATTGGTGAAATGCGAACCACCATCACTGATGATGGCACGCGGGTGACCGAAACTACTAAATATGTACGATTGAACAAAGTTGACGACCACCCTGTGATCATTGGTCCTAGTGGCAATGGCTTCTACCCATTTAGACACATAATCCACTGCAAGCAAGATATATTCAAAGCCAAAAGATAAGGGAAATGGACCCATGAAATCAATACCCCACACATCAAACACTTCCACAATCAAAATAGGATTAAGGGGCATCATATCTCGTCTACCAATATTCCTTACTTTCTAACATGAAGTACAAGCACGACAATAAAAGAATGCACCACAAAAAAAGTGGGCCAATAAAAACCACACTAGAGGATCTTTAAAGCGGTCCTCTTGCCGCTATAATGACCACCGCAAGCATAAGAATGACAAAATGAAAGTACACTACTAAACTCGTGGTCAGGAACACACTTCCTAACAATCTGGTCTGCACACAACTTGAAAAGGTATGGGTCTTCCCAAAAATAATGATTGATGGTTGCAAAGAAATTATCTTTATGAGTTTTGGTCCACCCTAATGGTAATGGTCCTGCGGCCAAGTAATTGACTATATGGGCATACCAAGGTGCCTTGGATTGGGATATTGCAAATAGTTGCTCATTCAGGAAAGAGTCATTCAAACATTGACCAAGGACATACTCTGTAAAAAGTCTAGACAAGTGGTCGGTGACCACATTATCACTACCTTTTTTATCTTTGATTTCTAGATCAAACTCTTGCAACAACAGAATCCATCAAATTAGTCTAGGCTTAGTGTCTTTCTTGTCTAACAAATACCTAACTGCAACGTGGTTTGTAAAGACAACTATCCTAGACCCAAGAAGATAAGACCGAAAATTATCAAAGGAGAACACTACTGCAAGCAATTCCTTCTCGGTAATGGTGTAATTGCATTGAGCATCGGAGAGGGTCTTGCTTGCGTAGTAGATCACAATGGACTTTTTATTCACCTGTTGGCCAAGGACGGCACCAATGGCATAGTCCGACGCATCACACATCACTTCAAAAGGTAGATTCCAATCAGGAGGTTACATGATGGGTGCTGTGGTCAATGCTTCTTTCAAAATGGTAAAGACAATCATACAAGAATCATAAAAAACAAATGGCACATCTTTAGCAAGCAAATCATACAAAGGCTTAGAGATCTTGCTAAAATTATGGATGAAACGCCTATAAAATCCTTCATGGCCTAGGAAATATCTAATTTGTTTGACCGATGAAGGTAGTGGCAGTAGAGAAATCAACTCCACCTTCGCCTTATCCACTGATATCCCGTTCTTGGAAACTACATGACCTAAGACAATTCCCTCTTGAACCATGAAATGGCTCTTCTCCTAACTAAGAATAAGATTTGTCTCTTTACATCGTTTCAACATCAACTCAAGTTTTTCGAGATAATCATCAAAAGATGTACCAAACACAAAAAAATCATCCATGAAGACTTCAAGGAATTGACCCACCATGTCAGAAAATATCGATAACATGCACCTTTGAAACGTTACCAGTGCATTGCATAACCCGAAGGGCATGCGACGAAAGGCAAACATACCAAAAGGACAGGTGAACATGGTCTTTTCCTGGTCTTCGGGGGCAACTGGTACTTGGTTATATCCAGAATAGCCATCCAGAAACAATAGAAAGTCTACCCTACAAGTTTTTCTAGGATTTAGTCAATAAATGGGAGCGAGAAATGATCCTTCCTAGGGACTACGTTGAGCTTCCTATAATCAATGCAAACTCTCCATCTTGTGGGAGTACTGGTAGGAATTCGCTCACCTTTTTCATTTTCAACAACGGTGAGGCCACTCTTCTTAGGTACAACATGGGTCGAACTCACCCATTGGCTATCGAAAATGGGATAAATGATACTTGCATCAAGCCATTTAATCACCTCTTTCTTCACCACATCCTTCATGTTCGGGTTTAACCTTCTTTAAGATTCATGCACTGGTTTAGCATTCTCTTCATAAAATATACGATGCATCCACAAAGAAGGGCTAATCCCTCACAAATTGGCTACCACCAGCAGATTGCTTCCTTATGTGCTATCAAGACGGCCACTAATCTCTCCTCTTGCTCACTGTCTAAGTTGGCGGCAATGATCATAGGTAAGGTCTTGTTAGGTCCCAAGAAAACATACTTAAGAGTATCAGGTAAGGCCTTCAACTCTAAGATTGGTGGAGACTCAATTGACCTCGGTTGTGTCATCTTAGACAAAGGTGGTAAGGGTTCATACTTGATATTCCAAGGTCTACGCTTTAGAGTGGGTGACCTATCCATATACACACCAACCTCCTAAATCTCAGACACGACACTCAAGCTACATATCTCCTCAATAGACGGATTCATAAGAGTGTAAATCGCATCATCACATAACATATGTGGGGTGTGAGCTACCACTAGACTGTCAATAGCATCAACCATGAAACACTCGTTATCTTCCTCATGCATAGGCCCTAAACCAGCATTAAACACATTAAGTCTCAATTTCCTATTCCCAAAAGACATTTTCATCTCTCCTGATCTACAGTTAATGCAAACATTTGCCGTTGCTAGAAAAGGTCTCCCTAAAATAATCGGTGGCATACTTCCACTTCTCGTATACTCCATGTCTAAGACAAGAAAATCTACCGAAAAATATAGTTCCTCAACCTTAACTAACACGTCCTCAATTAGGCCCTTAGGCATTTTGACCAATCAATCAACTAACTGCAGTATGACTTCAGTAGACTTGAGCTCACCTAAGTTAAATTGTTCATACACGAAAGTAAGTAATAAGTTCATGCTCACCCCTAAGTCTAAGAGTGCTCTATCAATCATGACATTACCTATCCTCCATGATCCTTTAACTTCGAGGGAAGATAGATTGAGACAACCGCACTTACATTTTCTGGTAAATGTACAGCCTTGGGTGTGTAAGATTTCATTCGCCTCTTTTGCGTGCACAAGTCTTTGAGGAATTTGGCATAAGCAGGTACTTGCTTAATGTCATCTAAGAGTGGAATGTTAATCTGTACCTACTTAAACAACTCAACCATTTCATCCATCCTAGCGCTTTTCCTAATAGTGGGAACATTTGGGGGCTCTAAGCACTGAGGAAAGGGTGCTCTCGGTATGTACGATACAGGGGATGGTTCATTCTCCTCAACTTTCTCCTTACCCGGTCTCTGAACACTTGACTCTACAAGTGGCTCACTCTCACTCTTTTCGGCTTTGTCCCTAGCTAGACTTTCCTCTTCTCTACCCTAGACTTTTACTTCTCTCTCAAGCCTAATTAGCTCTCAGCCGCTCTGAAGAGTCATCACGACCTTAGCTTGTTCGGAAAACCCTCTCTGTTTAGAAGAACCACTAGGGTTACCTGTGACTTGACTAGGCAATTGGCCTTGTTCTCTCCTATTGATTGCTTCAGCTATTTGACCAATCTAGGTCTCTAGCTTACTAATGGATTGGGAATGAGAATGTAGAAGTTGGGTATTCTTCTCTAAATCTTGGAACCTAGCATTCATGTCGGCTTTTTGTTTCAGCATGGTTTGGAGCATTTGAGCCATCATTGATTCTAGTGAATCGGGCATTGAAGTGGGCTGCTGAATAGGAGGTGGGATCCTAGGTTAGATGGGTGGTTGGACTGAAGGTTACTCCCTATAATTGCCTTGCTAATTGGAAGGATTGTTCCTACATGGCATATTATTCGGGACATTCTGAGGTGGTCGTGGCTTCCATGAAAAATCAGGGTGGTTACGCCACCCAGGATTGTAGGTGTTCGAGTACGGACCGTTCTGTCTCTAGAAGCCTTGTGCAACCTGCACTTGCTCCTCAAAATGGTCGGGTGCGGGTTCCTCAATTGGATGGTCAAGAGTGGAATGCATGGCAAAAACATCCTGGTTCGCCCTATTCTGAGATAATTGTGTAGAGGGGTTGCCTTTGTATAGATACAAACTTGTCAAACCGACGGGCCAACGCCTCTAGCTTGGAACTAATGTCATCTAACCTTTTCCCAATTGGACAAAAAATAAAATAAAATAAAATAAGTTAAGAGAATTTCACAATCGGGTCACGCCAAACCTTTAATGCTCACGACACACTGCAACGTTTTCCCAATTGCAATCTTCCTGCAAAACAAAAACAAACACAAATGAAACTATTCCAATAAAAATAAAATGAAAATGAAATAAAACAATGTAAAATGAAATTATGCAAACAACCTAAAAAGAAAATAATTAACCAAAGATGCAAAGGGACAAACTGAAAGGAACACAAAAATTAAACACTCAACCAAACAAAACAATTCACCCAAACAAATAATCACTACAAAGAAAATAACACAAACAAAAACAACAACTAAGATAAACCTAGAGTAAAAACTAATGACTACCCAAACACACAAAGTCGAAAGCAAATTGTTCCCCAGCAACTGCGCCAAAATTTTGTCTAACGGGTTGTCACGGTCGCAAAATTATTCCTAAATACCGTAGTTAGCGGTAAGCAGAGTCGAATCCACATTGAGCAATTTTTATTATCTTATTTTTATTTTTTTTTTTGTTATTTAATTTGTTATTTTGATTAATTAAACTAAACAAACTAAATGCAAATAATAAAAGCTTGAAATTAAAACTAATGAAGACTTTATAATAAAAACGTTGCCGCTATGGTTTTAGTTTGACACGAGACCAACTCACACAATTCTCATCCACACTCTACAATCCCCTAAACCTACAAGGCAAGGTAGACTAATGAAATGGCTTTCCGGCACTCTAGGTATAATCTATCCTGTCTCACCGAGTCGCTCAAGTTCAATTGGTTAAAGACTATCATTGAATGCCGACAAATACTACAAGACAATACCACTAGTTGGTACACGATTAACAAATACAATTTGTTAACACGTATCATCCAATCAACCAACTTCACAATAAATGCAACAACAATAGAAATGATATTAAATCCGAGCACAACTCAAGTATAATCGATGCGAAGTAATGAAAAGCAATATACATCATTTAATTATCTCAAACCAACGTCTATCATTCAGTAAGTTCTATGAAAACATTTAATCACAATGGACAACTATATTCATCACAAATTATGCTCAAACTACATTAAAGTATCAAAATCAAACATGAAACGAAAACAAATATAGTTCGAAACACAATACTACCAAATGTCCTACAATCGGACTCATCTAACTAGTCGAGAGCTGATGAGGAGAGCAGTGAAGACAATCTCGATCTTGCCGACACCGTAACAGGCAACAGGGAGCTTAGCCGCTCATGGTGGTGTCGACGGAGGTTGGAAGGTTGAAACAAAGCTGGTCATGGCGAAGAGGAAGTAACCAACAGTGAGATGATGCGAAGAAGGAGTGGAAGCTACCAATGGATAGCCCGAAATACGAACAATCGCAACTCGCCAGAATATGTTAATTTTTCGACGGGTCTTCCAGCAAATGGTGGTGGAAATGGTATCCGAAAGTACCAATGGAAAGCTTAGGTGATAGGGAGTTCGAATCAGGTCCTCGGGAGATGAAAGGTCGCCAAAAAGTGAGTGAAAACTGGCTTGGAACTTGAAAAGGCGATGATGGATTCCGACGATTTTAGTCTTGACAGAGCTTAGAGGAAAGTGTATCTGAGTGTGGGGAAGGTAGATCGGCCACCAGGGAAGTGAAAGAGTCATCGAAGATCGCCAAAAAGTGGCCCAACAATGGCTAGAAGACGAAACATCGCCAGCAAACGCATGAATAGCGACGGGGAGTGTGAGATAGTGATGATCAGTGCAAGGGGAAGCTGGAACGTCACCGGAAATGAGAGAGGAAGAGTCACCAATGGTGGACTGTAGATTGGGGTGAGCAACATTACTGGAATGCGAACCTTTACTTCTTTTTTATACACAAAGTAGAAAATTTCCATTTGGTCCGTGCATGATTGAAAAGTGACAAAATAAACCCCTTAAAAATATGACGGTTTACCCCCTAAACAACATAAATGAGACAAAATCACCCCTAATCCATAAACCACAACCTAATATCAACTCATACCATTTCCAAAATCATTACAAACATGTTAAATTCATAAGAAAACATTAGGATACGATTTTTCGTGAATAAATTCTTAAATTTCTTAATTGTCTCAATATGATTTCATTTTAATCGCACATAGGGTCTTTTTATCATCAAAATAGAGTCACTTTCAAGACTCTAACACACTCCCCAACTTACTCTTTGCTCGTCCTCGAGTAAAGTAAACGAAACTTTTCCAACATTCTCACAAACCATACACAACCATATTCATCAACAACCAAGACATTCATCAAAAGAAAAAGTGAAGAATTTGAACATACCAAGTAAACAACACAATCCTAAATAAAGAACTAAAGTTTCTGTCAAGATTTGCCTATCTCCATTCATGCTTCTCAAACACACATTTCATGTTCATATCACAATGTCAAAATGTCATGCAAAACTCCCCAACTTATATATGTACATGCAACATAATGCTCATTTTCCACACAAGATTTTGACATATAAATTTTTTTTCATTCATCACTTGATTATTTTTTTTTTTTTTTTTTTTTTTTTTTTACCTTAACTTCTTAAGCTTTCTAGAAGATCCGTGAAGCAGGCTTTAGGTCAATGACTCCCAAACCAGACGACTATAGGGCACTAAGTGTGGAACACTCCTCGAACTTACTCATCCAAACCAACTAGGCTACAAGTCAAGACTTATATTATTTTATTCTTTATAAAGCTCATGATCTATGTAATGACTTATTAAGCTTTCTAAAGGACCTGTGTAACTAGCTTTAGGCCAATCGCTCCCAAGCTAGATAGCTTTAGGGGATTAGTGTAGAACACCCCTCGGGCGTACTCACTCGAGTCAACTAGGCTACAAATCAAAGCTAAATCATCAAGCAACATTTATAAGCACTTTTAACACCAGCAAGATAATAAATGAAAATTTGCTCCATGGGCATGTAAAGTATGTGGGAGACTTGCATAAGCACTAAAACACATGACATTTACACAAAACGGTGTCTAACCACAATTATGGACAAACATAGCACATAATAGAACTAATAGTTCAATGTTTAAAACCATGTTCAACAAACCATTTTCAAAAACCTCACAAAACCTTTCAACTAGCACCTCAATTGCTTCTAAAATGGTGATTATGCATGAATTCATGAAAAATTTAAAAAAAAATGGCTCACTTAAGTTCACTTTTACCACTTTTGGACTTACAAGAGTAAAATTCAACATATTTTCAACAAAAAACATAATCATGCCACAAAAATTTAAGCACAATCCATTCAACACACAATCTCCACAAAAGCATCATCAACAACACTCCACAAAAATATTATCAACAACATACTCCACAAAAATAAAAATCAATCAACACTCTCCAACTTAAAATGTCATTGTCCTCAATGACCCACAACTACAAACATCCTCCCCAACTTAGCATCAAATGATCTCAAATGGCAATATGATCAATAACATTAAAATCGTCCAGCATATTTGAGAAAAAAAATCTAATAATAACAGCATATAAGGTGGAGAGACACAACTTGAGGAACAATGGTGGGGTTGTCACCAACGGAGTTTGTGGAGCATGCATAAGCGTAGCCTTCGACTAGTTAATGAGTTTCCAAACATGGCAATTCCTGCAAAGACAAAAACAACAAAAACATAAAAGCAATAAAAACATATTTACAAAGGTGGGTTGCCTCCCACAAGCGCTAAGTTTAAAGTCTTCAGCCAGACTCAGTGCATTGAAATGGCTAATGTGGTTCTAACAAAGAACTCCTCAATCACCTCTTCATCACCAATGCCATCGACATAAGGTTTAAGTCTTTGGCCATTCACCTTAAAAACTTGTCTCGTTTTTGGGTTTTGGATTTCAATAGTTTCGTGAGGGAAAACATTAAGAACAATAAAAGGGTCATCCCATCATGACCGAAGCTTCCCCAAAAAGAGACGGAGCTTAGAGTTAAAGAGCCACATTTTTTGATTAGGAGAGAATAACTTTTTAACAATGTGTTTATCGTGAAGAGCCTCAGTCTTCTCTTTAAAGATGCAAGAGTTCTCATAAGCTTCGTGTCTTAGCTCATCTAACTCTGAAAGTTAGAGTTTCCTATGGTCATCGGCCATGGTCATATCAAAATTGAATTTCCTTGTGGGCCAATGTGCTCTATGTTCAAGTTTTACAGGTAAATGACATGCTTT
This sequence comes from Pistacia vera, assembly GCF_008641045.1. NCBI lineage: Eukaryota > Viridiplantae > Streptophyta > Magnoliopsida > Sapindales > Anacardiaceae > Pistacia > Pistacia vera. The sequence goes on along the minus strand of NW_022196159.1, from coordinate 1,137,968 downwards.
TCCAAAAACTAACTGATAAGGGGACATGCCAATAGGGGTACGATATGCAGTTCGATAGGCCCAAAGTGCATCATTTAGATGCACCGACCAATCCTTACAATCGAGTCGTACCATTTTCTCTAAGATAGTCTTCATTTTCCTATTAGCACGTTCTACTTGTCCACTAGTTTGAGGGTGATAAGGTGTGGCAACTCGATGGGTGATTGAGTACTTTTTCAATAGTGAGCCGAAATGTTTATTGGTGAAATGCGAACCACCATCACTGATGATGGCACGCGGGTGACCGAAACTACTAAATATGTACGATTGAACAAAGTTGACGACCACCCTGTGATCATTGGTCCTAGTGGCAATGGCTTCTACCCATTTAGACACATAATCCACTGCAAGCAAGATATATTCAAAGCCAAAAGATAAGGGAAATGGACCCATGAAATCAATACCCCACACATCAAACACTTCCACAATCAAAATAGGATTAAGGGGCATCATATCTCGTCTACCAATATTCCTTACTTTCTAACATGAAGTACAAGCACGACAATAAAAGAATGCACCACAAAAAAAGTGGGCCAATAAAAACCACACTAGAGGATCTTTAAAGCGGTCCTCTTGCCGCTATAATGACCACCGCAAGCATAAGAATGACAAAATGAAAGTACACTACTAAACTCGTGGTCAGGAACACACTTCCTAACAATCTGGTCTGCACACAACTTGAAAAGGTATGGGTCTTCCCAAAAATAATGATTGATGGTTGCAAAGAAATTATCTTTATGAGTTTTGGTCCACCCTAATGGTAATGGTCCTGCGGCCAAGTAATTGACTATATGGGCATACCAAGGTGCCTTGGATTGGGATATTGCAAATAGTTGCTCATTCAGGAAAGAGTCATTCAAACATTGACCAAGGACATACTCTGTAAAAAGTCTAGACAAGTGGTCGGTGACCACATTATCACTACCTTTTTTATCTTTGATTTCTAGATCAAACTCTTGCAACAACAGAATCCATCAAATTAGTCTAGGCTTAGTGTCTTTCTTGTCTAACAAATACCTAACTGCAACGTGGTTTGTAAAGACAACTATCCTAGACCCAAGAAGATAAGACCGAAAATTATCAAAGGAGAACACTACTGCAAGCAATTCCTTCTCGGTAATGGTGTAATTGCATTGAGCATCGGAGAGGGTCTTGCTTGCGTAGTAGATCACAATGGACTTTTTATTCACCTGTTGGCCAAGGACGGCACCAATGGCATAGTCCGACGCATCACACATCACTTCAAAAGGTAGATTCCAATCAGGAGGTTACATGATGGGTGCTGTGGTCAATGCTTCTTTCAAAATGGTAAAGACAATCATACAAGAATCATAAAAAACAAATGGCACATCTTTAGCAAGCAAATCATACAAAGGCTTAGAGATCTTGCTAAAATTATGGATGAAACGCCTATAAAATCCTTCATGGCCTAGGAAATATCTAATTTGTTTGACCGATGAAGGTAGTGGCAGTAGAGAAATCAACTCCACCTTCGCCTTATCCACTGATATCCCGTTCTTGGAAACTACATGACCTAAGACAATTCCCTCTTGAACCATGAAATGGCTCTTCTCCTAACTAAGAATAAGATTTGTCTCTTTACATCGTTTCAACATCAACTCAAGTTTTTCGAGATAATCATCAAAAGATGTACCAAACACAAAAAAATCATCCATGAAGACTTCAAGGAATTGACCCACCATGTCAGAAAATATCGATAACATGCACCTTTGAAACGTTACCAGTGCATTGCATAACCCGAAGGGCATGCGACGAAAGGCAAACATACCAAAAGGACAGGTGAACATGGTCTTTTCCTGGTCTTCGGGGGCAACTGGTACTTGGTTATATCCAGAATAGCCATCCAGAAACAATAGAAAGTCTACCCTACAAGTTTTTCTAGGATTTAGTCAATAAATGGGAGCGAGAAATGATCCTTCCTAGGGACTACGTTGAGCTTCCTATAATCAATGCAAACTCTCCATCTTGTGGGAGTACTGGTAGGAATTCGCTCACCTTTTTCATTTTCAACAACGGTGAGGCCACTCTTCTTAGGTACAACATGGGTCGAACTCACCCATTGGCTATCGAAAATGGGATAAATGATACTTGCATCAAGCCATTTAATCACCTCTTTCTTCACCACATCCTTCATGTTCGGGTTTAACCTTCTTTAAGATTCATGCACTGGTTTAGCATTCTCTTCATAAAATATACGATGCATCCACAAAGAAGGGCTAATCCCTCACAAATTGGCTACCACCAGCAGATTGCTTCCTTATGTGCTATCAAGACGGCCACTAATCTCTCCTCTTGCTCACTGTCTAAGTTGGCGGCAATGATCATAGGTAAGGTCTTGTTAGGTCCCAAGAAAACATACTTAAGAGTATCAGGTAAGGCCTTCAACTCTAAGATTGGTGGAGACTCAATTGACCTCGGTTGTGTCATCTTAGACAAAGGTGGTAAGGGTTCATACTTGATATTCCAAGGTCAACGCTTTAGAGTGGGTGACCTATCCATATACACACCAACCTCCTAAATCTCAGACACGACACTCAAGCTACATATCTCCTCAATAGACGGATTCATAAGAGTGTAAATCGCATCATCACATAACATATGTGGGGTGTGAGCTACCACTAGACTGTCAATAGCATCAACCATGAAACACTCGTTATCTTCCTCATGCATAGGCCCTAAACCAGCATTAAACACATTAAGTCTCAATTTCCTATTCCCAAAAGACATTTTCATCTCTCCTGATCTACAGTTAATGCAAACATTTGCCGTTGCTAGAAAAGGTCTCCCTAAAATAATCGGTGGCATACTTCCACTTCTCGTATACTCCATGTCTAAGACAAGAAAATCTACCGAAAAATATAGTTCCTCAACCTTAACTAACACGTCCTCAATTAGGCCCTTAGGCATTTTGACCAATCAATCAACTAACTGCAGTATGACTTCAGTAGACTTGAGCTCACCTAAGTTAAATTGTTCATACACGAAAGTAAGTAATAAGTTCATGCTCACCCCTAAGTCTAAGAGTGCTCTATCAATCATGACATTACCTATCCTCCATGATCCTTTAACTTCGAGGGAAGATAGATTGAGACAACCGCACTTACATTTTCTGGTAAATGTACAGCCTTGGGTGTGTAAGATTTCATTCGCCTCTTTTGCGTGCACAAGTCTTTGAGGAATTTGGCATAAGCAGGTACTTGCTTAATGTCATCTAAGAGTGGAATGTTAATCTGTACCTACTTAAACAACTCAACCATTTCATCCATCCTAGCGCTTTTCCTAATAGTGGGAACATTTGGGGGCTCTAAGCACTGAGGAAAGGGTGCTCTCGGTATGTACGATACAGGGGATGGTTCATTCTCCTCAACTTTCTCCTTACCCGGTCTCTGAACACTTGACTCTACAAGTGGCTCACTCTCACTCTTTTCGGCTTTGTCCCTAGCTAGACTTTCCTCTTCTCTACCCTAGACTTTTACTTCTCTCTCAAGCCTAATTAGCTCTCAGCCGCTCTGAAGAGTCATCACGACCTTAGCTTGTTCGGAAAACCCTCTCTGTTTAGAAGAACCACTAGGGTTACCTGTGACTTGACTAGGCAATTGGCCTTGTTCTCTCCTATTGATTGCTTCAGCTATTTGACCAATCTAGGTCTCTAGCTTACTAATGGATTGGGAATGAGAATGTAGAAGTTGGGTATTCTTCTCTAAATCTTGGAACCTAGCATTCATGTCGGCTTTTTGTTTCAGCATGGTTTGGAGCATTTGAGCCATCATTGATTCTAGTGAATCGGGCATTGAAGTGGGCTGCTGAATAGGAGGTGGGATCCTAGGTTAGATGGGTGGTTGGACTGAAGGTTACTCCCTATAATTGCCTTGCTAATTGGAAGGATTGTTCCTACATGGCATATTATTCGGGACATTCTGAGGTGGTCGTGGCTTCCATGAAAAATCAGGGTGGTTACGCCACCCAGGATTGTAGGTGTTCGAGTACGGACCGTTCTGTCTCTAGAAGCCTTGTGCAACCTGCACTTGCTCCTCAAAATGGTCGGGTGCGGGTTCCTCAATTGGATGGTCAAGAGTGGAATGCATGGCAAAAACATCCTGGTTCGCCCTATTCTGAGATAATTGTGTAGAGGGGTTGCCTTTGTATAGATACAAACTTGTCAAACCGACGGGCCAACGCCTCTAGCTTGGAACTAATGTCATCTAACCTTTTCCCAATTGGACAAAAAATAAAATAAAATAAAATAAGTTAAGAGAATTTCACAATCGGGTCACGCCAAACCTTTAATGCTCACGACACACTGCAACGTTTTCCCAATTGCAATCTTCCTGCAAAACAAAAACAAACACAAATGAAACTATTCCAATAAAAATAAAATGAAAATGAAATAAAACAATGTAAAATGAAATTATGCAAACAACCTAAAAAGAAAATAATTAACCAAAGATGCAAAGGGACAAACTGAAAGGAACACAAAAATTAAACACTCAACCAAACAAAACAATTCACCCAAACAAATAATCACTACAAAGAAAATAACACAAACAAAAACAACAACTAAGATAAACCTAGAGTAAAAACTAATGACTACCCAAACACACAAAGTCGAAAGCAAATTGTTCCCCAGCAACTGCGCCAAAATTTTGTCTAACGGGTTGTCACGGTCGCAAAATTATTCCTAAATACCGTAGTTAGCGGTAAGCAGAGTCGAATCCACAGGGAGCAATTTTTATTATCTTATTTTTATTTTTTTTTTTGTTATTTAATTTGTTATTTTGATTAATTAAACTAAACAAACTAAATGCAAATAATAAAAGCTTGAAATTAAAACTAATGAAGACTTTATAATAAAAACGTTGCCGCTATGGTTTTGGTTCGACACGAGACCAACTCACACAATTCTCATCCACACTCTACGATCCCCTAAACCTACAAGGCAAGGTAGACCAATGAAATGGCTTTCCGGCACTCTAAGTATAATCTATCCTGTCTCACCCGGTCACTCAAGTTTGATCGGTTAAAGACTATCATTGAATGCCGACAAATACTACAAGACAATACCACTAGTTGGTACGCGATTAACAAATACAATTTGTTAACACGTATCATCCAATCAACCAACTTCACAATAAACGCAACAACAGTAGAAATGATATTAAATCCGAACACAACTCAATTACAATTGATGCGCAGTAATGAAAAGCAATATTCATCATTTAATTATCTCAAACCAACGTCTATCATTCAATAAGTTCTATGAAAACATTTAATCACAATGGACAACTATATTCATCACAAATTATGCTCAAACTACATTAAAGTATCAAAATCAAACATGAAACGAAAACAAAAATAGTTCGAAACACAATACTACCAAATGTCCTACAATCAGGCTCATCTAACTAGTCGAGAGTTAATGAGGAGAGCAGTGGAGACACTCTCGATCTCGCCTACACCGTAACAGGCAACCAGGAGCTTAGCCGCTCATGGTGGTGTTGACGGAGGCTGGAGCAGTTGAAACAAAGCTAGTCATGGCGAAGAGGAAGTAACCAACAGCAAGATGATGCGAAGAAGGAGCAGAAACAACCAATGGACAGCCCAAAATACGAACAGTGGCAACTTGCCAGAATACGTTAATTTTTCGACGGGTCTTCTAGCAAATGGTGGTGGAAATGGAATCCGAAGATACCAATGGAAAGCTTAGGTTATGGGGAGTTCGAATTAGGTCCTGGGGAGATGAAAGGTCACCAAAAAGTGAGTGAAAACTGGCGTGGAACCTGAAAAGGCGATGGTGGATTCCAACGATTTTAGCGTTGACGGAGCTTAGAGGAAAGTGTATCTGAGTGTGCGGAAGGTAGATCGGCCACCAGGGAAGTGAAAGAGTCATCGAAGATCACTAAAAAGTGGCCCAATAATGGCTAGAAGATGAAACATCACCAGCAAACGCGTGAATGGCAGCGGTGAGTGCGGGATAGTGATGATCAGTGCAATGGGAAGCTAAAACGTCGCTGGAAATGGGAGAGGAAGAGTCGCCGATGGTGGACTATAGATTGGGGTGAGCGGCGCTGCTGGAATGCGACCCTTCACTTCCTTTTTATACACAAAGTGGAAAACTTTCATTTGGTCCTTACATGATTGAAAAGCGACAAAATAAACCCCCTAAAAATATGACGGTTTACCCCCTAAACAACATAAATGAGACAAAATCACCCCTAATCCATAAACCACAACCTAATATCAACTCATACCATTTCCAAAATCAATCCAAACATGCTAAATTCATAACAAAACATTAGGATGCGATTTTTCGTGAATAAATTCATAAATTTCTTAATTGCCTCAATATAATTTCATTTTAATCGCACATAGGGTCTTTTTATCATCAAAATATAGTCACTTTCATGACTCTAACACTTTATGCCTGCCACCTCTTGCTACAACCCTTCTAATGCATCAGCAAGTGACCTCAGCATGTCCATCATCTGGCTAGTCTCAAGGATGGATGACGTTTTAGCCCCTTACTGAGTCACTAATGGAGCAATTAGTAGGCAAGTCTACTTGGTCCTTTGGTCAACTTCTTGGTGGCCAAGCTCACTCTTCTTAGCATGATTAATGACACTTTTGGACCTAGTAAGTGTCATTAGGGGTGGGTGGGTCCGAGTACCTGCCCAAAATGGAAGGAACCAAAACCAGTCGGTTCCTAAGAGCTTGAACTAGAGTCATAACCTATAACACCAATTTTGTTTTGGTTCCAAGTACTTGAGAAATTTTCATTTTACCCCCTAGAAGTTTTAAAATAACAAAAAAAAACCTGTATAAACTTATAAATAAACCCTGCTTTACCCGGGTTATTCCGATCTTGAACCTCGTGTCATTGCACCCCACCAGTTTTTGGCTACCATCAACTGGAGTTGCGGCTTGTCATTGGTAGTTTTAAGCTCCCAGCTTTGCTGGTTCCCATTCCGAACCTCCTTTATGCCTGCCACCTCTTGCTGCAACCCTTGTAATGCATCGGCGAGTGACCTCAGCATGTCTATCATCTGAGAAGTTTTCGGGATGGATGATGTTCTAGCCGCTTGCTAAGTCACCAGCGGAGCAATCTGTGGGCGAGTCTGTCTAGCCCTCTGGTCAACTTCCTAATGGCCAAGCTCACTCTCCTCAACATGATTAATGGCACCTTTAGACCTAGTAAATGTCATTAACCTGCCCGAAATGGAAAGAATTGAAACCGATCGGTTCTTGGGATTTAGAACTAGAACTGGAACCTATAACACCGATTCTGGTTCTGAGTAACTAGGAAAATTACATTTTACCCCCTAGAAGTTTAAAAATGACAAAAAACCCTTCAAAATTAAACCGAAGCATGTTACCATAATCTAATGTTAGAACAAAATTATATTAAAATTGAAACCTTAAATAAAAAAGATTTATAATCGAAATTGAAATAGAAAACTCTAACTCAAAAAGATTTTAAATTTTGAAAATACCTAATTGGAGATAATGAAAAGAATTTAGAAATGTAGGCAGTGAGAGAATAACATTCAACAATTCAAATTGGCTGCCCAGGAGATTCAACAATTTCAACTGAGAGAGAGTGACAGGGATGGAGACAAATGACTGAAATTTTTTTCCCCAAATTCTGATTGAATTTTTTATATGACATGCAAAATTACAAAAACCCCCCACTCTTTAATGTTATTGAAATTAGTCCCAGTTCCCAATTCCAATTCCATTTTTGAACGGCAAGAGCCAAAACTGAAACCAGAACCATATAGTGTCAATTCTAGATTTCTGGAATCGAAACCGACCTTTTGACGGCCAATTCTGGGTAGGAGTCGGAACCGGACCTCGGGTATCTACCTATTCCGACTAGTTCTTTTGCACACCCCTAAGTGTCATGGTTGTGGAATGTGCCTAACGAATGATGATTGACAAGGGGGAAGCCCTCCTTCTAGCGCCAAAATGTTGTTATGCAAAAACGCAACAACCAGAGGTGCTTAATTGACCTTCGATGGGATTGGGTAGGATGTGTGCATGATTAAGAATAATCAGCTTGGAATGAATTAGAAAATCCTCAATGGGAGAACAAAGGAGGTTTTTAAAGTAGTTCGACAAGTATGAATCAAGCCTACGTCCACTGCTATGTTATTGCATTGTATTTGTTTTACACACGGAATGATTACAAGGGAAACACAAAAAAGTGAGGTTGAACTCTCTCTAAGTGGGTTTCCTGTTCTATGCATGTTCTATTGTGAATAATCGATCCCCCAAAACGAAGGTGGAGTGTCCCTTTTATACACCGTTTGATAGTGGTTGGAAGTTATTATAGGGTGGATTTCATGCATAATCCCCCACAATGCAGATCTAAGTCAGCCCTTTCCATGCTTAAGTTTGAACACCCATGCTTAATAATGATAAATAAGTTTGCTGGTGAAGTCATCTGTTGTGGGGGCGACATATAGGATGAGCTAAGCTGTCAAATCCTAGCATAGTGTAAGGACAGATAACACCAATCTAATCATCCAAAAGATCAACACAACACTCTTAACCGAAACCAAACTGAATTAGTGCTTGAACTAGTTTTAAACTGGATCGAATAACCAGTTCGGAAAATCGGTTAACCGATTTGAACCGAATTTTAAATAAAAAATTTAATCTTCTTTGAATCAAAAGAATTCCCAAGTCTGAGACAATAACATATTTGAGTATCTCGGGATTAATTTTGGAATGGTGTCCTAAAGGTCTACAAAAACTCATAACAATAAGTTCTAAACACAATAACATAGAAAAACAAATTAATCATAAATAGAGATTAGAACGAGAAGCCACGTACTTCAAAAGCTTCATTGACGATGAAGGAATTTCTAGAATTGAGATTAAGAGGAAGCCGTTTCTTCCCTCCCCATGCCTAAGAACTCAAATTGAACTGTAGCTGTCGCATATAATGTCGCGAGAAAGAGAGAGTGAGAACATAATTTGAATAGTTGAGTTGTGTTTTGGCTTGAGAGAAACAGTAAAGTGGGAGAGAGAATGAAGAAGCACGAGCAGCGAGGTACACATGAGATGGAGAAATTGGAAAGAGAGGGACGCCTAGGGGTTGGGTTTGGTTTGACTCGTAATTGTAGACAGCACACTCTCCCATGTGATGACCTTGGCAATACCAAAAAGTCTTGTTTGACTTAAATATTAAACAACACACTCTTTCATGTGTTAGTTTTTATCCGATATTAAATATTACGGCTTCGTTTGGTTCACAATTGGGTGTTTTTGGGAAAAGTTTTCTGAAAAAAGTTAAAAAAAAGTTGAATTGGGCGGGTATTACGATGTAGGATTTATAAATTAATAAAATACCCCCTATATTTGTTTATTTACAAAACACCCCCTATAATAAAATCTTAAAAGTTAACAAAAACACCCCCAACCCAATGTCAAATACGGACAGCCGGCCACCACCGCCGGAGGGTGGCCGGGTTCACCGTATTGGCGCATGACCGGCTGGATCTTGCCGGTCGTGCGCCGATATGGCCTTTGCCGGCCAGATCCACGGTGGATCTGGCCGACAAAGGCCAGATCTACGGCCAGATCTGGCCGTATTTTCTCGTCAACGACGACCAACAAACGGTCGTCGTTGATGGTCAACGACGACCGTTTGTTGGCCGTCGTTATAAACTGTTACGGCCAAAGATCTGGCCGTCAACGGCCAGATCTTTGGCCTTAGATCTGGCCTTTTCCGGCCAGATCCACCGTGGATCTGACCGGAAAAGGCTAGATCGGCGTACTACCGGCCAAATTCAGCCGGTAGTGCGCCATCCTAACAGATTCCGGCCATTTTCCGGCAGTGGTGGCCGGAATCTGGTAAATATGAATTACTGGGGTGTTTTTGTAATTTTTAAAAAAATATTTAGGGGTATTTAATTAAATTATCAAATTTAAGGGGTTTAAAAAAAGTTGAATAATATTGGGAGTAGTATTCCCAAAAATCAAAGTTTTTGGGTATTTTACTGTTTAACTTTTTTGGGAATACTAAAAGTAGTATTCTGAAAATTGAAACAAATGAAGCCTACTTTTTTTTCTTTTTTAAACCAGTTTTAAGATCCGGTTTGAAAAAATCTATAAACTGAATGGGATAATCGGTTTATGAATTTTAAAAACCAAAACAAAGAGCCAAATTTTCGGTTTGCTTTTGGTCCAATTTTTGAACTTTTTTTCCCACCCCTATATATAGGCACAATTTGCCACCAAAAAATGATAATTACTTTTTACCATGATAATGTAAGCAAACATAACTTTCAATAATAGAATATTTAATCATTTATTACAAATTATAATTTTTTTAATAAGTCCACAAGGAGAAAATTCTGGCTCCAAAAATTTTAATATTTTTTTAACCAAAAAACATAAAATGTATTTTACTACCATCATAATTGTCGCAAAAAATAACTTCCTCTAACAAAAATATTTAGCTGTCCAATTTAAATTATAATTGTTAAATACATTCCTATAAAGGGAAATTTTGGCACAAAAAATAAATGGCAATAATTTGTTACCGTGATACTCATTGTCAAATATAACTTTCCACTTACCAAATATTTAATTGTTCATTACGAACTGTTATTGTCGAAAGAGTTAGTTACATTTATCTCTCTAAGGTATGATATAATAACATAAATTCCCTTGAAGTTTCTGAAATAATAGAAATTTTCTTACTATTAAGTTTTAGGTGTTAAAATAAACGATAAGAAGGTAATTTGGTAATTTTGCTAATTCGTAACAGTATAAATTTTAATGAAAAACTAACAATTCATTAACGGTAGAGAGATCTTTATTATTTCGAAAACCATAGGGGGATTTTGTTATTATATCATGCATTGGAGGGATTAATGTCTTATTAAATCTTGTCGAATAAATCAACAAGGAGAGATTATTTGCCTCCAAAAACAATATTATTTTTATAATAAAATATTTGAAAACATTTTGCTGCCACAATGATTGTCACCCATAATAACTTTCTATAACATGGTCGTTAAATAAACCCATATGGAGGAGAAAAAAATTTGACATCAGAAAATTGGTAATAAATTATTACCAAAAGTAGCTTTTCTCCACCGAATACTTAGTTGTTCATTATGAATCATGGTTGTATATTGGTTCACATAGATGAAAATTTTGCCTCCGAAAAAAGTACAGCAAAACCTCTATATAGTGATACTTTATATAGAAATAAACTCTACATAATTATAAAAATTATATTTCTAATTTAGGATAGTTATAAATAAGAATAAACTTCACATTGTAATAAATTATAATTTTTCTTAATCCCATCTTAAGAAAAGTTGCTTTTATATAGTAATAATTATATGTATACTGCAAAAAAATACATGCTATGTTACATTAAAGGTTTAAGATGAAAAAAATATATATATATCTAAAGTTGTTTAGGATAATTATTTATGCATTAGAGTTGTTACCACACCTTTTAACTTGTGAGTATATTACTCGCTAGCATATATATCTTCTTATTGAAGCCAAAATATTTTTAGCTTCTTAAACATGTTTAAAGCTTCTAGCACGAAACTTTTTGTATTTCCATACTATCATCTTCATGATTATTTCATTTCTCCTCTTGTCTAATTGTAGTAATGATTTATTTTTCAATTAAAGCATGTATGACTTGTTGCTCATTTGGATAATTGAAGAAGACATTAATATCCATTTGATTAGTGTAATTTGTCAAATCTGATCACTTAATTCTACAATGACTCTTTGATTTTTCTCATTCACTTTATTTGTAACTTGCAATTCATCGACATCGGAGATCCTAATTTTCAAATGCTTAAAAAAACTGGTAATTGTCTGTGGCTTCACATCAATTGACCATGCAACAACTACATTTACAATTCTATCAAGGACACTTATCTTTACTGGTTTCAAGACACGATCTTCTATTCTTTTCAAATATAGGCAATTGAAGCGTTGAATTGAAATTTTAATACTATTAAAACATGAATTCAAATCCTAATATTGTACGTACTACTAAAACATGAATTATAAAATAAGAAATTTTTGTAACTATACCTCTACGAAGTTATAATTTTCTCATAGTAATAAAATTAGTCAGTCCCACCTTTATGACTATAGAGAGGTTTTACTATACTTATATTTCACTACTAATTTCATATTAGTTACAAATAATTTTTTTAACGACCGAAAGATTGCTAGACAAAAATAAATAGTTGGTAGAAAAATAAAGTGCGAATCATAATGTTATTGTTATTGGAATGTTTCAACAATTTTGTTGCAAAAACCCATATTCTATAACTACATTGTTTTGTTATAAAAAAATTAGTGGTGAAAAGTCATGTTTCTTGTAGCTATATTCCCCTAATAAAAAATAAAAACTATTGTCAAGTCTAGGTTCTTGGAAAAGCTCAATGAGCTTCAATATTATCCAGGATATAATATATATATTGAAGAGACAAATTAATCAGGCAAGCAAGGAGAAATAAATTAAAACTTTATCGTATTTAAATATCTATATAAACATGCTAGGATGTCTCCTAACCCAGAAGGAATTACAATAACAAGAAAAGAATATATTTTAGGACCTTACATTAGAAGAATCGTGAGATAGAGAAAAGGTCGTTATCTACAACAAAAACTTTACTATATATTAACTTAAATGGATATCCTGTACAATGCTAGTTTTTTTTTTTTTTTTTTTTTTGAATAAAGAATTATGATTTTTTATTAATAATAATAAAATAAAAAGAATAAACAAATATTCATCACATATATTTAATATAAACTAACATAAGGAGAATATCTTAATTGCTTATAAAAAAAATAGTTAACTAAAAATGGTGGGGGATCATATAAACATCTCGAAATCTAACATCCTAATGAAGCAATGTCTAGCTTTAAGCCACCCCTTTCAAATAATATTTTAACGCTCAGATTCCCTCCCTCTTGTTCCACGCGACATCTGTGTTCATTGATCTTTAGTAATATCATTTACTTATATTAGAAAACTTAACAAAACAAGTGAAATCGTCCTTTTTTAAAACGATACAGAAATCAGAATAATTTCAACAATTTCTATTCTGCAATCTCTCTCTCTCATCAACTAACTTCAGAACTTCAGGTAATCTCTTTTAAATGGTAAAGGCCGTGTTTGTTAGATTAATTCATTGAAGTTTCCTTTGTCATCAACTAACCGTTAATTAGTTTTGGTAAAATTTCAGATGGGATGGGGAAACATTTGCATGAGACGCATGAAAGTATTCAAGACGGCATTGATAATTTACCTGGACTACAAGGTAAAGTTTCTTTCTTACTACATCTAACTTGCTATCTTGATTTCAACAGGATATATGGTGATCTTATTTCCTTATTTGCTGTTAATTTTACTGAAGACTGTACAGAAAAGAGAGAAATGGACTAAAAAATCTAAAAGATCTAGTTTATGGGAAAAAGCTCATAAGCGCAATGCTAAGCGCAGTGGCGGACCCAGGATTTTTGCCCGGGGGACCCCTCGCTCCACCACTGTTTGCCAATCAACTAGTGAAAACATAAGAAAATAACATCCAATTCACAAGGAAACACAAGAAAATTGTTACGTGGAAAAACCTCTTCAATGTGAAGAGATAAAAAACCACGGGAATATAATCTAACGATCCACTTAAATCCAATATAATCAAAAGAGTTTACCGATGCGTATTTTTGACAAACATGCAAATGTAGCAAGTGCACTAGTCGTAAAAAGTAATAAAGTGATAAGTAGAGTATCGTTCCCACGAGGATAGTGTTACTAAGTACCGATTTCTCTAGTTTAAGTCCTAATTGAAGCAACAATAAATTGGATTGATAGAAAATTAACTAACTAAATACAATTTAAGAAAATATAAATGATGATAATGAAATTAAAGCGAAACTCAACAACTTAACTAATTAAACAAAATGCTAAAAAAATGCTAGGGTGTTGATTTCACCTAGATACGCTAACCTAAATCATAGAATCTATTACCCAAGTTATAATTCCTTGATTGAAAATCGAATTCCCTAAGTTATAAAACATACATTCTCAGGCTATATTTTCCTACTTATCCCTATTAAGCTTCCGCACCTAACAAAATAAAGATTAATAGTTCAAAGTCTTTTAAGCTTAATGAAGATTAATAGCTCAAAGTATTTTAAGCTTTATGGAATTCTATATATATTTCATAAATCGCTAAACCTATCTCTCATAAATCGCTAAACCTATCTCTAGCGTTTGCTTAATCTACGGTATTTATCCCAAGAGGCACAATCACAAATCATTTCTCAATCTCATTGTGAACAACACACACTTGAATGGTGATCAAGCATCCAAAAGTTATTAAGCAAATAGATAAACACTTAATCATGAAATTAAAACTCAAAGTAAATTAATTCATATAAATTTGAATCATTGTATCAAGGTTACATCACTCAAAAACAAAATAAAATAACAAAAACAAACTGATTCAAGATTCATCATTGAAAAACAAGCAAAAGATGGAGAAATCTTCTCTAATTTGAAGCCCAAATCTTTAATAATCTTCTCCTTCCAAAAGCTGCCTTCCAAATGACGAACCAAGACCCTCTTTCTTTCGTTTTCATGCTAATTTATACCTCTTTCACTTAAGGACCAAGCCCTAGCAAGCCAAACGCGTCGTTTTATTTTTCACATCTGATGCAGTTTCGCCGCAGCGAAGCTTTTTCCTTACCGCGGTGAGAATCTTTCGAGCCAAATTTGAGCATGAAAGAGTCTGAATATGAAAAAGTGTTAAACATATGAATTGTAGCCCTTTAAATTATGTTTCTACTTGTTCAAGAATTAGAACAATCCAAGGTCTACAGCTCAAGTTATGGAAGAAATACTGAAGCATATCCAAAGACATTTTCCTTCGGTTTCCAACATACTGTTCACGACTTCAAGCCAAGTTTTCACCCTTGTCCAGTCAGAATTAGGAAAAACCCAAAACATAAAAGTTGTATCTCTGCTGCTTAGCTTTCCAAAGCTTCTAAAATCAGGTCATTCTGAGTTTTCAAGCTCAAGTTACACAATTTACGCTCAAAACTGTCATTTATACTCAAAATCATCGTTTAGGCCTACAAAGACAAATTAATAGAATTAGGTAGCAATTATGGCCCAAATTGTATGAGAAGTATCCTAAATCCTATCGAAATTCAATACAAAATCATAGGGAAAAATAGGATTATCATTTACAATAACCACAAATCCACCAAAAATATTCTACATAAATTTAGAACTCGATCCCAACTCTAACAAAAGTAAAATACACAAAGGTTTACAAAAATATGGATTACAATCACTCCAAATCCAGATACACATGTAAAAGGGAAGGGAAGTTGGGAATTGGGAAAGAAAAACTTGAATATAAAAAAGGCAAAACCTAGCTTTTTACTTTTTTTCACCTTTTAAAAAAACTTTTCAAATTTTTTTTAAAAGTTGAGGGTAGGCCTGGGCCTACCCTCAAGGGGCCTGGGTCTGCCCCTTGCTAAGCGTGTACTAAATGAGATAATAGAGTTGGGTTGCTTATGGGTGAAACTTGGACAGTATTTATCCACACGGGCTGATGTGCTTCCGGCGGCGTACATGTCTCTTCTCAAGCAGTAGCAGGACTCACTTCCTCTTCGTCCTGTACAGGAGGTGATTCTTCGTTTACCTAAACTTCATATATTAGAAAATAATGGAAGTCTAGTTTTGATTTTTGCTTAAATCATATTGTCATGGTGAATATTGAAGGATTCCAGATTAGTTGTTCGAAAATGTTTGTTTGCTTGCATTATGTATTAATTTTGGTACTAGTGATGCAAGATTAGAATTTACTTGTTTAGGTAGTGTTTGATTTTTTTACTTGAAAACTGAACAAAACTTAATCTGAATACATATTTCTAATGATATGTTGTATGGGTCAAAAATCGTATTGGACTTGTTAGACCAAATAACGAAATAAACACTACACGGCTCAATGCTCGAGCCCAATCCTGGTTAGGCCCACGCTTAAATTAATCTTATAGATTGACCAAACAATTGGATGCCCCACTTTGTAAGAGGGTTTATTTTATGGGCTGACCCATTGTATGTGTTGGACCACACCACAAGTTAGCCCTCTCTATGAGCTAGACTACTTTACAAGTTGGGCCATACTACGATCAAGGCCACTCTACGACTTGGGTCAACTTATACTTTGGGCCACTCCAGAAGTTGAGCCTTTCTACGAGTTAAGCTAAATTATGCTCCAACTCATTAGCCCATATTCGTCCCAAAATAGGACTTGGAGTCCTACTTATTTCCTAGTTCATCCAATATTTCCAATCTTACATGAACTAATACTTCTATCTTTACATGGATAAACATTACGTCTTTCCCATTTATTGGAATTCCTAAACTAGTAAAAATCTGAGTTCTACTATAACTCAAGCCTCCTTAGCTTACTATATAAAGAGGGGGTCAAACCTCTCATTATTCATTCACATACAACCCGTAGCTTTAGCTCTCAAAGTTCTTACTCTCAAGAACCGCCGCATTTCCCTGTCGTAAAGCTTAATTCCAACTAACTTTACCTCCCTTAGCCACCGTAAAACTGTGCTCCAACCACTTTACAATAGTCTCCCTAGCCACATTATTACGGTAAACCCTTTCTCACTCTCAGCCCTTACTAAATTGCCTTCAACCGTACTGACTTGAGCGTCGGAATGTCTACGACAGACACCATACTGGTGTCCCCCAAACCTTCACATTCATTCTCTTTGTTTTTACAGGTCCACACGATTATTAGTGGCTCATTCCTCACATGATCCTTCCCTTTCGAATCAACTGCAAATTTTACCGTCTACATTTTTTTTTTTTTCTAGAATGATTACAAGAGTTAAGTTTATTTTTGGAAATTAAAAAGTGCTGAAAATTAACATTTTAACATATATGCTCATTTTATGTTTAATGTACAATTACTTAAATAATTTTATATAATGTCATGTAAATAATGATTTAACTTTATAAATTTAACTATAAATATAATACATAGCTTAATTATAATATTTGATCAAAGAATCATCATTCCCGGAACAAGACAACTCTCCACCGATTGATCTATCAATTAACACTTGTGTCACAGTCGAGCACATGCCAATTATACTATCCAAGAAACCAGCCTATTAAGTGTTGTTGTTTACCTGCCCTTATAAGTCAAATATCCAACCTATGGGTATTTGATGTGGAACGTAACATTCTACCCTGCCCAATTATGTGATGCCCTTATTGCACATTGGACACTATCNCATCTTACTCACACCATCCGAAAACCTCCGTGCACCGACGACAAGATTGATGTTGGCACTTGGCGTCAATGCACTCACAATACACGTCAACGTATTCATAACCTCGATGCACTCACATTACAGCAGAGAAATGTTACATCGATGCAGTACCTAAAGTATATGCTGGTGCCGGTCGTACGCGGGGTATTCTCTTATTTCTAGTAGGGGTAATATTACACTTACAAATAAATTTTACAAAGATCTCTATATAAAATGATGTGACAAAAAATGAATGGAAGAATGAATTTAATGAGTTTGACTTTTTGTTTCATCCTTCCATTCATTTTTTGCCATCTTATTTTGTATAAAAATCTTTGTAAGATTTATTTGTAAGTATAGTATTATTATTCCAGTAGTGTCATTCAATTTATATTCCATTATATTCGTGTATATATGCTCTAACACAGGAATATAATGTTTTAAAACCTGGTCTGGCCCATCCGATTGAACCGATTCAACCGAGACCTAGGTTACCAATTTCCCTATTCACCAAAAACCTTAGAATTTGAGATAATGATCGATGAACAATTGAAGGCCAGGATATTGGGGCTTTTGAAGAGGAAGAGTCGGTGAGTGCAATGGTGGTGACGGAGGAGATTTCTGGTAAGTGAATCGATCGGAAATTGAAAAAAATCTAAGGCAACAATAGTCGGTTTTTGCTAACGATTGGCAAGCTGAGCAAGAGTGGGGTGAGATGGGCTATGGTTAGGAGGTTGAGGGGAGTATTTTCGTGGGGATGGGGAGGGTTGTCGACGCTGGTGGTGATGAGATCTGGCCTTGGTTGTCGACGTCAGCGATGGTGAGATCTGGTCGAAATTGAATCGATTTCGGCTACATCTTGGATAGATTTTCTGGGGAATGAGCTCAAGGGATGATTTGGATTGCATTTGGTGTGTTGCCGCCGCCAACCAGTCGACCACCAATTTATATTTGGGGCGTGTTTGCTAAATTTTAAACTTATAGCTATAACTATAGTTTTTAGTGGATGTATTGGGTGAATTATAAACTTTTTGACACTGACAACTAGGGACCTAACAACTTTGCTGGGTTTCACCGCGGGTTGGTTATTAATACATTGCAGGAATATTTTCCCTTTGAGGGAAGTCAATCTTTCAACTTTAATATTTTCATTTCCGGCGCTGAACATCATCGTTGTCACCTGAATGGTATATTAGCTTCTTGGGAATAGTACTTGAGAGACATTAATGGTTGAATTGAAGAGTAATATTACTCGTCATGCAGTGCTTAGATGTGAATGGATAGGCCGCATGTTATCTAGGTAAGAAAATAAATGCAAGTATGGTTACTTCACAAGACTATGTAGGAAAATAAATGCAAGTATGGTTACTTCACAAGAATATGCCGCTATTTGAAATTCTAGAGTAAACGACATGTTCCCACCCAAAGATTAGCGAAACTCTAAGTTCCCACGCCTGGTTTTATTTATTCTAGATTCCCATTATTAAATTAATACTGTTAATGATTTTTGGATTCTAACACAATATAGAGAGTGTTATTACCAAAATGCCCTTCCAAAGAAAGTAATAAATTGCTTTTTAACCTCAAATAGATTTGGATTTTTCCAGCAAACCCAAGGGAGTGGAAAATCGGGAGAAAAGGCTCAGATCCGATCGAAATGGAGGCAGACAAGGCTAGGGGATGGATAGGTTTTGTTGGGGATGAGTGGGGGAAGCTAGTGGTCGTGACGGTGATGTCCAATGGTGCCGAAATCTGGTTAGATCTAGATTTTTCTGGTAGCCATGAGGGAGGGGAAAATCGTAGATAACAGACTCATATCCGACCAAAATGGAGGTGGAAGAGGTTGGTGGATGGATGTGTTTTGTCAAGGATGGGTGGGGGAAGCTAGTGGTGGTGATGGTGATGTCAAATGGCGTTGAAATCTGATCAAATCTGGATTTTTCTACGGCCAAAATGGAGGTTAAAGACGCTGGAGGATGGATGGGTTTTGTCAGGGATGAGTGTGGGAAGCTAGTGGTGGTGATGGTGATGTCAAATGGCGTCGAAATCCGATCAAATCTGGATTTTTCTACGGCCAAAATGGAGGCTAAAGACACTGGAGGATGGATGGGTTTTGTCAGGGATGAGTGGGGGAAGCTAGTGGAGGTGGCAGTGATGTCCAATGATGCCGGAATCTGGCTAGATCTAATTTTTTGCAACTGCCACAAGGGAAGGGAGTGATGAGGGGTGCTTGTGAGAGAATTTGAGATGTAAGGGTTATTAAAATTTTTTTTTTGAGATTTAAGCAGTTTAAATTACCATTTACCCTTTGATCGTTAAATTAAATGATTTTTTATTCATTTAAGGTGAAAATCTGGAATAAATGAAAAGAGGGTGGGAACTGAAATTTCACTAATCTTTGTGTGGATTGTGGGAGCATGTCGTTTACCGAAATTCTAAATCATCTACTTCTGAATTTATGATCTGTATGACCAAAACCTCGGAGATATAGGTAACATTTATGACTAATGCTAATGGTCCCATCCACTGATTTTATATTGTTATGTATAAGAAAAGTTTTGATACAGATCTTGAGCTTATCTAAGTTGTCTCTCCTCAAAGAATTTTCTGACCGCACGGCATGGTTTACAAAAAACTTGATTGTATAATACATATGAACCAGAAGTTTTCCATTTCGTTCTACACTCCAACTCACTATTTTGAAACACAAAATGGATACCTCAAAACTTCATGTAGCAATGTTTCCTTGGCTGCCTTTGGCCATTTCATTCCTTACCTTCACCCTCTCAAAACGCTTGCAGGAGAGGTCACAAATGTCTCTACTTATTGCCTAAGGGACGCTCCCAAAGCTACAACAACTCAACCACCATCCAACCTTATTCACTTCTTTCCTCTTGTGATTCCCCATGTTGATGGTCTCCCTTCAGTGCAGAAACTGCCTCCGATGTACATTCCTCTTCATGACCTACTTATTTCTGCCATGGCAACACTAAAGATCAAGTTGAACAATTCTCACCAATCTCAAGCCAACATTGTCTTCTTCGATTTTGGACAATGGATTCCGTCAATAACCCGTCAGTTAGGAACTAAGTCGATTTAAGATTCAGTGGTTACCGCTGCACGCTTGCATTCTCCATGGTCCCAGTTCGAAGTTACTCTGGAGACTACCTTGAAGAGCAAATTCACCACCGCCTGGCTACCCTTCTACTACTGTATAATAAAACCCAATGAGGCTCCTCATATTGTTGGGCTAAGCGATCCCCTTGAAGGGGCTTCCTTTACGGGCGGCTGAGTGGAAGTATGAAAGAGAGCGATGCAATTGCTGTGAGAACTTGCCATGAAATCGAGGGATCTTTCTGTGACTATCTTGCTCAGCAGTATTCAAAGCCTGTGCTGTTAACAGGCTGTATTGCCTGAAACACCAGATGCACAGCTTGAGAGAAATGGGATAATGGCTATACAAGTTTGAGACAGTTCAGTGGTGTATTGTGCTTTTGGTAGCCAAATTACACTACAAAAAGAGCAATTCCAAGAGATGATGTTGGGGTTTGAGTTAAGTGGATTTCCATTCTTGGTGGCTCTGACACCACCTCATGGATGTTCAACCATCGGAGAAGCATTACCTGAAGGGTTTAAAGGGAGAATTGGTGAGAGAGGTTGGGTGCATGGAGGATGGGTACCGCAGACACTGATACTAAAACACCCTTCTGTTGGGTGTTTTGTAAGTCATTGTGGATTTGGTTCCATGTGGGAATCTCTGGTTAGTGATTGTCAAATAGTGTTGATTCCATTTCTACCTGATCAAGCTATGGGTGCAAAATTAATGGTAGAAGAATTGAAGGTAGCTATAGAAGTGGGTAGGGGACTAGACGGGATGATTGGCAAGGAAGGTTTGAGCAAAGCAATCAAATCAGTAATGGACAATGAGACTGAAATGGGTAACTCAGTGAAGAACAATCATGTTAAGTGGAAAAATATATTTTCTGGCAAGAATTGGCAAGATGAAAAGATCGATGGTATCGTTCAGGATCTGCAATTTCTTTTGGAATCTGGGAAATAGAAACCTCATGGGCTTAAATGCAAAAGCAAGTTCACAGATGTATGATGGGGGACAGCAGTTATTTTTTATTTTTTTTCAATTAGTAGTGTATGTGTTAAGTCAGATGTTGTGTTTAGCTTGTTCTAATATTGGGTCATTTCTTGTCCAAACTTAATAAACTTCTCTTAGTTAAAGAAGTTGTACTTTCAATTTCATCATTTAATAAACAACAATTAAGGTAAAATCCTTTAGAATTGTAGATTTAGTGCAGGTAACGTGTTAAGGATCCTTCCCTGGCCAAATCTCAGAATTTTCAATTTCTCTCTTATCCACAATCAATTCAACATACTCACAACGATTGAAAATTCCAAAATTTGTTCTATCATCATCTCTAATTTCATTTACCATCACAAGTTTCTTGTTTCTTGAAACAAAAAGCTGCAGTAGAGGATAAAAAGAAACAAAATTGATCACAAACCTTTATTTTCCGCAGAAATAGATGAGAAATAAAATTAGGAAAAATTCAGCTCTGATACTAAGCAGCTGCGGCTGTTTGTGACGGCTAGTGCTGGTGTTGCAAGTTGTTGGTGGGTTACTGCCTACTGGGTTATATTGGAGAGGAGAAAGACAAAATTGTAGTTGGGATAGTCTGAAGGGGTAATTTTTGTTTTTTTGTGGGCAATATTGTCAGTGATTTTGGCGTGATGTTATGAAGAGGGTGAAGTAATATAATATTTGGGAGACTTCACAACTTCTGTGAGGTCAATTGCCTGATTCTGTTTTTCTTCCAGGTGCCTATTTTTTCCCATCCCTGAAAATCAGAGTGGTCCCTTTATTGCCTTAAGCTTTCTTGCTAGAGAATTGAGTACACAGCTTTCAGAATCCAGATATTAATGGATGAAGTGCATGTTAGGTGAATAAATGCAAGCATGGTGTAGCCCACAAGATTACCTGAACATGGGTCGGTTACGTTGGATTAGATAGTGTTAAACCGAACAATTTATTACACTTATATAACGTGATATAACAAATATTTTCTGGCTTTTTTATTTCACTGAATCATTTTCAATCGTTGGAGAAAATGAAATAAGTAATAATTTTATTTCAAAAAGATACAATGATGAATAATGAAGATTGCAAGAAAGCTAAAAGGTTGAGGTGTGGATATCTCGTTTTCTTTAAGGAGATTTTAGCCCTTTACGATTGACAAAACTTAAGAAACCGACGTAATAGAAAACACCTTAACTTGTCTTCTCCAGGATACAACAGCCCAACAGTGTCGTTGTTTGGTTGACAACAACTCTATACAAATTGTTGAATCCAAACTCCTCCAAAGGAACACCTTTCTCTAACTAATATTTTTCTCTCAATAGAATGGATGAAGATATAACAAATATGTGTGATGAATGAATATAAGAGACATTTGTATACTACTCTTCACATACTCCTCCTTTTCATATTCATAACTCATCTTTTAATTCAATCACCATACCCACCTCCAATTCAATGACTTAACTCCCATCATCTTTAATCTTCCAACCGTCTATCTTTCATCTTCCTACTTTTCATCTTTCCTCTTCCAACCTTCCATGAATAATAAATAAAAGAAAAAAATGCAAGTTACAACATCAACCATATTTGAGGACCTTTTCAATAATTTATGAGGGCAACTTGTCCGAGGAATCATTACATTTTTTCTTTTAATCTCTATTATATTAATAAAAAGTAGAGCTGGTCAAGGATCAGTCCCTGGGCCTGCTTGGGATTGGGACCAATTTTAGGACCCGGACCGGTCTTATAGGCCTGCAAATTTTTTTTTTCCCCTTATCTTTTTTATATTCTAGGGGCGAAATGAAATTCTGTAGGGGGTTTTAGTAATTTTTAGGGGTAGATTAGTAAGTTTTTAAAAGTTTAATTAATTTTAAAAAATAATAAATTAATTAATAGTTAATTTTAACATAAATGTAATATTCACACATTCACGCTTCACAAATAAATAATTAAATAATTTTCTTTATTAAATTATTCATCTTCATCGTCAACAATATTTAAATCATTAAAATATGTATTCCTAAAGAGTTCAAGTAGTTCGGGATCTTCAGGGTGCTGCTGTAGTCTTCTTTTTGCATGAGTCTAATCCCGTAAACATATTATCACTTCAATCATCTCATCGGTTAAAGAACATCTTTTGTCTTCAACAATCCGGCCACTCGTTGAAAATATTGACTCGGATGAAATTGTAGAAACCGGCACAGATAAAATGTCACGTGCCATTTGGGCTACAATGGGGAATCGATTTTCATGTTGGTTCCACCATTGAAGAATATCCATGTCACGTTTCTCCTCCATCGTCATGTAGGACAGGTTCACTTGTAGGTAGCGATTCAGCTCATTTGGTCCATGTATGTACGAGCTGGAGCTGTTACTTCCGCCATGTTCTATATATGTCAACTTGCTTGATCCTTGATGAAGGTCTGCATCAGGGTCTTGATCGTCTCTCCTGAACGTTCCACTTCTACTTCCATTGTACATGTTCTCATATAAAGAAAAAAAGTTTTCCAATTTTTGCTTAAAGTAAGTCAAATAAGACGTATAATCATGTCCTAAATGCTGGCCTAACTTAGTAATTATACAGTTAATTACATGTAATTTAAACCTAGGATCTACAATAAGGCCTAATCCATATAAGAATGAAATATCTAACCAATATTTCTCGTATTTTTCTTCTATCTTTGAAACAATTTCCCTTAAAACGTCATTATATCTATATTTAGCAAAATTTTTAGCAATTTGAAGTAAAATATCTAACACTAAATTAGTAGTCGGATAATAAATACCACTTAATGTATTAGTAGAATCATAAAAAATTTTAAGAAATGAATAAAAAAGTTCACAAACCGCCTAATCATCATAGCTGACAACTTCCTCTGAATAGTGCTTCCGGTTGATGAAATCTGTAATTAGTTTTGCGATTGGCAAAGGTTTTTCCAACATCAAGTAGGTGGAGTTCCAACAGATAGGCATGTCAACACATAACTTCAAAGTCGAACCGGTGGGTCCTCTTGCCTACAATATTTGACGTACTTCTGTCATCTTTTATTGTTATCGTCGACGATAAATCCGATAGCTGCGTGCACCCTCTCCATCTTCGAATGTATAACATTTAAACCTACTTTAACAATCAAATTCATGATGTGGCAAGCACATCTCTGGTGAAAATTTTTACCTTCACCACGTGGATCCAATCTCTTTTCAAATAAAAAGATTGCCGTGGTGTTAGCAGCTGCATTATCAAGCGTTAGCGCTACAACTCTATCAATTAATAGATATTCTTACAAAACTTCAAGAATTGTAAAATAAATAGTGTTAGCACTATGTTTTTCATATAATGGTATAAAACCCATCAATTTTTGTTGTAAACCCCAATTATGATCTAAGAAATGTACTGTGACCATTAAAAAATCGGTTTTTGATCTACAAGCCCATATGTCTGATGTAAGTGCAATAGATATATTCCTAAAATTTTGAAATTCGTTTTGAAATTTATTATTTATTTTGTTATAAAGTTTTAGTATATCTCTTCTACTTGTACTTCTACTAACAGGGGTATATGCTGGATAAAATGCAGTTTTAATCATGTGAATTAATTAAGGATTTTTATATAAACAAATTGGAGAGTTCGTAGCAACTATGAATCTTGCTATTTCCTCTCGTGCAACATGTGCATTGTATTGCCATGTTGAGAGAGTTGAGGATTGTAGATTAAAATTAAGTTGAGTTTGAATTTGCTTACCTGATCCGGTTGAATATGTACCGGGCAGTTGCATTATTTGGGGGTGCTTCTTCTCCAAGTGTCGTTGCATATTCGAAGTCCCCTTCTCAGTGCCAATAATGGTGCCACAGAAATTATATACCCCATATGATTCTTCCCCCTTCCCATTTGTCTTTGGCCGTTTTGATTTGGTGAAGTATTGCCATACATCGGACATGACCCTCTTTCACGGTTGGGGGGGTTAGGCTATGCCCGTGCTCATTGACTCACAGCTCACATGTATTTGGCTACACCTCGTCTCGGCCGAATGTGGTTGTAGAATTGTAGTTACTACCTCTGGAGGAAAAGGTGAAAATGGATTGAACCCTTTCATTTTTTTGGTGGATGGAACGTAAAACTCATTTGGGGATGATCCTCCGAATGCATCATTTCGGGAATCCATTATGAATTTATGATAAAATAATAAATAATTAAAATGAAAAAGATTAAATAATAATATGAATAAGAGATGATATTGAAAAATAGAAAAAATAGAATAATATAAATAAATAAATTATAAATATAAATATAAGTTGAATGAGAATTTGATTGGAGATTTGGAGTACAGAGTAGAGAGACTGAGAGAATGAGAGATTGAGTGGTGTGAAAAAAATGAGAGATTTGGGAGTTATTTATAGTGTAGTTGGGGGGAACCCACACCACTCCCAAATGACCATTGGCTATTGCCAACGGTTATTAAACAATTTTTTTTTATTTTGTAAAATTTTCTTTTAACCCCTATAATTTATGTTTATTTCAAAATTTATAGGGGATTTTATATAATTATAGAAAGGACTAAAAAAAAAATTAAAAGGGTTTGGGCCCACGCTTGGGACCGGTCCCAGGCCCGGGCCTTGGAGGAGGGCCCAGTGGAGGGACCGGGCCCTCCTCCTTAGGCCTGGTCCGATTTTGGGACCAGGCTTGCTAGGACCGGCCCTCTCAAGGATCGGTCCTCTCACCCTTTCAATGTTTGCTTAATCAAGAACCAGACTTTACCATGCTAAAAGTGTTTGGTTATAGTTGTTTCCTATACCTCAGACCTTATCAGCCACACAAACTTTCATTTCACACAGAAAAGTGTGTGTTTCTTGGGTACAGCCTTGCACACAAAGGGTATAGATGTATGGCAGCTTTTGGTAGAATTTATGTAGTAAAGCAAGTGAGGTTCAATGAGACTGACTTTCTTTTCAAGTCTGGTTTTCAAAATGCAGCATCTAATTTCAAAAAATCCACTAAATAATCTGATTCTTCTCAAGCATGGTTTCTGCCGTACAATGCTCAACCATTGTTAGGCTTCAACTCTGGCGCCTTTATACATAAGGGCACTTCTAATTGCAATCTTCAGTCTGCCCCATCCTTCTTTCATCGTCCAATACCTGTTGCAGTAGAATCATCTTCTGATCATACACATAATGTTGAATGTCCATCTACTGCAGGGTGTTCTAGTCTTTAGTATGTGACTATTGTTCCTGTAGTTTCAAAACATCTCATGACTTCTGATCCTCATGCGTCTGCTGTCTTTGATTCTTGTCTTGTAATTGCTACTCGTGAAGTTTCTCCTAATCATATGCCTAATCAGTTCATTCAAAATTAGAATCCTCATGGCATTCACTTGGAGGTGGTGTTACCTATATCTTCCTCTAATGCTCCATCAGACAATGTCCACCCCATGATCACTAGATCCAAGTCTAACGCACATGCTCTTCTAGCAACTCATGGTATATTGGCAGAACCAAAATCTGTCATCGAAGCACTAAATACTCCAGAATGGAAGGAGGCTGTGAATGTTGAGTATCAAGCACTCTTGGATAATAAAACATGGGAACTAGTTCCATATGAAGAGGGTATGAATGTAGTTGGTAGTAAGTGGGTATTTAAAACCAAATTACACTTTGATAGATCATTTCAGAAGTACAAGGCCAGGTTGGTAGCCAAAGGATTCCAACAAACTCCTGGCCTTGATTATTTTGATACTTTTTCCCCGGTAGTTAAGGCAACTACAATTCGAATTATTTTATCTTTAGTAGTTTATAATGGTTGGGAAGTACAACAATTGGATGTCAATAATATGTTTTTAAATGGTGACTTAACAGAGCAAGTATTCATGGTGCCTCCTAAAGAGTTTTCTGATTTCTCTCAAACAAAGAAGGTGTGTAGACTACATAAGGCACTATATGGCCTTAAGCATGCTCCTAGAGCCTGGTTTGACAAGTTAAGGGTTGCATTATTGGCTTGGGGTTTTACAAATTTTGCTTCTGATGTAAGTCTTTTCCTTTACAAAAAAGACTCTCACATTGTGTATCTCCTAGTTTATGTAGATGATATATTGCTTACAGAAAATAATCCACAACTACTTTCTCAAATTGTGAAAGATCTTAATGACCAATTTGCTTTGAAAATCCTTGGTCCAGTGAGCTACTTTTGGGGATTTGAAGTTAGAAGAACTAATGCAGGGCTGCTACTAACTCAAAGTAAATATGCTCAAGAGTTGCTACTTAAGGTTGGTATGGAGAGCTCTAAGCCTTGTTCTACACCTATGGCTATAGGAACTCGACGAGGAAAGGAAGATAGTGATCCATTTGAACAACCTTCTCTTTATCGAAACATTATAGCGAGGCTGTAGTACTTGATTTTGTCTATACCTGAGCTAGCTTTTGCCGTGAATAAATTAAGTCAATTCCTCCAACATCCCACTATCAACCACTAGACAGCATGCAAAAGAATATTGAGGTATGTTAAGGGCACTGTTAATCATGGTTTGTTATTCACAAAGAAATATAATTTCTCTCTTGAAGCCTTTGCTGATGCTGATTGGGCGAGCGATATCACTGATAAGAGATCAACTACAGGCTATAGTGTGTTTGTTGGGAGAAACTTAGTTCAGTGGAGCTCCAGGAAACAAAAGGTAGTTTCCTTGTCTTCTACGGAAGTTGAATACAAATCTCTCAACCATACTGCTACTGAAATTGTGTGGATCAAACAATTGTTTACTGAACGAATAAATATTACAAATATGCCTGTTATTTGGTGTGATAACATGAGTGCAGGGGCTTTGTCTACCAACCCTGTATTCCATGCATGAACTAAGCATATAGAAATAGATGTGCATTATATTCATGACTTAATTGCCCAGAAAAGTGTCAATGTTTAGTATGTTGCATCTGAATTTCAGATTGCCAATATTTTAACCAAAGCCCTTCCAAGCAATAGGTTTGCTTTCTTAAGGGAGAAACTGAATGTTATCGATGAGTTGCCTGAATAAGGTTGTACAAGAGTAGAGAAATAGCAAAAGTGGAACTGAGAAACTATAGTAGAAGTTCAAAGGTGCAAACGTGTTTTTGGTTAAGAAGGGATATTGGATATGTGAAGGTTAGAAAATGTAGTAGTGAATGTTAGAGTAATAGAAGTGGCATAAGTCTTGGATATGTAGCAGAAAGTTCAGAGGTAAATACATGTTTTGTTTAAGAGGGGATATTGGATATGTGAAGGTCAGAAAATGTAGCAGAGAATTTTAGAGTTGAAGACATGCTTTGTTTAAGGGGATATTGGATATATGAGATGTTATTTGTAACAGATTACGCAAATGTAGTGTCCTAGCTTTCGAAAAGGATTCACAGTTCTAAAGTATTCCAAATTTCGTAGGCACTAGTGCATTTAGCTATGTGTCTAAACATGGATTCCGATATGGATGAAATCAACCAAGTTACCAGAAATTGATTTGTTCTCTTCGAGCTAAAATACCTACGGTTTGGTTTCTTAATTCGTAACCCACAATCTGATGATTTTTCAATTTGAAACATAAGAGGACAAAGATTCTCACTTGTAACAAATACATCAAGCTCATGAGAAGCTAAGGCGGGAAGAATTTGTGAACGCCAATAGTTGTAGTTCCTTTCCCTTAATTTTACAGACAGATTCGGTAGAGAAGATTGAACAGTTGGATTTCCTGCATTCTCAGTATCAGTCTGCTTGACTCCATATTTTGAACTAAAACTCATGATCTCGGGATTTGGATTAGCCATTGACGTTTGTCTTTGGCTCTGATACCATGAAAGATTTACTAAAAATAAGAAATAAACTCAGCAAAAATACAAAGAAAAGATGCAAAGAAAGAGACGAGCGAAATGAGTAAATTCTGGAATTTCTTTCTCTAACTGAATCTATTACATGTGTTCCATTTTTATAGTTTTCAATTATACAAAACACACTGTTTCTACAAACTTTTAGATATTTACATCTAGGCCCCAACATCTCATATATCCAGTATCGCCTCTTAAACAAAGCATGTCTTCAACTCTAAAATTCTCTGCTGCATTTTTTGACCTTCACATATCCAATAGCATGTGATGGTGTACTCATCCACAAGAATATATGTAACAAAGAAGCATGGTCAAGCAGTTTTAATAGGGGATGTAAGGACTCTACTTCCATGGGAATCAAGACAATGGAAATGATGTTGCTAATATCAAATTGATAGAATATTTACAAGCAAGAGAAATGTATTTTTTTTTTTTTATAATGTACAGACTATAAGAACTTTTGAGAAATATGGAATTTATTTTACCTAACACTTCCAAAGTTAAGAAATCAAGTTTTTTCTTGAATTAATGAATATCTACGTAATGTTGTCTGATAAAAGCTTGAAAATACATATTTTGTTAGTGATTCAATTGGATTATTTGTGGGAAAATGTGTTTAATTTGTGAAATTTAACTTAATTATTTCATAAATGTCTTTTATGGGATCACGGGTATGTTTTGTGTGTTTTCAGGTTCTTAAAGATGATATTCAGATGAAGGTTATATTGACGATGGAATGTGGGATGAAAAGAATCAAATGGTTTGTGATTCGGAGCTGAAACAAAGAAGTTAGGGCGATTTGAAGTTAAATTGAAAATCCTGGAAAACGCTCCAGTTTTGAACATGCAACAGTAATTTGACAATAACTTGAGCTATAGATTTTGGATTGAGATCATTCTTGAACCGTTGGAAATCTGATTCAAAGGGCTACAATTTATATGTTTACCACTTGGCAAGATTCGAACGTTATCATGCTCAAAAACCACCATCTTGTCAAGATTTCAAGTTCTAGGGCAGAATCAACTATGCCTAGGCATAGTGCTGCGGCACAACTGCGATTCTGGACTTTTTTACATTAAATTTATGACGTTTATTTCCTGTTTTAAGAGTTATAAAGTGATTAGAATAGTAGGAATCATAACCCTAAAACCCTAGGAGTATAAATAGATGTCTTTAGCTGATTTTTTAGGAGAGAAAGGAGAGAAGTTCAGCGGCTCTTTGGAGATTAGAAATTCCTACAATTTTGAGTCATCAATTAGAGAAGTTTTTCTACTCTTTCTTATTCTCATGTTTATGAATACAATGACTTTTATTACTGAAAGTATGAACTAATTTTATTTTCTAGGGCTAAGATGTAGCCCAATTTTATGAATATGCATTGATTACTTTTGCTAATTTTTATTAAGTTTCTTTTAAGTTTTATTATTGCGCTTAAAGCTTTCAATTCTTAAGGGCCCTACAGTTGAATGATTTTATGGTTAGGTTGAGATCGGAGATGAAACCTAATTAGTCTAAGGTAATAAAACCAAGATGAGCAAACCGTAGGAGATAGGTTACCGCGATCTGTGAGGCTCTGGTAAATTCCATAAACTTAATGATCTCCAATTGCTTAAATCTGATTAGAGATAATCCGGGTTAGTAATTAGAGTTAATTTGTAATTGTTCGAGAGAAAGTTAGCAAAATATTAGGGAGTTTGGTCTTTAAATAAGCTTAATTGG
The DNA here is from genome assembly GCF_008641045.1 of Pistacia vera. Lineage (NCBI taxonomy): Eukaryota > Viridiplantae > Streptophyta > Magnoliopsida > Sapindales > Anacardiaceae > Pistacia > Pistacia vera. Next base: position 1,106,920 of record NW_022196159.1, on the reverse strand, counting down.
GTTAAGGATAATTGTCAATGCATGATTAAATTGTGTGAAATCTATGCCCTAGGTTCATTCATATTGATTTCCTACTAATGTTTAAAAGTCTATTTTTGTTTTGTTTCTAAGTTGTTTTATTTTCATTGAATCATTCTAAAAATCAATTAATCAAATAGCAATAAGATAGGTAAGTGTGGTACTTTTTATAGTAATTCCCTGGGTTCGATATCCGTATTTTATACACTTTATTACTTGCACGATTTCGTACACTTGAGAAAATCAACAACAAGTTTTTGCGCCATTGCCGAATTGCTTTTATTATCAATATCAATACAAGCTATTTAGTTGCTATTGGTTTGTAATTTATTTATTTATTTTTCTTTTTTGTTTTTAGTGCTTTAATTTTTTTTCGTATTTTTAGTGTTAGACCGTACATAAGAGTTAGTTTCAATGACAGATACAGAAGAGAGAAGAGTTTAAAAGGCACTTAAGATTACTCAAGACCGACAATTGAGGGATGTGCTTCTAGTATTAAGAGACCATCGATTAAGCAAATACCTTTGAGGTAAAGCCAAACATTATTCAGATGATAAACATTCAATTCAATTTGCAGGGTTGTCTAGCGATGATCCTATTTGCATATCACAATTTTCTGAGCATGCGATACATCCGACATATGGGGTATCTGATGATGCAATTAGGTTAAGGCTTTTCCCATCTCTCTTCGGGATAAGCTAAGCTTGGTTAATTTCTCTACCACCCGGAAGCATCACTACTTGGAATGAGTTAGTTCAGTGTTCCTTGCGAAGTATTTTCCGCCGATCAGTCTGCCAGATATGAGTGACATACAAATTTTTTCCAGCAAGATATGGAGTCACTTTATGAAGCTTGGAGAGATATAAGGATCTTCTTACGGAGGTGTCCTCACCATGGGTTACCAATGGTCACAAGTGCAAATATTTACAATGGGTTGATGTCAAATATACAAGCCATGGTAGATGTTGCAAGTGGGGGAACCTTGAATAACAAACAACCGGAGGAAGCTATATTTTGATTGAAGTGATGGCAAGCAATGACTACATGAGGCCTTCAGAGAGAAATTCAACAAGGAAGCAGCGGGAGTGCATAAGTGATGATGGCTACACCGCGTTGGCTGCTCAACTTTCAACCATCCAAAAGCAATTAGGAGTTGCCCTAAAGGCAAATGCTATTGATACTGGTTCTCTAACTTGTGAATTTTGTGGCAGGGAATCATTTGTCAAGAGATTGTCAAGTATGGAATCCATTTTCTCCTATCTCACCAAGCAAATTATGTCAACAATTTTCAAGGAGAGCAACGAAATCCATATTCCAATACATATAATCCCATGGAGGAAACACCCGAACTTTTCATTGAGCAACAACAATGAGCAAAACAAGCTCCTATTTTTCAACCTCAAGCCAAAATCTAATTTAGAGAATGTGTTCCAGTTCATTGAAGAGACAAGCAAGAGGTTTGAGAAGACTAACGTCCTGGTTCAAAACAATTAGCCTCTATTAGGAACCTTGAGACTCAAATTGGGCAAATCCACAATATTTTAGCGGGAAGAGTTCAAGAAATGTTGTCAAGTGATATCGAAAGATCCAAAGGAGCAACTCAATGTCATCATGTTGAGAAGTGGCAAGGAGCTACAAGAATCAAGAAAACTGAAGAAACTGAAGAAAAAGCTGAAGACACAAAATTGGACAGAACCAACAATGCCTCAACACAAGCCTAGTCACAAAATCCAGAATGAACAATGCCTCAACACAATGCCTAGGCACAAAACCAGAACTTGAAAACAAAGCCCAAGATGTGAAGAAAGATGGCCTCTCTTCCGTATCCTCATAGACTCAGAAACAAGAGAGACAAGCAATTTGGTAGTTCATGATATGTTAGAAGCTTACGCATAAATATCCTTTTGTAGATATATGAGCAAATGCCGAAGTATGCCAAGTTCTTAAAGGAGATCCTTACACACAAAAGGAGGTTTGAAGAACATGAGATGGTCATGCTCACTAAGGAATGTAGCGCGTTACTTCAAAAGAAACTACCACTGAAATTAAGAGATCCAGGGAGTTTTAATATTCCTTGCACAATTGGTGTTTTTATTTTGATAAAGCTTTATGTGATTTGGAGCTAGCATTAACTTGATGCCATTTTCTTTTTTCAGAAACTTGGTTTAGGAGGTGAAGCCAACCACGATTCATCTTCATTGGCGGATAATCCATACATATCCAAGGGAGTGGCAGAGGATGTTCTAATAAAGGTAGACAATTTATCTTTCTAGTAATTTTGTAGTTCTTGATATGGAAGAAGACCGAACATACCTTTAATATTAGGAAGGCCTTTTCTAGCTACAAGTAGGACTTTATAGATGTACACCAGGTAAACTAATCTTAAGAGTGGAAGACAACAAGTGGAGTTCAATGTTTTTAACATGATGAAATGTCCCCCCAAGTCAGATACTTGCTTTAAGATTAGCATCCTTGATGACAAAGTAGCGAAAATCTTAGAAGAAAACTACCTTAGCTCACCCCTAGAAAATTGTTTAGTCAACTCTAGAATTATGGAGGCTAAATTTAAGAGGTAGTATAACAACAATTGAAGCCTTACGTGTTGGTGGATTGAAGGATAGAAGGGTTTGGATTTTCCTAGATGATCTAGATTGAAGGAGTCAAAAGTCGAGCTTACGACTCTAATAAAATGCTTCTTGGAGGCAACCCAAGCTCTTACTTTAATTTTGTTTTTTGTTTTGAATTTATTTTAGATTTTTTTTTAATGGTTTAAGTTGTGATAACTTTGGTTTGGTTTGATATGTTAGTTGTTTAATTTCACCATTATTTCTGTTATGCACACTAAATTGGCCAAGAAAGGCGCATAGTTTGTTTTTTTTTTTTTCTAGATTTCCAATGATTATTGGACACAGCAAACGTTATGCATGCTTCAGCATTATCTCCATGTTCATCTTGATACGAAGGGAATTGTAGTTGTTCTCTTTGCACATTGAGACAATATTATCTCAACGTTAGGGGTAAGGAAAAATTTTTTTATGGCCAAATTTAGTTTCATTCGATGGACATCTTTGAATTATCTCTTTAAAAGCTTTTGGTGGAATTGTTTAGGTGTGTTGCAAGGTCAAAGAGTTAAGTATTTTGTTTTGTTTTGGAACTCATACATAAGTCAATGATAAACCATGATTGTGAATTTATGACATTGAGATTTTATTAACTTTCGCATAGTGTAGATGATAGTAGATGACAATTGCATTTAGTTATGACTCTCTGGGAATGGATTTGATTGGTTGAGTAATTTGGAAACTTGAGACGTTTGTGTGTGTTTTTTATGGGCAATAATTTTTGTTTTTTTTTGATTTTATAAAATTGTGCAATAACTAGAACTCTTTGATAACCACTTGAGGTGAAATCCTAGAATCCGCTTGCTTAGGATATGATTTAGGAATTTCTTTGGAACGATTGAGCCTTCAAGCCAACCTATATTATTTTATCTCTTTTTACCCTTTTGAGCTCTATATACACTTGGTAAGCCTTATTTTATTTTTTTTTTTTTTTTGTTTTAAACCTACTATCTCCACTTGATGATGAACCTAAAACACTTTCAGACCCAACTTATTGTGAGAGACTTAATTTAGGGTGACCTTATAAGAAAAACTCATGAAAAAGAAAATAAATATATCTTTTGGACCACAACCTAAGTAGGTGCAAGGAGATTGGTTGGGGTTTGTGAAAAAAAAAAAAATGATAGTAGATGCAAGGTGGGGAGAACGAATTTTTTTTGAGTTACTATCTTCCTAAGAAAAAAAAAAAGAAAAACACTTGAAAAACAAAATTTGCAGAAAAATAGGAAGAAGTAGCTCTGGAGAAGAACTTGAAATGAGGTATATTACATGAGGGTTTGTGCTAATGTTGGAAGAAGAGTTCAATCAATGTGAAAGGGTAAAGTGAATGAGAAGAGAAGCAAGAAAGAGATTGTTCATGGTCATTTACTGTAATATTAAGTCCCTTACATTTTGTTAAAAATTCCTTTCTGTTCTTTCATAAACCATTACCCTAGCCTAACGTTACAACACCATGATAAAACCTAATGATCCGAGGTAGTGATGGGTTCTACATTAGTGGAGAGTGGTTTGAAAAGTGAGCCTATGGATTGTGATTGTACATTTGTTTTGTTTCTTTACTTTGCCTACAAGCTATGCATAAAATCATCTGGGTTTTTGGATGAATGGTTTGTGAATGATTGATGAGATCAATAACAAAGTGTAGTTGAAATTCACTTATTCTTTGCATTTGTTGTGTTGTTAATTATTCAATTTGTTCACATTGACACTATTTTTGAGACGATTATATGTTGGATCCAAAATGTTTGTTTGAGTCTTTAGTTTTGAGTCTATGTGAGGTTAGGTTTAGATGTTTGGGTATCATCGCTGGAAACCCTCACGAACTACAACTCATCCAACTAGGGCCACCTAGGGTTTAAAGGCTTGTTCATATGCTAAATGCAACTGTGACAATCTACGAAAGTGACTTAGATAGTTTAGATTAGTTTTTCATTGTTTGTTTTTATTTTCAAGCTTTAAGACATGTTTTATACGCTTATTGCTAGGGACCACAAGAAGCTGGTTGGGGGTTGTGAATAAAGCTTGAAAATACATATTTTGTTAGTGATTCAATTGGATTATTTATGGAAAATGTGTTTAATTTGTGAAATTTAACTTAATTATTTCATAAATGTCTTTTATGGATCACGGTATGTTTTGAGTGTTTTCAGGTTCTTAAGATGATCAAATGAAAGTTATCGACATGGAATGTGGGAAAAAGAATCAAATGGTTCGTGATTCGAGCTGAAACAAAGAAGTTAGGGCGATTTGAAGTTAAAGTGAAAATCCTGGAAAACCTCTAGTTTTGAACATGTGACAGTAATTTGACAATAACTTGAGCTGTAGATTTTGGATTGAGATGATCGTAAACCTTTGGAAAGCTGATTCAAAGGTGACAATTTATATGTTTACCACTTGGCAGATTAGAACGTTAAATGCTCAAAAACCACCTCTTGTCAAGATTTCAAGTTCTGGGGCAGAATCAACTATGCCTAGGCATAGTGCCACCGCACAATTGCGATTCTGGACTTTTTTATATTAAATTTAGACGTGTATTTCCTGTTTTAAGAGTTCTAAAGTGATTAGAATAGTAGGAACATAACCCTAAAACCCTAGGAGTATAAATAATGTCTTTAGCTGTTTTTTTAGGAGAGAAGGAGAGAAGTTCAGCCTCTTTGGAGATTGGAAATTCCTGCAATTTTGAGTCATCAATTGGAGAATTTTTTTCTACTCTTTCTTATTCTTCATGTTTATGAATACAATGACTTTTATTACTGAAAGTATGAACTAATTTTATTTTCTAGGGCTAAGATGTAGCCCAATTTTATGAACATGCATTGAATTACTTGTTGCTAATTTTTATTAAGTTTTCTTTTAAGTTTTATTATTGCGCTTAAAGCTTTCAATTCTTAAGGGCCCTAGAGTTGAATGATTTTATGTGTTAGGTTGAGATCGAGAGATGAAGCCTAATTAGTCTAAGGTAATAAAACCATAGATTGAGTGAACGCTAGAGATAGGTTACCGCAATATGTGAAGCTCTGGTAAATTTCATAGAACTTAATGATCTCCAATTGCTTAAATCTGATTAGAGATAATTCAGGTTAGTAATTAGGAGTTAATTTGTTAATTGTTCGAGAGAAAGTTAGCAAAATATTAGGAAGTTTGGTCTTTAGAATAAGCTTAATTGGGTTAACGATAATTGTCAATGCATAGGATTAAATTGGTGTGAAATTTATGCCCTAGGTTTAGTTATATTGATTTCCTACTAAAGTGTTAATAAAAGTCTGTTTTGGTTTTGTTTCCAAGTTGTTTTATTTTTCATTGAATCATTCTAAAAATCTAATTAATCAAATAGCAATAAGATAGGTAAGTGTGGTACTTGGTATTAGCAATTCCCTTGGGTTCGATATCCGTATTTTATACACTTTATTACTTGCACGATTTCGTACACTTGCGAAAATCAACAACAAGTCCATAATCAAGGTACCCCGATGACAGAAAATGCTTCATGACATTGGGCTCAAAATTCAAACATTCTTCTTCTTAGTTACTATGACTTGCCTCATTACCTGAAATCTTTTCTCTTGTACCTTACCATATATCAAAAGAACTAGTAATATTCCATCAATTGTGTAATATTATTACCTGAAATTCTGTTCATTTGGATTATATCTGAAATTAGTTGAGGCTTATCTAGAAATCAAAATTCAGTAAATCAATTTGCTAGTACTAGTTTATAGAAATAGGGGTAAGCAAAATTTTCGGGGGGACCTAGAACTGCAGGGTACTCGATGTTTTTGTTGCCAAATGTGAGGAATCAGTATTTTGTGATTCTGGTTACCAAATGTGAGGAATCGGTACTATGTAGTTCCCGTTCCACCAGTTCAAGAACACCCAAGAATCAGAACTAAAAACTGAATACTCAGTTTGGAACCGGGATTTAACTGATATTAATTAATAGGGTACCTGATGGACTTAATTAACATTTATCATAAGAATATGATAAAACAACATCGTTTGCGGTTTGTGGTTTGGGTTTAGGGTTTTCATTTGAATCCCAAGTAGCATAATGTCATTCTCTCTTGATTGCTCACATGATGGCATGCCATTCTCGTATGTTCTAGTTCTCATTTGGCCATTCTCATCCGATCACTATAATTGTGGTATTTTAAGTTGCCTTATTGTTGTTGTTATCGTTATCGTTGTTGCTTCTTTACTATTTCGTATCGAATCAAAACCCTAAGGCTTCTTACCAAAGTCTCTATTTCTCTTTCAGTTTGTGGATCAGATCTTGTTCTACCGATTTTGTTTGCTTTGCTCACCGATCTACTGGTTTTGGATGAGTTAAGTCAATGGTGATTGTGGCAGGTTCGAATTAGTTTGGTTGAGGATGTTGGTTGTTTTTAGGGGAATATTAGGTTTTGATGTTTGTGTTTCAGAAATGTCAGCATCTTTAGCAGCTCTATAGCGGTCGTGACTCGAAGGATCTTATATGGTATATGGCTATATGTTTGGTTCGGGAGAAAGTGAATGTGATTAGATGATAAGGTTTTGGGTCTTATGGTGGATGATTGGATGACAAAAGGATGTTAATTTTGTGAACAGTACAGAGTACCCAGAACCGGAACTTGAATCCTAAGGTTTAGGAACCACACAATATCAGTTCCAGTACTAGTTTCCTAAATCTCAAGAACCAGTATTGTGTGATTTTGGTTCCTAAGATTTGAGCTGGTACCTAGACCCGCTCACCTCTACATAGAAATAGAATAAATTAAAAAAAAAAAAAATTGGTTTCTTGTAAAATAATCATTTTATTGAGATTTTCTATATTAATACCAATTATCTTAACTATTACCACCATGATATTGCTTTGATTACTGATTTACTGTAAGCATGATGTTGTATTAATTAAGATTTAATACATAAGTAGGGTGAAGTCATTAAGGATTCGTTTGGCACACTCTTTTCCCACTATCTTATCCTAAAAACCCAAAAATGCATTGGTTTTAATATTCTTTTAAATCCAATCCTATCTTATTCAACTCAAAACATTAACAATTACATTTCTCAATAAAAGTTTTAAAAATTAATAAAAACACCCCCACCCACCCAAGCCAGTATCACCCGCCAGCAACCACCGCCGCCATCGTAATGAGGCATGATTGGTTGGATTTGGTAGATCATGCGTCGATCTGTTCATTTCTAGTCAAATCTGGCCATCGTTCAACAACCAAATCTGGCCGTCAATGGCTAGATCTATGGTCGTAGATCTAGTTGTTTTCAACCAGATCGGGGCACGATCGGCCACCTTCCGGCAATGGGGGTCGGCTGTTGGCAATATGTGGGTGGGTGGGTGGGTGGGTGGGAGTGTTTTTGTCAATTTATAAATTTTTATTGTGGGGGGTGTTTAGTTAAATTAACAAACCTAGGGGGTTGAAATAATCTAAATATTTTCAAAAAATGATAATTAGAAATGTACCAAAAACTTCTCAAAATCCTATCCTATTTTCCAAAAATATTATTCAACATAGAATGTTGTTCTAGAAAATGAATCAAACGGAGCCTGAATCATCCAAGTACTCACCCAAAATTATTAATTCTATTACATATATATGTGTTGCACTGTGGGAGGTCATATGGGCCACAAACTTTTTTAATTTTTGCATTTCTAGGCTGAACATCATCAAGTGACAACTTTATATTAGTATTGTCCATAGCTGCAAACAAGCCGAGCCAAGTCGAACATCACAGGGTTCGAGTTCGATTTGTTAAAATGGTACTGAGATCGAGCTCGGGAACTTTAGAAACCCAGGCTCGAACTCGAGCTCGATTCCAGCTCAGCTCGTTTTAAATCTCAGAATCTGCAGTTTTCAACCAGAAAAATCAAGATAAAATTTTGCATAGGATCAAATAAATACAATCTCATCAACCATCCAAACAATCTATAAACTTGAACTAAAATCTATCATTGATTCATAATTACCAAACCAATTCTATCAAAAACAAATTCCAGTAAAAAAATAGAAACCATTTCACTTGATATTCAAAGATTGAATTACAAGAACATAACCCTAACCCTGACCCTAACCCTAAAAGCACAACCATAAGCTTCTTGACAAGAAGATTTGTCCCTCTACATACAAACAAATCAAACAACTTAACCCCCAAATCCATGTAGAGTTCTGCCCTACCTATTCAATGCATACACAACATCCATGGCAGCCACCATCTTCCTCCTGGCATGCTCAGTGTATGTCACGGCATCACGATTCACATTCTCGAAGAATATGATTAGAATATGAGAGGAAAATAAGAATACTTGATTTTGAGAGTTGTTGAGGAGAAGAGAGATGATTTAAAGAGTGTTGTGAGTAACTTTGTTGATGGTTCATGAGTCGGCAAATGAAGAGAAAAAGCTAGGGTTTTTTGAAAATTTGCAATTTTATATGCAAAATGGTAAATTACATGTAACCCTTAGTAATTTCAAAACTTGCATATACCCCCCTATTGAGCCCAGTTAAGCTCACGAACCGTTCGAGGTAAGCATCGAGCTCGACTTGACTTAGCGCTAGAGAGGCTCGAGCTTGAGAAGTAGAGCCGAGCTACGAGCTTTTTGCAAGTAGCTCGGCTAGTTTGCAACCCTAGTATTGTCTATGCTTCTTAGGGAAAGTTAGTAGAAGCATATTTATTTGTCACCATGCAATTTTACATATCAATGAATATAGTGCATGTGCATATGTTAGCAAGGAAATTAAGGATTGTGTGCGTCCATCATATTCTCTTCTGTATAAGTAGCACTCTCAAAATTACTTATCTAAAACACAAAAATAGATACCTCAAAACTTCATGTAGCAATGTTTCCTTTGGTTGCCTTTGGCCATTTCATTCCTTTCCTTACCTCTCAAACAAGCTCGCCGAGAGAGGTCACAAGCTCTAGTTTCAAACTTTCGATTTCATCATTTAATATAATAAATTGAATGCTTGGAAAACTTTTAGTTTTTGTTGATGCTGGATTTTTACACCAACAACTCACACGTGCAAAGTGCTAAGCGGACTTAGAAATTACACGTGATATGAAAATATGCAGTGAGCAAATAAATAAGAAACGGTTTTTAAAGTGCTTCGGATGCTCAAAAGCGAATCTTACATCCACTGCAATTGTATTAATGGATGATTACAATTAGGTCATGGGTAGCAAGCTGAATTATAATCTAGAGAGAGAGGGAGAGAATATTTGTTTTTTAGACTAGAGATGAGTCAATCTCGTAAATGAGAGAGGAGTCCTCTATTTATAGTTGGAGGATTCAAGGCAGTAATCATGAGTCTACAATCTGGCAGGTGTGGTACAATTCCTAACCAGCTTCCAATTGGTTGTCTGCACGAGAGACATCCTTAAATCGCTTAGGGCTTGGGCAGGTGGACAGTTCCTAACCACTCACAAGCCTGCATTCAGCTGCTGCACTGACAATAGCCATACCTCTTTTGTCCTTACGCGACGTGACTGCATCTAAATGGCACAAAGCCTCCCTAAACCCTGATTGGCCCTTGCTGACAAGAGTCCATGTCAGACATGACTTATTAGGCATAACAATTTTAGTGCAAGTAACGGGTAAGGATGAATCCTTAACCGCCCAAATCTCAAATTTTTCAATCTCTCCTTTATTTTACTAATTCTTATTTTTAGTTTTATTGCACGATAGATGTGTTAGTTACAACTCTTTGGACACCATTAATGGCCAAATGTGTCACTGGTTCGTAGCAAAATATTGTTAAAGCCATCATTTGGTAGTTTATTTGATACAGAAGGAAAGAAAAAGGTTTTGTAGCCTATTTTATAAAGAAGGCTATCGATATAATTAGTAACCTTTTTGTAAGTATTTTTTTAAGCCTTTTACTTTAAATGGAAACAAATTATATCGTAGCCTTTTTAATAGAAAAGGCTATGAAATACTGTAAATGACTATGTATTATTTGGTTGTGAAGATTCTGCGGGAATGGCTACTTACCGGCTAGATTAAAGTGCAGTGGGCTCTCCTTGAGAGAGGGTGCTGCATTGAATAACTGATAAGTAAGTGAAGTCGCCCAAGGGGGAAATGACTACCGTCGGGTTAGTGTCGATAGAGTGAAAGTCGTCGTAGACATCAGCTCTTGAAGGGGGTGCATGTTAGGATCCCACATCAGGATCTCACACTCACCAAGTGTGGTATTTGAGCTTAGAGGCTCTCCCACCTATCAAGCCGGAAATTATAGTTTGTAGTCAAAATCAAGCAAGATAGGTCTATCATGACAATGGGATCATGATTTATTTATTTATTTATTTTTTGTCGTGAACATCTATTGTGACATAAATTTACTTTTGGGCTTCTAAAAAAATTTGTAGAAACCTCAAGGGGTTAGTCTGACGATCAAGAAAGTTTGTTCCCTTTATTGATTTCTTAGTTTGAATCTTAGGGTTATCTGCCTCATTATAATTTACCTGATTCTTTGGGTTTGTAGTAGGGGTGTTCAAAAGAACCGGTTGGAACAGGAACCGGTAGGTACCCAAGGTTTGGTTCCGGTTCCTACCCAGAACCGACCGTCAACGGGTAGGTTCCGGTTCTAAATTTTTGGAACCGTTACTATGAGGTTCCGATTTCAATTCCTACAGTTAATTAGGAACCGGAACCGGAACCAGGAACCAGGAATCGAGACTAATATAAAATAAAATTAAAGATTAGGGGGGTTAGTAAAAACTTTTGTAGAAAAAGTAATGTGAATACATTTATATTTATATTTCATAACATTTAAAGTAAGTTGGTTTGACTTTTGAGAATCTACTTTTACAAAGTAATGGAGTTTGTAATTTTGAATTATAATTTGTAATTTTATTTGTGTTAACAAGTGCTAGGGGGGTATTTGTAAGTTTTTAAGGGTTTTTTTACCATTTAAAAAACTTTTGGGGGGTCATTGTAATTTTATAGGGTACCCAGAACCGGAATCAAAACCTTTGTTATAGGTTCTGGTTTTGGGTGCCTCAGAACCGGAACCGTCGGTTTCGATTCTGGTTTCAAATTTCAAGGAACCATCAGTTCCGGTTTCGATTTCTTCAAAAAATATAGAATACCCGAAACCGAACACCCCTAGTTTGTAGGGTGTTAAAAAAACCCTAGTGATTAATTGGGGTATATATAAGCTAATCCGAACACCTGATCAGTGTACATGCATAATTAATTGAACATACTCACAACAAATGAAAATTCCAAAACTCCATCATGTCTAATTTCATCAAGTTTCTTGTTTCTTGAAATAAAAAGCAACAGTAGAGAAAGAAAATTATTCATAAAACTTTAGTTTGTTAAAGCTTGTATGTAAAATCTTCCTTCTTTCTTCCAATCAAGTGGTAAAATATATAAAAGTAAAACGGAGACTCATTATATTATATCATTGCGTCAATCCCACCGAGATTTTCTCATTCAAAAAGCTGGGAGAGGAGAGTACATATTTGTCAAGCTGTCAGATATCATCAGATGGCGTGCGTTTTAGGTGGCTAAATGCGACAATATGGTGTAGCCGACAAGAATATCTGAACACGTGATTTTCATGAAAAATGTCGACCACCCTTCTTTTAATTTTGGCCAGCTTTTTTAGAATGTGAGGGCTCCGTTCACATTTTTTTGTTTTTGTTTTCAAAGTTCAGAAAAGTTAAAAAAAATTCTGTACGTTTAACATCATTTTCTTTTTCTTCTTTTTACTTTTATTTTTTCTATACATCTTCCCATGCAACAAATAGATCAGTATAGTCCTTCACAAAATAAAGAGGAACTTTTAAGGACAGGAATCTGGATCAATGAAATGTTGGTGCAGGACCTATGAAGCCATTGATAATGAGGGGAAAGAATAATTCGAGATGCAAATCTCTGCCACCTTCCAAATGATTAAAGTATCTATCATGTGGCCATTGCTTTGCTCCATTTTCCAGTTTGCACATTTCATGTAACTATCATAATACATGTTGTAATTGTAAACTAGTGTTAGAATGTAAATAGATAGTTTCCAGGACTTTTTTTTTTTTTTTTTTTTAATTTTATGGTTTTTCTTTTTAAAGTGTTGCATTGGGAGCACATACCTATTAGATAAGAAATGAAGTAATAATAAGAATTTTAATATGACGCAGCGAGTTAGCATGATAAAACAAGACTAACATTCGACTATACCTTTAAGGTTGATAAACAACTCTCAATCCAGAAACTTAAGCCTCAAAGTCTGAGATAAAATTTGAATAATTCATTGAGTATTCTATCTCCCCCAAAGAAACAAATAATATGTTTATGTAGGGTGGTTACAACCAACCCTAACAAGACTCTAATTAAACAAGGAAATAAAATCCTACTTAAACATGAAAATTAATTAAAACAAGAAATTTCAACTATTTACTAATTATAAAATAAAAAAGTAAAATTTAACTAAATTAAAACTTTTTAAATCAACTAAACTCCTAATTTAACACTATTTTCCCTACATCATACTACTCCTCTTAAAAATAAACTCATCATCAAGTTTCAATTTGGTGGGTGATACTTGAAGTAGAGTAATAAGTTCTCCTTTGGAGCAAATAAATATCATTTATCATTGATCTTCCCAGGAAAGTTGTCACGCACTATAGTCTTCAAGTCGAAATCGAATGTCATCAACGTTTCATCCTTTTGATCCTTAACTTGAATGTGTTCTTCTTGCTCAAGCTTTTCCTTTAGGACAACTTGCTTTTGCTCAAGCTTCTCCTTTAGGACATCTTGCTTTTGCTCTTGTTCAATCTTCTCTTCTTGGAGAACTCGTTCAGCTTCAATGTTTACTTTATGCTCAATCTCCTTTTATGTGTGATCCTCAATTGGTAACATCTCACGATCTTCGTTGGCTTTAAAAATTTCTTTAGGAAGTGCTTGATGCTTCTTGTCTTCTTCCATAATTGGTGAGGCATGTATTCTCTGAAGAAGAATTCTTTTTTTAATTCTTAATTGTGATTCTACATCAAAGGCTAATTGAAGAACATCAAGCAATATATGGTTAGGCTGTAAATTAATTTGAGCTTGTATGTTTACATTCAACCCATTAAAGAATCTTAAAGCTACTTTATATGGATGTTTATATAGTCAAGGAGGAGTAACAACCGTCGATATTCAGTAATATATTTTCAGACAAATCTCTGACCCTGGTGGCATCTCTGGTACTGCTGGAACAAGATCCGTTCATATCAGGAGGAAGAAAATCTCTTTGTAACAACTATTTCATCCTGTACTAGGTTTTAACTGGTGCTTTCCCCTTACAAAATCTTATGGATTTATAATCTTTCCCACCATGCAGAAGCTCTACCCTTCAATTTGCACGCAACAAGTTTCACCCTTCTTCCTTATGGAATCTCCATATATTCGAAAATATATGTTATATTATTAATAATTTTTCTACAATATTTATAAATTATGGTTATTTTGATTTATTATTAATAATTTTATTATAAAAATATTTTATATGTTATATTTAGTGACATTTTGTATTTGTATTAATTAAGAAAATATATAATCACTATTAAATATAATAAAATAATGAGACATTGAAATATTAATTGAATTTCAACACTTTTTATTGTTTATAAGTTATAATTATAAATTATAAATATAAACTTAGAAATTAGAATTGAAAATTAACATTAAAAATTACCTCTCTATTAGAAATACAAGTATATAAATACAATACAACTATCTCAACTTTGATTTTATTTTATAAATATTCAAAGTAAATGATTGATAAAAAATCATAAATCTTCATTTTCATTAATGGAGATGTAATTGTTAATGTTAATTCTTAATCCTAATTTCTAAGTTTGTATTTGTAATTTATAATTACAAGTAAAAAAAAAGTGTTAAAATTTAATTAATTTTTAATATTTTATTATATTTTATAATGATTATATATTTTTTTAATTAATTCAAATATAAAATGAGAGAGAAAGGAGAATGAAGATTAGGATTGGAGAGCTAAAAAATAAAAGATATAACGGGATATTTATTAAAAAATAATAAAAAATTAAAAGAAAATGTGAAATAACTGTTACCCCTCTGGCCCTTTGCCCATTGGGGTAACAGTTATTTTTAAAAGTAGTTTTTTATTTTTTTAAGTAGATCGTGCGTGTCTTTTTTAAGGCCCATGATGTGCACGATTATGAGTCTTGTCGTGTTGAAAAAAATGACTCTTGCCGTATCGTGCTTTTTCTCGTTGGCATTTTTTTTTTTTTTTTTTTTTTTTTTGGTTAAAGGTAGACGCCAGCTCTAGCTGCTAGTGATGGCTAATGGAAGTGTTGCTAGGTGGGTTACTGTGTTAGATTATGAGAGAAGAAAGATAAAAAATATGTGGCTGGGATTAGTGTGAAAAGATAGATGTTTTTAGTGGGCAACAACAATGAATCTTCGAGTGGACTGGTTTGGTATTATCATGATGTCATAAAGAGGGTGAAGTATAAAATTATTAGGGGTCCATGAAGAAGTTGATGAGTACGGCTGGTTTGGTCTCAAGATTCACAGTGGCCGACTATGAGTCTATCTTCGTTGGTAAAGACCCCACATGGTAAAAACATGGGCTAGCCCCAAACGAAATTTTATTCAACCCAATTTAACTCATTATTCAAAATGTAGGAAAGCTAAAGATTAGTTCTATCTCATACATTTTTTTTTTTTTATAATTTTGATGTAACAGTTTGTAATTGATTAGTTTACAATTGAGCAGAAAAGACCCATAACAAACAGATGAACCTATTTACAAGCTGACAAATTACGATATATCATGTCAGAGTTACAAAAGAAAGTTTATGAGATTAGGTTATAAACATAGTATTACCTATTTAAGAATTATTGGGTTGGATGGATTTTTATGAGTCAAGTGGGTTGGGTTGCGGGTTACCCAACCCAAAAATTTATACATGTTTATACACTAGTGAAAGGCAGGCCATTGAGCAGTTGATGTCTTGGAGAATATTATTCTTTCGTTTTCTTTGTGAGATTGAATTTCATTTGGGTTAAATCAAAGAGAAACATTATTTTGGGATTAATTAAAGAGCTTCTTCAATTTTGATATATACTGATGATGTTCTCCTATCGCTAGCTTTAATGTTAATTGTAATAAATAAATAAATAAAAAGAATAAATAACATAATCATATATATATCAAGGCCACTTCTGTTATTTAAAAAAACCAAGGACACCAGTTCTAGAATTTTTTTTCTAGGCTTCTTTGATTTTCTCTTCATCATCCAAACACTCACAATTCGCCAATTGAGTCTCAAAACAATTATTGAACATATACATTAAAACTTCATATATGACAAAACTCCTAAAATGGAAGTTATAAGAAATTATTCTTACTCATCTATTGTAAACAAAATATACAAAGCAAATATATACACGTTTCTGCTAAACTTGTACAAGTATATACAAAGGAAATAAACAAATCAATTAAAAAAATTATGGAGATAATTGAACAGAGTAACAAAAGTTTACAGAGTAAAAGATATTTGGGTAAAGTCGTATCTTCTGTTATTTAGTAAAGTAAAAGGTTGCTGTATATATACAAGGAGTTGTAGCTAACTAAAACAAAACTAATCTAACAAACTAACTGCTTTATAGCTCAACATCTAACTAATGTAACCAACTATACTGAATAATACAATAACAATAAAATAACTTATTGGTATTTTATTTTGTACATCCCCTCATCAAGTTAGAACTTGATGGAAATCCAGCAAGCCCAACTTGGAAGTAAATTGATGAAACAAAGGACCAGCTAAGGATTTGGTGAAAATGTTGGTAACCTGCAACTTGGAAGGAATATGTTGAGGTTGAACAAAACCAGCCTTAAATTGATTGCGAACCAAATGACAATCAATTTTGAGATGCTTGGTGCGCTCATGAAAGACAGGGTTGGCAGTGATATGGAGAGCAGCCTGATTGTCACACCACAGAGGAATAGGAAGGTGAAGATGAACATGAAAGTCTTGAAGAATATAGGAAATCCATTGCAATTCACAAACAGTAGAGGCAAAGCTGCGATATTCAGCTTCAGTAGAGGATCTGGAGACAGTGGTTTGTTTCTTGGTTTTCTAAGAGATGAGAGAAGAGCCAAGATAGACACAATAACCAGTTAAAGACTTCCTGGTAGTTGGACAAGAAGCCCAATCTGCATCACAAAATACTTCTAAACGAAAAGAGCCATAGGCAGGGAAAAACAAGCCTTTGGAAGGACAACCCGTCAAGTAACGAAGAACATGCACAACAACTTCCCAATGATGAGTGCAGGGACGTTGAACATGTTGACTGAGCTGCTGAGCTACATAAGCAAGATCAGGTCGGGTGAAGCCAAGATAAAGAAGTCTGCGAACCAATCGGCGATATTGATCAGGATAAGTAAATAAAGTATCCTCAATAGAACAAAACTTGAAGCCTTTAGGTAAAGGAGTAGTAGCAAGTTTGGCACCAGAAAGGTCTGCATCTGTAATAATATCCATAGCATATTTCCTCTGATATATGTAAGTACCCTGTAAGGACCGAGCAATCTCAAGACCAAGGAAATATTTGGCATATCCAAGATCTTTAATGGTAAATTGATCATGAAGGAACTTCTTAATAGCAAGAATGTTAGTTTTAGAAGAACCAATAATGATGACATCATCAACATATACTAAAAGAGCAATAAAGGAAGAATAAGTAGATTTAACAAACAAACAAGTATCATGAGTAGACTGAGTAAAACCATAAGTAAGCAGCTGAGAAGTAAACTCATTATTCCATTATCTGGAAGCCTGTTTCAAACCGTATAGAGATCGTTTCAGACGACAAACCTGATCTGGTCCAGCTTTATCATAACCAGCAGGTGGTAACATATACACTTCTTCATCAAGATAACCATGCAAAAATGCGTTATTAATGTCAAGCTGATGAATAGGCTAGAATTTAGTAGTAGCCACAGCAAGAAAAATTCGTACAGTAACTAATTTTGCCACAGGAGAAAAACTATCAAAGTAGTCAACACCTTCTACTTGGTTGTAACCATTGGCAACTAATCGGGCTTTATACCTGTCAAATGAACCATCTTGATTAAGTTTGATCTTATAAACCCATCGTGAACCAATGGCTTTCTTTCCTGCAGGTAAAGAGGTTAGCTCCCATGTATGATTGGCTTCTAAAGCCTTAAGCTCATGTTGCATGGCCTGTGCCCACTGATCATTATGTCGAGCTTGACTATAAGAAGTAGGCTCTTGGACATTAGATACATTTGCCAAAAAGGATATATATGATGAAGTAAAAAGAGGTGACTACACATATGGAAATATGGGAGGTGTATGTGGTGAAGAGACACCAGGCTAAGCAGCAGTGGCAGTGGAAGTTGATGGACAAGCAAGAACATTAGAGACAAAATCTTCTAACCAAGCAGGTGGTTTGGATGTCTTGGTACTGCGTTGTATAGGAGGAGGTATAATTGGTGAGGAGTTAGGTGATGAAGGTGACAAAAGGGGTAAAGGTAATTCTGTATGACTAGGAGGAGTATAGTGATGATTTTCAGTAATAGGAATCTGAGGTAAAGACACAGTTGTTGAAGTAGGACTATTTTGTTTAAAAGGAAAAGAATGCTCATGAAAAATGACATCCCTAGACATAAACACTATTTTAGACTGAATATCAAACATTTTATAGGCTTTATGACCACTGTTATACCCTAGGAAAACACATTTATAAGCTCTAGGGGCAAACTTACCTTTATGAGGATGTGTGTTAGTAGCAAAACATAAGCATCCAAATGTTCTGAGGAAAAGTTAATCTGGAGGTTTACGGAAAAATATTTCATAAGGGTTTTCCATTTGAGAACAGGAGTAGGCAATCTATTAATGATATAAGTGGTTGTGAGTATGGTTTCCCCCCAAAAATATTTAGGGAGAGTTGATTGAAACATAAGGCATCTAGCTACTTGAAGCAAATGTTTATGTTTCCTTTCAACTAATCCATTCTTCTGGGGTGTATAAGTGCATGATCTTTGATGTAAAATGTCATGTTCGAGGAAAAGATTCTAACAATCTTTACTAAGAAATTCAGTTCTATTATCAGTTTGGATTTTTTTAATGGATAGGGAGAACTGATTTTTAATCATTCTAAAAAATGTAGTCAATGTATGTACTACTTGACTCTTATGATTTAAAAGAAAAGTCCAAGTAGCTCTACTGAAATCATCAACTATGGTTAAAAAGCAACGTGCCCCTGTAAGTGTAGCTATTTATAAGGTCCCCAAATGTCAATATGAATCAATTCAAAAGCTGTGTGAGAGTGAGTTGTGCTAGGATGGAAAGATAATCAATGCTGTTTTGACAGAGGACATACGTCACAAAAAAAGGTTGCTAGATCAGAATGTTTGACAACATAAATTTTATTAAGAATATCATGTGATGGATGGCCTAATCTTTGATGCCACAAGGTTGATGATGGTACATTATTAGTGACAAAACAAAAGATGTTACAAGCATGTGTAGTAGCAGGTAATTCAAACCTAGATACAAACTGTGAAGAAAAAGTTTTAATAGTTTCTGTTAGACCTGGCAAAACAGGTCCAGACCTGCGGGTCGACCCTAAACCCGGGAAAATTATATTGGGTATGGGTCTATAAAATTGGACCCGTTTTTTTCAAACCCATACCCGGCCCTACCCGTATTTCAAACGGGTTATACGGGTTCACCCGCGGGTACCCCTTTTTAAATCCCTTTTCCCAACCCAGAATAGTCTTCTTTTGTTCTTCATTTCCAAATCCCTAACTCATTCACTCTCCTATCCGTCTTCTTCTGATTTTCATTCTTCTCTAACGCAAATCCTCTTCCAAAATCAATCCCGCAAACGTAGATCTTCTTCTTTAACACAACTCCACGTCGGTCGTCGATAGTCTCTAGACTCTGCACCATGCAAAATCCTGCTTATCCAAGGTATGTAAATGTAACTCACTCACTCTCGTCTCTCACTTTCACACTCATGACTCACCCACTAACCCCTGTCTTCCTCAACCCAAAGTCTTTTTCTTTTTCTGTTTTTCTTTTGGTTTCGTCACTAAAACAACTTTCATGGACTGTTGCCAGAGTGTCTCTATCTTCGGTGAGTACCACCACCACCACCAGCAGCAAGAGCAAGCGCAAGTGCTTTGTGTGTTTTTGTGTTTTCCTCTTTTGGGTTTGACAGAAGAGTCTGAAATGGAAATAAAGTTTTAAACTTTACTTGCCTTACTTTAATTGCCTTTGGCTCTGTGATGTGAAAAGCTTGACTTTAAGCCTTTGTGATTGTGACTCTTTGCTTTGTGATCGACTGATTGTGATTTGTGACTCTTTGCCTATGAGATAATACGCAAGTTAATTCACTAAATTGTTGTGTGTCCAAAGAAGAGAAAAGATTAAGTTAATTAATCATGGTTTGACTGCTAATTAAGGGGGTTTTTGGAGAATGGAGATTGCTGGATTTAAACTTAAAACAACGAATAATTAAGGGTATAAATTATCTCCTATCATATGAATGAACATACCCACCTTTTAGTGCGGAGCTGTTGTGGAGTACTTTGAGTTTTCAGTTTAATGTCAAAATATTTAAACTGGCTGCTTGATGAAATTTGGATACGGGTGATCTTTTCAAGGAAACTAAAAGAACTCACTATGAATTTTGTAAAAAATTAAAACTGCAGGAATTTCGGGGTGTAACTGTCATAATTGAAAACTGTTAGGGGTGAAACTGTAAAAAATAAAAACTAGAGAGAGAAAAAATGGGTACCCTGAAAGAACAGCATGCATGCATGAAGAGTGGTGGAGATGGAGAATGAAAGCATGAAAGCATGGATTCTAAAAACCGGTTTTCAAACAAAGCTTGGAAAAGAGATTATACCTACTCTTTTGCTTTGGATTGATGAACATCAGCCTCAAAGTAATGAGACCTCCACACTTTAACACCACCTTGAGAGGTTTAGAGAGTGGTCGTGGCTTTTAGAGAGAGTTTTGGTTTTGCTTTGAGTGAACAATGTGTGTTATGAACAAAAATGCAACATTTTGCATTTATATATACTTGGGCAATTTTATAATTATTTATTTTTCACTTCAAAGCCCAATAAAATCTTATTTTATAAAGGGACCCCACGAATTTAATATGCTACCCTTTGAATAATCAATATTATTCAAGGGCCCATGTAAACTAAACTAGTTTACATTAACAACCCATAAATTTACCCTTTTTACCCTTTAACTATTAAAAGGTTATTTTTGTTCATCTCATTAATCTTAACACTTTAAGATATAATAATTAAATATAATTAATTATTGCTTGACCATTTTAACCCTTAAAATGTCACAAATAGTTTTCTATGTAACTATTACCATAGAAATCCCGTTATTACCCTCGGAAGGTGCTAGCCCTCTTCGGATAATCATTTCTCTCTCTCATCCTTCTCTAACTTCTCAAGGCTATTGGTGTGACCATGTAGGTCCACCGTGGATTAGCCGTGAGCCGGTTCTGGATGAATCCGGAAACCTGTCCGGAGGCCCAACGACTATGGTAAACATCTAGCAATGTGCCATAGTCCCTAAACCACGATGAAGAAATACTTCATCGAACCCATTTCAGATCATACGTACCATGCAGGTAAAGTCCCTCCATTGAGATATCCTAATCGAGTATGGATTCATGGAACGTCAAAATCCTAAACTCGATCTTCTACCGAATTGTCGATCAATATGTCCGGAACTTGTCATCACAAACTTACTTTTGTATGACTAATAATAGACTCTGGCCAGAGATTCAGTTTTCCGACATTTATCGATGTTCGTCTAGGAACTCGAATCCGGATGGAGTCAGCGGTACTCCCGATCCTATATTTCCGAGTCAATGGATCCCCTCTTGACCATCGTTCGTTTCCGCATATGAACAACGCATGACCAAATAGGCTTTATTGTACGAAACATGATTAGTCTCGTACTTATACACCGTATGAACCATACGCATCCATATCGGATCCGACTACAATGTCTCAGGTCAAAGGACTACATCGTGCACTGATATAACCAAACGATAAATCATTGACTACATGCTTTTCCAAGTGATTTGTCGTTATTCGGTCACGTTCGAAAAACAGTTCACCAACCGTTAATCCATACCAATGCCCTAGTGACATGACTATCATCGTCATCCGTACTTATATCAACTCATGATATCTTTCGGAAGCATCCGGTATGCCTACTGTACAATATAGTTGCCCAAATTTATATTGCTTCCGTAGGGAACCCTTTTCGATAATTCATTTACCTATTAAATGAATCATCTGGACAATTCATATACATACTTTATTTTAAATGCATGACTGAATAAAGGAAGCAATTTACATATATGAATTGAAGAACTCTTTCTTCTATTATTTATGATATATATAGATACAAGACAAAATGCTTTGAAACCGACAACACGAATGGTTTCTAGGGCATACACTAATATACACTAACATACCCGTGGGCCCACTCGTACCCGCATAGGGTAGGGTACAGGTCCAATATATTGGACCCATATAACTCAACTCGTATTAGGCCCGTACCCATGAGACCCGTACCCATGAGACCCGTACCTGTATTGACCCGACCCCAACCCGGCCCACCTGCCCGTTTTGCCAGGTCTAGGTTCTGTTGTAAAAGAGGATTTATCTAGAATGTATAATCTTCCCACTAACTTGCCAACTGCCAATACTGTCTCAGTCTGCAAGTCCTGTAAGAGATAGTGAGTAACGTAAAAAGCAAACTTGATGAGTGTGGACTCTGAAAGTTTATTTACTGAAATTAAGTTGAACTTAAAATTTGGAATATGTAAAACCTCATTAAGTGTTAAGGCTTGCTGCAAAACGAATTTTCTTATGTGTTGGACAAAATTAATTGATCCATCGGGTAAGTATACTAGTGTGGGTTTATGAATTGAATTATAGGTTTTAATACTTAGTGCTTGTGTTAGACTAATACCTGCAAAGTCAGCAAAATGAGCAAAATCAATTGTAGAGCTATCGGCTGATGCCTTTCCTTTCATAAGCTTGGCCAACTCTTGTTGGGTTAATTATGATATTGTTGTTCCCCACTCAGTTCCAGTATTGCCAAGTTCTTTTTCAGCTTCTAGAGGTGTATCGGTCATATTTGCATAAGTCTTGTGTTGAGTCTTTCCCTTTTGTTCCTTCAAATCTTTGTACCAATCTGGATAACCATGAAGCTTAAAACATGTCTCCTTCGTATGGCCATTGTTATTGCAGAAATCACAATGTCTCTCTGACTTCTTGATCGTATCCTTCCTCTTGTATCCTATCTTGGCACTAGCTTTTTTCTTAATACCCTGTGCTTTTGCAAACATAGCACTATTTTCAAGATTATCTACAAATGCTACATGTACCTTTCTCTATTTGTCAACTCACAAGATCATTGAGTATGCCTTGTTAATAATGGGTAAGGGATCCATAACCAGAATCTGATTTCGAACATGATCAAAGCTATCATTCAACCCTATAAGGAATTGCATCAAACGATTAAAAGAAGTTATTTCTGCCATCGATTCAGCTGCTCCACAACTACACTGTGGTATAGGCATCAAACATGTTAATTCATCCCATAACTTCTTTAGTTTTGTGTAGTATTGTACTACTGGCATATTTCCTTGATTAATTGAACTGATATCCCTTTGGATTTGATATAACAAAGGTCCATTACATTCACCGAACCTTTCTTCCAATTCCTTCCACAAATCTTTTGCCAAGGTTGTATACAGGAAAGCATCAACTATCTCTCACGAAATTGAATTCAAAATCCAAGAAGTGACCATGCAATCTACCCTCCTCCATTGATCAAATTCTGGAGAACTTTCATCAAGCATTTTACATTGTCCATTAATAAACCCTAACTTCACTTTGGCTCCTAATGCGAGTTTCATCGAACGACTCCAAGACAAGTAGTTCTTATCCATTAGTGGAGTTGAGACAAGGATCATACCTGGATGATCAGAGTTTTGCAGATAAAGAGGATCTCCGCTTTGTATATTGTCTCCTGTTCATACTGAATCAGGTTCCATTGCTGCTTCACTTCGAAGATTCGAGCTCCTTATACCAGGTTCCATGTCAACTAGAAGCAATAATATGTCACAAAACCAGAAAAGTAATGATTTCGTGAAGGATCTATTGCTCTGATACCATGAACAGAGTAACGAAAGTTTATAGAGTAAAAGATTAACAGAGTAACGAAAGTTTACAGAGTAAAAGATATTTGGGTAAAGTCGTATCTTCTGTTATTTAGTAAAGTAAAAGGTTGCTGTATATATACAAGGAGTTGTAGCTAACTAAAACAAAACTAATCTAACAAACTATCTGCTTTACTGCTTAGCATCTAACTAATGTAACCAACTATACTGAATTATACAATAACAATAAAATAACTTATTGGTATTTTATTATGTAATAAGAAGAAAAATGAGACAATTAAGGAGATCATCAATCACTCANTTATTCATCTATCTTGTAAACAAAATATACAAAGCAAATATATACACGTTTCTGCTAAACTTGTACAAGTATATACAAAGGAAATAAACAAATCAATTAAAAAAATTATGGAGATAATTAAGAAGAAAAATGAGACAATTAAGGAGATCATCAATCACTCGAATTATGGAGGTAATCAAAGAAAAATATCTCTAATACTCCTCCCTCAAGATGGAGTGCGAAGATCTTGAATTCCCATCTTGACGAGTAAATGGTGGAAGGTATTAATGGCAGAAAGTTGGATTTGCTGCAATATGTAATGCCACTTTTTTTTATTTGGTATAATAATTGGTGGTCACTTCTTGCTCTTGCTGCAGCTTGAACCCAAAACCCCTTGGTTTTTTAATTCTTCAATCCATCCTTCACTCGCTACAAGGGGTGGTTAACACCACATCTCTCTTGTACACAATACTCTTGATTTCTAGATTCCACAACTTGTACCCTTTGACTCCATCCTTATACCTAATGACGATACACTTTGTTGATTTACTACCCAACTTGCTTCTATTTTCTTTTGGCACATGAACATATGCATCACATCTATATCTAAAATACCCTCACATGAGACAAACTAGGTTTCCTTCTAAACATAGCCTCAAAAGGTGTCTAATTTTGTAGAGCTGATCAAGGAAACCGATTCTTTAGATAACTTGTAGTGGCTATGGCTTCAGACTAGAACTCAATTCCTAGACCAGCACCAGTCAACATACTCCTTGCTTTTTTCATGAGTGATCTATTTAGACATTCAATCATTCCATTTTGTTGAGTAGTATATGAAGTTGTCTTTTGTCGTGCAATGTCATTAGCCACACAAAATTTGTCAAATTTTTATGAGCAAAATTCTCCACCATTGTCTGTCTTGAGAACTATAACTTTCCTCTCTGATTGATTCTCCACCGAACCCCCGAATACGTTAGCATCCGTAGATAATCCACTAACCCCATGCAAAGTATAAACCACATCCAACAATATAATCCTATAACAATGTCGTAGATTTGACGTATCTAATTAAAGTAGTAAAATGACATTGTAGAAGCCAATCTATAATGTCTGTTGGTGTAGTTGTAACCGATCTAACATGTGTGTTGTGTCCAGTGGTGAACCTAGGATTTTTGCTGGGGGGCCTCTGTGGCTCCGCCATTGTTTGCAAACAACTAGCGAAAATTTAAAAAAAAAAAAATCACCAAACCTTAAGCAAATGTAATAATATAATATCAATAATATGAAAGAAAATAATGCAACAACACAATATTTTACCACTTGAATAAATATATGAGAAGCAAAACCTTGAGCAAATTATATTGAAAATAACATTCAATTCATGAGGAAACACAAGAAAAATTTTACGAGGAAAAACCTCTTCAATTAAAGAGAGCAAAACACCACGAGAATCTAACGATCCACTTAATTTCAATATAATTAAAAGAGTTTACAACAATCACAGTCTACAAAAAATGTTCTAAACAAATTTCTTATTTCTCCTTTTTTTTTTTTCTTTCAAAGATTATAATATGAATTTTCATGACTTTGATCAGGTCTAGCCTAAGCCAAAGTCAACCAAAACTTAAATTAAGTCAACGTTGCCTTGACTTTTAATATGAATTAATAAAAAGAGGGAAAATTTTCTTAGTATAAGCATAGATAATAACTCAAACTTCTTTAATAATTTTGAGCAGCTAAACGTTGACGTTTGAAATGTAGAAAAATGGTGGGTGGGGGGTGAAAAATAACGTTCAGTAAAATATAATTAAGGTTTAATTTGGGAAATCAAGAACATTCTTAAACATAAAACACAAAACAAACTCACAAGATCCATGCCTTTTTCCATCAAATTAGAATAAAACACCTCCAAAAAGTAAGCATGATTCAACCCTAAAATAAACTAAAATGAAATGAGCAATACACATACCTAAAATTGAGAAAACAGAAAACGAAGCTAATTGTGGTTTCTTTATGAGTGAAAGCTTCAACAATTTCAGTCTTCAAAAGTTTTAAGAACGAATAACATAGAGAAAGTGAAAGAGAGAATGAGAGGATAAAGAATTTTAGGGATAAAATCATTAAAAATAGATGGACGTAAAAAAGAGTGAAAAGAGTTTTAAACTTTTAATATAATGTAGGCGTGAAATATATATATATTAATAGTAAGTTTTTTATGAATCTGGATATATGTATAATATTTCTCATTTTTTTAAAATCTGAAGATAGGTCTAGATATATGTATATATATATATATAATATATATATATAATATTATAGAATTTTTTTATGGCCTGTATAAACAATTTTTTTTTTTTTTTTTTTTTTTTTTTTTTTTTTTTTTTGGAATGGGTCCTGCCCCTCCAAGGGGTTGGGGAGTCCTGCCCTCCAAGGGGTTGGGTCTGCCCCTGGTTGTGTCGTCTAGTGAAATATGACAAGTTCTTTTAGTTTCTTTAAACAAAGTTTCATCGAATTAAAAGTAGATGAAATAAATATACTAGCATATTTCGTTGGATTTATTTATCGATTAAAAGAGCTTATTTAAAGTTATACACTTTTAAAAAAAATTTAATTGTTTTGGCTGCATCTCAAAAATACTTAAAAGATTAAAATAAATTATTTTACGCCTATTAAAAGAAGCTCTTGAACATTTTTAATACTTTTAAGCTTATTTAAAAAGTTAAAATCTTAAAAATATTTTTATACTATTCTATTATTTGACTTTATATTTCTTGTATATTAAAGTCTCTTTTATTAATTACAAACAAGAAAATTTGTTTATATTTTTCTAATTAAATAACTAACAATTTTTTTATAAAAGCTCTTGTACGATAAACTCTTCTTCTAATGAGCTCTATTCTATACACGTTATTGGAATAAATAGTACTAAACAGACCTTAAAGAAAAGAGTAATGTTACATTTACATTATTTTTTAATACCATTTTGTAAACATCATGATGTGGCATATGCTACAACCACACAAATTTTATTATAATATTAAAAATTAAAAATAATTAAAAATTTATGTGGTTGTGATATATACCACATCATGATGTAATAAAAATTGTGTAAAAGAGTGATGTAAATGTAGCATTACTCGAAAGAAAAAGTCTGGAGAGGTGGTAACTGGTAAGGGTTAGTGGGCCTTGTGGCAATGCATGGATAAGTAGTGCATGTGTTGAGAGTGGCTGTTGGGGTAGATTTTGAGAAGAGAAAGATAAGATTATAGTTGAAAGACTATGGACCGGTTCCCACCTCATATGGACGTTCATCTATAAAATTTAAAAAGCAAAATAATGAACGCTCATCCATCTTATATGGACGACTGTTTATCTATATAATTTTGATGGCCGTTCGTCCATATACAATGGACGATCATCCGTATAAGATGGACGGGCGTCCATACACATAGCCTTATACAAATGGTTGAAATGTATACATATGAACAATTATAAAATCCTTGGACATGCATGAATCGGTTATACATCTAAGTGTTTTATTATATCTCTGAGATGTAGCATATGTCATATCAATGGACAATAAATGAAAATAATCATGCATCAAAAGCATACTATTTGATAAACCAATTAATAATTTCTCTAACTTAAGTCCAAAATATTTTTGTTGAAAAACTGAGTAGAATATCAAAGGTAAAACATTATTTTGTTTTTATAATTTTCTGGATGGGCATTCGTATGAGGTGGATGTCCGTCCATATAAGATGAATGAGAGTCTTTTGATATTTTTGCGGACGCTCGTCCATTTATGATGAACAGCTGTCCATAAAATATGGACGGATGTCCATAATTATTGGATAGTCGTTTATTCACGGAAGACATGTTTTGTCTTCAATATAGTCGCGTCTGATTGGATGCCATATCCTTCGGGATAAAAATTCAATGTCCGTAGCATTATTGTTGATAAGAAATGAGCAATCAGAGTCCATTTGCATGAAGTTTCTTCTTGAATATCCATTTGCAACCAACTGCATTTCTATCCTCATTCCTCAAGCAACTTTACTAAGTGTCATGTTTCATTCCGATGTAGTGAATTTATCTCCTCATTCAGTGCCTTCTCCTGCTGAATTACATCACCCGACTTCTTGCCTCCTTGATGGTACTAGGATCGTCACCTATTGCATTTTAAGTACATGCGCTAAGTGTGCATCTCTCCGGTGGCCTCCTAGTTCTGGTGGTCCTCCTCATAATCGGCTCCGGTGGAATATCATCTTCTAAATCTGACTCTGCCACTGCAACCCCAATATCAACGCCAGATTGCTGATCTTCATTTCCATCATTTTTAGGATCAGAGTTTGACTCTTCCATTGTTGCTTCCTCAATAGGCTGTGACAGTTGACTTCTTGATATAACATCAAACTGAATTGTCTCTGGTTGTTGTTGAACTGCCTTGTCTACATTGACTTCTTTGAACACCACATCTCTGTTGTACACAACACTCTTAATTTGTGGATTCCACAACTTGTACCCTTTGACTTCATTCTTTTACCCGATGATGATACACTTTGTTAATTTACTATCCAGCTTGCTTCTCTTTTCTTTTGGCAAATGAATATATGCATCACATCTAAATACCCTCCCATGAGACAAACTGGGCTTCCTTCTAAACATAGCCTCAAAAGGTGTCTAATTTTGTAGAACTGATGAAGGTTCTTTAAATAACAAGCAGTGGTTACCGCTTCAGACTAGAACTCAACTGCTAGACCAGCACCACTCAACATACTCCTTGCTTTTTCCATGAGTGATCTATTTAGACGTTCAGCCATTCCATTTCATTGAGTAGTATATGGAGTTGTCTTCTATCGTGCAATGCCATTAGCCACACAAAATTCGTTAAATTTTTCTCAGCAAAATTCTCCACCATTATCCGTCTGAGTAGAATATGGAGTTGTCTTCTATCGTGCATATGTCAGTTTCATAATTTAATAAAACAGTTAAACCCTTTGGTCCCTTTGATGTTAGTCTCAATGCTGGTACGTACCGGTGCAACGATCAGCATCCTGTTCTTATATATGGAGGTAATCTATCACTTTTTTTAAGTTTCTTTAAACAAAAAGTTTCATCGAATTAAAAGTAGATGAAATAAATAGAGTAGCATATTTCGTTGGGTTTATTTACCGATTAAAAGAGTTTATTTAAAGTTATACACTTTTAAAAAAATTTAGTTGTTTGGCTGCATCTCAAAAATACTTAAAAGATCAAAATAAATTATTTTACGTCTATTAAAAAAAGCTCTTGAACTTTTTAAATACCTTTTAAGCTTATTTAATAAGTTAAAATTTTAAAAATATTTTTATACTATTCTATTATTGGACTTTATATTTCTGGTATATTAAAGTATCTTTTATTAATTACAAACAAGAAAAATTGATTATATTTTTCTAATTAAATAACTAACAATTTTTTTTGTAAACTCTATTCTAATGAGCTCTATTCCATACACTTAATTGAAATAAATATTACTAAACAGACCTTAAAGAAAAAGTGTGAAGGAATGGTAACTGGCAAGGGGTAGTGGCGGTGCATGGATAGGTAGCGCATGAGTTGGGGTAGATTTTGAGAAGAGAAAGATGAGATTATATTTGAGGTTGGCGTTGCTTGGCGACTCGAACGAGATTGATGTGAGAGATGAAGTGGCTTTTAAATTTGTGGGCCGCTGGTTTGCATGAGGTAGCAATAGAGTTTGTGCAAAAAAATCCGATATCCGATCCTAATCCGCTCCGAAAAAATCAGATATCCAAAAATTCGGATCGGATACGAATCGTAATTTTAAAAAATCCGAATATTCGGATCGAATATCGGATCGGGATTGTTAAAAAATCGGATATCTGTATCCGATCTGGATTTTACTAAACTACGTCGTTTTGAGTTTTAAAATAACCCTAACAGTCTAACACAATTAAGTCAACTCTCTCACTCTCTATCTCTCTCGCTCGAACACGCACAGCCTCTCACTCTCTCAGACCAGATCTCATCTCAGTCTCTCACTCTGTCTCTCTCGCTCAACTCTCTGACTCTCTCGGTCTCTCTCGCTCGAACACGCACAGACACAGACACACAGTCAGTCAGCCACTCAAACTCTCTCAGACTCAGATCTCAGTCTCTCTCGCTCAACTCTATCGGTCTCTGTCGCTCGAACACGCACAACGGCACAGACACAGACACACAATAACTCAAAACTCTCTCAGACTCAGATCTTAGTCTCTCTCGCTCAACTCTCTCGCTCGAACACTCTCAGATCTCAGTCTCTCTCGCTCAACTCTCTTAGATCTCAGTCTCTCTGACGATTGAAGCCCCAAATCAATTGTTGTTACAGCCTAGTGCGACTGCCGCCACACCGTAATAGCCTGGTGCGATTTCATGGTGCTTATTTTTTTATTATTGTTGGTGATGGTTTGTTAATGGTACAATTTGATGGGTGTTTTTGTTTTGATGTTGATTTGAGTTTGATGTTAATGGCACCGTAATATGGTGCCTTCTCTCTTTGTCACGGTTACAAACCTTCTATTGTTCATTAGTATTGATGTGCGTTTCAAACCTATTACAAGGTTGATGGAGGTTGGGTTTGATTCAAACTGTGCCGATTGGGTTTGGTTTTATGTGTGTTTCCAAAGATTGTTGGTGGCTGGATTTGATTCAAACTTAGTGACTGGTTTGATTTGTGTTTCTAACGGCTGCTGTGGTTAATTTGGGTTTGATTGTGTAATCTGAACACTACAGTGATGAATATTGTCAATGCATGGCGATGATGAGGAGGTAGTGGCGAGGTATAATTTATTCCTTATGCAATTAATTTTGTTGTTAATCTTAAAAGTTGTTTATTGAAATGGTTTATTTGTTTTGTTTTGTTTTGTACAGGAGGATGCTGACGAGTAGGAATTGGCAATGAAGATAGTATAGTCATTTAGGTTGACAGTGTTTGGACAACATAGGTTAAATGTTTTGTGCTTCATATTAATTTTTTTAGATACTTTTATCATGTAAGGGAATTATAATTTCAATTTTATTGCTAGAATTATTTGATTTTAATAAGAAAATTTTAAAATTCGGATCAATTTCGGATATCCGATTATCTGATCCGAATAATTGGATATCCGTAAAACCGGATATCCACATAATTCAGATCGGATTCGGATCAATATATAGCCTGATCCGAAAATTCGGATCGGATCAAGAAAAGCCCTATTCAGATTGGATATCCGGATTTGAACAGCCCTAGGTAGCAATCAGAGAGTGATAAGCAATGGCAATAGGAAAAACGTTGTATGATGTAGCTATCAGAGAGTGACAAGAAATGGCAATCTGAGAGTAAATTAGGGCACCAATTTTTTTCTTTGTTTTAAATATTTACAGGTACATGCGGCTATATCCGATCTATCTGAAAAAAAAAAGAGCTAGACCGGGTACGGATTAGTTCTAAACGGATACTAAATGAGTGACTTGCACCTCATATAATTCGGGTCTTTATTGATTTATTTTTCTATTTTTTTCTTTTCTATTTTTTTTCTTTTACACCTAATCTCTAAATGTCAGTAGTTAATCAGATTGAAGGTAAATACGTTATAGGTGCCAGTTCCCCAAATTAGCTCAAAATCTGTGCAAAATCTGGAGGGATTAGGCACTGGAAAAATGTATAGTTTCTCCTGTGTGTGGATGAATGAACTTACAATATAAAATAATAATCCTAAAACATACCGCATACTTAAATAAGAAGTTAATGCAAGAAATTTAGCCTAATCGTTTACCCAAGACCAAAGCATGCAGGCAAAGCCTCTCTATTTCAGAGACCAGCTTCAAGATTTTTCCATGACAGAAAGGTGAAGTTCTAGGCTAAAGCAGAGACATATCTATGCTCTTCCTCCCTCCATATGTGCATGTGCATGGATCTTTGAGAGCGCAACGGCGGCTACTAGAGTTTGAGAGAAGGAGTATCGAGTGTGAATAAAGGAGAAGACGGAGAAAACAAGCGAGTTTGTGAGGAGAGGACGGGAGGAGGACTGGAGGAGAGACGAGTAAATGTAATGAAGAAGAAGACGAGTTTGAGTCTTTGAGAGGGCAGCGGCGGCTACTGGAGTTTGAGAGAAGGAGTATGAGTGTGAAGTTAGGGATTCAAACTAATAAAGATAATAAAGATTTTTAAAAATTAAAATAATATTATTATATTAGGATTATAGGAAAACCGGTTTATTAAACCGGTTACAAAAATAATATAAATCGTAAACAGAACCGAAAAATCAATTTAGCAATTTTTTGAAACCGAAACTGGTTAACCGATTTTTCGAACCAGTTTCGATCCGATTTCTCGATTCGATTCGGTTTCCAGTTTTTTTTTTTTTTTTTTTTTTTTTTGCAGCCCTAAGTTAAATACCCCTTTTGCTAGGTCTATCTGCTACCAAACATTGCCTTCGTAAATATAGTGCCCCGTCATAATTTATAATCTTCATCGGTTCTTACTTCTTTTGATGCTTTCACATAACTCCCCATTATATATATCTTATTTTTTAATCCAATAGATTAATTCTCTCAATTAAGACGCTTTCTGTCTTTCTGCTGTTCCATCACAGTATGATAGAATCATATCTCCAGCAGTGGTCCGCCTCCCACAATATCAAGACGATTGACCCCTTTGACCTGAGTATTATTTGTAATCTATTTTCTTTAAATCCTTTCAAAATAACCCCTTTGTTTATTACAAAAACAACCTTAGTGGCCTAAAAACTTCATGAGAACCCTTTCTTTCACTCATAAAAGGAAATAAAAAATGAGTGTTACAGCGAGTCTTTGCCGACTAATTAGCCTACAAAACCCTTGAGACATTGCCCTTTCTAAACTTGAAATCACTTGGTTGAAGCAGAAAAAGGCCACCTCAAAACTTCAAGTCGCAATGTTTCCCTGGTTGCCTTTGGCCACTTTATTCCTTACCTTCACCTCTCAAACAAGCTTGCAGAGAGAGGTATCAAGGTCTCCTACTTATTGCCCAAGGAGCCTCGCTAAAGCTACAACAACTCCACCACCACTCAAACTTATTCACTTCCTTACTCTTGCGGTTCCCCATGTAGATGGTCTCCCTCCAGGTGCTGAAACTGATTCCGATGTACCATTCTCTCTTCATGACCTACTTGTTTCTGCCATGGACAAAACTCGAGATAAAGTTGAGACCATTCTCAGCAATCTCAAGCCAGATATTGTCTTCTTCGATTTTGCACATGATTCCAGCAATAACCCGTCAGTTAGGCACCAAATCAATCCACTTTTCCGCGGTTAACGCATGCGCATATGCTTTCTTCATGGTTCCAGCTCGAAGAATTTCTGTGGAGACTACCTTGGAAGACAAATCCAACCACCGCCTGGCTACCCATCTGCTACTGTGATAATAAAACCCAATGGGCCCCTTATATTGCTCCGCTAAACGATGCCCCTGCAAGGGCTTCCCTTTACGAACGCTTACTGACAGCTTGAAAGAAGCGATGCAATGCTATGAGAACTTGCCGTGAAATCGAGGGACCTTACTGTGACTATCTTGCACAACAGTACTCAAAGCCTGTGCTGTTAACAGGGCCTGCATTGTCTGAAACACCAGCTGCACAGCTTGAAGAGAAATGGGATAAGTGGCTAAACAAGTTTGCCAGGTTCTGGTGTTTGTGCATTTGGTAGCCAAATGAGACTGCAAAAGAAGCAATTCCAAGAGATGATATTGGGGTTTGAGTTAAGTGGGTTTCCGTTCTTGGTAGCTCTGACGCCACCTCATGATGTTCAACCATAGAAGAAGCATTACCTGAGGGATTTAAAGAGAGAATTGCTGACAGAGGTTGGGTAATGGAGGATGGGTACCACAGACACTGATACTAAAACATGCTTCTATTGGGTGTTTTGTGAGTCACTGTGGATTTGGTTCGATGTGGAATCTTTGGTTAGTGATTGCCGAATAGTGTTGTCCATATCTGCCTGCCCAACAATGCTGCTAATTAATGGTAGAAGAACTGAAGGTGGCAGTAGAAGTGGAGAGAAGAGTTGACGGGATGATTGGGAAGGAAGGTTTGAGGAAGGCAATCAAATCAGTAATGGACAACGAACTGAATTGGGTAAATCACTGAAGACATCATTTAAGTGGAAAAATATATTTTCTGGCAAATTGGCAAGATGAGATGATTATATTTTCGTTCGAGATCTGCAGTTTATTTGGAATCTGAAATGAAATCTCCAGGGGCCTTCATGCTGCATATGCAATTTAAATGCAGAAATGATAAGCTCTCTAGGTTAGTGGGCAGTGGGAGGCAGCTGTGATCTTGTTTTAATTTTAGTGCTTATTCTATGTTGGGTCAGTTACCTTTCCAACTTGTAATGAACTTCCAAAATATATTAAATAATTTTGAGTGCATATTCATTAGGGTCAGCGTTTCTGGGTACCTTGCATTTTCTGAGAGAATCAGAACTGAAACCGCACAGTGCAGGTTCTTCAATTCAAGGAACGCGAGCCTAAAATGCAGGTTCCGTTTCTTTTCAGGGTACCCTGTAAAAAATCAATTACCGCCCTACTAGTTTAAAAATAACAAAAACACCTTAAAGTTTACAAATACCCCTAACAAATTTTCATTATTCATTCTTTTGTGTCCAATGTAACTCATAACCTGTAATCTCTAAAACACTTGAATTGTTAATCATTTAATTAAGTATTGTAATACTGTTTATAATAGAATGTTATAATTAATTAAATAATCATACCAAAAATTTATATATAATGTTATAATATTTGATTAAGTATTGTGTAATTAGTAAATTACTAATGTTTATAATATAATGTCATAATCATTAAGTAATCATTTAATTATGTAATGTATATTAATTATATGTTTATACATAATAGTATAATGTTAATGTTATAATGAATTAAGTAATCATACTAAAACTATTTTAATATATAATTAATTAAATTTCAAATCTTTAATTAATATACTAATGTTATAATAGAATATTATAACTGTTAAGTAATCATATTACAATATATAAAGTAATGTTATAATAATTAAATTTTAATCGTAATTAATTAATGTAATAGTATAGTAAATTACTAATGTTTATAATGTAATGTTATAAATTCATACTAATTAAGTAATTATGTATCATTTAACATATAATGCTATAATTAAGTATTGATCATAATATAATGTAATATAATATATTATAATTTAATTGAGTAATTATTTAACTATAAGGTATACTTAATTAATGCTTATAATGAAATGTTTATAAGGTATATTATAATTAATTAAATTTTTTATCATTTAATTAGTTTGTGCTAATGTTTATGAAGTAAATTAGTAATTACTAAGTTTAAAACATAATATCATAACTCATAATCAATTAAGTAATCATTTATTATGTAATGTTATATTATTATATGATCATACTTAATATTATAATGCAATTTTTTAATGAATTAGTAATCATACTATAAATCTATAATTTAATATTATAATTAATTAATTTCAAATCATTTGATTAATATATTAATGTTTATAATGAAATGTTATATTGATTAAGTAATCTATTATAAATATATAAGATAATGTTATAATTAATTAAATTGTAATCGTTAATTAAGTAATGTATAATAGTAAATAGTAAATTTACTATGTTTATATGAAATGTTTTAAATTCATAACTAATTATGTAATTATGTAATCTTTAACCTATGTAATGCTATAATAAGTAAGTGATCAAATATATAATGTAATATATATTATAATTTAATTGATGTATTATTTAACTTAATTAATGCTTAATTAATGTTTATAGGTAATGTTATATTAATTAAATTCTTATCATTTAATTAAATATTGTGCTAATGTTTATGTAGTAAACTAATTACTATGTTTAAAACATAATGTCATAACTCTTATCAATTAAGTAATCATTTAATTATGTAATGTTATATTAATTATATGATCATACTATAAAGTATAATGTAATGTTATAATGAATTAAGTAATCATACTATAAATCTAAATTTATATTATAATAAATTAATTTCAAATCATTTGATTAATATAATATGTTTATAATGGAATGTTATAATTGATTAAGTAATTATATTATAAATATATGTAATGTTTAATTAATTAAATTTTTAAATCGTTAATTAAGTAATGTAATAATATAGTAAATTACTAATGTTTATAATGTAATGTTATAAATTCATAACTAATTAAGTAATATTAATCATTTACTATGTAATGCTATAATTAAGTAAGTGATCATAATATATGTAATATAATAATATTATAATTAATTGAGTAATTTTTAACTATAATGTAATGTTTAATTAATGTTTATAATGAAATGTTTTAAGGTAATGTTATAATTAATTAAATTTCTATCATTTAATTAGTATTGTGCTAATGTTATGTAGTATTAGTAATTACTAATGTTTAAAACATAATATCATAATTCATAATCAATTAAGTAATCATTTAATTGTGTAATGTTATATTAATTATATGATCATACTATAATAGTATAATGTATGTTATAATGAATTAAGTAATCATACTATAAATCTATAATTTATATTATAATTAATTAAATTTCAAATCATTTGATTAATATGCTAATGTTTATAATGAAATGTTATAATTGATTAGTAATCATATTATAAATATTAAAGTAATATAATATTAATTAATTTGTAATCGTTTAATTAAGTAATGTAATAATATAGTAAATCAGTAAATTACTAATATTTATAATGTATGTTATAAATTCATAACTAATTATGTAATTATGTAATCATTTAACTATAATGTTATAATTAATTAAGTGATCATAATATAATGTATATATAATATTTAATTTATTGAGTAATTATTTACTATATTGTAATGTTTAATTAATGTTATAATAAAATGTTTATAAGGTAATGTTATGATTAATTAAATTTCTTATCATTTAATTAATGTATTAGCTAATGTTTATGTATTAAATTAGTAATTACTAATATTTATAATATAATGACAAATCATTAAGTAATTATTTAATTAGTAATGTTATAATTAATTATATAATCATACTATTTAATGTTATGTGAATTAACTATTAAGTAATCATACTATCAATTTTTAATGTAATATTATAATTAATTAAATTTTTAATCATTTAATTAAGTTTGTACTAATGTTTATAATAAAATGTTATAATTGATTAAGTAATTATACTATAAATCTATAACGTAATGCTATAATTAATTAAATTTCTAATTATAAGTCAATTAATTAACTATTTAATTATGTTATAACTTATAAGTCAATTAATTAAGTAGTAATCAATTAATGTAATGCTATAATTAATTATACTATAAATCAATTAAGTAATGTTATAAAATTATAATTAATTAAGTAATCATTTAACTATAATGTAATGTTATAATTGATTAAGTATGATATTTAACTAGTAATTAAATTTATTAATGTTTATCAATTTATCATATATAATTAATTAATTACTAATTTATTATAGATATACTTAGAACTTGATAATTGAAGTAAATAACTAAATATATTATTACTCAATCAAATATACTATTTTATTCAAAAATAATTCTTTTAATAACATTAAAAATGTAAAACACTTTTAATTGGATCATAATTCCAATTATTCACTTAATTGATCAAAACTTTAATATTAATGTATTATAATATATTAAAGCTTTTAATATGGTGTAATTTATATGTAATAAGTATAATTGTATTCGTATATTTATTTAATTAGGTTATTCTAAAAATTTAACTTTTTCTATTTTAAATTTTTTTATATGTAAAATAATAGAAACTCCCCCATTATTTACATTTCACAAATATTTCATTATAGTCCAGGTTCCAAAATAGGTTCTAAACAGGTTCTAAAAACAGGTTCCAAAACAGGTTCCAAACAGGTTCCAAAACAGGTTCCAAAGCAGGTTCCAAATAGGTTCCAAAACAGGTTCCAAACAGGTTCCAAAACAAGTTCCAAACAAGTTCCAAAACAGGTTTCAAACTGGGTACCCCCTACAGGTTCCAAACAGGGTACCCTTTTTACAGGTTCCGGTTCCGGTTCCTCCACATGCAAGAACCGGAACCGGAACCGGAACCGCACAGTAGCGGTTCCAAAAAATTGGAACCGGAACCTACCCGCACAGAATAGGTTATGGGTAGGTTTCGTTTCCGGTTCTGGTTCTTACCCCCGGTTCTGGTTCTACCCGCTACCCGTGCTCACCCCTAAATATTCATCTCTTAGTTCCATAATCTAATAAAACAGCTAAATCCTTTAGACCCTTTGAAGTTTGAAGTTTGAAGTTAGTTACTAAGGTTTGGCGAAACGAAACCTTCCACCATTAGTCAGGTTCTATTAGTGCTTATTGTTAATATTTGATTGAAATGATAAAAATGTTCTTAAATAATTTATTTTTTAATTAGTTTATTATAAATACAAATTTGATAAATTTTTACTCGATTATTTATTAGTTTAAATATAAAGATATATTTTTTAATAATGATTTTCTATGTTAATTAATACAAATGAAAAAAATTATATTATGAAAAAAATTGTAAATTTAGTATATTATTGAATAATAGTGATAGAATATTGATGGCATTATAAATAAATATTAAGGTATTTAACTTTAAATAATTTCATAACATTACTCATAACTTTTTAGTTACGACTAACTATTTTTTCGTTTTTGACTTTTGGCTAATTAAAAAATAAAAAAAATTAAGTCAAATATTTAAGAGTATTTTTGTATTTTTAGTTAAATATTATCATAAAACATAACAGAACCTAATGAAGGGTGAGAAAGTGTCATTTTGAAACTTAAAGGGTGCGAAAGTGTCATTTTAAAACTTAAAAGGTGCGAAAGTACCATTTTGCCAAACCTTGGGTGGGAACATGTCGTTCTCCCATTTAATAAAACAGCTAAATCCTTTAGACCCTTTGAAGTTTGAAGTTAGTTTCAGTGTTGGTGGGCCC
This sequence comes from Pistacia vera, assembly GCF_008641045.1. NCBI lineage: Eukaryota > Viridiplantae > Streptophyta > Magnoliopsida > Sapindales > Anacardiaceae > Pistacia > Pistacia vera. Next base: position 1,067,717 of record NW_022196159.1, on the reverse strand, counting down.
GTTTGAGACTGGTCCTTTTGAGACTGATCCCATTTGGGATCAGTCACTCATGTGCCTGGGACCGGTTCCAGGCCCATGAGCAATTTTAGGACCTGGACTAGTCCCTAGACTGGTCTTATGTGCTTGCAAAAAAAAAATTTCCCCTTATCTTTTTTTTATATTTTGGAGTAAAATGAAATTGGGGTTTTAGTAATTTTTAGGGATAGATTAATAAGTTTCTAACAGTTTAATTAATTTTAAAAAAATAATAAATTAATTAATAGTTAATTTTAACATGAATAAAATATTCATATATTCAAAAGCTTCATAAATAAATAGTTAAATAAATTTCAATTATTGATATATCTATCCAAAACAGAAGTTAACAAAATCTAAAAGGTACTGCAAAATTAATCAAAGACTTTAATTGAAGATACACGGCCGTTGCTTTGCTTGTCAACTGTTGTTCAACAAAATTAATTTGATACTTTGGAGTCTGGAGATGAAGAAAATTAAAAGATATTGATTAAGACTTGTCTATCTTGTATCCATTGTTTTTTTTATTTCTTTTACTGTAAGAAATTTTTAAGTTATTGAGTGATTTTGGGAGAAGAAGAAGATGATTAATAATAAAATGTAATAGTTTAACTTTAGTCAAGTAAATATTTAGATTTGCCTTTTAGTCTTAGTAAATGAGTGATGTAGTGGAACTTGGATAAGTAGTACGTATGCTCTACCGTAATTGTTTGAATTTATAAAATAGTTTAAATCCGTGACCAATAATCCCGAATATACGAGTGATTTCTTGAATCTAAAAGTTAAAAACTCTAAGAAATTATTGAATCCACGATAATGAATTTTTCAAACACCAACTACTATAATTTTTTATTAATAGGAATATCTTTTTGTTTATAACATAACAATTAATTCTATTTGTTCTATATATATATATATATATATTCTCAACATTACTATATATATATATAAATAAATAAAAACAATATGTACAATATAAGGTATGTGATTTGCCTTAAAAGGTAATATGTACATCACAAATTATTTTATTATTTAATTTTGTAAAAAAAATTTTAACCTCTATAATTTATGTTTATTTAAAAAATTATAGAGAGTTTTATATAATTATACAAAAGACTAAAAAAAAAAAATTAAAAGGGTTTGAGCCAGGTCCAGGCCTTGGAGGAGGACCCAATGGAGGGACCGGACTCTTCTTCTTAGGCCTGATCTAATTTTGGGACCAAACATGTAGGAGTGAACCTTTAAGACCAAGTTTTCAGGTTAGATTTTTAGACTCCATCCGAAATGTCCAACTCTTAGTGCTAGTACATACCGGTACAACGACCAACATCCTATTCTTATCCATGAAGCTAATCTATCACAAGTTTTTTCAGTTTCTTTAAACATAAAGCTTCGGCAGATGAAATAAATGGAGCAGCATGCTTGGTTGGGTTTATTTAATAGTCCAAAAAGCTCATTTAAAGTTGTAAATGCTGTTGAAATTTTTTGATCTGTTCAGTTACATATCAAAAATACTTAGATTATAGATTATATATTAATTATTAATTATATTTATCTCTTCTTTCAAAAAATATAATATTTTTAATATTTATCTCTTCTCACTCTTTTGCCCGTTTCTTCATCCTATTCCTATCTCTTCTTCTTCATTATTTTTTCTCCATATTTCGTCGTGCCATTCACTTCCTTTCTTTCCTTTTCTTTTCTCCTCTTCCCATTTTTTTTTCTTCCCCTCATTCTTTCCTCTCTCATTTCCTCTTTTTCATTTTTTTATTAGTTTATCATGGCAGTGTCCACATCTATTTAACCAACCCCTCAAGTTCGCCGGAAAAGGGCAACGGCCACTGTCCTTGTCTGCTTTTTCCCATCTTTACGGCATGATTCCATTAATTGAGCTCGAACTATATTAACCGAACTCGAAATCGAGTTCGAGTACCCATTTAAGATCACGAATTCGAGTTCAATCTTCGTTCCCCAGGCTTGATCGAGCTCCAACCGAACTCTAAACTGTAACATCCGAATCAGTAATCAGATACTAGGTACAACAAACATCATATTATTTTATTTTATTTATTTTAATCAATACTATTACATCAATAACCTTTTTATATAAATTTTCTTTTTAGAAATTTATGTAATAAAAGATGAATGAATGATGTTAAATTTAAAATAAATTTTTAATTAATATTTTTGTCACTAGATTTTGGAGAGAATGTTTATGTTGTGACTCTAATTAATTAATTTTAATTAGCCTACAAATACTCTCAGACATTGCCCTTTCTAAACTTGAAATTACTTGGTTGAAGCAGAAAAATGGCCACCTCAAAACTTCATGTAGCAATGTTTCCCTGGCTTGCCTTTGGCCATTTCATTCCTTACCTTCACCTCTCAAACAAGCTTGCGGAGAGAGGTGTTAAGGTCTCCTTCTTATTGCCTAAAGGAGCTCTCACAAAGCTACAACAACTCAACCACCACCCTAAGCTTATTCACTTCTTTCCTCTTGTGATTCCCCATGTTGATGGTCTCCCTCCAGGTGCTGAAACTGCTTCCGATGTACCATTCTCTCTTCATCAACTACTGGCTTCTGCTTTGGACAAAACTCGGGATCAAGTTGAGACCATTCTGACCAGTCTGAAGCCAGATATTGTCTTCTTCGATTTTGGACGATGGATTCCTGAAATCACCCGTCAAGTAGGCACCAAGTCATTCTACTATTCGGTGATCAACGCCTGCACGCTTTCGTTCTTCAGGGTTCCAGCTCGAAGAATTACTGTGGAGACTACCATGGAAGAGCTAATCCAACCACCGCCTGGCTACCCATCTACTACTGTGAAGATAAAACACAATGAGACTCCTCATATTGCAGGGCTAAACGATCCCCGTCTAGGGGCTTTCCTTCACGAGCGGTTAACTACCGGCTTGAGAGAGTGTGATGCAATTGCTTTGAGATCATGTCAAGAAATTGAGGGAGCTTATTCTGACTATCTTGCACAACAGTATTCAAAGCCTGTGCTGTTAACGGGGCCAGTATTGCCTGAAACACCAGCTACACAGCTTGAAGAGAAATGGGATAAGTGGCTAAACAAGTTTGAGCCAGGCTCAGTGGTGTATTGTGCATTTGGAAGCCAAATTACTCTACAAAAAGAACAATTTCAAGAGTTGATGTTGGGGTTTGAGTTAAGTGGGTGTCCATTCTTGGTAGCTCAAACGCCGCCTCATGGATGTTCAACCATCGAAGAAGCATTACCTGAAGGGTTTAAAGAGAGAATTGGTGAGAGAGGTTGGGTGCATGGAGGATGGGTACCGCAGACGTTGATACTAAAACACCCTTCTATTGGGTGTTTTGTGAGTCACTGTGGATTTGGTTCCATGTGGGAATCTTTGGTTAGTGATTGCCAAATAGTACTGATTCCATTTCTTCCTGACCAAGTTATGGGTACAAGATTAATGGTAGAAGAACTGAAGGTAGCAATAGAAGTGGAGAGAGGGGAAGACGGGATGATTGGCAAGAAAGCTTTGAGCAAAGCAATCCAGTTAGTAATGGACAACGAGAGTGAATTGGGTAACTCAGTGAAGAACAATCATATTAAGTTGAAAAATATATTTTCTAGCAAGGATTGGCAAGATAAGAAGATTGATTCTTTCGTTCAGGATGTGCAATTTATTTTGGAATCTCCAGGGGCTTAAATGTATAAGCAAGTTCACAAATATTTGTTTTATTGTTTTAATTTTTAGGCCGAATGACTTGTGCATACCCAAGATTTATCGTAATGACAAGTTGATACCCAAAAGGTTTTGAAACGACAAATAGGTACCTTCCGTCATGCTCTGTTAGTGATTTTTGTTTATTAATAGTGAAAAGACTAAAATGCCCTTCAAAGTTTCAATTTTAGTTTTTTATAAATTTAAAATATCTAAAAAACCCCCTAGGTTTGCTAATTTAATAAACACCCCCATATATAAAAAGTTTGTTAAATGACAAAAACACCCCCACCACCCCTGTGCCAGATTCTGGCCACCATCGCCGGAAACTGGCCGGAAAACTGCATTACGACACAGATCCGTCGGATCTGTGTCGTAACGTGCCGATCTGTCCTTTTCCGGCCAGATCCGTGGCTGATCTGGCCGGAAAAAGCCAGATCTAGGGCTAGATCTGGCCGTCGATGCCGCAAAACTCCATATGCGGCGTCGAAGGCCAGATCTGGCAATAGATCTGGTCTTTTCCGGCCAGATCTGCCACGGATCTGGCCGGAAAAGGCCAGATCGACGCGTTACGACACAGATCCGACGGGTCTGTGTCGTAACGCAACTTTCCGGTCAGATTCCGGCGGTGGTGGCCGGAATCTGGCACTGCGGGTGGCGGGGGTGTTTTTGTTATTTTATAAAAATTTTATATATTGGGGTATTTAGTTAAATTTGTAAACTTATGGGGTTTTTTAGAAATTTTTAAATTTATAAAAAACTAAAATTCAAACTTTTAAGGGTATTTTAGTCTTTTTACTATTAATAAACAATAATAAACAGAAATCACTAACAGAACATGACGGAAAGTACCTATTTGTCATTTTAAAACCTTTTGGGTATTAACTTGTCATTACGATAAACCTTAAGTACGTATAAATCGTTCTCCCTAATTTTTATTGTATTGTGTTTTGTGTTACGATGTTTCGTGTGTTTAATTACGTGTTCAAACAGATTTTTCAATTACATTGACATCAAATGAAAATTCCGAAGTTATATCATCGATCACTAATTTCATTTACTGTCACAAGTTTCTTTGTTTCTTAAGTAAACAAAAAGCTATAGCCAATCCATGGAGGATTGGAGTAGTTGAGCCAAATATTAAATTAGAATAAAATTTATAGTGAATGTGACCGTAGTCATGGAAGATTGGATTTGATTTGATTTGATTTAAATTCATAATTAAATTAATATTTGGTTTGATTTGATTAAGATTTGATCGGATTTTAAATTAGATATAATATGTTTTTAGATAAAGGCAAGGAGGAGAGAGGAGATGGCTTCTAGAGAACACATCAAAATCATGGATTAAAAAAAAAAAAAAAAAAATTGAGAAGAGAATATCCGGTTCTTGATTGAGTCGAAGGAGGACAACAGCAATAATACGAGATTTTCAGCTTTTACCCTAAAATTCTTAAAACAACAAAGCCCTTTTATATGTATAAAAAGGATAATTCTATTTTAATAAACATTTTTCATTAACTTTATCGCACAGACATAATATAACAGTTTATAATTTATTAATTTATAATAAAACTCGTTTGATTAATTATAAACTGATTAATTAAAAACTATTACGTTGTGTTTTTTTTAAAAGTTAGTAAAAACAGCTTGTCAACCTATCTTTATTATTCTTGAAATTCCTTAAAAAATATTAGTTCATATCAACGAGAGAGAGAGAGAGAGAGAGAGAGAGAGAGTCTCTTACATAATATAATGAACTTTTTCTATGCTTACAATGTGCGATTCTCAAACTCCACTCTAACCACATCCACCTTGGAAACTCTTAAGGCCTCGAATTTGAATTTTGGTTCTCGCCAATCTACTACTTTAATGGACCTATACAAAATCTAAAGTGGGAATTTAACCTAAATTAATATTGGGCTCTTTCTAGCTAACTCCCGCTATGAGTTATTATTGACTTTCATATATTTTGTAAAAACCCTATTGGGCTCTTTCTAGCAAACTCCTGCTATGAGTTATTATTGACTTTCATATATTTTGTAAAAACCCTTTGATATTCGGAGACTAAATTGTTCATATATATATATATATATATATATATATATAAGGATAATAAAATATNGGCGATACTGTCGGCCGGGCTAATTGGATTACAGGCGAAGGTACGTTGAAGTTACGATTAGTCAATGAAGACAACTGCTTTGAATTTTACAGTCAGCCAACAATTCACCTACGCTTGCTGTTAAGCTATTGTTTGTTTCTGGCTGGCAGGGCGTAGCCCTTACGAAAGTTCCAAAAATAAAGTTTCTTATTATTATTGGTGGGGCAAAGTTTAAATCACAATCAGTGGCTGAGATTGCATATGCTTCTCCGATTCAATGCCCCAACCTCCATTTTTTAGGTATCACATTCTTCTCCATTTTCCTTTTTTTAATTCTGTTCGAATCCATATACCTTATCACGACTCTAATTCAGCGTTTCCAGAGTTTAGTAGTTAAAAGTTATAACTTGTCCATGTGAACGAGATTGAAGTCACTTTGACACAATCTCGTGAAAATTGCATTAAATTTATAAATTATACACGCTACTGTTCTTTAAACTATTATGGCGGTTTTTTTTTTTTTTCATATTCTAATACATCAATATTTTTTAAAGAGTGGTCTTAAATACAAATATTACTATTAAAAAATATATATATATTTTTATCTTTTATTAAAAAATCAAATAATATTAGGCCAAACGACTTACGCATATCCAAGGTTTGTCGAAATGACAAGTTGGTATCCAAAAGATTTTGAAACGACAAACATGTACCCCGTTGGATCTATGTCGTAACGCGTCGATTTGGTCTTTTCCGGCTAGATCCGCCACAACGCAATTTCCCAGCCAATTTCCGGCGGTGGTGGCCGGAATCTGGCACTGCGGGTGGTAAGGGTGTTTTTGTCATTTAACAAACTTTTTATATATGGAGATGTTTAGTTAAATTAGCAAACTTAGGGGGTTTTTTAGGTTTTTTATAAATTTATAAAAAACTAAAATATCAAACTTTCAAGGGCATTTTAGTCTTTTCACTATGAACAAACAGAAATCACTAACAGCACATGACGGAAGGTACTTGTTTGTCGTTTCAAAATTTTTTGGGTATCAACTTGTCGTTACGGCAAACTTTAGGAATGCGTAAGTCGTTTGGCCATAATATTATCAAAATTATTGTCAATTCTATAGCTTCCTGACCTGAATATGCTTTGTGATTATGGGATGTGAGCATGGAATGATTCGTAACATTAATTGAAATACGGTGAATGCAAAGTGGTCGGAGATCAACTTCTTGATAATCTTTTTATATATTCGTTTCATTTCAACGCAATGTATTGCGCCAAGTAGCGTTGAATTTGAGTATTGTTGATGACTCACAGAAATTGTGTTGTTGCAGGAGAGCAAGACTTTTTGAAGCCTTATGGATTGCAACTCTTGGAATCCTGTGTGGACCCTGTTATAATTAATCATCCCAAGGGTCACACAATACCCAGACTTGGTAATTTACTGAATCCTCCTTCCCTCCCTCACTTATCCATTCATGATTTATTAATAGAAACTTTATTTTATCTTATTGCAGATGAAAAGGGTTTGCAGACGATGTTAAGCTTCATCGAGAGGATTCAAAAGATGTTGCCCGATAAAGAAGAAAAGTAACTACATATTCTTAGATGAGGTTGCTTGACTAGCTCAATAAAAGAATATGATTTGATCTCAAAGGATACCCATATTATTTCATGAGTTATTGTCCTTTACATAAGAATTTTACTTAAAAAAGAGGTGTATAACGTTAAATCATCCTATTTATGATGATCAGAATGATTTTTGTATTATGTATTCCATTTCATACGCTGCAATATTCAACGAAGAAGGTAAAAATTCAAAGTACTAACTATACTTTATTATGTCGAATCCGTTACAGTTCATAGATATGAAAATTAATTAACAGATGTTTGTTTAATATAAATGACAATATTTTATATTGTTGAATACAGTCATGGATGACATTATCAGTGATATTTGAGTAAACGACTTTCCCACCCAAGGTTTGGTCTAATGACACTTGCCCACCCAAAAAGTTTCAAAATACAGCTTTACTACCCACCACATAGTTAACTTATGTCAGTAAATTTCGTTGTGAAGAAGGACAGGATGGTTAAAAGTTTGTTATAAGTAAGGGCAGAATGGTCAATTAACATTTCAATATTTCTGAAAATTGAAATAGGATACAAATAAAAATCGACCATATTTCCGTCTCCAATCATCGGTCGAACCGACCACTACATCTTCGCACAAACTCACTATTTCACAACTCGATTCCAGCCGTTTGAGACACCAGAAATCACCACTGTCACCACCCTACAAATCCCTTTCCCTACCTCTTCAAAACCCTACCCTTTAATGGCCTTCCCCACTTGCCGTGTTGCCATTTTGACTTGTACCAACATCGCGAGACAATCACGTTTTGCGACCCCAATCCCCTACAGAACGTTTGTATTTTTTTGGTGTTGAATTGTGGTTTGTTGTATGAAGTGTTTGTGTTGCTATTGTGTTGATTTTTCTGGTCGCCGGTTGTTCCCCCATCTCTCCAACCTTGCTGCTCCATCCAAGCCCACCACATGTTCGACCTATTACCCTAACTAAAAGCCCCAGTCATTAGCAAGGCAACGTGCACACAAAGCAACTATGCACAAGACAACACGAGCGAGCGCCCAGCACCACTGAAACTGATAGCGTTGGCCTGCCCCTTTGCCACCACCAGATTCCCCGACCTCCATACTCCAAAACCCCCTTGACTATTGCCTGATTGCTCCCACCATTCATCAACACCATTTGGATAAGTGTTTTGCCATTTCTAGCCGAATTTCGATCTATTTCGGTAGCAAAAATCCAAGACATCACCACCACCAAATTCCCCGACCTTCATACTCCAAAACCCCCTTGACCATTGCTTGATTGCTCCACCATTTTCCAATGCCGTTTGGATTAAAGTTTCGCTTCTTCCAGGCGAATTTCGGCCGAATTCGATGGCAAAAATCCAAGCCGTCACCACCCCTTGCTTCACCGACCCCTACTCTACAAAATCCCCACCACGTCGTTGTCTGTTCATCATTCAAACGACATTGCCGCCTACCGTCCGTTTTGGTCTAGATAATAATAATAATAAAAATTAAGTCAAATAGTAAAAGATATTTTCGTCTTTGTAATGCATATCACTGTATATAATAGAAATTATTAATGAAACATAACGTTTATGTAGTAAAATTATATTTTGAAACTTTTTGCGTGGGAAAGTGTCATTAGGCCAAACCTTGGGTGGGAAAAACTCGTTTACTCTTGATATTTTTACGTATTGGCAAACTGTTTTGTTGATGCAAGAATTACACCAACTAGAGTGATCTGATCAACCTAGTCGGGATCGAAACTGATGTATGCGTGATTATGGGTAACTAGCAGTGAATAAATAATCATAACAGTAAAGTAAATGGCAAAGAGATTTTTGAAGTGATTCGGCGAGTTGAACTCTTGAGCCTACGTCTACTGTTATTGTATTTGCTGCGAGAGCTTACAGTGACAATCCTAGAAATGTTTTCTAACCCCTTTTTGATCATTGAAAAGGGTTTATATATAGATTTTGTACAAAGGAAAGAGCGAAAATAAATGGATTACAATTAAATTTGAAATGCAACTCTGATATTTTCGCGATTGAGCGCTGAGATTGCGCTAGGATTGTTGTCAATCTGATCCTTTTTGAGATATCCGGGATTTGGAGTTATCTGTGAGTTGGTTGAACAACCGTAAGGATTGGTCGCGACTAACTTGCGCTAGGTCGAGCTATAACTCGACGAACTTATGCTGGGTCGAATAGTCAATTGAGTCGGACTGATTTTGGATCGAGCTATTACCTCTCAACTCTCCGAGCTTCATGGAAAAATCACACACAACATCTGCCCCCTAGTATTTGATGCTTGTTTCGAGCTTTGAAGACTATTGCTCGATTTGATATCAAGTTCAGCATTATTGGTAGGACATTGGATGCAAATGCAGTCTAGCTTTGAGAGTCGGACTCATGCCCATTCGACTTACTCTATACTTGGACTTTTCTCTTCTACGACACTTTTGACAAACTTGGAGTTTGAAAAGAAAGGATAGTTGTGTAAATTCCACGTGGTCATGTCCCATTAAATGCGGCAGCCTTTGGCAGTTACTTTTCGTCGCGCATGAGCAATTATAGCTGTCCAGGCGTGGAGTTGAGGTGACGTGCGGCGACGATTATGATTATGATTATGGTAGTATAACAGTTCATCGCCCCTCATGGATGGTTGACACATGGCCATGTCCAAGGGCCAAGATTGCTCGATGAATGGAGGGTCGAGATTCACTATAGATCGACGGCTATGATCGAGCCCCGCCTTTTCGTCTCTCATGCAAACCATTATAAAAGTGGTCAAACTCGTCAGAAAGCTTACCCATCTTTCTAAAACTCTCAGATGTTCTTGCTCATTTCGTCTCTATTTCTTTATCTTCACGGTGCTTTTTTCGACGAGTTCATCCTATTCTCTTGTTCTAGTAAAGTTTCTTTTCCCTTCCTCTAGTTGTTTTCTTGATTTTCACAGCTGAGGATGGCCATTGTCGTGGCTACATTGATTCTTTTAGGGCTTTACTAGGGTTTTTAAGTGTGTCTCCGACAGTCTTGGGTTTAAGGAGGGTTTATCATGGCAGTCGTCGGAATCCTTAGTAAGTCACGTGCATCTATTGTTTGGCATAAGCTATCTCGGGTGTTTGAACTGAAAGCAAAGTGTGGATAGGTCACCAAGTTTTTCAAGCTCTGATGCATGTTTGCTTCTATTTCAGGTACCTAGAGGCGAGCTATAGTCATGTCTTTATCTAGTAGCAACACGATTGATCGTATGTTCGATTCCCCTGCGGGCTCGGCAGTCCTTGGGGGCATAATCCATGAGGTTTCCAAGGAGGTTGTCGCACGGAGCTCGGATCCTAATGCAGCGGGTTTGTCCAATCACGCTTCTATGGAGTTGGCTCAGTCAAGGCGGTCTTCGGTTCATAGGCTGTAGAAGGAACCATAATCCTCGATTAGTGTCGAGGATCTTAGGTGCATAAGTCCTTAACTCAATTTGAGGTTCTAGGGGACTTTTCTTGGAAGAATCCCCCAATAGGATGGGTGGCAATCTCTGAGACCCTTTCGAGATATGGGGTGTATATTCCTCCTCACCATTTCATCGACAGCGTTTTGAGATGATTCGACATTGTCTTTCTCCAACTGTCTGTGAACTTATACGTCATAATATAGATTTGTACATAACGTACATGATTGTCGAGCTGGGTGAGCCAACTATTGAGGAGCTTGTCCATTTGTATAGATTAATGAAGGGTCAAGACCAGACGTACTACCTTTCCAAGGCGAGGAAGGGTCAATGACCTGGTCGATGTTTCAAAAAAGGTCCTGCATTGGGACTTTCAGTTTTTCCTTTATAAGGCTGGGGAGACCGACATTTTTTATTTGAAAGCTAGTAAGAATTTAACCCCTAGTATGTGCGAAGATCTTTTTCAAGCTTGATGGTTAGACTAACTGAACTTCTTTGCTTTGCAGTTAATGTCAAGCAGAATTTTCTCCTTGCTGCGAGCTTACAGAGGCTTCCACGCTTCAGTGACATTTCCAACAGGCAGCGTAACGTTAACGAGATCATCTCACTTCCTCACTTGAGAGCACACGACTTCTGTAAGGATAATGCTAAATTCCTTACCATTCGCGAGAAAGGTTAGTGTTCTCTTGCTCGTGCTTCTTCCTTTTGTGTAGGCAGGTTACTTATTACTTGCTTCTATTAATGCAGAAATATAGGCCGATGAACCAAAAGGCCTTAAGAAAAAAGTGACAACTTCTGTGGCTACCAAGAAACCTTTGGCTACTTTGGTGACGAAGCAGCCCACTGATGTCGCTGGCACGAAGCAAAACAGGGGTGAACTTAGGGAAGACCCAAGTGCGAAGAAGCCTGCAACTGCCCCGAAGGTAATTGGCAGGAAAGGTGTCCTCGAGCTCTAAAAAAAGCTGGTTCCAAGCCAATTGGAGGCTCAAGGAAACAAAAAGCACCCGAGCAATACGATGGCTCGGGTAAGAAAAAATCAACCAAGCTTCAAGGGGGCTCGAGAAAGCAGAAGATGATTGAGTAACAGGTTGGCTCGGGTAAAGAGGTCGCCAAACAGGTTGGCAACTCAAATAAATTCAAGTAAAAAAAGAAGTCTATTCCCACAGGCAAAGTTGCCGCTACCATGGGAAGTCAATCCAGCTCGTCTCGACAAGGAGGCAAAAATGTGGATGAGGTGGCTCGAGCTACAGTCGATGCATTAATCGATCAATTCCTCGATCATATCAACATTGGGGCCGCAGTGGTCAAGGATACCGTCACCCCGTGAACCTTCGCCGGTGTTAGGGATTCGTCTCCCACCCAGATGTTGGCTTGGGTGTGCAATTATATGACAAAGGTACTAGTAGTTCACCCCCTTCTCCCTTTTATATATGCTATCACTATTTCTTGTTGACTTTCACTCCCCCCCCCCCCTTCCCCCTTTTAGGTTGTTGTGGTGGGCAAGCTTCTCTTCGATGAGTGCTATCCCATGTTGAGGGCACTCATCAGGGATGGCAGTTAATGGAGAGGGTGAAAGAGGATGCTTGGCTAGGGCCCAGGTTGCGGAGAAAGAGAAAAAAGTGAAGCAGACCGAGCTTGAGTGGCTTAAGGAAGAGATGTCGACCTTTGAGGTCAAGAAAAAGGAGTTCCTTGACAAAATTAAGGCGAGCGAGGCTACGCAGGCAAAAGCGAAAGCCAAAATGGTCGAGGTTGAGAATGGTTTGGCACAATAGCGAGGTGCCAATAATAAGTTGAACTTTGAGCTCTCCTCGGCTCAAAACATTGCCTTGGACTGGGAGGCAAAGTTCAAACAGGCCTCGCTCAACCTTGCCTATGAAGCAAAAGGTCGACAAAATGTCGAGCTTGCGACTGGGCAGCTCAGGCTTCAAATCGGGGAGCTGAATGAAGCCATCACCAATCGGGCTTGGGAGACGTCGGTCTTCTTTGTACAAAAATTGCTCGAAGCTCACCTCTCGATCGACTTCTCCTTTCTTCCATGAGCTTATCAAAAAGAGGTCAATAGGATGATGACCGAAGCTCAGGCAATTACCTATGTGTACTCGGATGATTTCGAGTTTGATGGTGAGGGCCTAGAGGAAGTCGATGAAGGCGAGGAGGAAACCGACCTTAAACAAAAGGTTGAGGATCCAGTTCCTCTGGCTACACTTCCCTCCATTGTTGCCGATCTTCCTTTGGGTGAGGCCCCAAAAGATGTGCCAGCTCCCAACCCCGAAGAGGTCGTCGTCACTCCTACATTCGAGGAACCATCTGTCCCCATTGGCAACGAGCTTCATGGTTTGGTCAATGATGATGCCCTTACTCCTCCACCTGTTTAAGAAATTTGTTTTTGTATCTCTCTCTCTCTCTCTCTCTCTCTCTCTCTCTTTTGTTAAGTTTGTAATGAAACCTTATAATCAATGATAGGTATTTTTGCATGTCTTTGTCGAGCAATTTTTTTTTTTTAAAATTTTTGCAAAGTCGTTTCAATTGTCCTTATCGGAATTATCGTAAAAAATTTGAATCTGCTCCAAGTTATGCATAGCTCACTTCTTGAGAAACTTTTTGAATATATGTGAGGAAATCTTATGCGACAACTCTGACTTTGGATTTATTGCCCGTCTTGAGTTTTGGTCACCGGCTTATGACCGATTTCCTTCGACGTGTTTTACTTGAATTTTTTCAAGTGTAACTTCATCGATTTGGGGTATTTCACCCTTAATAAGTTGGATTTCAGCGTGGCATATCGAGCTAAGCTGCCTTTTTCCGAATTCTTAACTTTGAGTTTTTTGGATGCAATCGCGTGGGTTGCAATTTTGGAACAATAAATCATAAATGCTAAACAACAAGTAAATAAAAATGGCGAACAAAGAAAAGTTATGAATAATACCTCTTTTATTGATAGAACCTTTTGGCCATGATCGACCTTACAATAAATGATTGAAAGAAAATAAAACATGAGTGGAACCTGAGTAGGACTGTCAACGAGCCGAGTCGGCTCGGATAAAAGCTCGTTTAGAGCTCGGCTCGATAAGGCTCAAGTCGACTCGACTCAAACTCGGTTTGTTAACCGAGTCGAGTTCGAACACAGTGAAGCTCGGCTCGTGGGCTTGAGAACCTGGTCCGGCTAGCGTAAGCACTATGCATTTATGTAGGGTGCTTTGGTATTTTTTAAACCATTAGGTATTAAACTGATATTTTCCAGTGAAAAAAGTTTAAAAAAATGACAGTTTCCCCCAAAAGTGCAAATTCTTATAACATGATACACCAAAATACCAAATCAATTTCAGTTCCCAATCCCACTTGCCTTAAATCCCAAATCGCAAACAAAGACCCCTAAATCCCAAATCGCGAACCAGACACTCTGAAATCGGTAATCTCCGTCGCCATCTCCGATCTCAGCAACCAGAAAAGGAGGCCCGAAATCATAGACACTCTGAAACTTCTAGGTTAGTTTGCTGTGCCTGTGTGTGATAGTTAGTTGTTTGTTTGTGACAAATAATTATATTAAAAAAGCAAGCATGAGATGAGTGGATTGTCTAACTATTAGAGTTGGAGTTGGGTGATGAGTAAATTGTTTTAGTTGAGTTGAAGCTTTGGATTCGGCTCATGTTTGATTTGGGTTTTGTTTTTCCATTTCAGTCCAATCCTATCATAATTTGTTTAGGTGTATTAGGTTGATTAAGTGTAATTCCCTCCATGCTTGTACGTGTACACCGTGTAGTAAGTTTAAATTTTAATTTTGTAATTTCTTATTGGAACAGTGCCGTAAGCTAGGTATGTATTTGCCCCTATTTTTTGAATAAAAAACAGAGCATTTATTTTCTCAAAAAGTTCTCTTTATTTCATCCGTTTTTTTGCCTTGTTTCCATGCAAAACCAACAAATGCGTTTTTATGCCATTAAGGTGTAAGAAAGATTGGATTAGGAAGGAGATATTGATGTTCAACTTATCAGATGCGATCACTACAAGGATATTGTTTATTATTTTTGTGCTTTTGAATTTTAGATTTTGTTTTTCTTACTCTCAACCGTGAAGGAACCTATCATGGATTTCAAACTTTAATGTGTTCTCAGGTTTTTTCCTTGAAAGTAGATAGTTCAAAGTTTCTTGCTTAAGTAAAACATCTTTTAGTGCTGCCCTTCATGTTATTATACACACCATTAATAAGTTTCCTTTTGCATGTCTTTTTAAATGAAGTATGCAAATCAAGTTCAATGTGCGATCATTTACCGTTGATATCAAAATTTTGTAACATATTTATGATTAGAGATGGAATAAGACATAGAACAGTGGAATTTGTGATGAGAAAGTTTGCATTTTGAGTCACGTCAATCATGTTCTTTGAGTAGAGTTTTTAGATATTAAAAAGTAAAATTTTGAATTCATGTTCAGTTTTCATATTGTGTCTTTCGAAGACATTTTGTGAATCTTTAAAGGACAACAATTGGGTTAACGACTCTTATGAGGCCAAGTTTGATGTGTCAAGACCATTGGATTCCTGTCATATTATGGAAGATGCATATTTAAATTGAGATTTGAAAATTAGAACATAAAATTTAGGCATTATTTCTATTTATTATCTGTGGTGACTGAAATAAGTTCTTGCACACTAGACAGTTTTTGTTTCACTCATGCCTTATGGTCTGTATTAAGAATATAAATAGAGAAGCAAGTGTTTGGACTCCAAAGTATAATTCTAACCCATTAAAAATATAACAGATTTTTTTTTTTTTTTTGTTTTTGTAAAATGAACATATATTATTTTAACTTTATGATATTGTCTAACGATAGTGGTTAATTCATTTTTCAATTGTAGGTATGGCATCGGGAGACAGTTCCTCAAGCACCCCTACATTGGATGACGTCGACGATTGTGTTACGGTAAGAGCAATCGATCGGCGTAACATTTATGGAAGCACAGGTGGTACTGAGCAAAGTGTGAGTAGCCCTGAAAATGTTGAGGGCAATCCACTAGAGAGGAAGAAGAGAGCAAAGACATCAGTTGTGTGGTTAGAATTTACAGAGGTGGTTCTCCCTGGTGGTATAAGGAAGGGAGAGTGCATTCATTGTAAAACAAAGTTGAAAATGACTGCCAGTGAAAGCACAACAAATTCAATAGACATTTGAAAAGGTGTGCGAAGAGAATAACTCACTTGAGGCAACAAAAATAAATTTTCCCCCTTCTAGTTCTCAGGGTGGCTCTACTGTCCTGCCTGCTCTACGGGGCCAATTCAGTATGCTGAAGATGAGGGAGTTTATTGCACATTGGGTGCTGATGCATGAGCATCCATTTTCTATTGTGGAGGAAAAGGGGTTGAACAACATGATGAAGTACGGGATTCCTGAATAGACTCCGATATCCTGTAATACTTGTAAGAATGATTGTATGAAAGTGTTTGAAAGTGAGAGGCAGAAGTTTCTGACCCTATTGAATGGTGTTAGGAAGATAAGTCTGACCACAGATCTATGGCATTCAGGCAACCAGAGGATGGAATATATGGTTTTGACTGGGCATTGGATTGATGATAATTGGAAGTTTAATAGATGGGTGTTGAACTTTATTCATTTCCCTCCTCCCCATTCTGGTGTTGCCATTGCTGATGCAATTTTTAAGTGTTTGATGGACTGGGGAATTGAAGCTAAGGTCCACACGATATCGGTGGATAATGCTTCAAGCAATGATGTTGCATTAAAAGTGTTGAAAGATAATTTCCAAGGTACGGGGAAGCTCATATATGGGGGCAAGATGTTTCATGTGAGGTATTGTGCACACATCTTGAACCTGGTTGTTCAAGATGGTCTTTATCAGATTAGACACATTATTGAGGATATCCGTGATACCGTGATGTATATCAATTCATCGAAGAGTAGACTAAAGGTCTTTGCAGAGATTGTTCAGCAGCGCCGATTGCCATTTCGCAAGCTTATTCTTGATTGCAAAATGTGGGGGAATTCAACTTATGATATGTTGACAACGGCCATGAAATTTAGGCATGTTTTCCCTTGTTTGAAGCAGAAAGATTTGAGTTATCATTACTGTCCCAAGGAGGAGGATTGAGACAAAGTTGAGAAAATTTGTTCAATTTTGAAAGTTCTTAGTGGTGCGTCGAATTTGATATCAGGGAGTGATTATCCGACATCAAACTTGTTTCTAAAACAAGTTTGTACAATAAAAATTATGTTGGATAGTAAGAGTTAGGATGGAGATGAGTTTATATAGACCATGATTTGGAAAATGAAAGAAAAGTTTGACAAATATTGGGGAGAATATAATCTATTGATGGGTATGGCTGCTATTTTGGACCCTAGACTAAAGATGAGAGTAATTCAATGGGCGTTCCCTAAGATGTTTCCTGAGCCTAAATCACGGGCAAATATGGATGTTGTTCGAGATGCCTTGTATGAGGTATATAGGGAGTATATTGATGCCAGTAAAGCATTGACAGCTGCCCGTGCTTATGCATCTGCAGGGGGTGGAGTTTAGGAGGTTGGTGAGGGGTCAAGGGCAGCGGCAGAGAGGGCAGATGATTGGGATGATTTTAGTGAGTTTCTGGATGTGGTTGAGACGGTTGAGCCAACGAAATCAGAGTTAGACTGTTACCTGGGAGAGGGATGCCATAAATGTGTTGGGGACGCTACGACATTTGATGTTTTGACCTGGTGGAAGGCTAATTCAACAAAGTTCCATATCTTGTCTACCATGGCTCGTGACATATTAGCCATCCCTATTACTACGGTTGCTTCTGAGTCTACTTTCAGCGCCGCCAGTAGGGTTATTGACACGTACCGATCGTCGTTGACTCCTAACACGGTGGAGATTAGTGGTGGAAAAGTAACCCGCCCGGCCCGGCCCGCGGCGGGTTACATGTTTTGGCGGGCTGGGCTCAACCCGCCCGTCAACAAAGGCGGGCCGGGTTAGGCCCGCCAATTAAGGGAAAGATGCTGGCCCAGCCCGGCCCGCCAGCCCTAACCCGCCGGGTTAGGCACGGTCCGGGCCGGGTTAGCCCGATTTTATTATTTTTTTTTTGTTTTTTTAATTTAACTTTTCAAATAAATAATTATAAATATAATTGTTTTTAGTTAACTTTTCAAATATCAATAATTCAATTCAATTAATTTTTTTTTTTTGTTAACATTTCAAATATTAATTCAATTTTAATACAATAAAATTGTAATATAAGAAAAATTAGACTTATTCATTTATCAAAAAATAAAATAAGAAATTACAACAATTATTGCCTCGTTAAAAACCTCACCAAGAAAAACCCAATGGGAGAAAAACTTGGTAAAGAAAAAAGAGTGCAATAATTGACAATTAATTTACAAATTACATTTTACAAAACAACTAAATTGGGGGTGGTTCACTAGGACCTCCCTCATCTGTATCATCTATATTACAAAATTGAAATGATTCTATTAAAGCATTGTCGATAACCTCGTATTGATCTTGATGGCGCGATCGTTCCCAATCTCGAAGACATGTGAGGACTTCAATCATTTTTGGAGCAAGTTTAGTCCTCCTTTCATTTAAAATCCTTCCACTTGCACTAAATGTTTGTTCGGATGAGACGGTTGAGACAGGAACAGCGAAAACATCCAAGGCAAGTCTTGATAATACCGGAAAAATACATTTTCTGGCTCTCCAATACTCTAAGAGATCAAAGTGACCTGTTGAAAACATTTCGGGGGTTGCCAAATATTGTTGAAGTTCATTACTCTGCGACTCCATGGAGGACAGCATATTAGTTGTTGTTGTTGTTGGTGGTGGTGCGTCTGAAGAGGAGGCTGTGCTTCGGACTCGGGTCCTCTTCGGCCTATTCAGTGCATTCCAAGAGAATAAGTCTTCATTTGTTTCTTCTGCTACAGCTTCTCTGGATATTTCGCCTCTTTGCGACTGCGGGTTCCCATACCTGTTTTCATATTGGAAATATACTTTGAAAAGACTATTTTTTACCTCTCCTATTTGATTGACATATGATTCGGTTTGTAAATTTTCACTTAAATTGTCAAAACCATTTTCTAAACGTGCTAATTTAATTCTAGGATCAAATATAGCACCTAAACAATAAAGAAAAGGAACGGGTTTCCAATATTTCAAAAAAAAATTTTCCATTGCCTTTATTGGTGCATGTAAAATTTCATTGTCTTTGTTTTTTGTAAATAACTCGGAAATTTTTATAATTGCATGTATTACCAATGGACTAGTAGGATAATACACACCAGAAAGTTGTAAAGTGGCTTGGTAAAAACATTTGAGAAAAGAATGAAATACTTTAGCTATCTTCCAATCATTTTCTACCAAATGATGAGGACCTCTATTATTTGCTACAAAATAACTAATTATATTAGCATAAGGTAAACATGAATCAAGCATTAAATAAGTACTATTCCATCTAACAGGCATATCTAATGCAAAAGTTCTAGGAGACATATTTGATTTTATACAAGCTTCTTGAAATTCAGCATTTCTTTTATTACTACTAGTAATCCAAGCTAAAGATTCCCTAATTCTATCAATATTTTTTTTAATTGTTTTCATACCACTTTTCACAATTAAATTAATAACATGACATGCACAACGTTGGTGAAAAAACTTCAAATTATTATATAAAAGATAATTATTTTGAAAAAATTCTATAGCTTTACTATTAGAACTTGCATTATCTAAAGTTAAACTTATCACTTTATCAATAATATCATAATCTTCTAAAACTTCAATAATTTTATTATAGATTTCTAAACCACTATGATCCACATCCATTAATCTAAATCCTAATAAAGATTTATTTAATTTAAATTCATTATCAAAATAATGACTAGTCACACAAATATAATCTTGTTTAGCTCTACCACTCCAAATATCAGCAGTTAAAGCCACACTAATATGACAAGTATGAAATTTATTTTTTAATTCTAATTTCATTTTTTTAAACAATTTTATTAAATCATTTCTAGTTGCAGTTTTAGAATAACTTTTAAATCCTGGAAAAAATGAATTTTGAACAAATCTTTCAAAATATTTATCTTCTGCCATATTAATAGGTTGATCAGATGCAGCAATATATAAAGCTAACTGTTCCCTATATACATCAGAATTATAACGCCAAGTAGTACCCATATTAGTTATTTGAGTTTGATTGCTTTCTCTATTTCCATGTTGATTAATATGTTTATTAGCATGCCTTTTTAAAGTACTAGTACCATTACCTGAATCAGCTTTATAAACATTTGCACAATATTTGCATCTTGCTTTCTTGACTTGAACGCCATTTTCTGTCTCGTAAAACTTGTCGAAATGCGCCCAAACGTCTGATGTGTGTCTGTTTTCGCTTTCGACGGCAGTTGATGATCCCGCCTCAGCTTGAGATGAAGTTGGACGAGGACGACGATTACGAGGACGACTTCTAGAACCACCGGGCGCTGTTGGAATCGACGGCATATTTTGAGGTGTATCGGATTCTGAGACTGGGATTGGGACAGCGGGACTATTTGAATCTCCTGCATTCATAGTAAAATCAGCGGGACTAGGACTAGGATAATAGTTTTCTTCCTCATTGAAATTGATGGGAGAGAAATATCTATCCATTGTAGACTTGTAGTTGAAAAAAAAAATGATGTAGAAGAAATAAAAATTAAAGAAAGAGATTTGGAATATGGAAATTGGAAATATGAATTGAAAATTGCAAAACCTAATAAAAATTAAAATAAGAGCAAATTGATAACAAAAATATTAAGAGAATAAATGAATAATTGAGACTTGAGAGTTGAGAGAATAGAGAATATGAGAAAATGAGAGAATTTGAGTTGTGAGAAAAATATGAGAGTTTAGGTCCAATTTATAGAAAAAAAATAGGGAAAGAAAATGACGAAAAAGACCCCTCCAACGGCTATAAAACGGCTAGATTTCAAGGGTAAAAATGTAATTGAAAAAAATAAAAAATATTAATAATTTTTTTTTTTTTGGGCCAACCCGCGGGTTGGCCGTTGGCAACAGCCAACCCGCCAGCAACCCGCCGGGTTGCGGGCCTCTTCCAAAGAGGCCAAAATAGCAACCCGGCGGGCCGCGGGTTACCATTGTGTAACCCGGCCCGCCCGGGGGTGGCTGGCGGGTTGGGCTCAACCCAGCCCGCCATGAAGACAGGCCGGTTTGAGCCCTCTTTTTAATGGGCCGGGTTAGGGTTGGCCCGCCTAACCCGGCCCATATTTTCCACCTCTAGTGGAGATGCTCTTATGTGGATGTGATTGGAGCAGGACATTGAATGAGGTGAAGAAAGGATGCAAAGTAGATTATATACTTATATTGAATATTGTTTTTTATTAAATCTAGTTATTACTTTATATTCATACTAATTAAACTTCAATTACTTCTCCTTTGTCATTTTCAGGAAGAGCAACAACCGTTGGAGATAAACCTTCCTATCCTGTAAGTTCCTGGGATTCAGTGCATGGTTTGGCTGTGGTAGGAGGCATGCATAGGTAAACTTTTATTCCTTTTGCTTTTGTTTCATGATTATACATGTTTTTCTCTTGTCATAGTTACCTTAAAAAATACTTACTAAATTGAACATTTTCTATAGGCAGAGGGAAATTGTGGTTTTCATCGAAGACAAGCCTACTGCAGACTACTGGTAGATAGTGATTTTGATTGATGAACTGTATTTTCATACCTTGGAATGTTATTTATATATATTCAGAACTGTTTTTTTATTTTGTAAAGTAATAGGCATTTTGGAATGTTCGAAACTGTCATGGTTAATTCAACATTGGATGTAAATATGAAATGTTGTACGCAGGAAGATTGCTGCAAAAAAGGGGAACTTGGCTAGATCAAACCCGGAGAAATGGTGGTTTGATCAAGCCTTATCGAGCTCGAGCTCGATAAGGGATCATGAGCCGGCTTGAGCTCGACTCGAACTCGATCGAGCTCGAGTTCGAGTCTCAATTCTGAGGCTCGCCAGGCTCGAGCTCGAACTCGAGCTTGGCACTGTTGTAAATAAGTTGAGCTTGATAAGCCAAAAGCTCGGCTCGGCTCGGCTCGTTTACAGTCCTAAACCTGAGCTGCTCATTGGTAATACCTTCACAGATGCTCAGCATTCTAGGCTTGCAGTCTTGCTTCGCCGTTGAGGCGTTCCAAGTGGAAGGTTCTTGGTGCAAGCTTTTCGAAGATCTTGAATGGAACCTCTCATTTGGGCCCAAATGCCCCCAAGTCTGGGTTTTAAGTACCCGGGACAACCTTTCTGAAGACTAGGTCACCCACTTCAAAGTCCCAGTTCTTGACTTTGGTGTTAAAGTATCGTTTGACTTGCTACTGATACGAAGCGAGCCTTAACTGAGACTTGGCCCGATGTTCTTCGATTAGGTTTACCCTTAGGTGGAGAAGATCTTCGTTTGCTTCTTTGTTGAAAACTTCCCTTCAGAACGAACTAATCCGCACTTCAACTGGGGCCATTGCTTCACACCCGTATGATAGAGAGAACGAGGTTTCTCTTGTCGAGCTTCTGGCTATTGTTCTGTAAAACCACAAGGCCTGGGGCAATTCTTCGACTCATCTTCCTTTCAGGGTGTCAAGCTTCTTCTTTATGGTGTGCATAATAAATTTGTTTACAGCCTTTACTTGACCATTGGTTTGAGGCTGATAAACAGCAGTGAAGCTCTTCTTAATACCAAGTCGTTCGCAAAAAGATCTGAAGTCTTCACTATCAAACTGTTGTCCATTGTTGGTTATTATAGTGTGGGGGATTCCAAACCTACAAATGATGTTTTTGTAAACGAAATCCTTCAGCTTATTCGATGTGATTGTGGCTAAAGGCTCGGCTTTTGCCCATTTGGTGAAGTAGTCCACAACAACCATTGTGAACTTAACGCCTCCGTTTCCTTGAGGCAAAGAGTCTATTAGGTCGATACCCCAAATTGCGAACAGCCAGGGGCTTGTCAAAGTAGTTAACTCTTGGGGTGGAGCTCGCAAAACATTTGCAAACCTCTAGCATCTGTTGCATCTGCGCATATAGTTTGCAGCGTCGTCAAAAATTGTTGGCTAGTAATAACCCTGATGAAGCACTTTGTATGCTAGAGATCTGCCTCCTGCATGATTCCTATAAATGCCCTCATGGATCTCTCTCAGAACATAGTTCGCATACTCATGGTCAATACATCGCAATAGTGGTAAATTGAACCCACGCTTATACAACTTGTCATTGATGAGTGTGTATCGAGCTGATTTTGTGAGGAGTGTTCTAACTTCATTTCTTCCTTCAAGCAATGTTCCATCCCTTAGGTAGGCAATAATTGTGTCCATTCAATTGCATCTCTAACTTATCGCTTAGATTGGTTCTGGTGGAGTAGAGATGCTAGGACTTGGGAGGAACTTAACCGGTATCAAATCAATTTTCTCTTGGCTCATTGTAAAGGCTAGGTGGGTAAGAGTATCGACTACTAAATTCCTCTCCCTTAGGATCTGAAGAACTGTAAAGGATCTGAAGTGCTCAAGCTTGGACTTTACCAGCTGTAGGTAGGATGCCATTCTGTCCTCCTTCGCCTAATGCTCCCCGATAATCTGGTGGACTACGAGTTGGGAGTCACTATAAATCTTGATGGATTCTGCCCTCATTTCTTTGGCGAGGTGGATCCCTATGAGTAATGCCTTGTACTCAGCTTCGTTGTTGGAGGCAGCGAACCAGAACCTAACTACGACTCTGACTGGATTTCCTTCAGGACTTTCAAGTAAAAGCCTCACTCTTGCCCTCTTCTTATTTAAGGACCCATCTACATACAGAATCCATTGCCAGAGGTCGTCGAGCTTTGGCTTCTGCTGTTCGCTTTCCCTTGAGGTGCTTGTCCTTGGCGGGCTTATTTCCTCTTTTAGCTAATAAGAGAATTCTGATATGAAGTCCGCCAAAGCCTAACCTTTGATTGTTGTTTTTGGGATGTACTTGATATCATGCTGACTCATTTCGATCGTCCATTAGATCAATCTGTCCGATGTCTCAGGCTTCTGCATTATCTTCCTCAACGGAAAGTTTGTCAGCACATGAATGGAGTGTGCCTGGAAATAAGGCAGCAGCTTCCTGGCGACAATGAAAAGGGTATAGGCAAGCTTATCCATTTCGGGGTATCTTGTCTCGGCATTGAGTAGCCTTTTGCTCATATAATACACTGGCCACTGCATTCCCCCTTCTTTGCATACCAACGTCGTGCTGATGGCGGACTTTGATATCGATAAATATAACAACAGTGGCTTGCCTTGGACGAGCTTTGATAATAAAAGAGGTTGTCCCAAATGTTTCTTCAGTTCCTAGAAGGCTCTCTCACACTCCTTTGTCCACTTGAAACCCTTCTTTCCCTTCAAGATCTCAAAGAATGTTAAGCACATGTCCGTGGCTTGGGAAACAAACCTCCTAAGTGCGGCCACACGTCCTGTCAAGTTCTGTACTTGCCTTATATTGGTCGGGCTTTTAATGTCTAGAAGAGCTTGAATCTTTTCTGGGTTGGCTTCAACACCTCGCTGGTTTATAAGGAATCCCAAGAACTTTCCCAAACTTACTCCAAAAGCACACTTTCGAGGGTTGAGTTTCATTATGTATGTTCTAAGGATGTCAAACATTTCCCCCAGGTGCTCAATGTGACTTTCAGTGACCTTTGACTAGATGAGCATGCTGTCGATGTACACCTCCATAGTTTTGCCAATTTGGTCGACAAACATCTTATTCACCAAGCGTTGGTAGGTCACCCCAGCATTCTTCAGGCCTAACGGCATAACCCTGTAACAATGAATTCCCCGATTAGTAATAAAGGAGGTATGTTCTTCATTAGGTTGATACATCGGTATCTAGTTATATCCTAAGTATGTATCCATGAAGCTGGATAATGCATTTCTAGCTGTCGCATCTACTAACTGGTCGATCCGGGGTAGTGAAAAGTTGTCTTTACAATAAGTTTTATTTAAATCCGTGAAGTCGATGCAAGTTTGCCACTTGCCATTTGACTTCTTAACTAGGATTGGGTTGGCGAGCCAATTCGGGTACTTCACTTCTCTAATGAAGTTGATGTTCAAGAGTTTGTCAACTTCATCCTTGAGTGCTTTAGAGCGTTTTGCATCCATAGACCTTCTCTTATGTCTTATTGGTCGAGTTGTTGAGTCAATGTTCAATTTGTGGCACATTACCTCGAGGCTAATCCCTACCATATTCGCATGCATCCACGCAAACACGTCTAGGTTTTTCATTAGAAACCCCACCAAATTATCAGCCATTTCTTTGCTTAGACTACTGCCGACCTTTAGTATGCGAGTTGGATCTTCCTCGCTAATGGATACTTCTCCCAACTCTTCCGTCAGCCCTGTTACACGCTCTTCTCTATGGATGTGAGAATCGATGGTATCCTCAAGAGGTCCGAGGTGCGGCTCAGATTCTGTAATGACCATTGTCCTCAAGAGCAGCCATTTTAGTGCAGCATTGATAGCCCAATTGTAACATTCCTGAGATTCTTTTCTGCAACTTCTGATCATCGCGACTCCCTTGGGAGTCAAGAACCTCATTGCTTGGCAGTATACTAAAGTGATTACGCTCACATCATCCAGGATCGGTCTTCCGAGGATGACATTATATGTGATTGGGAAATCTACCACTAAGAATTCTGCCATCACCGTCCTGATTTTGGGTTCTACTCTTAAGGTCACGGGAAGGTTGATCGTTCCTTTGCGGACCAGGCTATCCCCGGTGAACCCATAGAGCAACGATGGGCATGCCCTTAAGTTTCTCTCCATGAACCACATTTCTTGAAAAGCTCCCAAGAAAATGATGTTCGCTGCACTTCCATTATCGACCATCACCCTTAGTACCCTGACATTGCCAATTCTGGTTGCGATTATGATCGCATCATGATTATGGCGAGGGGATTCTTCACATTCTTCGACTGTGAATCCTACAACTTTGCTTTCTTGTTTAGGCCGCTTCGGCGGCCTCTATTCACAGCTCATTACTCGGGGGACTGAGTCTGTTCTGGCCTCTCAAGCATATTGCTTGTAAGCACGCCTTGAGCTCCCTACTATGTTAGGCCCTCTATAGATCATGCCTATCAAGACTTTATTGTTGGCGTTGGTCGAGGCTTATTGGACCTGATTATTTTGCTCACTGGCATTTTCGCGAGCTGGTGCCTACTTAACAAACTCTTTTAGGTGGTCCCTTTGTATTAGGTCTTCAATGGCATCCTTTAAGGCCTGACACTCGTTGGAATCATGCCCGATGTCTTGGTGGTATCGACAATATTTTTGTTGATCTCTTTTGCTCGGAGCCCCCCTCATTCTTTTTGGAGTGGGTAATTACTTCGCCTCATGGGAGACTTTGTATATGTGGCCTATGTCTTGCGTAAGAGATGTGTATTCTGCATATCGCAGGAATGACTGCTTGTCCCCGTGGGTATCTATTCTTTGTCTTTTTTTAGACTTGTTTCGGTCCCTATCATTACGGTCTTGGCCCTTCCGCTTGTCTAATGGGCGATCTTGTCACCTGTTCGGGGCTTTTCGCGGTGGGCTTCTGGCTAGGGCTACTAGCGAGTTTTCTACCCGTTAGTATTTTATAGCTATCTGGTAAAACTTTGTCAGGCTTACGTGATCTCACTTTGGAGCTCTTTCCATAACTCCGTTTGCAGCCTGATGCCTGCAATTAACAAAGTCCGGATTGGCTCTTTTGATGCATCTGTGACTTTTGCTTGCTTGTTCTGGAAACTCGTTAAATACGAGGTCAGTGTTTCGTCTGTTTCCTAAATAATGTTGCTCAAGTAACTGAGTGGTATTGTGAATTATCTCCTTGTTTGGAATTACTGCAAGTACAATAGTGAGAATTGTTGCGAATAACTGATGGAGTTTGCCTTGAGTCTTTTGTACCACCTCTTGGCATCCCCTACCAATGTGACCGCGAAGCAGTGACACTTTACCAAGTCACAGACCTCGTGCAGCTCCATCAGGTCACTGAAAGTATCGAGGTGGTCTCTGGGATCTCCTTTCAAGTCGAACTTATTTTTTGGTACCCTGAATCCCTCGGGAAGAAGGGCCTGGCAAACTTCCTCTGTGAAGGGAGAGCTCATTACTTCTTCTGCCGCATTGTTCTGGTGGGCTCTTAGATCGTCGAGCATTTTCTACACCTAACCTAGGTCTTTGTTGTGATTGCCCTGGCTAGCTTTGTTCAACCTTACCTCAAGTAGGCAAGTTCTTAAATCTATTGCTTGTGAGCCCCCTCTGTTATGCGCATTGATGCACGAAGTTGAGTCATGACAGCTAGGCTGGTAGGTGCTATCATGCTCATCGATGCGTTACTCGCGACATTAGTTATAATCAGAATGTCGATCATTGCCAGATTGGCGCACATGACTCGTCTCGCGAGCTTGTAAGGATCGAGCTTGCCTTGGGAGTGGTTTAAAACTGGCACGCTGACGCTGGAGATATCGTTGATCAGGTCAAGCGCCTCGTGGGCGACCATTACCTTTTCTTTCCCTCATTGGTTGTTTCCCTAGTTGTTTTTCGGGGTTTGTTTGCCCGTGGGATTTATGCTCTTGAGCGGAGTGTGCTTTGTGACATCGGGGGTGCCAGTCGCCTCTCGGTGCCGATGAGCCAGACTAGTCGTCGGCTGAATTTTAACCTTTTGGCATGACATCGGTGAAGCGTGGCTGGTCAAGGTTTTGTGTGGTTAGGTGCTGATTTCTCAGCTCAGCCACGTTCTATTACACCGCCTATGCAACCATTGTTTTGATCATTTCCACCAGTTGGCCGTTCTCGGGGTTTGTCGTCCTTGCTCCCTAGTTATTCGCAATCTGTTGAGTTAGCGACACCAGTGGTCGATGCCTAACGACGTCCTGTTGCACCTCCTGGTGGGTGGTCTCCACATTGTCGTAGTTTATGGTGGTGGTTTTCGATCTTGTACGCACTATTGTGGCCTAGACTAATTAAATCACTGAGGTTGTTTGACGGAATTTCTGATATTTTGGCAAAGGCCCTCCTTCTAGCGCTAAAATATTGATGCAGGAATTATACAAACTAGAGTGATCCGATTAACCTAGTCAAGATCGGAACTGATGTGTGCATGGTTACGGGTAACCAGCAATGAACAAATAATAATTGTAGTAAAGTAATGGCAAAAAGATTTTTAAAGTGGTTCGGCGAGTTGAACTTTTGAGCCTACGTCTACTGTTATTGTATTTGCTATGAGAGCTTACAATGACAATCCTAGAAATGTTTTCTAACCCCTTTCTCTCATTGGAGGGGGTTTATATACATATTTTGTACAAAGGAAAGAGCAAAAATAAAGGGATTACAATTAAGTTTGAAATGCAACTCCGATATTCTCACAATTGAGAGCTGAGATTGCGCCAGGATTGCTATCGATCTGATCCCTTTCGAGATATCCGGGATTTGGGGTTATCTATGAGTTGGTTGAACAACCGTAAGGATTGGTCACGACTAGCCTGTACTAGGTCGAGCTACAACTCGACGAGCTTATGCTGGGTTGAACAGTCAATTGAGTTAGACTGATTATGGATTGAGCTATTACCTCGCAACTCTCCAAGCTTGATGGAAAAATTACACACGACATGTTTCGTTCTAAGTTTTTGGCATACAAAATCCACATTAATTAGTTAACTAGACATGGGGCCCCCGCCTTGCGTGGGTATGTTTATTTAATGTTTTTAAAATAGATTGCAAACAAATTTGTTCTAACAAAATAAACTAATTAGATTAAGACATAATAATTGTTAAATTATACAAATTTTAAAGTAAATATAAATTTTATATATATACAAAGTTGTGTTAAGATAAAATTAATAATTGTACCTGTATAATTATTAATATTAATTATAGGTAGATGCCATTAAATCATTAATCCAACTTGAGAAGATCACTTAAATATTATATGGTCTAATTATATTTTTAGGATCATCACCTTGTAGAATTGATATTATTTTTGCAGACATGTCTTTGATATTTGATGTAAATATTTTATAGTGAATCATGTGTGATATTTAAGATCACATGAATATTATCAAGATCAACTATTTAAACTTAAAATTTATATTGACCTTCCACAATTTCTGTAACTTATATTCATTTTCAAGTTGCGTTGCGCGGGTATGTTTATTATTATTATTTTTTACATTATTATTGGTTTTTTTATGTTTTAAATATATATTTTTTATGTTGAAGTTCATTTTATATTGAATTGATAATTAAAAAATCAATTAATAAGGGTGCATTTGTTTCTCTATTTTTGCCCTATCCTATTCCTATTATTTCCAAAATACACATTTGTTTCCCTATTCTGAAAATACTATTATATTTTACTCAATTATTTTTAAACACCATAAGTTTGTTAATTTAACTAAACACCCCAAAAAAAGTTTAGAAATTGACAAAAACACCCATACCCACCCACATTTGCAAGATTCTGGCCACCACCACCAGAAGGTGGCTGGAATCTAGTATAATGGCCCACTACTATCCAGATCCACCGTGGATCTAGCTGGAAAAGGCCAGATCTATGGCTAGATTTTTTTCGGCTAGATCCGGCCATTAATGGCCAGATCTTTGGCCGTAGCTAATCATCAACGACGGCCAAGAGTCGTCATTGACGACCAAACGCAGTTAGATCTGGCTGTCAATGGCCAGATCTTTGGCCATAGATCTGGCCTTTTCCGGCTAGATCCATGGTGGATTTGGTTGGACAATGTCATCTCGGTGCACGATTGGACAATTCCAACCGGTCATGTGCCAATACAGTGACTTCGACCACCCTCCAAAGGTGGTGGCCGACTGTCAGTATTTAATGGGTGGATGGGGATGTTTTTGTAATTTTTAATGTTTTTATTACATGGGTGTTTAGTAAATTAAAAAACCTAGGGGGTGTTTTTCTTAATTTTCAAATCCTACCTTGTTATTACCACCCAACTCTTACTTTTTCAAAAATACTATTCTAAATACTAAAACAAATGCACCCTAAAATATCCACAAATTAAACTAAAATATCCACAAATTAAACTCAAAGTCTATATTATCATGGTTCTTCTCAAAGATGTCACCATTTGAAATCTGCAACCAAAGTTTAAAACTTTGTCAAGAAAAGCAAAAAAAATTGCAAGATAACCCACTGGGTATTATTGATAAGTCATAAATCAATTAGAGAAAGAGAAACCTTGTTGAAAAATGTGAACTTTTAATCAAGAGACTTACAGAGCCAAAGGAAAACTGATTTTGATTGTTGAGAAGATAAAATGAATTATTTTTATTATTATTATTTTAGAAATTAAAAAAAAAATTAAGAACGTTGAGAAGAAAACTCACATAGAAAGCAACAACTCTAACAGTATAATATGAAGGCAACTTAATTGAAGCATTGAAGAAGCCATGAAGATAAAGGTCTTGGGACACAAATCTATTTGCTGCAATTAGAATTGACCACCACCTATAGCAAAAAAAGCATTTGATGATAGCATCCTAAAGAAAGACGATAATTGTAAAACCCAAAAAACCCACAAATCAAACAACAAAATCAATCCAAAAATCAACAAAAAGATATAGAACAAATACAATTAAAACTACATATCAATATTTGTTTTCCCTTGTCATCACTAAAATTGAATTTGTTTTATGTGTGTGATGATAAAATGAATGGTTTGGTAGCAGGTCTATAGTTATCCTAATTCATCAAATAATATATCAAATTAAAGCCCTATCTTTCTAGTTTCCAAAGATTCAAACCGCTCATCAATTGGGCTTTTATTAAGAAATTGAAAAATAGGGGAAACTGAAATGTATGTGATATAAAAAGAATGGTTCGATAGTGGGGCTATAGTTATCCAAATTAATTCTATTTGTCTAGTTTCTAAAGATTCAAACCTCTCATCAATTGGATTTTTATTGAGCAAGTTATAGTCAATTTACTACTGACTGTTTAGTGGAAACCAAAATGTGCTTAATGATAAAATGAATGGTTCCGAAGTGGGGCTACAGTTATCTAAATTAAGCGTATAATATATCAAATTAAAGCCCTATCGGTCTAGTTTCTAAAGATTCAAACCCCTAATCAATTGGATTTTTATTAAGAAAGTTATAGTCAATTTACTACTAATTGTTCAGTGGAAACCGAAATGTGTGTGATGATAAAAGGAATTGTCGATAGTGGGGCTATAGTTATCCAAATTAAGCACATAATATATCAGATTTAAAGTTTCTAAAGATTCACACCTCTCATCAATCGGAGTTTTATTGAGCAAGTTATGATCAATTTACTACTGATTGTTCAGTGGAAACTTAAATGTGTATGATCATAAAATGAATGGTTTACTAAAGCTACATGGTTCAGCATCAAACATCAGTTGATATTTGTTAAATAAATGAAATTAGTTATATTCAGCAACAACCTCTTTTCATGATATATGTATGTAACATAAACATATATCAACAAAAAGAGATAAAACAATTACAATTAAAACTACATATCAATATTTCTTTCCTTTAAGGATAATAATAATGGTTCGACATATTATAATGGTTTACTAAAGCTATATGGATCGACAACAAATATCAGATGATATTTGTGATACAAATAAAATTTTTTATATTCAGCAACAACCTGTTTTCAATATATGTATGTAATGTAAAAAAATATCAACAAAAAGAGATAGAACAAATACAATTAAAACTGCAAATCAATATTTGTTTTTCTTTGTCATCACTAAAATTGAATTGGTTTTATGTATGTGATGATAAAATGAATGGTTTGACCGCAAGTCTATAGTTATCTAGATTCATTGTATTTGGATTTTTATTGAGTAAGTTATAGCAAATTTACTACTGATTGCTCAATGGAAATCGAGAAACATGGGAAATCAAAATGTGCATGATGATAAAAAGAATGGTTTGAAAGTAGGGCTACATTTATCCAAATTAAGCGTATGATATACAAAATTAAAGAGCTATCTGTCTAGTTTCCAAATATTCAAACCTCTCATCAATTGGAGTTTTATTGAGCAAGTTATGGTCAATTTACTACTGACTGTTCAGTGGAAACAGAAATGTGTGATGATAAAAGGAATGGTTTGGTAGTGAGGCTAAAGTTATCCAAATTAAGTGTATAATGTACCAAATTAAAGCTCTGTATGTCTAGTTTCTAAATATTTAAACTTTTCATCAATTGGACTTTTATTGAGCAAGTTATGGTCAATGTACTACTAGTTGTTCAGTGGAAACCAAAACATGTATAATGATAAAAAGAATGGTTCGACAGTGGGACTACAGTTATCCAAATGTAACGACTCCATTCTTATAAAAACATGCATAGTAAAAGTACATGTAAAAATAACATAAAAAGTTGGGCCCAAAATTTTTCTTTTATTAAACATATGTATTCTTTATACTAATATATACATGATTTGTAACATATGCAAAACTATAAAAATAGGGTGGACAGTGTAGCCATTTCTCTTCGTGTGCCGATGTCCATCCGACTGTGTCCTCATCTAGAACCTGCAAAAACATAGGGAACAATTGGATGAGCACAAACAATGCTCAGTAAGTAAACCCATTAACTCAAATATCTCCGTAACTCTTTCTTTAATATAACTATCTATTTTCTCTTTCTCATAACTCCTTTATACTAACTTTCTTTCTAGTAAGTCACGGCCCCATCTGACTGGAGGCACGGCTGGGACTCGCTCCCACTCCCTGTGACTTCTACTCAATTTAGCCGATCGGACTTGGTTATGCATGGATTCGGAACCTTTGGCCATGTGAGTTCATAGAATCTCTCGGGTAAACTCGGGTATAGCCCTCATCTCGGGCTACACCACTTCTCTCTCTGATACTCTTGCCGCTTTCTCTATGCGGCGTACATGCGGGAATACTCTACCCGTACTCACAGGTTCCCCATCGCACAACCTACTCTATTCTCTTATTAAGCACTACCTAGCTTTTACTCTATAGTGCTCATTCTCTCTTTCTCTTTACTCTTAGAGTAGTCTAAACTCAAAAGTCTCTACTCTTTCTCTACTCTCTTTTCTAGCGCATAAGTAAAGCATAGTCAATGTACATAAATGACTCGTACTCATTAATGCATTTATGAAAAGCAACTATGACATGTAGCAACAATTAAGGCTTTCTACTCTTACTTATGCTTCTCTTGAGCATTTCATCATACAACTCATGTGTATAAACAACTCTACTCTAACTCTAACTTTTCTCTTTTCTTTAATCAACCAAATGGGAGAAAACTCCCTCATAAGCTCTAAATTTCCTGTCAAAAGAAAAACACTTCCATAAGCTTGCTCAAAACTTCCTCCAACATCAAGCAAATAAAACACTTCTCATAACTCAATCATAACTACTAATCTTATTCAATAATTAAATGAATACACATATAGGTATATAACTCTACTCAAAAGAGTTCTTAAATCCCAACTTAGGTTGAGTTTACTTACCTTATGAGAAAATAGCTTCTTTAACACTTCTCCTTTCCTTTGGGAGCTTGCCTTTTCTCTACAACTTAACCAACAACCACAACATGAGACTCTAATCAAAACATAATAAAACTCTCAACTTAAGCAAGAATCCTTACCTTAGGATGCTTTAGATTAAAACCCTACTAAAAGTTACTCAAAAAGGCTCTTGGAAATCCTTACAAGATTGAAGGAAATTTGACAGAGTTTGGATAAATGAAGGAGGCGGTGGAATGGGAAAATGAAGAGTTCTCAAAGACTAAACCCCTTTAAATATCTCTTAACAACTCATTCTTCCCATTTTGCCCTTGCTCTTTCATGGAAATTCCATCTATATCCTTTGATTCCTTACAAACACACCCCCATACTAACATGTTCTCCTTGAAATTTCCTTACATTTTACTCCCCACTTTTCCTGCTAATTAGTGGTAAAATGGTCAAATAGTACCCAAGGGGAAAAAATATCTAAAACTTAGTAAACTTGTCAACCGACACGTCGTCGAGGCGACGAATCTTTCTTCGTCGTGGCGAAACTGTCCAACAGCTTCCACCCGTGGCTCAACACCTCTTCGCCGCGGCGACAAATATCCTTCGCCCCGACGAGCCCTGTAACATCAAAACCCTTCTAACTTTGACTAAATCCAAGGCAAAAACTCAATATTTCAATACAACCTAAGACCAACCAACCACTATTCACAAAAACTGACTCAATTAAGAGCGAAATAAGAAACATTAGCAACGTACCTCAAGTGGGGCGTTACACCAAATTAAACATATAATATATCCAATTAAATCTATATCTATCTAGTTTTCAAAAATTCAAACCGCTCATCAATTGAATTTTTATTGAGCAGGTTATGACTAATTTACTACTAACTGTTAAGTGGAAATCAAGAAACAGGGGAAACCGAAATGTGTGATGATAAAAGGAATGGTTCAAAAGTGGGGCTACAGTTATCCAAATTAAGCGTATAATATATAAATTTAAAGCCATGTCTGTCTAGTCTCTAAAGATTCAAATCTCTCATCAATTGGATATTTATTGAGCAAGTTATGATCAATTCACTATTGACTGTTCAATGGAAGTCAAAATGTGTGTAATGATGAAAGAAATGATTTTGCAATGGTGCTATAGTTATCCAAATTAAGTGTATAATATATCAAATTAAAGCACTATCTATCTAGTTTCTTTAATTCTCTTATCAATTGAATTTTTATTGAGCAAGTTATGGTCAATTTACTACTAATTGTTCAGTAGAAACCGAAATGCGTATGTTAAATAAATGAAATTAGTTATATTCAACAATAACCTCTTTTCATGAAATATGTATGTAACATAAAAATATATCAACAAAAAACGATAGAACAATTACAATTAAAATTACATATCAATGTGTGTTTTCCTTTAAGGATAATAATAATGGTTTGACATATTATAAATGGTTTACTAAAGCTACATGGTTCGACAACAAACATCAGATGATATTTTTGATAGAAATAAAATTTGTTATATCCAGCAATAACATGTTTTTGATATATGTATGTAACATAAAAAATATCAATAAAAAGAGATAGAACAAATACAATTAAAACTACATATCAATATTTGTTTTCTTTGTCATCATTAAATTTGAATTAGTTTTATGTGTGTGATGATAAAATGAATGGTTCGGTCGCATGTCTATAGTTATCCAAATTCATCGTATAATATATCAAATTAAATCTCTATCTTTCTAGTTTCCAAAGTTTCAAACCGTTCATTAATTGAATTTTTATTGAGTAAGTTATGACCAATTTACTACTAATTGGTCAGTAGAAATCGAGAAACATGGAAATCAAAATGTGTGTGATGATAAAAGGAATGGTTCAGCAGTGGGACTACAGTATCCAAATTAAGCATTTATGCAAAATTAAAGCTCTATTTGTCTATTTTCTAAAGATGCAAACCTCTCATCAATTGGAGTTTTTTTAGCAAGTTATGGTTAATTTACTACTGACTATTTAGTGAAAATCGAAATGTGTGTGATGATAAAATAAATGGTTCAGAAGTGGGGCTACGGTTATCAAAATTAAGCGTATAATATATCAAATTAAAAACCTATCTGTTTAGTTTTCAAATATTCAAACTGCTCATCAATTGGATTTTTATTAAGCAAGTAATGACTAATTTACTATTGACCGTTCAGTGGAAATCGAGAAACAAGGGAAACCGAAATATGTGTAATGATAAAAAGAATGGTTTGGAAGCGGGGCTACAGTTATCCAAATTAAGCATATAATATATCAATTTAAATCACTGTCTATCTAGTTTCTAAAGATGCAAATCTCTCATTAATTAGATTTTTATTGAGCAAGTTATGGTCAATTTACTATTGATTGTTCAATGAAAGCTGAAATGTGTGTGATGATGAAAGGACTGGTTTGACAGTGGAGCTGCAGTTATCCAAATTAAGTGTATAATATATCAAATTAAAGCATTGTCTGTCTAGTTTTTAAAGATTAAATCCTCCAATCAATTGGATTTTATTGAGCAAGTTATGATCAGTTTACTACTAATTGTTCAGTGGAAACCGAAATGCATGTGATGATAAAATGAATGGTTTACACTTGACCCAAATTTAAGGGTTTATTATTATAATTGATAAGAAATATTTCAAATAACACCTACTAATTGGAAAACGGAATTAGCCAAAATTAATTCATTTAACATATATACTCGTACATCAGTAAGACATAAACAATTAATCATTCATATAACAAATTAAAATACACGAATATTTTTATAGAAAACATATTCAACACAAATGAACTGTTTCCACTAATATAGATATGATACATACTCACAGTTCGGCTGACAATAGGATCATCTTTGATTTTATCTTAGTAAAGTATACAAACATTTCCTTGAAAATAAACATAACAAAACTTAATCGAATTTCATGTAAAGATTGTTAAGGAACAGTTATTCATTCGTATAACAACTGTTACCTGAAAACGAAATCAACAAAAGTTAATTAATCTTCATATTAAAATTGTTAATGAATACACTTACCGTTCGGCTGGACTAACACAATCAATCATTCAAATAGATTGACCAAACAAAAACAATCAATCAACCAAATAATATCGTTAAAATAGTTAGGAGATATACTTATAATTTCGTATTAAAATAGTTAGAAGATATACTTACAGTTCAAAAGAACGAATTAAAATAACAACTCATTTGACAATGTCAATCAGACACCCTTCCTTTATTCTATGCCAATTCATGAATCTTTGACCTGTAAACAACAATAAAAACATAAATAAATAAAAATCATCAATTAACAAAATCATGAAGAACATACGTATTATTGACATAAACTAACATGACCTATAAACAATTAGCAAAAGACTAGACGTATTGTTGACACCAACTAACATATTGCGATAATACACAACTAAACACACGTCCCTTTTATAACCCCTTATTTAGACCTTTCAAATGCCAACACAATTAAATACAAATTGAATACGAAAAAAGGTTTGCAATTTCAATACAACGCACCTATATAATTATTAATACAATAATACTATAGTTACAAAGATTTTCATACAAAGTGAGGTGACAAAAAATGAATGGAAGAGTGAAACAAAAAGTCAAACTCATTAAATTAACTCTTCCATTCATTTTTTGCCACATCACTTTGTATGAAGATATTTGTAAAATTTCTTTGTAAGAGTAGTATTACTTTTATTAATAAACATGTATGATTTTACTACCAATGCAATGCATCTACGTAATCCAATTTTTATGTGTATTTATTTAGACTTTGGAATACCAATGCGGCAATTAATAGTCTACATCATCACCAATAAAATTCAATCACATGACAATCACAAATCCAATGTGTTATTATGGTTAGACCATTAGAATGTCAATACAATGCACCTATATCATTAGTATTATTATTAATTATTAATTATTAATACAACCAATGCAATGCACTTACATGCTCCAATCTTTATATATATTTATTTAGACTTTGGAATATCAATGCATCAATTAATATTGTCTATATCATCACCAATAAAAATCAATTACATGACAATCACAATAGATGTCATTATGGTTAGACCTTTAGAATACTGATGCAATGCAATGTACTGTATTATTATTATTATTAATACAAATTCTATTTTTTTAATTAATTAATAATTATAGATTGAACAATAAATATCACCCCAACGTGTCAAGATAGAGCAATTTGATTGGTTTGTCAATTTAATGTATCAAAATAGAACAATTTTAGAGTTTTCAAAATATGTCACGTGGCGATCCACCTATATGGATATTCAGTATATATATATTAATAGACGTTGAGAAGTTAATTATGTAGTTAAATTATTGTATTTGAATTTCTCTCAAATTAATTAATGGATCCTTTCTGGATTCATCTATTCTTACATCTGACAAATACTAACACAAAACATTATCTAGAATAATCAAATTTTTTTAATTTTTCTAAGATTTTCCAATAATTAAAATCAATGGCGTGGAAATAAACCCCAAGCCCAAAAGCACTAAACACTTGAAGAAAATAATGTGGTCTGTAGCCTCTGTTATACGCAAAAGCCGGAGAATGACATGCTTGCTTTTTAGCCAAGCACTCCCTCTCACTCTCGCTTACTATAACTCTTCCATTCTCAATTCCTCGCCTTCTCTCTCCAATCTCTTCTCGGTAACACTGTTTTATCTTCTTCATCTCATTCCTTTTCTTTTGTTATCATTGACATCACTAACTCACCAACTAACTCTTCATCTAGGTTTATCTCCGTCCGGTTTCATCTCCTGCAATTCGTACGTTTTGCTCAAAATCCGGTGCAATGTCATCGCTTCCAAGCCTCCAAAATTCTCACTCTATATCTTACCTCACGCAACGAGAAGCTGCCGAGGTTGATGAGACTCTCATGGGCCCTCTCGGCTTTAGCGTTGATCAACTTATGGTGACACTTAATTTATTTTCACTATTTTGGTGCCTCATTAATTTTCCTTTCTATAGCTTGCTGAATAACTTCAATTATATGATTATAAGAATCATTCTTGTAATTGTAGGAATTGGCCGGTTTGAGTGTCGCAACATCCATAGCTGAGGTAACTATATATATATATATATATATGTATATTAGCTGATTTTGCTTATGACGTCATGTTTATGTGGACAATTTTTTTGACAGGTTTATAACAAGTGAGTTTAATCGCGTTCTTGCAATTTGCGGTCCAGGGAACAATGGAGGTGATGGTTTGGTAGCTGCTCGTCATTTGCATCACTTTGGATTCAAACCTTTTGTTTGTTATCCGAAGCGTACGCCAAAGCCACTTTATACTGGTCTGGTTACACAGGTATGGTGTGATACTGGAGTGAAGTTTTTTGACAGGTTGGTTAATATAATTTGTATGGATTCTGATTTGATGTAGTGAATTGTAGCTTGAATCACTGTCAATACCTTTCGTGTCAGTGGAAGATTTGCCTTTGGACTTGTCCAAGGACTATGATATTCTTGTAGATGCATTGTTCGGCTTCTCTTTTCATGGTAGTTTTTCTAAGTCTCTGTTCTTATTGATGAACAGCATTTATCTAAAATTAATGATACCATTAGTCTATTGCCCTTTTCATTGAGGTTATCCACATAGATATCTGATAGCAGAATATGAGAGGTAGATGAGATAGGCAGGTGAGAAGATGTAATAGTATTGGTAAGAGTACACGTTAAGGTGGTTTTGAAGACTGACTTAACCTTTTACTCGAGTCCCTTTAAATAACCAAGTAGTATTTCATTTTATGGTTATCTCTCTCAACATGCATCCTTGCTATGTGCACACATGTATTATATGGTATGAAATTATAGTACCACCAGGAAAACTCAACCTATAAAGTACAACTACTTGAATTCTTTTAAAGTTTAAGTTCAATAGAGCACAACTTAATTATATACCTGGGTTTTGATTTTACAGGATCATAGCAGTGTTTTGGATGCGAATGATCTGGTTTTGTAGTATTTTCTCCCCCATTGTTTTTCATATCTTTGTGGCAACTGGTCTACTTTATACATGTTGCAAGTTTATTATATATCTTCTCAGTTTCATGTAAAGAAAAAAAAAGTCAATATAGAGTACCAATATATGAATTGCATCAAATTAAGAAGGATTTAATGGCTATATTGGTTAGGGCCATTTTTCTTATCTAGAAACACCTTGTATGATCTTAGTGTTTATCTAACTTCAACTTGTTAAAATCCTTCAGGCACCCCAAGGCCACCTTTCAATGATCTAATTCAGAGACTGGTTTGTTTACATAGTCATGATCAAACACCACAAAAGCACCCAGTTATTGTTTCTATAGATTTCCGTCTGGGTGGCATGTTGAAGAAGGAGATACTGGTGGTGAAGGCATTAAACCTGACATGTGGTATGTCTGCAATGGAGCCTTAGTTGATTTTGTAGCCTCAATATTTAGAAGAATGCAGTTTAAATTCATCAGCTAGCCACAAAATTTTGGAAGAATGCAGTTTTAATTTATAAACTAGCCTCTTTTAGAAGATGCAGTTTTAATTTTAGGGTATACCCATAATTGTACTTTTTATTTTTCATAAGCTGTCTTATTAATGCAGCTTTTGCGTTTTCTAGGTTTCTTTAACTGCCCCAAAGTTGTGTGCAAAGAAATTTAGTGGCCCACACCACTTTCTAGGTGGTAGATTTGTCCCTCCAGCTATTCAGATAAATAT
This sequence comes from Pistacia vera, assembly GCF_008641045.1. Lineage (NCBI taxonomy): Eukaryota > Viridiplantae > Streptophyta > Magnoliopsida > Sapindales > Anacardiaceae > Pistacia > Pistacia vera. Next base: position 1,027,581 of record NW_022196159.1, on the reverse strand, counting down.
AAGCTTCAGCTTCCACCATATCCTGGAACTTCTATGTTGTGCGAATTGGAAAGCCTCCCCGAATTGTATATCACCTCTGAGAGAAAATTATATTTCTTCCGAGTTCCTTGAGGAGCAGTGGAATCTGACCCCATTGATCAGGTATGAGTTCAAGTAAAATAGTGGAGCATGTCATTCATTTCATACAATATCTTAAACCTCGCACATTAATTCAATACTTACTGCTGCCTTGAGGTTGAGAAAATTTTTCTTAGCCATTGTTATAATAACTTTCAAATCTACTCATCATAAGTCATAAAGTCAATCTTTCATTTTGCAGTTTCAGAAGTGGTTTGATGATGCAATGGCTGCCGGCTTGAAGGAACCAAATGCTATGGCCTTGTCAACTGCTAGCAAGGATGGAAAACTGTAACTTTCTCTTCTTTCATGGTTTTTTTTATCCATAAATAGTAACTCTGTTCATAAGATTAACCTAAATGAGTGAATTGACATGCTAACCATGATCTCTTTATGCATTCTATGATAAAATCTCGAGCATCTATAAAGAGGATTCAATATGATGTGGACAATGTTTAAAGCTCATATACCAGTGAATTAGCTACATCTTTGACATCTAAATATTTATTTTCTTTAAACAGTGCATAATACGTAAGACATAATGTTGAAGTTGAAGTAATCATACCTTCACACCTACAATTGCGTAGCTGAATTTGTTGCTCTTTGGAGTTGATAATGTGAATTGGAACACTGGTTTGTCTGCCATGCAATAAACTAGCATCTATCAAGAGATGATCTATGGTGTTGAATGTGCTTCACTAACCAACTGGGTTACAATATTGCTTTTGACTTTTAAAGGGTATTGGGTAAAAACCTGCAAACAGTTCTACACTTAGCTGTCCCGGCTTTACAGACATAGACAACAATTTACTATAACTTTGTATCCCCTTGTCAGTTGATCAATAATGTTGTCACTGTGCTGCCTTGTGAATGTATTAATTTTTCAATACCATCAGGTCTCTGTAAAATGATTGAAAAAATAATTAACTTAATGTTCTTGACATGCTATGTGGTTTTTATTGACCCCTTTTAATTCACTCTTCTTTATGTTACTTTTCTGCAGCTCTTCAGAATGGTCTTACTGAAGGAGTTGATAAGGATGGCTTTGTCTGTCAGTGATGTTCCATTACTGCATTGATTGTGCTGCACTCCACATTTGTTCTTTTTTTCCCTCCATTCAAATGTTTTACCAACCCTCTTCCTACTCCTTACTAATGCAGGTACACCAATTATGAAAGTCAAAAGGCACATGATTTATCTGAAAATCCCCATGCATCTCTCTTTCTACTGGGAAGGTCTAAACCGGCAGGTAATCCGAGTTTGGCATATTAGCTTTATCCTCACCATGGTCATTAAGAAGCTTTCGAAAGAAGGGTCATTTTACTTCACAATCCTTATGCAAGGTAGTCATTTCACTTGATGAAAAGTAAAATTAAAAGGTGAAAAGTAATTTTAAGGCACTTAATCTGAATCATGTGTAACAGTGCACAAAAGTTGGTTAAAGAAAGTTAGTTGGGTTCTTGAGTTCAGACTTGTGATTTAGGTCTTAGGAGTTCATGCCTCGTTAATTGACAAACTCTGTCACATCTAATTCTAATGCTTGGTATGTGAAATTGCCATGGAGTGGTTGTCATGCTAATTAGCATTGTAGACATGTAAACCAGGAGCAAGCAAAAAAATTCTTTTCGGTATTAAATATTATTGTGGACATATATGGAATATAGTGCTTGATGCCTTGACCTCTAGACAATTTAATTAGGTGTTTACGGATCTACAAAAATTTTACATGAAATTGAAGGTGCGTTGCTATCAGAACAGAGTTTGTTCATAATGTGCTACAGCAGCACTTCATATGGACAATCTCCCTGTCTTAAGACCATTTTTAATGTTTCACTTTGATGTGCAGGTAAGAGGAAGGATGTGTGACCAAAGTTTCTGAAGAGGAATCTGAGCAGTCCTTCCATAGCCGTCCCGGAGGAAGTCAGATCGGAGCAATAGTTAGCAAACAGGTATACACTTGGTCATCCATTCTGCTAGATATTAAAAACTACATGATATGTTAACATAAATAAGATATCACTTTTGCTTCATTCAGAGTTCTGTGATTCCTGGAGGCATGTTCTACATCAGCAATACAAAGATAGAGGAAAAATTCTCTGATGGGTAAGCATTAGCGTGTAAAAGTGTTTATTACTTTGCATCCCACTTTTTTTTTTATATTGTGCTGGACAATTATTTTCTAACCATGAAATTTAATTTACATCAGTATGCTCCACTGATTCCAAGCCATGTTTTCCATTGTCACATTTTCACAAAATATTTCCTGTAAACCAGAAGTGCTGTTTTGCTTTAATTTAACATTAAAATTCAAAACTTAGGTCAAATTGTTGACCATATCCAATGGCAATCATATGAAGTTCTTCCTGACTACCCTTCTAATTACGAGGGCAAAGAAGAGAAAGAGGAAGTATTCCATGGGAGAAATTTCATATTAACCTTTTGTTTTATTTTTATTTTTTAATTATTATTTCCTGTTGGCAGAAGTTTATTCCAAAACCAAACACTGGGAGGATACAGGCTTCAACCAGGTTTTCGAGTTTTGGCAAGGACAAAAATCTCGTTTGCATGACAGGTGGTTTTATATATTCTCTCCTTATACTAAATAAATGTGTAAGAATGAGTAGAATGGCTTTGGGTCAAGTCTCTTCCAGTTTGGGTTCAATAGAATTGTCATATATGAACCATAATATTAAGACTGTAATGGTGTGTTTAGCACAACGTATTGGATGAATTAGTTTCTTTGGAATGGGAGTAAATTGAACTCCCTATGGTTTTCCAATCCTATACTGCAAGAAACACCTCCAAACTAAATTATTTTTGGTGGATCTTTTAATTCCTTATTGCTTTGGTTTTGTTAACAATTGTTGCAATTAACTTGTGATTATAGAGTGTGGCTAAATCCACCACTCTGATTTTTCACATGCACACTCTTCTCAACCCATGGAATTAGGTGTGCTTTCAAAGTGGAGGGTGCATTTAGTTGCTCTCTGATTTTAAACTACTTGTTCTAATGAAGCAAATTCAAGCTCTAAATTAATTTTGGGTCTCAATCCCCGCACATTCAAAGGTGGAGAGAGAAGGTGCTGCTTTATGCAGAATAATATGGTCTTGGATCCAAATTCACATAGAATTACTTATTATCTTATTCTTTCCAGTCTCTACTGAATGATCACTTGCTATTGTTATGGAGACACGACACTGGATAACTTATTTTAATTAAACTTTCAATTAGAAGAAAAAATATTCTATTTTCCATATTGGAGAAGTTCTCTAAAACTGAAATGTTTTCTGCAATATCTGAATGAGAATGTGCCATTCATTTGTGAAATGGAATAAAACTTAAGTAGTATTGTAGCCAATAAGACAGTGTTGAATAAATGTGCTTATTTTAAAGGACGGATGCCTTATTCATTGGTAATGAATGTTTTTTTGACCAGATTGCAATATTCTCCTCAAGAAGTAAATGGAAAGCTATTATGGAAAATCAACCGCTTGGCTCCCTGACTAGCATTTCCAACTTCTTCATTGTGAATTTCATCATTCATGGTATTGTGAAATTTCTAGCGATGAGTCATTTAATTTATATTTTAGTAGCCATATACGGTAATGAAACAATAAATGATATAAGGAGAGGCACAGTAATGTGTTGGTGCTCTTTTCAGAGTGTTGGTAACCTGTAAGGTATAACTTAACTGAATATATATATATATATATATATACAAATTCAATGGGAAAGGAATCAGTGGTCATAATTACTTTGTTGATGTTCCTACAGATTATAGCTACAATAGTTACTCAAATCATTCAAATACTACTATAGTCATTATAGGTGAATTCTAATTTTTAATTCTCTTTGTTCACTGGGAAAGAATCAGTGGTCATAAATTTCTGTTAACAGTATATGATTGCCATTATATTGGAAGTGAACTGATTAGGACCTTGTGTTTTCATACTTGCTTAGTTGCTTTGCAAATCACCATTGTCAGTGAAGTCAAATTCCTCCTGGATCTTCCTCTTATTCTTGAGTTACTGTATTCGATGGGGAATTGTCTGGTTTTGCACAAAATTACAGATTTTCTAGATTCCTGTTCATAAAAGTTTTGACCTGAAGCTCAATTGGTTGTATGTCCATTCAACACACACGCCTTTTTTCTGTGGGCTTGTGAACAGTTGACACAATGAATTTTTGGCAGTTGTGATGGTAAGTCACTTTATTAGTGGATCTCAACTTTCCTTGTAACATTCCAATTTCATGATTGGCACCCAGGTCTTTTCCCTTAATGGCTATAAATGAATGCCGTTGTCATAATTTATGGTTTTCTGAAATCACAAAAATCAGTATTTATGGTTTTCTGAAATCACAAAAATCAGTGTATGAATACTAGTAATGCTACACTTACAAATAAATCTTACAAATATAAATTGTAGAGTGAATATAATAAGTTTGATTTTTTGTTTCATTTATTTATTTATTTTTTGTCACATTACTTTGTATGAAAATCTCTGTAAGATTTCTTTGTAACTATAATATTATTGGTGTGAATATATATATATATTAGAAAAAAGAAAAGAGATAGCGACTGCTGTTTAATTGAGATGGAGTCGTCGGTGTGTCTCTTTCTTTTCAGATTGGTGTAAATAGTAAACTTGTCCTGAAGTTTGGTGGTTTACTTGGTGGATGTTTGTTGATGTTAATAGTTGAATGGGATTATTGTATTGTAATGTCGATTCTGACCAAACTGGGTTCCACCATTAAAGAAAATCAGGAATTCCTTTCCAAGCTTCTTTTGACCAGCTTAAGCTACATCCTGACACTGCTTTTTTTGAAAGGCCAATTTAGTGCAAAGTGACCACACCACTTTCTTTTCCCTTCTCAATGAGTGGACGATCAAAATCTCGGGGGGTTATGGAGAAATTTAAAGACACTCTGTGTTGTTACACAGCACCCAAAAGATCCAAGAACTTAAGGTGGGGGAATTTTTTTTTTTTAGTTCTAAAGTAAAAATGATTAGAAGATTCCTCTCTCTCTTTCAAGTTTGTGCATCTATATGCCTGCGACGAACTTGTATTTTTAAGTATACCTCTAGTGGGTATAGTAGTTGCTCAAATTCATGAATTCTAAACATTTTCAGTCAGTGCTTAAATCAAAGAATCTCTTTGAGGACCATTGACCTCTTTAGTCTGAGAGGCGTCACTGTTTGAATAGCCCATAAACAACCATTTGATGGAGCTCCTCTCAATTCGCGAGCCAAGTGGTCAGTGACCGTGACCATAGCCGAACAAGAAGAGGAATTTTCTCCAATGAAAGGATAGTATTCCCTAAGAATGTGCTTGTTTTTTATGCAATATAACTGTCCCCACTAATATAATTGTTCAACAATTTAGCTCTGACTACAATTAAACCAAAAAATTAAAAATCTAAAAGAAAAGAAAGAAACGAGAAGAATCTTCTATCTAATCAATTGCTTTAATCATACTGTTGCCTGAATTTTATAATTTTATCATAATTTGGCAGTGAAATTATCATGAGGGTACCCAGTGGAACCAATTGACAGACAGGGACTCGTCAGAAAATAGTATCTTTTTGTTGTAAATCTGCCCATATAGGAACAGTTCCATTTAGTTTAGTTAAAATGGTAAGAGAAACTGGTTAGTTGGGATAATTGGAATCAGATGTGCCCAATAGCTTGTATCATCATTAAGGATTGTACAAACGCAATCCTGAGCCTTGGATAATATGAATACCCTTTTGAATGTACAAAAAAAAATTCAAAGTGGGGTTTGGATCTCTCTTCAAGGCCAACCAACATGTGGAACTGGAGAAAGGCCGAGGACCCTCCTCCTTTCCTTCATATGCAAACGGCACGCACACTCCCTAATTGGTTTTGTAGAGCTAGTAATTGACCCTTACTGTTTCCCTTTTCAATGAGCTTAAAATCAGCATAATTTCAAATGATGACCTGCAATTTTGATTTGGTTGGTGTCTTAATCTAAGGATATACGTATGGGGAGGGACCCTGTAGAAAGATGGTTAGGAGATGAGATTTCAAAAGAAAAAAGAAAAAAAGATAACAGGTTGAGAATAAGAAACAGTGAAGATATTCCTCTTTTACTACTGAGGTTGTGAATTGTGATGGTCCCATATGCGTAAAGTTTAGATTCTTTAGAAAGCCTAACGATTAAGTGGTTATCAGATTGACAGAACTGTGAATTATTGTCAGTTTGTAATGAATAATAGTCCTTGTTAAGAGGCATGTGTTTTATCTGCTTCAAATCAAAGGGGACCTGTGTTGACGTGTCTGCTTTTCTTATCATTCATTATACCTTAAGACTGATTAAGGGACTAACAATATCCTCTTAATGATCAACCCGCTGAACCCAAATTCCTCCTATGTGCTTTTCTATCGTGGTTTTGGTGAAAGTTTTTTTGATACGTATCTACAAGTAATATCAAGGTCGAAGTTTCTGGCATCTTCTTGAGCAAAATTATGTTACTGGGATCATATAATTACTTCAGCGGACGTGATAGAAGAAAGCTCCTACTAGTTGGATACAAGTCCAAAGGTATTTTTCCCACAAAATTAAATAGAAAATTTTCCATGTGAAGTCCTAAAAATTAGGTTAGTGTCAAAAACAATTGCTTTCTTACACCACTGAAGAATCAGTTGAATATCTTTTTCTTCACATGTGATCTGAGACATAACCTCTTACCACGCCTCATTGTCTGTAACTTGTGATTTTTTATTTTGTTATGTAGACATATAATAAATTATTGCCTTGTGAATTTTCTTACTACTCGCAGTGAAGGTTTCATCTTGTCTGCATGTTATGTATTCTGCAATTTTCTGAATAAAACATGACACAAGTTCACTTCACTTGCAAAATGCAAGATCAATCCTGGAAGTAGTGCTGGGAAAAGAGTGCAATTTATAATAATAAGTTGAGAATATGGAGGAAAACTTAATTAAGTGGTTCAGCACGAGAGAGAGAGAGAGAGGAGAGATACTTTTTAGTGGTTGACCTCGTGCTTAGTTCAGCCATGAATGTGCTTAACAGACAAAAGCTACGCAAAAACCCATTAATTTAATTAATTATCTCTGATTTGTTTGGCTTAGCTTCACCGACTTTCTTTCCCACCACACTACCCACTGCCACTGGACTGGAACAGTTGAACCTGCCAATGCACCCCCCCACAGTCGGTTTCGTCGTTTGTTATTTGTACGTTAGCTTCTGCTCTCTGCTGCCTTATTCACCATTTCTTTAATAACAATTATGTTATGATTAAATGCATGATTATAATAAGAGAATGATAATATTTAAAAATCAACAGAGTCATTAATGTATCCCAACTTCCGTACCGTACACGTGGCCCACATATTCATTGATCTGATGGTGGGACCTGACCTGGGTATCCCACCCTCACCCCAAAGCAACTTAACTTTGTATGGAGACATATATATATATATATTTTTTATGTACTTATTGTTCAGGAACAGTATTATTATACTGATGCATGTGATAAACTAAACTCAATCAATCAGGACCATTCAATTAAATGAAAGTCTCTCTATCAAATGATGGTTAGATATGAATAATGATAAGTCCTGTAAACCCCAGTAGGTAAGATAGGTCCATCTAAAGGGCCAATTTCACGTATTCAAAGGCTAAGATTTCTCAATCTTCCTGGTTCTTCTGAAAGGTCATTATCAATTTGTTTCTTTCACTTTTCTTTTCTTTTTTTTTGGGACAAGGATAGGATAGTAGCTCAAAAAGAAAGAAATTTTTAAAAAAAAAGCAAACTGTATGGATATAATCAAAAAGCAGAGGCAATGGTGAGTTGGTCACTCAGCTCCAACAGTTATTTACTATTTAACACAGTAAGCAAAATGGATAAGTTTAGGATCCAAGTACTGAAAACATGAATGTAATGTTGTTACCAAGATTTCCCACTCAAATGAAAATAACACTGAATGACACAAAGAGGGGGGGAGGGGGGCATCTTCATCTTCATCTTCATCTTCGTGTTCGTGTTCATGTTCATGTTGAGTGGGTAGAAAAACACAAACACATAAATAGACATATGGATCAGGGCCACTTGGTGGGCACAACACAAGAAAGAAAACCAAGCTTTGCTTCCCATCACTTATTCGATTGTACAGTCAGATCCCACCTTGACGATAAGTTTGCTTTTACCATCCTGCCAGAAAGAATACCAACAAAGAAGGCAGATATAGATAATAGATTTCTATCCTAATTATAAGAGAGAGAGGGAGAGAGAGAGAACTGGTGGACTTGGCTGCTTTATAACGCAAACGCAGGGGGTGTGACAAATCATCAAATTATTGGACCCACCTCAACTACAGAAAAATCCATGATATAAAGTTTTATCAAGTCAGAGACACTAAAGAATGCAACTTAACAACTGATACAACAACTTTTAACTAATCTAAAATCAAACGTAAGCCCTTCCATGAACTTCAATCACCTAGCTCAATTTTACTTCTATATCAAAACCCAAGGACACCAGAAATGATCACGACCATCCATCCCTTGAGAATTGCGATTCTCTTCTCATGTAAAGGAACCCCACACGGTGGAGAGAGGATCCTGCAACGTGTACTTGTACAACACTTTCCACACATAATTAATGGGCCTCACTGTCAATTGATCATTCCATACAGAAAGAGAAAGGCAAAGACACAATTCTACTATACTATATGGTCCATGAATATGCATATTTGACATTTATTACCCATCTCACATTGCTAACAACAACAATAATAAATTGAAAAGTCAGGTGCTACAACAACACATCTGGAAAAAAGAAAAAAAAAAAAAAAACAAACGTCGAAAAACAGAAAAAGTGAGAGAGATGTATCAGTCTTGGGCATTTAGTTTTCACCAGCTACACCTTATCTCTAACTACAATTTGAATCAATATAACAGACTAAAATCATTCAGAGTGAATGCTTGCTTTTGCTTCTGATTCTCTACTGCTGGCGTCGAAGAATAATTTTATCAAATTCACCTTTCCACATCACCAATACTTCAACATCCATCTCTATTACTTCTTCATCAAAGGATAAGCAATTTGTTCCGGTGAAAACAAAGATATACAATCACTTCTTGATGTTGATCTACAACCCCCTCCCTTCTCTGGTAGCCTTCTTTATGATAAAATGAATATGAAAACAAAAAGTAACATAAAATTTAGAAGCGTACCGATACAAGAATATGAAATGGTCCAATACCTTAACAAAAACATCCACCTTGAGCATTAGCCTCCAATCCTCTAAGTTCATTGAAAGAACCCGAGCAAAGAAGAAATGCGGTCCTTTGTGTTGCTTCTGCCTTGATTGCCATTGCAACGGTCCACACTGAGAACAGAAGCTCTCTACTTGACTTTGTTTGACAAGTATGCAGGACCTTGTTTGCGGGCTATATAAAAGGCACCCGCTGCATCAATTTTTCCCACAAAAAATAACTTGTTACTTGATTAATAGCACAGCAAGAACAGCTGAAACAACTTTTGCCCTCCACCGCAAATGCCTACAATATCGTACCCAATTTTGGTGCATCATCCATCAGCCCTTAAGATAGTAACAAATTCTGGTGCATCATGCCTAGGCCCTTCAAGTGAACGATACATGTATAATGTCTCAACATATTCATCTATCACCTCCTCACCTTCAAACCTAATCACTTCCACAACCATGCGGGGCATTGCTCGAGCAATCTCATGGCAACCTCGGTGAGTTAATCTACAAGAAGACATCCAAAGGAATCTCATGTTGTAATAGTGGTGCAATCCCGATTGTAGAGCAGCATCCCCAAATGGGCTATCTCTAATCTCAAGCTTCTGTAATCTGGGGCAACCTTCAAGCACATATTTCAGACCCGTATCACTGTCTCCAGCAAAGGCAACAGACAGAGTTCGTACCAATTTACCATATTTTCCAATGTAACTGAAAGCTCTATCAGTTAATAAACCAGAAACAGCAAGCCGAGTGAGCTTCTTGCAGTTCATGACAATGGCTCCAAATCCTTCATCCATTGGTTCTCCAGTCACATGGTCACGCCTGTGGCGCCCCATTATGCATAGCCGAAATACCTCAAGATCTGGACAGTTCTTAGACATTGCTATGACAGCTGCATTTGTCATCCGCTGACAAAAATATAGAATAGACTGTAGTTTCCGACAACCCTCAGAAATTGCTTGGAGACCGATTTCGGAAACAGGCCCCTCAACGTCCTCCTGAGCATTAATAGGGAAAACTCGAAGCTCGCGAAGTTCCTTGCATGTTGCAGCCACAGCCTGAAGTCCTTCATCACATATCGAATCAAGGACCTGCATAATGAAAAGGCAAAATGAACTTCAAAACCCAACTTCGCCCATAATGTCAATAACCAACACCACACAGGACACATACCCAAAAAATTTGAAGTTTGTAGCAGTTGCTTATGATTGGTTTGAGCTGTTCAGCAGTGATATTGGCATAGCTGAAATTCAGGGAGGTTAGATTTGCACAAACTGGATAAATTGCAGGCAAGTAATCTGGTATGATTTCCCTGAACCCTGAGAGACAAACTAAGGATTTGCAAGCAGCAAAAGCAGACACATAGTCCAGTTCTGGATCACCCTCCAATGAGCTGAATGAGCCTGTCCCAAGATGTGTAAGCTGTGGAGCTTTAATCATCAGACGGTACAACTGCCCAATTGAAACATTACGGTTCAACCTAAGTTTCTTTAGGGAAGGGGACCTGGCCACAAGCTTCTCTAACGCCTCAGAATTTATTGCACATTCAACACAATCAAAAATCAGCGATTCAAGACACGTTTCGCCCTCTGGAAAACAAGATATCCAGTCTACTTCATCTTCTGTGACCTCCGTTTCAATCAGATCAAGCACTCTCAGTTGTCTGAAACATAAACACCAATCCAGTACATATAAGCTTACCACATTTTTCACACAGCAAGTTCAGATATTATCATTTGATAAACCCCATTTACGTGTTACNACGGTACAACTGCCCAATTGAAACATTACGGTTCAACCTAAGTTTCTTTAGGGAAGGGGACCTGGCCACAAGCTTCTCTAATGCCTCAAAATTTATTGCACATTCAACACAATCAAAAATCAGCGATTCAAGACACGTTTCGCCCTCTGGAAAACAAGATATCCAGTCTACTTCATCATCTGTGACCTCCGTTTCAATCAGATCAAGCACTCTCAGTTGTCTGAAACATAAACACCAATCCAGTACATATAAGCTTACCACATTTTTCACACAGCAAGTTCAGATATTATCATTTGATAAACCCCATTTACGTGTTACTAAGCAATACCAAAAGGCATCTTTTAGATTCACATACTTTGTTCTAAACTAGCACAGTGAAGATCACAAAGGCAGCAACAAACACAAACCGTGTTCAACTAGTAACAGATCTAAACATTTCTTCCACAAAAATGACAAATCAGATCAAACAAAAAGCCCGTTAAACATTCAAACTTTTTACCACCATTCACATAACCAACCATCGTAAACAGATCCAATCTAAAACACGAAAACTGAAGTATATTAGAAATAAAAAGAAAAAGAAAAATACCTGCACTTGCTGGCAATAAAAGCGAGGCCATTGGTACCAAACCCTTCACAACAAACAAGCATCAACTCCTTAAACCCCGAAAACGACTCGGCAAGCAGCTGCAGATCCTCATCCGTCACGGACATGCGCTTCAGGCAAACCTTTTCCAGCAAAGGGTAAGCCGTAGCCATCACCGAAAGCCACGGCGTGAAGTGGGCCCCCCAGTCAGGCGGCATCAGATTAAAGTCCGCAAACCTCGGCTTCCCTTTCAACACCAGGGCCCGAACCCGCCTAAACCGCCGAGTAGCCCGGTGCGGAGACACCGCGTAGCAGTTCCCGATAAACAGCTCGGATCGGGTCATCGCCTCCGCACGCCACCATGACTTACACACCAATGACGCAGCGTTTCGGTCGCGCCGAGATGTCAGGAAGTGAAGCACGTTTTCGAGGACGTTCTCGAGAACTTGGTCCGGGTAAGGTGACTGGTACTCAGTGATGGGTATGGGTACGGGTACGGGTATGGATGATGATGATGAAGATGAAGATGATGTGGAGGATCCAGAGGCGGAAATACCTCCAGAACAATTACGGGTTTTGTTGATTGAGGCGCACCGGAGATCCAAGGGTGGAGATCGATCGTCGTCTTCGGACATTTGTTGAAGGGCAAGATCGTGATGCATAAGATGTGTAGTTAAAAAAAAAGGGATTCAAAATAGAAAAAATGATTGATTTAGATGAAGAGAGAGTGTAAGAGACAGAGAGTGAAGTGAGTGAAGAAGATTAATAGAAAAACTGGAGAAAAGGAGAAGGAGAAGGAGAAGGAGAAGATTGGGATTCTTTGTATTTGTGTAAACTTATTTCTCTCTCTTTCAACTTCATCTGCTGCTGCTGCTACTGCACTATCCAATGCCTCTCCACACTTCTCCTCCATTATTTGGGGTTTTCTTTTACAAGCTTTTGTCTTTTTATTTTTCCTTTATTTTTTATTTTTTTCTGCATTGGAAACTAAACTACTAGTACTAAATTGCTAATTACAATAACAGCCCCCTCTCCTCTTCCTACTTCTTCTTCTATGTTTATGGTTTCAAAGTTTAATTCACAAAACATATTGAGGGTTGTTCCGTAAATAAATAGGAAAATAAGGCTCATATAGCAATGAACCATATTTTCAATCAACACATGGAGCTTCATTTCTACACTTTTGAAAGGAAAGTAAAAGGCACGGTCCAATTAAAAAGGAGTAAACCTGAGAAAAGCACAGTAGTGATTAGAATTGATATTGATGGACGCGTTGTAGATCCGCGTGAGGATGATATTGGTGGCAGCCTCTTGTTGAAGAATGATAATGTTAATAATTATAAAGAAATAAAGGATGTAATTGGATGTTTTTTTTTTAACTTGTTATGTAAATGTTACTCAAATCTTTCCTTTTACTCCAAATCAGGCCCATCAAAAAGCCCCAAAAAAAGTTTAAAACAAAATTAGATTTAACCATAGACCCTTTTGTCAAACACAAAATTGATTGAGCTTGAAGAGAGCGTGAGCACGTGAAATATGAGATTAAAAAAACAAGTACGTATAGTCAACAAGTAAGGAGTAAAAGTTTGAGTGAGTGGAGTAGATAGATGATAGATGAAATGATTTTGTTATGATGGGCCATCTACGGTTGGGTTGTGTTTGTTCAAACAACAAAAAAATACAAACCCCATCAATAATTAACATATATATATATATATTTTTTCATCTTCATTTTTATTAACCTTTGATTACTGAGATTGAAAATGGATGTATTCGGGTGGTTTCCCATTGCTTTGGGAATCTAACGATGCAGTTTCATTTAGATTAAAACAAGTGAAGTTAAAATCCAAATGAATGATTATGTAATATGAAAACGATATGATACATCCATGACTTTTCATAATCAAATTAATTTCCTCCTTGGGACCTTCCGAAATATGAACAATATGAATTCACCATGGACAAGGAGCGTGACAATACAATTCAAACAAGAAATCAATATGTGGGTGGCCTTTCAAATTACCTTTGTCCACATATTCTTGAAGCTTTCTTTGATTCATTGATTCCAAATAGTAATAAAGACCTTTCTCTTTATTGTGGTCTGAAATCCTGCTTCAATTTACAGAGGAAGTGCACTGCATCTAGATTGTGTTTAAAAAATAAAAAAAAAAGTTGAACGCAAAAAGCATTGCTTTTGGGAGTAGCCTTTTTAGGTATGCCGCTAGTTATATGCACAATCAGACAATTGAATGATAGCTGCTGAAATTGGGGAAATATTTGGAAGAAACTTTCATGTCTTGTTCTAAATTCTCAGTTGATTGATTGATTCAAGTGTTAATAATATCGTTGTTAGTCCAATCCATCCCAGATCCAGTTAGGCCCAGCCCAACAAGAGAATTGGATGAATTGAATTTGATCTGGCACGAATTAAATCCTTCACAAAAAACTATCTAGTACTGGTACAGGTACACATCAACACTCATCCCCAAAATTTTCGAAATTCTCCGAAACTAAACAACAAAAAAAGGGTCTTCAATTTGGCACTACCGAGGAACGTTTATACTGCAAATCTATAACAAAAGAAAGGAATTGAGAATGAATCAGCACCAAGGCGATCAAACTAAAGCTCCCTCATCAGACTCAAACCAACAACCGCTTCACTCATCGGATTACGCTCCCTACCCTAAACTTGATCCAAACGACGTCGCTCCACCTCCACACAATTGGACGAACGTTTCCGTTGGCCCAGCACCTATCAACGAGACTGCCGCCACCGCTATGCCGCCGGAGTCCAATCCCTACGTGTCTCCCTCTCCGGTTCCTGCGTCCTCCACCAAGAGTGAGTACAGTCAGTAATTAAACATTATGTGCAATAATAATTGAGATTGTTTGTTTATGTGTTTACTATTTTATAAATTCGTAGATAAGATGGATTCGGTGAAGGATGCGTTAGGAAAATTTGGGAAGAAGGCTGTGGAGGCCACGAAGAAGGCTGAGGATCTTGCTGGGAATATGTGGCAACACTGTAAGTCTTTCTCTAATTGTTTTAATTATAAGTGTTGTTTCTTTGCTAATTGTCATTGTGAACATACTTTTTTTTAATTATTTTACAGAATTCGAGTTCATTTTGTTGTTCTCTATTAGAGTAAGGTGCATTTAGTTTCAGAAATTGTCTTCACACTTAGGAATGTTTAAAGAAACGTGTTGAAATCAAGTGTTTTGATCTGGCTCTTCGTGTTAACTGTTAAGGCTTTTGATAATTGCCAATGCATTTATATTAACTAAACTAAGTTCATGTATGTAGTTGTTCATATATCTTTATTATTTGTTTTAACTGCAATAAAAGTGGAATTTCATTTGTAGATGTAGCATACTTGGCTGACTCAATGATATTGACTTTCTAAATTCAAAACTGATCCACTAATTTTATATTTGCCGATCATTGACCAATTAGTATGTAGTACATGAAATTACCATGCTGAAGCTGAACTAGTGTCTGTTTTCATCAGTGAAAACAGGTCCAAGTTTTGCTGATGCTGCTGTGGGAAGAATTGCACAGGGAACAAAAGTTCTTGCAGAAGGTGGATATGAGAAGATTTTTCGTCAAAGTTTTGAGACTGTTCCTGAGGAACAACTTCTAAAGACATATGCATGCTACCTATCAACATCTTCTGGTCCAGTAATGGGAGTTTTATATTTGTCCACTGCAAAGCTTGCATTCTGTAGTGACAATCCTTTGTCTTATAAAGTTGGTGAGCAGACTCAATGGAGCTATTATAAGGTATTCTAGCTAGTACCTGCCTTTAGCTTTCAATACTTATTTTCTTTTGTTTTCCTTGTCTGGGTTAGGACCCTTTTTGCATAGAGTAATGCTTGGCAATGCAATTTTTTTTTACCCTCCTCATGCTATCATACGTTATGAATTTCTATGCACTACTGCTCTGGTAATTGTATGTGCACTTCTATTCTATTTGAAATAAATAACAGAAGTGGTTTATCAATTTACTGAATCTTAGTGCCTATTTGATGTGGGACCTTTTAAATGAGTGAAGAGGAATTGAGATTTTGATTTGGTATTTTAGTCATGATCAAATCATTGATAATTTGCTGGTCATGTTTATATATATATATATATGACCTAGATAGTTGGAACTGATTTTTTTTATATCAAATGTCAGCACCAACCTATACTTTCTTTGGGCTTTGCTTTTACCAACATCTAAATAAAAAGCAGGTGCCAAGAACAAACTCTTTTCTAGAAAACTTGCTTGTTATGCTCTACCTGCTCAAAATGTGCAGTTCCACCTCACAACATGCTTCTTTGTAGGACTTTTACTTGAATCATCACTATTAAAAATGTCATTTACTTAGGATTTCCTCAGTATTCTTATGGTTACATAATATGTTTTGGAGCATTTATTCACCCATACCACCTTCGTTTTGTCAATTAAGTGATATTAACTCCAACTTTGTGATGATTAATGCAAGATCAAGGTCTTTCCACAGTGTAGTGTTCTTGTTCACGGTTAAATTANTCTGGTAATTGTATGTGCACTTCTATTCTATTTGAAATAAATAACAGAAGTGGTTTATGAATTTACTGAATCTTAGTGCCTATTTGATGTGGGACCTTTTAAATGAGTGAAGAGGAATTGAGATTTTGATTTGGTATTTTAGTCATGATCAAATCATTGATAATTTGCTGGTCATGTTTATATATATATATATATGACCTAGATAGTTGGAACTGATTTTTTTTATATCAAATGTCAGCACCAACCTATACTTTCTTGGGGCTTTGCTTTTACCAACATCTAAATAAAAAGCAGGTGCCAAGAACAAACTCTTTTCTAGAAAACTTGCTTGTTATGCTCTACCTGCTCAAAATGTGCAGTTCCACCTCACAACATGCTTCTTTGTAGGACTTTTACTTGAATCATCACTATTAAAAATGTCATTTACTTAGGATTTCCTCAGTATTCTTATGGTTACATAATATGTTTTGGAGCATTTATTCACCCATACCACCTTCGTTTTGTCAATTAAGTGATATTAACTCCAACTTTGTGATGATTAATGCAAGATCAAGGTCTTTCCACAGTGTAGTGTTCTTGTTCACGGTTAAATTAAAAATAGAAAAATGTACTTCAATGAAGCTTGTATGCTTAAGTGTCTGTAAATTGTGGCAGTATGGTATTTTCTTGAGATGTTGAATTGTTGTGTTGCCATATTTGGAATCAGGTGGCCTGAGATCATCTCAGTAAATATATAGCCTTTCTGCAATCTATGCGCTATACTAGCATGTAATTACTTTTTTCTGCCACTATTTCCTATACTCATGGACCTTCATCTGGTTAATGAATAATTTTAGTATGAGTCATGTTTTAGGATATCTTTTACTTTTCATATTTGGAAGTTGATGACTACTCTCTCTCTGTTTACTTTTCATACTATATGCCCTTTTTTTTTTATAATATTTATTGACAATATTATTCAATTTTTTTCCTTCATGTATACGTAGGTAGTTCTTCCCTTAAATCAGCTGAAGGCAATCAATCCCTCAACAAGCAAAGTCAAACCTGGTGAGAAGTACATCCAGGTTATCTCTATTGACAACCACGAGTTTTGGTTCATGGGTTTTGTGAACTACGATAGTGCTGTGAAAAATCTTCAGGGAGCATTGGAGTCTCGTGGCTAACGACTTGCTGAGGCCAAAACTTTTTACCATGCATTATTTAGTCCATCATGTGGCCAGCCATTAATGTAGATAAAACATGCCATTCAGACTCTGCTTAGATATATAGTGTATGTTGCATTTGTTTGTGAAGTCACTTTGATATATGCTGCGTGTTGAAATGAAATTCATTCATTGTAATCATGTACCTTTTTAATGTATTTGGATTGGTGAAAAACTATAGATTGTGCCCTTTGCTTCATTTTACATTTTACCTAGTGCCAATGTCGCCGTGTGAACCAGTAGTGTTTGCAGTGTAAATAGCAGGCAAAGCATTCCAGTTAAAAGGAAAAAGAAAATTCTGAAAACCGTTGTTGGGCCCAAAAAGACGCTATAAAATTTGTAAATTTCGCGTTTCAAATCAACAAAACATTGATGCAATTTCTTTAGTATTTTAGGCCCACCGAGCGTTTGTTTGAATTCTATAAAAAAGGTGTTAGCGTGGTAAGTTGGTCTTGCATCCAAATCAGCATATCAATTCTGGAATCGCGATTGTGGATCTATAGTTGTCCATGAATATATGATTAGCCGACAGACAACTAACCTCAAATGAGGTTAAGAATCGCTTCTTAAGTTATTTTAAAACAATCTTTGACAAGAACTTAGTATATGCCGTTAATCTGCTGAGACGCACTGGATAGAGAGTGGAGACAGGCAATGAGACACGGCTGGATCTTTTTACATGAGGTTAAATGAAAAAACCCAACGACTGAGATGAGGTCTGGTAAAGTATGTAGAAGATACAAGACAGTCCAGACCCAAGGGGTGTGTACACGTCTAGGCCCAGTCCCACCATCTAATTTGTGGTGCCCAAAATTGGAGTGGCCCAAGTAAGTGTCCAACCCCAACAAAAAAGATCTAGTAATCTTGATCTACCATGTAGGGTCCGATCTATTAGCCCAGACTGAAAACTGTGTGCAACTAATACTTGCCTGTCTTCATTCCAACTGGCAGACCAATAAAAGGGGACCATTACATTATACAAAACAAATAACCAAGTCAGAATGACACTCAGAATCATTCATAGCCTGGGCCATACCTTGGGTTTAAACTTTAAAGTAATACTTTCATAATGTCAATTTTGAATTCATTTCATTGTAGAATAACATTACTGGACCTCCTTTCTTTTGCTCTTCCCTCAACAGCTGTGTCTTTTTCTTCNGCAGACCAATAAGAGGGGACCATTACATTATACAAAACAAATAACCAAGTCAGAATGACACTCAGAATCATTCATAGCCTGGGCCATACCTAACCTTGGGTTTAAACTTTAAAGTAATACTTTCATAAGGTCAATTTTGAATTCATTTCATTGTAGAATAACATTACTGGACCTCCTTTCTTTTGCTCTTCCCTCAACAGCTGTGTCGTTTTCTTCGATAATCAAATACCCTAATATTACTATTTTTGCGTCTTCATAAATAGGGTAGTCATGTTCTGGTATTGTCATAATGAATTTTTTACCTCGAAAGAAAAGAAAGTTAAGGTCTCTGACTCTCTGCTACTGAAAACAGATAGGCAATCATCCACTTGAAGAGTCATATATGTTTGGTCTTCATCTTGGGGTTCAAAAAATAAAAAACGCAAGCGCCATTGAAACAAACCTCAAATATAACAGCCTCAAAACAAAGTTATCGTCTATCTACTTTGATTAACCTTGGTCAATATGATAGTTAAAAATATAATTTGCTCTTGAACCCACCCAGATAAGTGAAATGTGTAATGTGTTGACAGTCATGCAGAGGAATCATGTTGAAATGTCAGCCTAAACAAGTGATTGCGATATATCTGCAGACTCCCAAAATATCCCCTTACTTCCAATAAGGGCTTTAATTTATTTTCCCAACAACTAGCCTGCATCCGTAAAGTCTTCACAAATCACCCGTCATAATAACTAGCTAGCCATTATGTTTTAAACAAAAACATCACCTAAAATAATTTCCTTGCTGTTACGAATTGCTACAACCCCACACAACTTATCTACTTCTCCTTTAACATTCTTACTATAAACAAATATGGTTTACTGAATTTAAAAAAAAAAAGTGCAAGTAATTAAATTATTTAAGTAAAAGGAACAAATTCAGATCCCAACGTTTTGGATGCAATATCAAAACTAAAAAATTTAGTACAAATATTTTATATTTTTCCAAAGAAAATAATTGTGCTTCACAATTAGCATATGATTGTTGAATTCATGAAAAAATATTTTAAATATTTATACATTTCACACATATAAGTAACGGATCCAGAAATTTCAGTTAGAGTGGGCCAACATAAAAATTAATTGCACATTAATATTTTTATCTATTAATATTTCTGTTAAGGTGGATAAAAATCCAGAAATTGTACATTTTAGTATTTTTTTTATTTTTTTAAATGAGGGTGGGCCATGCAAGTGCTAGATCCGGTAATGAATGTACCCAACCTTTGGAGGCAAAATAAGTTGATGAGTAGTATACGTAAATCTTATTTAGTTCCTTTTTTTTTTTTTCTGATACTATTAAAAACCCCCATTAAACTCTTGAGAACGTAGCTTCGAATGATTAGAGCTGTTAATGTAATTTAGTGAACTCATGGCAAGAAGCTAACTAATAAAAGTAACTGGGAATTGAAAAGTAATTCAAGTGTTGGGTTGAGAGGCAAAGTGTCACGGGTGTAATGTCAATATTGTTTAAATATTATTGTGGAGTCGAGCCCACATGTTCCTAAAGGGAAACAGAATTTTAAAGTAGGCAACATGAGACCGATCTTTAGATCATTTTTCCGACAGCTTCAAGACGCCACCTCCACTATTATTCTATTACCACTTTCCCCAACATGAACATGTTGAGTTTTTCTCCCACACCACCTCTTTCCCTATCACGAACTAACTACTGCTTAAATTTAATTTTAACAAATTAATTCTCTGCCCAGAAACTTAAATTTAATTTATATTTATTTAACACCTCTAATGCATGCGCTTACAAAACGGCATTATCAGGTGTGTTGGTTTTGTTTTCACTAGTAGCCAAACAAAAATAAGGAGAGGAAGGAGATGACGCATAAAATAATTAAGATAAATAATAAAAGGATGTAATTCAGTAATTGTGACAGATGAGTACATAAGAGTCACACAGAAATTAAGATAGAGAGATAGATATTGCAGAAAGAAGGCAATTAATGGAGGAGGAAGAATGAGTGTGAATACCATAATTGAGTTCCAGCCATTTGCATATCTATCTCCACCTCATCTCATCACCTCTTTCTTAAACAGTTGTCAAAACTCTTTTCGGTGGGTTTTTTTCGAGCTTTATTCAACTCGAACTCTCTAGAGTTTCAGAATCCAAAATGGAATTAGTTGAAAGAAGTTAATATGAGAGAGAACAAAATATAATGACTTAATAAACCTTAAGCGGCGAGATGGAGGAGAGAAAGAAGGAGAATATGACAGATGTGGATGGACACTAAAGATTTCAACTTTGCATGCTAACCACGTTTGATTTCGAACTCTCTCGATCTTTGTTCTTTCATCACCATCACATGAACATCATACAAATTTCAACCCCATTCTAAATTATTCATCTAATTCCATCTCTTCATTTTTTATCGTCTCTTTGCAGTTGTGCAGAGTTATATCAAAACACTACTACCTGGAGAATTAGATTAGGTTTTTCAAATCAAAGACAAGAAAAAAAGAAAGCTACGATTTGAGCAATGGTGGCCATTGTCAGCAACAATGTACTAAGCAACACCATGTTATAATGATCCATCCTACACTCACCATTCGAAAAGAAACTAAAACAAAATAAATTGAAACCAAATTGAAATTGAAATTGAAATTGAAATTGAAAGAAAAAGAAAGAGGGTAAGAAACCTAATCATATATCACTAATAAATTAACAATACAATTTTCTTCATCCCCATAGTTTTTCTCCCTCTAGAAATTAGGGTTTCTTACCAAGTGTGTGCTTTTTGTTATGCATCCAAACCTTAAGCACATGCCTCCTCACACCAGTCTCAGCACAGAATTGTTCCACAGAAGCCTCATCGTGCTTTTGAATTCGCCAGCCGAGCCGCTCCGCAAACCCTAGCATCTTTTCCTTCTGTTCAGGTGTAAACTTTGTTCTAAACCTCTTTTTTAGTCCACCACTGCCCCCACCACTGCTACTTGGATTTGACACATCTTCATCCTCCCTATTGTAACCACCACCGCCTGAGGCTGATGGTAAAGCTAACGGTCTTGGTGCCGTTAGATGCAAATATCCAGCGGGTGGTGGAGGCGCACGATAGTAGGGGGAGAATTGGGGATGGTGTGGGTGGTGATATAAGACTCCAGTATTTTCACCGTCAGTTTCTTTTCGGTGGAAATTGCGATGGCAGTTACACGCGGCACATTTTAGAGCGTCGATAGTGCCATCCTCGCCAGCTGCCATGAACTCACAACAACCATCAACCGCGTGGCCACCGATGTTCACCGCGTGGTTCTTTTGACACTCTCGATATCTGATTGAGATTCCCGTTTTTCTGGTTGTTGATGCGCCTTCTCCGCTTGCCGTGGGGTCCGTGTTGGGACGAACTGAGTTGGTAAGGGAGTCGTAAGCCGGTGGAACCGGCATGCCCATTTCTTCTTCTTGCTCTTCGTGCTCCTCAAATTCCATATTATGCGCCGTTTTCTCTCTCTCTCTCTAGGACTTGTGTTGATGAAGAAGATCTACATGGCCGATAGATCAGCAGCAGCAGCAGGTAGCACC
Source organism: Pistacia vera (assembly GCF_008641045.1). NCBI lineage: Eukaryota > Viridiplantae > Streptophyta > Magnoliopsida > Sapindales > Anacardiaceae > Pistacia > Pistacia vera. The sequence goes on along the minus strand of NW_022196159.1, from coordinate 1,005,395 downwards.
AGCGATGAAAAAGAAAAAAAAAAGAAAAAAAAAAAGAAAGAAAAAGGATTTGTAATAAGTAATTGTAGAACATAAAAAAGTGTTTGTGGAAACAAGTGAAAAAGTGTAAAATTAGCTCAGAAGAGAAGATAAGAATTGGAGGAGAGTGTGGCCATCAATTGTTGTTGGACTGCAAAAGAGAGATGTCTTACTCCAAACCCTTCCCTTTCTTATGCTTTGTAATTTGTGAATTACTTTTTAACTTATTATTTACATGGAGGGTTTCACTTTCACCTTATGTTTAACGTGTTACTCAACTGGAGAGTTATTATGGTGAAAATGGGAAGATAGAGATAGCGTGTGGGGTGTGGCAAAAGTGACGTAAGAAAAGAAAGAGTTGCTGTTTGGAAACACAAATGTCTGTTTAGTTTACTCTCTCAGCTGCCTTAAATCTTACATTCCTAAATATTAACTAACTTCTCTTTAATCATCCAATTTTCTATTTAATAATTTAATTAATGAATAAAATCAATGTACGGAAGCATCCTATATATATATATCCAAGAAAGGAGATGCAGTTGGTCTCCAAATCACTTCCTTCAAGCAAAATTGAAGGAGAGAGAGAGAGAGGGAACTACTACGAATATTTGGATTTGTCGGCATTCATAATCATACGTGCTCTCCATCTCCGAGACATTCAGATCGGTTTTGGTGACTGCACGTCCATGTTAATTACTATGAGCTTAACTCAAGGCAAGGAAAGAGATTTGAATTTAACCAAAATTCGAGACGGATAGTGACGTATTTGTACTGGTCAAAAGCAAAGTTATGAGTAGAATTGGTAGACTTGTGAGGAGGGGACGTTACGCCTAGGAACTGGAAGAGAAGAAGACTCCAAAACTTAAGCGGGATGATATCATTAACGTAAGCAGTAAAATTAAAAATTAAAATAAAAGAAAACACCGCAACTACAGAAGAAATAGTGGGAGCTTCATGAAGGCACACAGTAGCCCCACCCAAAAGCCAATCCCGGTGCGGTATAACTGAAACTGACGCAGACGCCTCAACCTGTGTAATCGTGTCACTCTCATGTCAGCTGGCGGGAAACAAACCTCTTTTACCACTTCCCCTAACAATATATTTTTCACTTTCATTGGAGTGTTATTTTAAGAGATAAATTAACGGGTTGATTATGATAGAACAAATAATATACATATATTTATATATATATATATAGCATGTTGAGAGAGAGAGAGAGAGCGATTCCGTTCCGTTTTGAGGTGTTAAAAGCTTTCTAGATTACGGAAGATTCTTTTTAGTGTGAGAGAGGGGACAACGATAGTGACTAGACGAGAAAAAGGAGTGCGTGGGTGTTGAGGGGTGGAGTGGTTCTGGCCCTTTGATTTCCATTTCCATTCCTTTTGGCAGCCTTTTTTTTTTTTTTTTTTTTTTTTNAGGACTTGTGTTGATGAAGAAGATCTACATCGCCGATAGATCAGCAGCAGGTAGCAGTAGCACCAGCGATGAAAAAGAAAAAAAAAAAAAAGAAAAAAAAAAAGAAAGAAAAAGGATTTGTAATAAGTAATTGTAGAACATAAAAAAGTGTTTGTGGAAACAAGTGAAAAAGTGTAAAATTAGCTCAGAAGAGAAGATAAGAATTGGAGGAGAGTGTGGCCATCAATTGTTGTTGGACTGCAAAAGAGAGATGTCTTACTCCAAACCCTTCCCTTTCTTATGCTTTGTAATTTGTGAATTACTTTTTAACTTATTATTTACATGGAGGGTTTCACTTTCACCTTATGTTTAACGTGTTACTCAACTGGAGAGTTATTATGGTGAAAATGGGAAGATAGAGATAGCGTGTGGGGTGTGGCAAAAGTGACGTAAGAAAAGAAAGAGTTGCTGTTTGGAAACACAAATGTCTGTTTAGTTTACTCTCTCAGCTGCCTTAAATCTTACATTCCTAAATATTAACTAACTTCTCTTTAATCATCCAATTTTCTATTTAATAATTTAATTAATGAATAAAATCAATGTACGGAAGCATCCTATATATATATATCCAAGAAAGGAGATGCAGTTGGTCTCCAAATCACTTCCTTCAAGCAAAATTGAAGGAGAGAGAGAGAGAGGGAACTACTACGAATATTTGGATTTGTCGGCATTCATAATCATACGTGCTCTCCATCTCCGACGCATTCAGATCGGTTTTGGTGACTGCACGTCCATGTTAATTACTATGAGCTTAACTCAAGGCAAGGAAAGAGATTTGAATTTAACCAAAATTCGAGACGGATAGTGACGTATTTGTACTGGTCAAAAGCAAAGTTATGAGTAGAATTGGTAGACTTGTGAGGAGGGGACGTTACGCCTAGGAACTGGAAGAGAAGAAGACTCCAAAACTTAAGCGGGATGATATCACTAACGTAAGCAGTAAAATTAAAAATTAAAATAAAAGAAAACACCGCAGCTACAGAAGAAATAGTGGGAGCTTCATGAAGGCACCCAGTAGCCCCACCCAAAAGCCAATCCCGGTATAACTGAAACTGACGCAGACGCCTCAACCTGTGTAATCGTGTCACTCTCATGTCAGCTGGCGGGAAACAAACCTCTTTTACCACTTCCCCTAACAATATATTTTTCACTTTCATTGGAGTGTTATTTTAAGAGATAAATTAACGAGTTGATTATGATAGAACAAATAATATACATATATTTATATATATATATATAGCATGTTGAGAGAGAGAGAGAGAGCGATTCCGTTCCGTTTTGAGGTGTTAAAAGCTTTCTAGATTACGGAAGATTCTTTTTAGTGTGAGAGAGGGGACAACGATAGTGACTAGACGAGGAAAAGGAGTGCGTGGGTGTTGAGGGGTGGAGTGGTTCTGGCCGTTTGATTTCCATTTCCATTTCCATTCCTTTTGGCAGCCTTTTTTTTTTTTTTTTTAAATATCAATTTTCTCTTCTCATAATAATAATAATAATAATAATCCAAGGCTCCTCCTATTCTACCCTTATTAATAACGCATCACCATCTCCATTTCCTGCCTACATTGGTTGTGGGTCCATTTAGCTTATTGAGTTATTGTAATGGGATGGGACCCATTCCCAACATTGTTACTTTGTTACTCTCTGTGGCCAATAAATGCGTAAAAAAATAAGTGTGATTAAGGTTTCATTAATTAATATTATGCTTCGTACCGTTCAAATTGTCGGTTAATCCCACACACACACCCTAATCATTTGACACATCATTACACACCTTGCCTCCACATGTTGATGTAATCAAATCATCGATTTGCTTTGAGTGAACGCCAGTATCTTTAACTTTAAGTTCAAGAATACAAAATTGGGTCAGACCAAGCCCAAAAACTGAAACAAAGATCATTGGGCCAAATCTTGTTGCCCATTAGATCAAGATATGCATCAATACAAGATCCAACTAATGATTTAATGATTAGAAATAAATCAAATTCTTAAATAAAACATTTAAGTTAAATATCTTCACGGACCTGACCCTATAAACAATCTCTGCTTTTGAGATGACATAAAGCTGTTTAGAGCCTAAGATGAGGTAACAGAGCCCTGTTTTTCTTCTGGAGTAATTGGACCCTAGTAGGCCGGAGTGTAGGTGGACCGTGTTTATACGAAAAATGGAAAATGTCAGGGTGCAATCACTATCCAATGAGTTGAGGCCCATAATCATATTGAATTTGTTTAAAAAGAGTGGAGTGCAGTGCAGCTACCATTGCCAACCCCTGGACCACAAGTACTGTGATGCCCGGGAGTAAGATCCTGGTTAGGTTTTCAAGTGATTGATGGGTCCAACCCTCTGCCCAAATCCAATACTTTAACCTCATAGACAAATAAAGCTGGTTATTTACCAACAATACCCCCCAACCACAGTGGAATTAGGAAATCAAGTTTGAGGGTTTGAAGCAAACCTGAAATTTTGATGAACCTAATAGTAATAGCAGTGCTACCTTTTCATTAATTTTAATTTCGGTCAGGCAATGGACTGTGAGATTCTGAACCCATTTGAAGCATCAAGTTTTAAGCAGCCTGAGAAAGTCAAGCTCTGACACTCGTTTAAGATACAGTAGCAGCGTATTGGTGAGTCTAATTAATGATGTTATAAATGCATGTCTAAACCCAGGGGTAAATCTGACACAGATGTATGTAATTTTAGTGAAAATTCATGAAAGACTGCTGGTTGAGCTTCAAACCTCATTCAAAGTCCAGGTAGCTAAACTGCTACACTGGTACTAATACATATTGACATAATGTGTTTTACAAACCACTATATTTCATTGTGTAATAGGAATTGAAGTAAGTAATTATGTAATGCCATCCATCGAATGCTGTCAAATCAAGAAGAGATTCAATTTTATTTTTCCCCTCTTCTCTAAGAAAATCAAACAGACGTTACCGGACCATTGCAAAACCTGTTACTTGATAATTTATCCCAAGTTTTCACTGAGATAGAATGGAAGGAAATTGAATACCAAGCAGGAGCGAGGCATTAAAATACAAAGGAATGAACTATCATTTAAGAAGTGGGACACTGATAAGGCGAGTAGCCTCTGGACACCACATATGAAGAAAACATCCAGAGCTCTCCATGGCATCCAAAGACTCCCGTTGTAAAATACAAACTACTAAATAATTGCTGACTAAGACTAGATAGATAAGAAATCAATTATTAAATAATCTCCACGTGAATGATAAAACGTGAAATGGGATAATTGTTCTAAACCTTGATGAATATTGGAGGCAGGTCAATGCTTTTATTGGCTCGAAGAAACACCCTAGCTAGCTGTACATTTGTGGCAGGTTTCTCATTACCTGCAGGTTTTTACTGGTAAAACATTAAGCATTTCTTTTACCCTCACTTATATCATCCATGTGAGTAACATTATCTCATGTCAACTGTCATGTATCTGCAGAATTCTTTTATGGCGGATAAAGAAAACGAGAAGAAAACTAGCAGGATGCCCACCAAACAATCTTTACAGAATTGATAAGAACCACATTTTGCTACACGAAGAGGCTGATTCTATGACAATATTATTATATAATGAGGCTGAAACCAAGTAAGTATGCTAAATATCAGCAATCAAAACGGGGGCAGAATCCGTGATGGCATCCAACATCACTGCATTAAATAGTTCGGAACTTAGCTAGAAGCATAAAATGACTCTGCTAGTATGGACAATGTAGTTAAATTAATAATAACAGACAATAACGACCACATTTTGGACTCTCATTATAGCTGGCTATCAAGAGAACATTACCCTTTAGTACGTGGCCACTCGATATCTATTTCTCAGCGGAGTGGAACCTATACAAGACACTGTGTTTCAATCTTTGACATCAATACAACGATGAGGTCCTCCAACATCCTTTACAATTACAATTGTCGTATTAAACACGTCCGCATAAAATGTGAAATACCCGGGAATGAGCCAAAATAGAGGAAACATTCCACGGTTTCCACTGCAGATGTATCCTGCCTCTGATCCTTAATGTGCACCTCTGCTTGGATGTATGTGTTGCTTTGGTAATTTTCCTTAAGCTGACATAGAATTGATGAAATGCTCAATCTCTCCTACTCAGGATGCTAAAACAGTTTCAAAAGAATGTAAAGATCATTGGTTTGTTATCGTTCTTTTTTTCTTATCAACCAGAGCATTCTGCATATTTTGACCACACCTCCAGCCTCATACTAGCAAAAAGATGGCTGATGCAAGGTGCATATAAATCATCATATTTGAAACTACTTAGTCATTCTTTCTTAACTCGAAGTAACAATAATGGGGATAAATCACTCTAAACTTAAAATTTATATTGTACAACAAATAAATACTTAGAATATCAAAAAATACAAATGAAATTGAAACAACTGAAGTCCCTAAATGATGTGTTGACAGTTGATGGATTTCATCCAAATATGCCCCCTCTAAACTTGTTTCCTATCAAGAAAAGGCGAGATCACCCGGTTTCTTTGGTTTAATTCGATCATAAGGTTTCTACTGTTTAATTTGAAAACCTGTACGAGCTTTTGCCAAATGTAGAGATCTCTACATAATTCATCGCCACCCTTTCATTGTGAAGTCCTGAAGCAGCAACAAATAGAACTTCGAGCATTTGAAATGCACTGAGACAATGGTTTCATCGCAGAGGCGGAAATTTAGAGCATACCACTTCGGATTATAGTTTAAACTTGGAATCCATCATCTAACAACACATCATGTTATAGTTAATGTTTCCCTCCAATTAAAACAATATGAGTTGCTTAAAACGAAAATACCAGTATCCTGATTCCTGAAAGCACAAAATTCACAGTTGAAAAGTAGCATTACCGTTACAATCTTCTCCCTTTAGAATGAAACAAATGGTTTCTCCTGCTCTAGTTTCTCATCTAAACTGATCATCAACTTGGAAACCTCAAGCTCTCTTGAATTTGGTCTCTTCCCAAACTCAAACACATACCCTTTATTATTACAACGCACAACCCCTGGACTTTGCAACACTCCCATTGACCTGGACTTGCTCAGCATCATCACTGGCATTTTCACGGCCACTCCGGGCGCCCTTCTCCTAACCAATGGTGACCCAGTTCCCATTTTGATCTCCCCAAATGAACCAATAGATTTCGATCTAGTCACAAAATCATCTCCTCCACTTGTAGCTACATTACTTCCATACTCTGCACCCGAAACACTGGATACCCTCCTGTTCCTCCGACTCCCAACCCTACTTACTCTACCACAACTCTTAATTAACTCTTCGCTTCCATCAAATACTTCATGTTTTACTTCAACGGCCTGCTGAAATTTCTCCACGCGCCGTTGAAAATGACTCCAAATACGTGGCGACTCTATGCGCTTTCTAACTTCTTTTAAATACTCAACGACCTCCGAAATCTCAGGCCGCTTCTTAACCGAAGATCTAATGCACCGCGCGGCAAGCACGGCGAGTTTCCGAATAACGGTTGCGTCGGGCGGTGGGCCCACCCTGACATCACATATCCCGGTGAAGTTGCCGTGCTTGATCATCGGTACGGCCCAGTCCACCACCGACGGCGGACTGTAATTCAAATCAATGGCGTTTCTACCGCTAATGATTTCTAATAATAAAATACCGAAACTGAACACGTCACTCTTGGTGCTCAGATCACCCGGCGCAAGATAGCCAGGATCGAGGTAGCCTAACGTACCTGCCGGGGGCGTGCACTTTATTTTAACATCCTCCACGTGTCCTCTCAACGCCAAACCGAAATCGCTCAATCTTGCATTGCGATTCTCGTCGATCAAAATGTTGGAGGACTTTATATCTCTGTGAATCACCGGCGGGTTAGAGGAGTGCAACGTTTGGATTGCTTTGGCTATCTGTAACGCGAACCGGACCCGCCTGGTCCAACTAGGGGGCCTAGAAGAAGAGTGAAGCAAATCGTATAACGAACCGTTTGGCATGTACTCAACAACGAGAAATTTGTTTTGTTTTGCATCGACACAGAAGCCTATAAGATTTACAAGTCTAGGATTTTGTATTCTGGAAAGAATTTCAATCTCGTTTTCAGCTGGGCTGGTGCAGTTTGTACATGGCTGGCTGTGAAAAGTGGTCTTTTTAACGGCGGCGATGAGCTTCCCGTCTTGAAGCACGGCTTTGTAAACGCTACCGTGGCTGCCTTTGCCGAGAAAACTGTTGGCGGAGAAATCATTTGTGGCAGAGGCTAGCTGGTGGTAGAAGAACTCTTTGATCTTGATAACAGGTTTGTTTCTTGTTTTCTTCTTCTTTCTAAGATCCCAGTTGTAGGTATCGCATGTGGCGATTGCGGACTCTGCATTGCAAGATAGATAACCCATGATGGTATTGATTTTGAAAGTGAAGAATTAAATGAAGGAAAAAGAGTAGTATATACTAGATGAGTGAGTTGAAACCAATAATAATAAAAAATATTGATGGTGTGAAAAGTGAAAAAGAAAGAAAGCGAGTAGTCAAAGAGAGGGGTAAAGGTGGTGGTCGTGGTGGGAAACGAGAGCGGCAAAAGCCATTAAAGTAATGGTAGTGGGTGGTGGTGTGTAAAGTCCTGGTGCTTAGGAAACTGTTTTACAGCTTTGGTTGAAAATTTCAAGCTAGAGAGCGGTGGTTGGTAATATTTTATTGATTTTAACATGCAAACGCATGCAACTTTGGAAGGAATTTCTCGGGGTTGGTCTTAAAAGAGCATTCCAGGGGTCCATCAATCTATTGACTTTATCTCCTTCATCATTCACCATCATCTTTTCAATCAATTTCGTCTTTTGATTAGGCTCCAATTTTATGTGTTTGTCATTTGGGACAAAACGAGAAAGAATTATATTATTTAATTCAAAGTTAATGTGATAGTTATATTACTGAATCTCACATCTATCATATTGAATTTTGAGGCACTTCTTCCAAAACTCCTACAATCATGCACCCACTGAGCCTTCTTTTTCCGATTTATGTGTATCAATCAGATCTTCTGTTGGGAATTCGGAAAAGCAAAATCTAGATGAAGCATTAGCGTGATGAGGCAGCATCTCGTTGGTGTTAACGGCAGTCATTTTGGGACTTTCTGTAATTAAAAACCTGTGATTTATAACCTATATGATATCAATCGTTTCGTGTGATTTTTTCGCTAAACTCAGGCTATTATGGGGATATAACTCGATTCAGAATCAACTCGATAACGATATTTGATCAACCTAGCATAAGCTCGTCGAGCTATAACTCGACCTAGTAAAAACTAGTCACGAATAATTCGAGCAATCATTTAATCAATTCCCGAATTATTTCAAATCCTAGATATTGCAAAAAAAATTAGATCAATAGCAATCTCTGCGCAATCTCAATGTCCAATCGCGAAAATATCATAATTATATTTCAGAGCAATTGTAATCCATTTGTTTTCGTTTTTTTCTTCCTACAAATCTTGTATATAAACCCTCTCAAATTATGAAAAATGGGTTACAAAATTTTCATAGAATTTACATTGTAAGCTCTCAACACAAATACAAAATAGTGGACGTAAGCTTCATAGTTTACCTCACCGAACCACTTTAAAAACTCTCATTGTCTTTTACTTTATTGCATCTTTATACCTTCATCACTGATTATATATCTTTAATCACGCCCACATCAGTTTTGATCCCGGCAAGGTCGATCGGATCTCGCTGGTTGGTGCAGATTTCTATATCAACATTTTGGCACTAGAAGGAGGGGCCTCCGTCAACATCTCAGGTATTTCGGCAAATAGTCACAGCAACCAACCCAATCCAGACCCACAATGGTGCACACCAGGTCAAAGACTACCACCAGAAACCTTGAAAATGTGGAAACCACCCACCAGGAAGTGCAACATGATGTCGTTGGACGTCGACCACCCGTGCCACCAACTCAACACGTCACAAACTACTAGGGGGCAGGGACATCAAACCCCGAAAACGGCCAACTGGTAGAGATGATCAGAACAATGGTTGCACATGCGGTACAACAAAACGTGGCTGAGCTGAGGAACCAACAACCAACTGCCCAGAATCTTAACCAGTCACACTTCACCAATGCCACCCCAATAGGTATGAATTCTGTAGGTGGACGATTCGCTTTGTCGGTACAAAGGGCGACCAACACCCCCAACATCGCAAATTTACCTTGTAACCTCTCAATTCAAATACAAAACAGTGGACGTAGGCTTCAGAGTTTACCTCGCCGAACCACTTTAAAAACTCTCAGTGTCTTTTACTTTATTGCATCTTTATACCTTCATCGCTGAGTATCTTTAATCATGCCTACATCAATTCTGATCCAGTCAAATAAGTATCATACCTTGTTCAGGTACCATACCTTGTTCAGGACCTTCTGCGAGCAGCTCAGCATCAAGAAGAGTTTCGTCGCTGTTTATCAGCCTCAAGCCAACAGACAAGTGGAGGCTGTGAACAAGGTCATCAAGCATACTATTAAGAAAAAGCTTGACGCCCTGAAAGGGAGGTGGGCCGATGAACTGCCCACAGCTTTGTAGTCTTATAAGACAACCGCTAGGAGTTCAACAGGTGAAACCCGATTCTCTCTGTCATACGGGTGTAAAGCAATGGCCTCGATTAAAGTGGGGATCAACTCATTTCGAAGAGAAGTTTTCGACAAGGAAACAAACGAAGATCTTTTCCGCCCGAGGCTAGACCTAATCGAAGAACATCGGGCCAAGTCCCAGCTAAGGCTCGCCTCATGTCAACAGCGATCCAAACAATACTTCAATACCAAAATAAAAAATAGAGACTTTGAAGTGGACGTTCTGGTTCTCAGGAAGGTCATCTACGGTACCCACAACCTGAATTTGGGGGCACTTGGACCCAAATAGGAATGTCCTTTCAGGATCTCTGAGAAGCTCGCGCTAGGATCTTTCCACCTGGAACGCCTCAACGGCAAAGCAATAATGCGAGCTTGGAATGCCGAGCACTTGCGAAGGTATTCCCAATCAGTAGCTCGGGTTTCACTTATTTCTCTGGTCTTTATTCGTTGTAAGGTCACTCGCGGCTAAAGCGTTTGATCAATAAAAGATGTATTATTCATAATTTTCCTTGTTTGTAGTTAATGTCTTTAATCCACTAGCGCTTATTTGCCAACTTGTAAATCGCGACCTCAGCGATGATATTTCAAAAGAGAACTCAGAGTCAAGAGTCCAGGAAAGACAGCTTATCTCAGAAAAGCCACACCAAAATCCAACTCTTGAAGGATGAAATATCCTAAATCGGTAAAGTTAAACTTGGAAAAAATTCAAGGAAAAAACACGTCGAAGGAAATCAGCCCTAAGCCGGCGACCAAAACTCGGAAAGGACGATAAATTTGAAAATCGAAGTTACTCGTCGCATAAGATTTCCTCACATAAATCAGGATGGAAAATCCTAAATCGACGGCGTTAAACTTGAAAAAATTCAAGGAAAAAACACTTCGAAGGAAATCGGCCTCAAGCCAACAACCAGAAACTCGAAAAGAACAATAACTTCGAAATCAAAGTTAATCGGTGCATAAGATTTCCTCGCATTAATCTGAAAAAGCTTCTCAAGAAGCGAGTTACACATGACTTATCGCAAATTCAGATCTTATATTAAAAGTCCAACTAGGACAAATGAAATGGCTCCGCAAAAATATAATAGCCATTGCTCGAAAAGGAAATGATGAAAATTTTTCTTGTATTAATTGAGTTCAATTACATTGTTTTAACTAAAAAAAATAGGAGTAAACAATCTCTCAGGCTGTTAGAGGAGCAGGGGGGTCATCCTCGAGTAATCCAGGGGGGCTCGCCATCAAGAGGAAGAGACAGTTCCTCGACAGGAGGGATGGTAGCAGTGTCTCCAAGGTTAAGAGCTTCGCTCAGGGGAAGAGTGGTTAGGGGGAACCGGATCTTTAACTTTTAGCATGAGCCCAATCTTCTCTCCGCCTTCCTCGACCTCTTCTTAACCCTTGCCATCGTCCTCGGAGTTATCCGAATACACGTAGGCCATTCCTTAGGCTTCGACCTTCATCCTCTCAACTTCCTTTTGATAAGCTCGCGGAAGGAAAGAAAATTCGATCGAGGGGTGAGCCTCCCATAGCTTCTGCACAAGGAAGACCGACGTCTGCCAGGACCGAGTAGTGATGGCCTTGTTTAGCTCTTCAATTTGAAACCTGAGTTGTTCGGCCTCAGCTTTGGCCTCATGCCGACCAACCGCCTTTTGGGCAAGGTCGAGCGAGGACTACTTGAACTTGGCCTCCCAGCTCACGGAAACATTTTGAGCTAAGGAGAGCTCAAAATTTAGCTTGTTGTTGGCACTTCGCTACTGTGCCAAATTCTTCTCGGTTTCTACTCCTTAGCTTTAACCTTCACTCGAGCAGTCTCGCTTACGTTAAGCTTGTCAAGGAACTCCATTTCCTTGACCCCAAAGGCCGCTACTTCTTCCCTGAGCCGTTCAAGCTCAACCTACTTAGCCTTTTTCTCTTTCTCCACAACCTCGGCCCTGGCCAGAGCATCCTCCTTCACTGTCTTTGCCAGCATCCACCCCTTGTGAGTGCCCTCTAAAGTGGTGTTGCACTCCTCGTATAAAAGTATGCCCGCCATGGTAACCTAAAAATAGAAGATGAGAAGTCAACAAAAGGCGAGGATATCATGTAAATAAAATAGGGGCGAACTATCGGTACCTTCGCTGCATAGATGCATGTTAAAGCCAACATTTGGGTGGGAGGCGAGTCCCTGACGGCCACGAAGGTTCACGGGGTGACGCAATCCTTGGCTATTACGACCCCAACACCGATATGGTCGGGGAGTTGGTCGATCAATGCGTCAACCACAACTTGAGCCGCTTCACCTGCTTTCTTATTCTTCGACTGAGATGAGTCAGGTTTACTCCCCCCAGCAGCGCCTGCCTCGCCCGCAAGAGAGGATTTCTTCTTGGTCAAGTCTTTTGCCGCTGTTTTCTGAAGGCAACCAACTGCGTGGTGACCACTTTGCCCAAGCCATTTTGCTGCTTGGCCACCTTCTGTTTGCCTGAGGCCTAGTTGCTTTCTTCTTTCTCGAGCCATCGTGCTGTTCAGATGCTTTATGTTTCCTCGAGCTCCCAGTCATTTCGAGCGTTTTATTCATTGGAAACTTTTGGGGCTTAGGAACACTCTTCCCACCAACTTCCTTAGAGGCAATCGCAAGCCTCTTTGCGCTTAGGCCTTCCCTAAGCTCACCACCGGTGCGCTTCGTGCCGGCAGTGTCTGCGAGCATCTTCGTCACCAAAGCAGCCAGTGCCTTTTTGGTAGCCGTTGGGGCCGCCATTTTCTTCTTGAGGCCCTTGGGCTTCTCTGCCCACATCTCTGCAAGAAAAGAAACAAATGAACGAGCGACCTATTTGCGCTGGAAAGTAAAAGCGAGCAAGTGACAACTTAAACCTTTCTCCAAAATTGTAAGGAATCTAGCCTCGTCCCAACAAAAGCCATATGCTTTTAGGTAAGGAAGCGTGAGAAGCTCGTTGACGTTATGCTAATCGTCGAGAAGGTCGCTAAAACGTTGCAGCCTCTGCAAGCTCCCGGTTGGAAGATAGTTATGGTCGACGTTAACTACAAAACAAAACAAAACAACTCAATTAGCTCAGATACAATGCTCGAAAGCGACCCTTGTGCATGTGGGGAATCAATGTCTTACTCGCGTTCGAAGCAAAAGTGCTGGTCTTCCGGGTCTCGTAGAAGAAAAATTGAGAATCACAGTGCAGGACCTTTTTCAGGACATCAACCAGCTCGTTGAAACGTACCTTTCTCGCCTTGGAAAGTAAGTATGTCTGGTCTTGCCCTTTATTGAGCCTATGTAGATGGAAAAGCTTGCATGGGAGACGAAAGGTTGGGGTCTAATCGTAGCTGTCGAGTTACATGGAATCTCGACCTTTCATTCGTTGAGCAATTTCAGCCTTTAGACGTGGCCACGTGTCGACCATTCGCTAGGGGCAACGAACCGTTAGACTGTTACACTGATAACAGATGTCGCACGTCACTTCGGCCTCGCTCGTGGACAGCTGTAGTCTTCCACGCGCGACGAAACTTGACTGACAAAGGCTGCCACATTTAATGCAACACGACCACACAAAAATTACATGTTTGCCCTAACTTTTTATATTCTGAGTTTTGTCAGGTATTGCAGGAAATAAAGACCCAAATGTGGAGTATGTCGGCCAGACATAAGGTCGACCCCTAAAGCTCAATCGAACCTGCAATCGGAGGCCTGCTAATAAGACCGAGCTTGACATCAAATCGAACAATAGTCTTCGAAGCCCGAAACGAGCATCGAACACTAGGGGTAGATGTTGCCAAGCTCGGACTATCGTGAGGATATAGCTCAACCCAGAACCAGCTCGACAACAATGTTTGATCAACCCAGCATAAGCTCATCAAGCTGTAGCTCGACCCAAAAGAAGCTAGTCGCGAATAACCCGAGCAATCATTTAATCAATTCCCGGATTATTTCTTATCGTAGATATTGCGAAAAAGATTAGATCAACAACAATCTCTGCACCCAATCACGAGAATATCATAATTACATTTCAGATCAATTGTAATCCTTTTGTTTTTGCTTTTTTCTTCCTACAAATCTTGTATATAAACCCCCTCAAATTATGAAAAAGTGGTTACAAGATTTTCATAGAATTTACATTGTAATCACTCACCGCAAATACAAAACAGTAGACGTATGCTTTAAAGTTTACCTCGCCAAACCACTTTAAAAACTCTCATTCTCTTTTACTTTATTGCATCTTTATACCTTTATTGCTGATTATCTTTAATCACGTCCACATCAGTTCCGATCCTGGCAAGGTCGATCGAATTTCGCTGATTGGTGCAGATTTTTGTATCAACATGATGATATCCAGCTAATCATATGGATACCCATAACACAACTCCGCAGGCAAAACGTATAAATTAAATTGTGAGTTTGATTATGGTTATTAGGTGGGTATTTGCTAATATTATTTTGAGGTGGGGTGAAATCAAAGAAATTGGACTGGATTCACCCAGATCATCATGTTAAAATAATTTTGAATATGTGATCTAGTTTCGCAAGCTTTCAAGTTGGAAACCTCTTTTATATGTAATGTTTCTAATAATAAGATCCATCAAATGGTGGCATAAAGGAACGCAATCATGGTTGTGATTATTTCAGTTGAATGGCTAATTAGATTCAAATGAAACGACGTGTTTACATTCATGAACCAAGTGATATGGGAGAAACATTTTAAAAAGTAAAAGCCAAAAAGATTATATATGATAGGATGCAAAGGTGCTTAGGTGCCCCATCATTATTCTTGTTTATCTACTTTTATTGGATGGTGGATGCTAGTTATAAATCATATATTTTATTTTGCAAGAATTATGAAGGAGATATGGTACATGGGTAACAAAGTTGTTGGACCATGCATGGATCTATTTAGAGAGATACGAAAAGTATCATATTGCAATGGAGTTATTTTTTTTTTTCATTTAAAAATAGTAAATATCATAACTAATTGAATATATTAATTTGTTAGTTTGATTTTTATGCGTATGTGAAGACATTAAATTCAAGTTAAAATATAAAATTTACAGTGTTTTCATGTGGAACTTGTGTATGTTTGATAGAAATAAACAAAAGGAATGTAGAATATTTTAGAAGAAGCACATGATGCAGAGTATAAATTAGGAATGCTTAAGAAAAGTTTATTGTGGCCCTAAGGAAATTGTCATTTTGGAATCCCATGTTATTGAGATATGTATTGCCTCGAATTAATTGATGATTAAAATTTAAAAAGTAACAATGAAATTGGCCCACAAAAAGCTTAGCCCTCGGAATCTGTCATTTCTACTTTGATGCAACTCTCGCACATGCCACATGCTCACCCATTCACAATATTCCTTTAGCATGCTTGAATTTTAAGGTTTTAAACAAAATCCCTTTATTTATTTATTTTTTTACTGGTAAAGTTTATATCAAATCTAGGACTCGAGATAATGAAATAGGTAACATTATAAATTGGCTGTCGTATGAGCCAAAATTCGTATTGGTCTTTGTTAGATCTAATAACAAAAAATAAACATATTACAACCTAGTTTCTTAACCTAATTCTAATTATATTTACGCTTAAATCCATCTTATAGATTTACCATCCTATGGGATGACTCATTTGTAAGAAGGAACATTATATGGGCCAACCCATTCTACAAGTCAGCTCTTTCCATGAGTTTGGCTATTGAACCGATAAAGGCAAGGAACAAGAGTTCCTTCCTCATTCGAACTCCCTAGCCTCTCATTAATCATTCAAAAATCACCCATAGCTACAGCTCCTAAATTCTTGCTCTCAAGAATCACTGTTTTTTTTTTTTTTTTTTTTCGCCATAAAAGTTAGTTCCGACTAACTTTATCACCCTTAGCCACCACAAAGCTGTGCACCAGCCATTTTGTGCTAGTTTTACCCTAACCACATAATGGTAAACATTTTCTTGTTCTCAACCCTTACTAAAATACTTTCACCTATATTGACTTGAGTGTCGGAGTACCTATGGCAAACACCACACTGGTGTCACCTAAGCCTTTACGTTCGTGCTTTCTCTTTGTGCAAGTTCATCCAATTATAAGTGACTTGCTTTTTACAAGATCCATCTTTTCTGAATCAACTATAGATTTTACTGTTTACAGTAGTCGCTTAATCTAATTTCTATTATCACCTGCAATTGAAATATTACTACTTGGATTGCTGATCAACTTGTATAGAGAAACAGTACCTTTAGTACGTGGCCACTCGATATCTATTCCTCAGCGGAGTGGAACTATACAAGACACTGTGTTTCAATCTTTGGCATCAATACACGATGAGGTCCTCAACATCCTTTACAATTCAATTGTCGTATTAAACACGCCGCATAAAATGTGAAATACCGGGAATGAGCCAAAATAGAGGAAACATTCCACGGTTTCCATGCAGATTGATCCTGCCCCTGATCTTAATTGCACCTCTGCTTGGATGTTTGTGTGCTTGGTAATTTTCCTTAAGCTACATAGAATTGATGAAATGCTCATCTCCTACTCAGGATGCTTAAACAGTTTCAAAAGAATGTAAAGATCATTGGTTTGTTATCGTTCTTTTTTCTTATCAACAGAGCATTCTGATATTTTGACCACACCTCCAGCCTCTACTAGCAAAAAGATGGCGATGCAAGGTGCATATAAATCATCATATTTGAAACTACTTAGTCTTCTTCTTAACTCGGATAACATAATGGGGATAAATCACTCTAAACTTAAAATTTAATTGTACAACAAATAAATACTTAGAATATCAAAAATACAAATGAAATTGAAACAACTGAATCCCTAAATGATGTGTGTGACAGTTGATGGATTTCATCCAAATATGCCCCCCTAACTTGTTCTATCAAGAAAAGGCGAGATCACCCGGTTTCTTGGTTTAATTCGATCATAAGGTTTCTACTGTTTAATTTGAAAACTGTACAGCTTTTGCCAAATGTAGGGATCTCTACATAATTCACCGCCACCCTTTCATTGTGAAGTCCTGAAGCAGCACAAATAGAAATTCGAGCATTTGAAATGCACTGAGACAATGGTTTCACGCAGAGGGGAAATTAGAGCATACCATTCGGATTATAGTTTAAACTTGGAATCCATCTCACAAACACATGGTATAGTTAATGTTCCTCCAATTAAAACAAATTGAGTTGCTTAAAACGAAAATACAGTATCCTGATTCCTGAAAGCAAAAAATTCACAGTGAAAAGTAGCATTACCGTTACAATCTTCTCCTTTAGAATGAACAAATGGTTTCTCGCTCTAGTTTCTCATCTAAACTGATCAACAACTTGGAAACCTCAAGCTCTCTTGAATTTGGTCTCTTCCAAACTCAAACACATACCCTTTATTATTAAACGCACAACCCCTGGGCTTTGCAACACTCCCATTGAACTGGACTTGCTCAGCATCCTCACTGGCATTTTCACGGCCACTCCCGCGCCCTTCTCAACCAATGGTGACCCAGTTCCCATTTTGATCTCCCCAAATGAACCAAAGATTGATCTAGTCACAAAATCATCTCCCACTTGTAGCTACACATACTTCCATACTCTGCACCCGAAAACATGGATACCCTCCTGTTCCTCCGACTCCCAACTACTTACTTACCACAACTCTAATTAACTCTTCGTTCCATCAAATACTTCATGTTTTACTTCAACGGCTGCTGAAATTTCTCCACGCGCCGTTGAAAATGACTCCAATACGTGGCGACTCTATGCGCTTTCTAACTTCTTAAATACTCAACACCTCCGAAATCTCAGGCCGCTTCTTAACCGAAGATCTAATGCACCGCGGGCAAGCACCGGCGAGTTTCCGAATAACGGTTGGTCGGGCGGTGGGCCCACCTGATCACATATTCCGGTGAAGTTGCCGTGCTTGATCATCGGTACGGCCCAGTCCACCACCGACGGCGGACTGTAATTCAAATCAATGGCGTTTCTACCGCTAATGATTTCTAATAATAAAATACCGAAACTGAACACGTCACTCTTGGTGCTCAGATCACCCGGCGCAAGATAGCCAGGATCGAGGTTGCCTAAAGTACCTGCCGGGGGCGTGCACTTTATTTTAAACATCCTCCACGTGTCCTCAACGCCAAACCGAAATCGCTCAATTTGCATTGCGATTCTCGTCGATCAAAATGTTGGAGGACTTTATATCTCGTGAATCACCGGCGGGTTAGAGGAGTGCAACGTTGGATTGCTTTGGCTATCTGTAACGCGAACCGGACCCGCCTGGTCCAAATAGGGGCCTAGAAGAAGAGTGAAGAAATCGTATAACGAACGTTTGGCATGTACTCAAAAACGAGGAATTTGTTTTGTTTTGCATCGACACAGAAGCCTATAGATTTACAAGTCTAGGATTTTGTATTCTGGAAAGAATTTCAATCTCGTTTTCAGCTGGGCTGGTGCAGTTTGTACATGGCTGGTGTGAAAAGTGGTCTTTTTAACGGCGGCGATGAGCTTCCCGTCTTGAAGCACGGCTTTGTAAACGCTACCGTGGCTGCCTTTGCCGAGAAAACTTGGCGGAGAAATATTTGTGGCAGAGGCTAGCTGGTGGTAGAAGAACTCTTTGATCTTGATAACAGGTTTGTTTCTGTTTTCTTTTTCTTTTCATAGATCCAGTTGTAGGTATCGCATGTGGCGATTGCGGACTCTGCATTGCAAGATAGAAACCCATGATGGTATTGTTTTGAAAGTGGAAGAATTAAATGAAGGAAAAAGGTAGTATATACATAGATGAGTGAGTGAAACCAATATAATAAAAATATTGATGGGGTGAAAATGAAAAGAAAAAGCGAGTAGTCAAGAGAGGGGTAAAGGGGGTGTGTGTGGGAAACGAGCGGCAAAAGCCATTAAAGTATTGGTAGTGGGTGGGGTGTGTAAAGTCCTGGTGCTTAGGAAAATGTTTTCAGCTTTGGTTGAAAATTTCAAGCTAGGAGCGGTGTTGTAATATTTTATTGATTTTAACATGCAAACGCATGAACTTTGGAAGGAATTTTCGGGGTTGGTCTTAAAAGAGCATTCCAGGGGTCCATCAATCTATTGACTTATCTCCTCATCATTCACCATCATCTTTTCAATCAATTTCGTCTTTTGATTAGGCTCCAATTTTATGTGTTTGTCATTTGGGACAAAACGAGAAAGATATATTATTTAATTCAAAGTTAATGATGGATAGTTATATTACTGAATCTCACATCTATCATATGAATTTTGAGGCACTTCTTCCAAAACTCCTACAATCATGCACCCACTGAGCTTTTTTTCCGATTTATGTGTATCAATCAGATCTTCTGTTGGGAATTCGGAAAAGCAAAATCTAGATGAAGCATAGCGTGATGAGGCAGCATTCGTTGGTGGTAACGGCAGTCATTTTGGGACTTTCTGTAATTAAAACCTGTGATTTATAACCTATAGATATCAATCGTTTCGTGTGATTTTTTCGCTAAACTCAGGCTATATGGGATATAACTCGATTCAGAAAACCGATAACGATATTTGATCAACCTAGCATAAGCTCGTCGAGCTATAACTCGACCTAGTAAAAACTAGTCACGAATAATTCGAGCAATCATTTAATCATTCCCGATTATTTAAATCCTAGATATTGCAAAAAAAATTAGATCAATAGCAATCTCTGCGCAATCTCAATGTCCAATCGCGAAAATATCATAATTATATTCAGAGCAATTGTAATCCATTTGTTTTCGTTTTTTCTTCCTACAAATTGTATATAAACCCTCTCAAATTATGAAAAATGGGTTACAAAATTTTCATAGAATTTACATTGTAAGCTCTCAACACAAATACAAAATAGTGGACGTAAGCTTCATAGTTTACCTCACCGAACCACTTTAAAACTCTCATTGTCTTTTACTTTATGCACTTTATACTTCTCACTGATATATACATCTTATAACGCCCACATCAGTTTTGATCCCGGCAAGGTCGTGGATCTCGCTGGTTGGTGCAGATTTTTATCAACTTTTGGCACTAGAAGGAGGGGCCTCCGTAACATCTCAGGTATTCGGCAAATAGTCACAGCAACCAACCCAATCCGACCCACAATGGTGCACACCAGGTAAAGACTACCACCAGAAACCTTGAAAATGTGGAAAAACCACCAGGAAGTGCAACATGATGTCGGTGACGTCGACCCGTGCCACCAACTCAACACGTCACAACTAATAGGGGGCAGGGACATCAAACCCGAAAACGGCCAACTGTAGAGATGATCAGAACAATGGTTGCACATGCGGTACAACAAAACGTGGCTGAGCTGAGGAACCAAAAACAACTGCCAGAATCAACCAGCACACTTCACCAATGCCACCCCAATAGGTATGATTCTGTAGGTGGACGATTCGCTTTGTCGGTACAAAGGGCGACCAACACCCCAACATCGCAAATTTACCTTGTAAACCTCAATTCAAATACAAAACAGTGGACGTAGGCTTCAGAGTTTACCTCGCCGAACCACTTTAAAAACTCAGTGTCTTTTACTTTATTGCATCTTTATACCTTCATCGCTGAGTATCTTTAATCATGCCTACATCAATTCTGATCCAGTCAATAAGATCATACCTTGTTCAGGTACCATACCTGTCAGGACCTTCTGCGGGCAGCTCAGCATCAAGAAGAGTTTCGTCGCTGTTTATCAGCCTCAAGCCAAAGACAAGTGGAGGCTGTGAACAAGGTCATCAAGCATACTATTAAGAAAAAGCTTGACGCCCTGAAAGGAGGTGGGCCGATGAACTGCCCACAGCTTTGTAGTCTTATAAGACAACCGCTAGGAGTTCAACAGGTGAAACCCGATTCTCTCGTCATACGGGTGTAAAGCAGGTCGATTAAAGTGGGGATCAACTCATTTCGAAGAGAAGTTTTCGACAAGGAAACAAACGAAGATCTTTTCCGCCCGAGCTAGACCTAATCGAAGAACATCGGGCCAAGGCCCAGCTAAGGCTCGCCTCATGTCAACAGCGATCCAAACAATACTTCAATACCAATAAAAAATAGAGACTTTGAAGTGGACGTTCTGGTTCTCAGGAAGGTCATTACGGTACCCACAACCTGAATTGGGGGCACTTGGACCCAAATAGGAATGTCCTTCAGGATCTCTGAGAAGCTCGCGCTAGGATCTTCCACCTGGACGCCTCAACGGCAAAGCAATAATGCGAGCTTGGAATGCCGAGCACTTGCGAAGGTATTCCCAATAGTAGCTCGGGTTTCACTTATTTCTCTGGTCTATTCGTTGTAAGGTCACTCCGGCTAAAGCGTTTGATCAATAAAAGATGTATTATTCAAATTTTCCTGTTGTAGTTAATGTCTTAATCCACTAGCGCTTATTTGCCAACTTGTAAATCGCGACCTCAGCGATGATATTTCAAAAGAGAACTCAGAGTCAAGGTCCAGGAAAGACAGCTTATCTCAGAAAAGCCACACCAAAATCAACTCTTGAAGGATGAAATATCTAAATCGGTAAAGTTAAACTTGGAAAAAATTCAAGGAAAAAACACGTCGAAGGAAATCAGCCCTAAGCCGGCGACCAAAACTCGGAAAGGACGATAAATTTGAAAATCGAGTTACTCGTCGCATAAGATTTCCTCACATAAATCAGGATGGAAATCCTAAATCGACGGCGTTAAACTTGAAAAAATTCAAGGAAAAAACACTTCGAAGGAAATCGGCCTCAAGCCAACAACCAGAAACTCGAAAAAGACAATAACTTCGAATCAAGTGTTAATCGGTGCATAAGATTTCCTCGCATTAATCTGAAAAAGCTTCTCAAGAAGCGAGTTACACATGACTTATCGCAAATTCAGATCTATATAAAAGTCCAACTAGGACAAATGAAATGGCTCCGCAAAAATATAATAGCCATTGCTCGAAAAGGAAAGATGTGAAAATTTTTCTTGTATTAATTGAGTTCAATTACATTGTTTTAACTAAAAAAAAAAGGAGTAAACAATCTCTCAGGCTGTTAGAGGAGCAGGGGGGTCATCCTCGAGTAATCCAGGGGGGCTCGCCATCAAGAGGAAGAGACAGTTCTGACAGGAGGGATGGTAGCAGTGTCAAGGTTAAGAGCTTCGTCAGGGGAAGAGTGGTTAGGGGGAACCGGATCTTTAACTTTAGCATGAGCCCAATCTTCTCTCGCCTTCCTCGACCTCTTTTAACCTTGCCATCGTCCCGGAGTTATCCGAATACAGTAGGCCATTCCTTAGGCTCGACCTTC
Organism: Pistacia vera; assembly: GCF_008641045.1. NCBI lineage: Eukaryota > Viridiplantae > Streptophyta > Magnoliopsida > Sapindales > Anacardiaceae > Pistacia > Pistacia vera. The sequence goes on along the minus strand of NW_022196159.1, from coordinate 983,086 downwards.
ATCCTCTCAACTTCCTTTTGATAAGCTCGCGGAAGGAAAGAAAATCGATCGAGGGGTGAGCCTCCCATAGTTCTGCACAAGGAAGACGACGTCTGCCAGGACCGAGTAGTGATGGCCTTGTTTAGCTCTTCAATTTGAAACCTGAGTTGTTCGGCCTCAGCTTTGGCCTCATGCGACCAACCGCCTTTTGGGCAAGGTCGAGCGAGGACTACTTGAACGGCCTCCCAGCTCACGGAAACATTTTGAGCTAAGGAGAGCTCAAATTTAGCTTGTTGTTGGCACTTCGCTACTGTGCCAAATTCTTCTCGGTTTCTACTCCTTAGCTTTAACCTTCACTCGAGCAGTCTCGCTACGTAAGCTTGTCAAGGAACTCCATTCCTTGACCCCAAAGGCCGCTATTCTTCCCTGAGCGTTCAAGTCAACCTACTTAGCCTTTTCTCTTTCTCCACAACCTCGGCCCTGGCCAGAGCATCCTTTCATGTCTGCCAGCATCCACCCCTTGTGAGTGCCTCAAAGTGGTGTTGCACTCCTCGTATAAAAGTATGCCGCCATGGTAACCTAAAAAAGAGAGAAGTCAACAAAAGGCGAGAATCATGTAAATAAAATAGGGCGACATACGGTACCTTCGCTGCATAGATGCATGTTAAAGCCAACATTGGGTGGGAGGCGAGTCCCTGACGGCACGAAGGTTCACGGGGTGACGCAATCCTTGGCTTTACGACCCCAACACCGATATGGTGGGGAGTGGTCGATCAATGCGTCAACCACAACTTGAGCCGCTCACCTGCTTTCTTATTCTTCGACTGAGAGAGTCAGGTTTACTCCCCCCAGCAGCGCCTGCCTCGCCCGCAAGAGAGGATTTCTTCTTGGTCAGTCTTTTGCCGCTGTTTCTGAAGGCAACCAACTGCGTGGTGACCACTTTGCCCAAGCCATTTTGCTGCTTGGCCACTTCTGTTTGCCTGAGGCCTAGTTGCTTTCTTCTTTCTCGAGCCATCGTGCTGTTCAGATGCTATGTTTCCCGAGCTCCCAGTCATTGAGCGTTTTATTCATGGAAACTTTGGGGCTTAGGAACACTCTTCCCCCAACTTCCTTAGAGGCAATCGCAAGCCTCTTTGCGCTTAGGCCTTCCCTAAGCTCACCACGGTGCGCTTCGTGCCGGCAGTGTCTGCGAGCATCTTCGTCACCAAAGCAGCCAGTGCCTTTTTGGTAGCCGTTGGGGCGCCATTTTCTTCTGAGGCCCTTGGGCTTCTCTGCCCACATCTCTGCAAGAAAAGAAACAAATGAACGAGCGACCATTTGCGCTGGAAAGTAAAAGCGAGCAAGTGACAACTTAAACCTTTCTCCAAAATTGTAAGGAATCTAGCCTCGTCCCAACAAAAGCCATATGCTTTTAGGTAAGGAAGCGTGAGAAGCTCGTTGACGTTATGCTAATCGTCGAGAAGGTCGCTAAAACGTTGCAGCCTCTGCAAGCTCCCGGTTGAAGATAGTTATGGTCGACTGTAACTACAAAACAAAACAAACAACTCAATTAGCTCGATACAATGCTCGAAAGCGACCCTTGTGCATGTGGGGAATCAATGTCTCAGCGTTCGAAGCAAAAGTGCTGGTCTTCGGGTCCGTAGAAGAAAAATTGAGAATCACAGTGCAGGACCTTTTCAGGACATCAACCAGCGTGTTGAAACGTAACTTTCTCGCCTTGGAAAGTAAGTATGTGTCTGCCCTTTATTGAGCCTATGTAGATGGAAAAGCTTGATGGGAGACGAAAGGTTGGGGTCTAATGTAGCTGTCGAGACATGGAATCTCGACCTTTCATTCGGTTGAGCAATTTCGCCTAGACGTGGCCACGTGTCGACCATTCGCTAGGGGCAACGAAACGTTAGACTGTTACACTGTAACAGATGTCGCCGTCACTTCGGCCTCGCTGGTGGACAGCTGTAGTCTTCCACGCGCGACGAAACTTGACGACAAAGGCTGCCACATTTAATGCAACACGACCACACAAAATACATGTTTGCCCTAACTTTTTATATTCTGAGTTTTGCAGGTATTGCAGGAAATAAGACCAAATGTGGAGTATGTCGGCCAGACATAGGTCGACCCCCTAAAGCTCAATCGAACCTGCAATCGGAGGCCTGCTATAAGACCGAGCTACGGAAGATTCTTTTTAGTGTGAGAGAGGGGACAACGATAGTGACTAGACGAGAAAAAGGAGTGCGTGGGTGTTGAGGGGTGGAGTGGTTCTGGCCGTTTGATTTCCATTTCCATTTCCATTCCTTTTGGCAGCCTTTTTTTTTTTTTTTTTTTTTTTTTAAATATCAATTTTCTCTTCTCATAATAATAATAATAATAATAATCCAAGGCTCCTCCTATTCTACCCTTATTAATAACGCATCACCATCTCCATTTCCTGCCTACATTGGTTGTGGGTCCATTTAGCTTATTGAGTTATTGTAATGGGATGGGACCCATTCCCAACATTGTTACTTTGTTACTCTCTGTGGCCAATAAATGCGTAAAAAAATAAGTGTGATTAAGGTTTCATTAATTAATATTATGCTTCGTACCGTTCAAATTGTCGGTTAATCCCACACACACACCCTAATCATTTGACACATCATTACACACCTTGCCTCCACATGTTGATGTAATCAAATCATCGATTTGCTTTGAGTGAACGCCAGTATCTTTAACTTTAAGTTCAAGAATACAAAATTGGGTCAGACCAAGCCCAAAAACTGAAACAAAGATCATTGGGCCAAATCTTGTTGCCCATTAGATCAAGATATGCATCAATACAAGATCCAACTAATGATTTAATGATTAGAAATAAATCAAATTCTTAAATAAAACATTTAAGTTAAATATCTTCACGGACCTGACCCTATAAACAATCTCTGCTTTTGAGATGACATAAAGCTGTTTAGAGCCTAAGATGAGGTAACAGAGCCCTGTTTTTCTTCTGGAGTAATTGGACCCTAGTAGGCCGGAGTGTAGGTGGACCGTGTTTATACGAAAAATGGAAAATGTCAGGGTGCAATCACTATCCAATGAGTTGAGGCCCATAATCATATTGAATTTGTTTAAAAAGAGTGGAGTGCAGTGCAGCTACCATTGCCAACCCCTGGACCACAAGTACTGTGATGCCCGGGAGTAAGATCCTGGTTAGGTTTTCAAGTGATTGATGGGTCCAACCCTCTGCCCAAATCCAATACTTTAACCTCATAGACAAATAAAGCTGGTTATTTACCAACAATACCCCCCAACCACAGTGGAATTAGGAAATCAAGTTTGAGGGTTTGAAGCAAACCTGAAATTTTGATGAACCTAATAGTAATAGCAGTGCTACCTTTTCATTAATTTTAATTTCGGTCAGGCAATGGACTGTGAGATTCTGAACCCATTTGAAGCATCAAGTTTTAAGCAGCCTGAGAAAGTCAAGCTCTGACACTCGTTTAAGATACAGTAGCAGCGTATTGGTGAGTCTAATTAATGATGTTATAAATGCATGTCTAAACCCAGGGGTAAATCTGACACAGATGTATGTAATTTTAGTGAAAATTCATGAAAGACTGCTGGTTGAGCTTCAAACCTCATTCAAAGTCCAGGTAGCTAAACTGCTACACTGGTACTAATACATATTGACATAATGTGTTTTACAAACCACTATATTTCATTGTGTAATAGGAATTGAAGTAAGTAATTATGTAATGCCATCCATCGAATGCTGTCAAATCAAGAAGAGATTCAATTTTATTTTTCCCCTCTTCTCTAAGAAAATCAAACAGACGTTACCGGACCATTGCAAAACCTGTTACTTGATAATTTATCCCAAGTTTTCACTGAGATAGAATGGAAGGAAATTGAATACCAAGCAGGAGCGAGGCATTAAAATACAAAGGAATGAACTATCATTTAAGAAGTGGGACACTGATAAGGCGAGTAGCCTCTGGACACCACATATGAAGAAAACATCCAGAGCTCTCCATGGCATCCAAAGACTCCCGTTGTAAAATACAAACTACTAAATAATTGCTGACTAAGACTAGATAGATAAGAAATCAATTATTAAATAATCTCCACGTGAATGATAAAACGTGAAATGGGATAATTGTTCTAAACCTTGATGAATATTGGAGGCAGGTCAATGCTTTTATTGGCTCGAAGAAACACCCTAGCTAGCTGTACATTTGTGGCAGGTTTCTCATTACCTGCAGGTTTTTACTGGTAAAACATTAAGCATTTCTTTTACCCTCACTTATATCATCCATGTGAGTAACATTATCTCATGTCAACTGTCATGTATCTGCAGAATTCTTTTATGGCGGATAAAGAAAACGAGAAGAAAACTAGCAGGATGCCCACCAAACAATCTTTACAGAATTGATAAGAACCACATTTTGCTACACGAAGAGGCTGATTCTATGACAATATTATTATATAATGAGGCTGAAACCAAGTAAGTATGCTAAATATCAGCAATCAAAACGGGGGCAGAATCCGTGATGGCATCCAACATCACTGCATTAAATAGTTCGGAACTTAGCTAGAAGCATAAAATGACTCTGCTAGTATGGACAATGTAGTTAAATTAATAATAACAGACAATAACGACCACATTTTGGACTCTCATTATAGCTGGCTATCAAGAGAACATTACCCTTTAGTACGTGGCCACTCGATATCTATTTCTCAGCGGAGTGGAACCTATACAAGACACTGTGTTTCAATCTTTGACATCAATACAACGATGAGGTCCTCCAACATCCTTTACAATTACAATTGTCGTATTAAACACGTCCGCATAAAATGTGAAATACCCGGGAATGAGCCAAAATAGAGGAAACATTCCACGGTTTCCACTGCAGATGTATCCTGCCTCTGATCCTTAATGTGCACCTCTGCTTGGATGTATGTGTTGCTTTGGTAATTTTCCTTAAGCTGACATAGAATTGATGAAATGCTCAATCTCTCCTACTCAGGATGCTAAAACAGTTTCAAAAGAATGTAAAGATCATTGGTTTGTTATCGTTCTTTTTTTCTTATCAACCAGAGCATTCTGCATATTTTGACCACACCTCCAGCCTCATACTAGCAAAAAGATGGCTGATGCAAGGTGCATATAAATCATCATATTTGAAACTACTTAGTCATTCTTTCTTAACTCGAAGTAACAATAATGGGGATAAATCACTCTAAACTTAAAATTTATATTGTACAACAAATAAATACTTAGAATATCAAAAAATACAAATGAAATTGAAACAACTGAAGTCCCTAAATGATGTGTTGACAGTTGATGGATTTCATCCAAATATGCCCCCTCTAAACTTGTTTCCTATCAAGAAAAGGCGAGATCACCCGGTTTCTTTGGTTTAATTCGATCATAAGGTTTCTACTGTTTAATTTGAAAACCTGTACGAGCTTTTGCCAAATGTAGAGATCTCTACATAATTCATCGCCACCCTTTCATTGTGAAGTCCTGAAGCAGCAACAAATAGAACTTCGAGCATTTGAAATGCACTGAGACAATGGTTTCATCGCAGAGGCGGAAATTTAGAGCATACCACTTCGGATTATAGTTTAAACTTGGAATCCATCATCTAACAACACATCATGTTATAGTTAATGTTTCCCTCCAATTAAAACAATATGAGTTGCTTAAAACGAAAATACCAGTATCCTGATTCCTGAAAGCACAAAATTCACAGTTGAAAAGTAGCATTACCGTTACAATCTTCTCCCTTTAGAATGAAACAAATGGTTTCTCCTGCTCTAGTTTCTCATCTAAACTGATCATCAACTTGGAAACCTCAAGCTCTCTTGAATTTGGTCTCTTCCCAAACTCAAACACATACCCTTTATTATTACAACGCACAACCCCTGGACTTTGCAACACTCCCATTGACCTGGACTTGCTCAGCATCATCACTGGCATTTTCACGGCCACTCCGGGCGCCCTTCTCCTAACCAATGGTGACCCAGTTCCCATTTTGATCTCCCCAAATGAACCAATAGATTTCGATCTAGTCACAAAATCATCTCCTCCACTTGTAGCTACATTACTTCCATACTCTGCACCCGAAACACTGGATACCCTCCTGTTCCTCCGACTCCCAACCCTACTTACTCTACCACAACTCTTAATTAACTCTTCGCTTCCATCAAATACTTCATGTTTTACTTCAACGGCCTGCTGAAATTTCTCCACGCGCCGTTGAAAATGACTCCAAATACGTGGCGACTCTATGCGCTTTCTAACTTCTTTTAAATACTCAACGACCTCCGAAATCTCAGGCCGCTTCTTAACCGAAGATCTAATGCACCGCGCGGCAAGCACGGCGAGTTTCCGAATAACGGTTGCGTCGGGCGGTGGGCCCACCCTGACATCACATATCCCGGTGAAGTTGCCGTGCTTGATCATCGGTACGGCCCAGTCCACCACCGACGGCGGACTGTAATTCAAATCAATGGCGTTTCTACCGCTAATGATTTCTAATAATAAAATACCGAAACTGAACACGTCACTCTTGGTGCTCAGATCACCCGGCGCAAGATAGCCAGGATCGAGGTAGCCTAACGTACCTGCCGGGGGCGTGCACTTTATTTTAACATCCTCCACGTGTCCTCTCAACGCCAAACCGAAATCGCTCAATCTTGCATTGCGATTCTCGTCGATCAAAATGTTGGAGGACTTTATATCTCTGTGAATCACCGGCGGGTTAGAGGAGTGCAACGTTTGGATTGCTTTGGCTATCTGTAACGCGAACCGGACCCGCCTGGTCCAACTAGGGGGCCTAGAAGAAGAGTGAAGCAAATCGTATAACGAACCGTTTGGCATGTACTCAACAACGAGAAATTTGTTTTGTTTTGCATCGACACAGAAGCCTATAAGATTTACAAGTCTAGGATTTTGTATTCTGGAAAGAATTTCAATCTCGTTTTCAGCTGGGCTGGTGCAGTTTGTACATGGCTGGCTGTGAAAAGTGGTCTTTTTAACGGCGGCGATGAGCTTCCCGTCTTGAAGCACGGCTTTGTAAACGCTACCGTGGCTGCCTTTGCCGAGAAAACTGTTGGCGGAGAAATCATTTGTGGCAGAGGCTAGCTGGTGGTAGAAGAACTCTTTGATCTTGATAACAGGTTTGTTTCTTGTTTTCTTCTTCTTTCTAAGATCCCAGTTGTAGGTATCGCATGTGGCGATTGCGGACTCTGCATTGCAAGATAGATAACCCATGATGGTATTGATTTTGAAAGTGAAGAATTAAATGAAGGAAAAAGAGTAGTATATACTAGATGAGTGAGTTGAAACCAATAATAATAAAAAATATTGATGGTGTGAAAAGTGAAAAAGAAAGAAAGCGAGTAGTCAAAGAGAGGGGTAAAGGTGGTGGTCGTGGTGGGAAACGAGAGCGGCAAAAGCCATTAAAGTAATGGTAGTGGGTGGTGGTGTGTAAAGTCCTGGTGCTTAGGAAACTGTTTTACAGCTTTGGTTGAAAATTTCAAGCTAGAGAGCGGTGGTTGGTAATATTTTATTGATTTTAACATGCAAACGCATGTAACTTTGGAAGGAATTTCTCGGGGTTGGTCTTAAAAGAGCATTCCAGGGGTCCATCAATCTATTGACTTTATCTCCTTCATCATTCTCCCTCATCTTTTCAATCAATTTCGTCTTTTGATTAGACTCCAATTTTATGTGTTTGTCATTTGGGAAAAAACGAGAAAGAATTATATTATTTAATTCAAAGTTAATGTGATAGTTATAGCAATAGTTATATTACTGAATCTCACATCTATCAGATTGAATTTTGAGGCACTTCTTCCAAAACTCCTACAATCATGCACCCACTAAGTCTTCTTTTTCTGATTTATGTGTATCTATCAGATCTTCTGTTGGGAATTCGGAAAAACAAAATCTAGACGAAGCATTAGCGTGATGAGGCAGCATCTCGTTGGCGTTAACGGCACTCATTTTGGGACTTTTTGTAATTAAAAACCTGTGATTTATAACCTATATGATATCATGTGTTTCGTGTGATTTTTCCGCTAAACTCAGGCTATTATAAGGATATAATATAACTCTATCCAGAATCAGCTTGGTAATGATATTTGATCGACCCAGCATAAGCTCATCGAACTTATAACTCGACCCAACAGAAGCTAATCGCGAATAATCTAAGCAATCATTTAATCAATTCCTGGATTATATCAGATCTTAGATATTACAAAAAAAATTAGATCAATAGCAATCTGTACGCCCAATCACGAAAATATCGGAATTACATTTCAGATCAATTGTAATCCATTTGTTTTCGCTTTTTTCTGTTTCCTCGAGCTCCTAGTCATTTCGAGCATTTTCTTCACTGGCACCTTTTGGGGCTCAGGAACGCTCTTCTCGCCAACTACCTTAGAGGCAATCACGAGCCTTTTCGTGCTTAGGCCTTCCCCAAGCTTACCACTGGTGCGCTTCGTGCCAGCGGTGTCCGCGAGCATCTTTGTCACCAAAGCAGCCAGTTCCTTTTTGGCAGTCGTCGAGGCCGCCATTTTCTTCTTGAGGCCCTTGGGTTTCTCGGCCTACATCTCTACAAGAAAGAAACAAATGAACGAGTGACCTATTTGCGCGGGAAAGTAAACGCGAGCAAATGACAACTTAAACCTTTCTCCAAAATTGTAAGGAATCTAGCCTCATCCCGACAAAAGCCATATGTTTTTAGGTGAGGAAGCGTGAGAAGCTTGTTGACGTTATGCTAATTGTCGGGAAGGTAGCAAAAACATTGCAGCCTTTGCAAGCTCCTGGCTAGAAGATAGTTATGGTCGACGTTAACTGCAAAACAAAACAACTGAGTTAGCTCGGATACAATGCTCGAAAGCAACCCTTGTGCATGCGGGGAATCAATGTCTTACTCACGTTCGAAGCAAAAGTGCCGGTCTCCCGGGTCTCGTAGAAGGAAAATTGAGAATTCTAGTGCAGGACCTTCTTGGAGACGTCGACCAGCCCGTTGAAACATACCTTTATCGCCTTGGAAAGGTAGTACGTCTGGTCTTGCCCTTTATTAAGCCTATGCAGATGGAAAAGCTTGCATGGGAGACGAAAAGGCGGGATCTAATCGTAGCTGTCGAGTTACATTGAATCTCGACCCTTCATTCGTCGAGCAATTTTAGCCTTTAGACGTGGCCACGTGTCGACCATCCGCTAAGGGCAACGAACCGTCAGACTGTTACACTGATAACCGTTGTCACAAGTCACTTCAGCCTCGCTCATGGATAGCTGTAGTCTCCCACACGCGACAAAACGTGACTGACAAAGGCTGCCACATTTAATGCGACACGACGACACGGAAATTACATGTTTGCCCTAACTTTTTATATTCTGAGTTTTGCCAGGCATTGCAGGAAATAAAGACCCAAGTGTGGAGTACGTCGGCCAGATATAAGGTCGACCCCTAAAGCTCAATTGAACCTGTACTCGGAGGCCTGCTAATAAGACCTAACTTGACATCAAATCGAGCAACAGTCTTCGAAGCCCGAAATGAGTATCGAACACTAGGGGTAGATGTTGTGTGTGATTTTTCTGCCAAGCTCGGGCTATCGTGAGGATATAGCTCAACCTAGAACCAGCTCGACAACGATGTTTGATCAACCGAGCATAAGCTCGTCGAGCTGTGGCTCGACCTAGCAAAAGCTAGTCACGAATAACTTGAGTAATCATTCAATCAATTTCCAGATTATTTTAAATCCCAGATATTGCGAAAAAGATTAGATCAACAGCAATCTCAGCGCCCAATCGCGAGAATATTGGAATTACATTTCAGATAAATTGTAATCCCTTTGTTTTTGCTCTTTTCTTCCTACAAATCTTGTATATAAACCCCCTCAAATTATGAAAAAGGGGTTACAAAATTTTCATAGAATTTGCATTGTAAGCTCTCACCGCAAATACAAAACAGTGGACATAGGCTTCAAAGTTTACCTCGCCGAACCACTTTAAAAACTCTCATTGTCTTTTACTTTATTGCATTTTTATACCTTCATCGCTGATTATCTTTAATCACACCCACATCAGTTTCGATCCCGACAAGGTCGATCGGATCTCGTTGGTTGGTGCAAATTTCTGTATCAACATGATGATATCCGGCTAATCATATGGATACCCATAACACAACTCCGCAGACAAAACGTATAAATTAAATTGTGAGTTTGATTATGGTTATTAGGGGGTATTTGTTAATATTATTTTGAGGTGGGGTGAAATCAAAGAAATTGGACTGGATTCACCCAGATCATCATGTTAAAATAATTTTGAATATGTGATCTAGTTTCGCAAGCTTTCAAGTTGGAAACCTTTTTTATATATAATGTTTCTAATAATAAGATCCATCAAATGGTGGCATAAAGGAACACAATCATGGTTGTGATTATTTCAGTTGAATGGCTAATTAGATTCAAATAAAACGACGTGTTTACGTTCATGAACCAAGTGATACGGGAGAAACATTTTAAAAAGTAAAAGCCAAAAGATTATATATGATGGGATGCAAAGGTGCTTAGGTGCCCCATCATTATTCTTGTTTATCTACTTTTATTGGATGGTGGATGCTAATTATAAATCATATATTTACTTATATATTTTATTTTGCAAGAATTATGAAGGAGATATGGCACATGGGTAACAAAGTTGTTGGACCATGCATGGATGTATTTAGAGAGATACGAAAAGTATCAAATTGCAATGGAGTTATTTTTTATTTTTTTTTCATTTAATAATAGTAAATATCATAACTAATTGAATATATTAATTTGTTAGTTTGATTTTTATGCGTATGTGAAGACATTAAATTCAAGTTTAAATATAAAATTTACAGTGTTTTCATGTGGAACTTGTGTATGTTTGATAGAAATAAACAAAAGCAATGTAGAATATTTTAGAAGAAGCACATGATGCAGAGTATAAATTAGGAATGCTCAAGAAAAGTTTATTGTGGCCCTAAGGAAATTGTCATTTTGGAATCCCATGTTATTGAGATATGTATTGCCTCGAATTAATTGATGATTAAAATTTAAAAAGTAACAATGAAATTGGCCCACAAAAAGCTTAGCCCTCAGAATCTGTCATTTCTACTTTGATGCAACTCTCGCACATGCCACGTGCTCACCCATTCACAATATTCCTTTAGCATGCTTGAATTTTAAGGTTTTAAACAAAATCCCTTTATTTATTTATTTTTTTACTGGTAAAGTTTATATCAAATCTAGGACTTGAGATATTGAAACAGGTAACACTTCAAAGTGGCTGTTGTATGAGCCAAAAATCGTATTGGTGTTTGTCAGGTCTAATAACGAAATAAATATACTACGACCTAGTTTCTTAACACAATTTCAGTTGTATTTACGCTTAAATCCATCTTGTAGATTGACCATCAATGACTCATTTGTAAGAAGGAACATTATATGGGCCAACCCAGTCTACGAGTTGAACCACACCACAAGTCAGTCCTTTCCATGAGCTGGGCTATTTTACGAGTTGAGCCTCTCCACAAGCAGGGCCACCTTGCAAACTGAGCCAACTTACATTATGGGTTGCACCATGAGGTGGCCTTTCTACAAGAATACATTAAATCAGGTGTCAACCTATTAGCCCACTTGCGTCCTAAAATAAAAATCAGAATCCTATCACCTTCATTCAAGATCCAGTATCTTACATGAATTAGTACCCTTGAACCGATAAAGGAAAAGAACAAGAGTTTCTTCCTCATTCGAACTCCCTAGCCTCTCATTATTCATTCAAAAATCACCCATAGCTACAGCTCCTAAATTCTTGCTCTCAAGAATCACTGTTTTTTTTTTTCCCACCATAAAAGTTAGTTCTGACTAACTTTATCACCCTTAGCCACCACAAAGCTGTGCACCGGCCATTTTGTGCTAGTTTTACCCTAACCACATTACGGTAAACCTTTTCCTGTTCTCAACCCTCACTAAAATACTTTCACCTGTATTGACTTGAGTGTCGGAGTGCCGATGACAAACACCACACTGGTGTCATCTAAGCCTTTACGTTCGTGCTTTCTCTTTGTGCAAGTCCATCCAATTATAAGTGACTCGCTTTTCATAAGATCCGTCCCTTTTGAATCAACCGTAGATTTTACGGTTTACAGTTGTCACCTAATCTAATTTCTATTATCACTTGCAATTGAAATATTACTACTTGGAGTGCTGATCAACTTGTATCATTTTTTTTTTATATTATTTGGATGATTTAATGCTTATTATTGATTTTTCTATTTATTTATTGATCATATGATTGTTTTACTTTACAAGATTTAGTGCAAGCTGTATAGCATATTAATATTTCTCCCGTAAACAGGGAGAACCGTCTTAATGAAGAGTAAATTTGCTAAAAAAACATAAGATGGTGGAGCCTCAAGTATTAATTTGGGCCTGTCAAATTTTGTAGAAGCCCAAAAAATAAGCCTTATAGAAATTCACAGAATAGGGAGATAGGAGTGCAAGGGAGAATGAATTAATTAGTATTTTTTTTTTCTAAAAATAAAAATGAAAAATGGTTTGTCCTTTTATTATTTTTGGTACATGGTAGCATCCTAGTTGCAATTAAACTAAATTATGAATGCCCCACAAAATAAGTCTGGATCTTATTTTTACAGCTAGCTTCTACATCTGCTCATGATTATGATAACAAACATCTTATAAATTAACAGCTCACTGCTTCTTCATACCCTTCAACTAATTCAAGTCATTTAGCCGATTAATTAAATTAAAAACGTCCTTTCACCAGGTCTCGTGCGTTGAAAGAGTGTGTCTAAAATTATATTTAAATTGGAATTGGTTTGAATACAAAGTCATGAAAAGCTAGCTGCACACGCTATATACAGTACTGAAACAGCAAAGGCCAAATTAAAATAGACCACAATTGCATAGAAAATATCTTTATGCAAATGCAATGCCGTGAAGAATGGTTTTGGAATCGGTGAGGGGTCGATGATGGGTCAAGTACAGCTTACATGTTTTGCCAAGTCAACTTAGAGCAAACGATATATTCCCACCCGAGTTTTACCGAAATTCTAAACTCATACCCGTGGTTACATTTATTTTGGATAACTACCCTTAATTTAACACCATTTTTTTTATTTTAAGATGCACGTCTTTAGTATTTTTTTTTTGTTTTCTTTAATTTTCGGGAACAAAAAGAATAAGAAGATGGGAGGGTAATCAATTGTGGTGAGTCGAGAGAAATAGAGTTTTAACGCTTTTGCCTTTTAACTTTTAAAATAAAAGAAACAGTGTTTAGATTAAGAGAAGGTATATGGAATAAACGAAACTAAGAGTGTAAACTTAAGATTTCGATAAACCTCGGTGGGAATGAGAACGTGCCATTTGCTCGTCAACTTATTCTGATACTTGCCATTTTATTAAACCTTTTGGAAAAGAAATCCCGCTTTCTGACCTCTTTCTCTAGGAATATTTATACAACATTTTCCAACTTAAAATAATTTTCATCCATATTAATTCGAGAATTAAATATTCTGGCTCGGGAATCTAATCTCAGATATGTCACTCATCAGATTGAGAAGCATATATATAGGATTTGACCTAGCTAACACAATCATGTTGCGCCAAACTAGCATCGTAAAGTACTTATTAATTAATTTATTTACCAGGCAACAAATGTGTCCTGGTAAGTTCGTTCTAGTCAATTGAAGGGACTTTTCCCAGTGACTGATTCCATGTCGACGCAAAAATATGTAATTAGGAACCATATATATCATAATAAACATTATTAGACTGCAAATATATTCAACTTTTGTTCCAAATTTGTGGCGACATTATGTTTAGAAGGGAGGAGTCACAATCACGATGGTGTCAGTCAGGTTATTGCGTAAGTTTAACCTGACTGTATGTAAATATTTTGGGATGAAAAATGCTCACAACAAAACAAAAACCATAAGCATGTGTGCATGATGATGCAAGTAGATAGGTATGCATTTTAGCTTGAAACCTCATCCAAAAGCTTATATCTCCTGACCTTATTCCTATACACTGGTTTGGTTATTTCTTTATTTGATATCTCCTCTGACCTTGTTCTCCTCAGCTTCTCTTCCAAAGCTCCATTTGTTATGATCCTTTTTCGAGTCGATGGCGATCTCTCTGGTGATATTTGTTTATTTATGGGCTTTTTTATTTGTAATTGCGAATTGCTTCTTTGGCTTGCTTTTAGACCTCCATGATTCTCACTGTTGCTATTCCTTCTCTTGTTCTTGCTATCTTCGCTGTTTGCTTTGTTACTTGATGAAGAATTTGAAGAATTCTGTGACTTTTCTTTGTCATCCTTTTGGCTCAAACACCAATTGCATATTTCGTATGTTTCAGCTTTCGGGTACAGATTGCTACAGTATCTGAAAAATAAAAAAGACAAAAAGAGAGAGAAAAGAAAACTACATGAGTATCCTGATTAAGCAGGAAACGGAGAAAGGAGAAATTTAATGGATAATATTGATCAAGGAAACACAAGAAGAAGAAGCAGTTGATTAAATAATATACCTGTGTTGAGATCTGAATTGGCAAAGCTTGCAGTGGAAAAGCTCATTAGAGAGACCAAAATCTCCACACATGCAACACTCGGGCCCTGGCTGTGAATCTGTTGATGGTGCAATAATATGAACTTGTTTATTTGTTGTCATATTTTTTCATATGAAAGAAAGAGAGAGACGGAAACAGAATGAACGAGAGAGAGGTGATAGAATGAGCAGTCCGAGACCGACGGCCACAGAAGTGAAAAAATTTAATTGAAGCTCAAATATATATTAGCTGGTTATTTAATTAAATGGTTAAAATAATGGGGATATCAATTTCATTGTCGCGTGTGTGAAAAGACAATATAATAATTTCATATAGTTTTTGCCTAGAAAGGAATACATAATTGAGGTGGCTCCGGTGGGGCAATAAATACTTCTTTATTTGTTTGTTCCAATTTTATTTTCTTTTTCTTTAAAAAAGAAAAGAAAAGGATCATATCATAGAATGGTAGATGGAAGAAAATATTTCCAAAATATATATATAAATATTAAATAGCCGAATAGGGGCCACACTCGTATTGGAGATTCTGTGTAGATGTTAGCTAAAGTTGGAAACAAGTTACTTGCCACATCACGCAAAGAATCATGCTTCATCTCATAGATATATCAATGAATAAAGATTATAACTGATTCATGGTGGTAATTGGCAATTGCTGATTTTTTTTTAAAAGTCTAATCGTAATATTAGGGGCAACATTCTCGCGTTATTGGGTTTGGTCTTTTGATTGCTACCATTTATGGTGGGAGAGGGGGACTTTTTTTTGCCAGTGAAGAAAGCATATATATATATATATATATATATACTGTGATTAGTCAACCTCAATTATATTCGTGGGTGGGATGCAATGGAAAGTGATAAACACACTGTTTTTGCTTCCAACACACGGGCTCACCATTTTCAACCATCCATCCACTGCCTAATTTTAATTTATTTTCCTTTGTAGAAGAAAATCTCATTTGTGAAAGAGAATTGATAATTTTCAAATCATATATATGTTAATCTGATAGTGAGCATAGGTTAATCTGAGCTTTGTGGTTCCTATATTTGAAAAATAATACTTTGGAAATTGCGAAAGAGGAGGAATGTTCCAGAAGCATTTAAGTAATTGAAAAGAAAGGAAGAAAAAGAAGATGCCACGGAATTACCACTAAAAAGGTCCGTGTCGTGGTTTCCATATTCTCAATCAAAGTGATCATTTTGTGTCGAAACCACATGCATAGCTATTGTATTATTATAGAAATCGTTCAATCTTCTACAACAATACAATTAAAGTCTGTCTGAAACGTAAATAAATTGTCAAGAAAATAACATTTAAGATGGAACAAGGAAACAAAAACACGGCTTCCACGTTGAAGATGCAAACCTTCTCCCACGCAACAGGGTTATTATTCCTAGTCACATCAACTGGACCACACGGACTTTAACAGGATATACGTGCGTGCATAACGTGTTTGCAAACTCAAATCACACCCCTTACCTCACCTGGACTTGCCACTGCCTCCTTCCCTTTCCTCTCTGATAAGTAACATACAACTCAACAACGGCACTTGTAGGTCACGTGGCGCAAACAAGAAACTCTGTAGAAATGACTTTCCTAATATAAATGCTTATAGTAAACACTACAGCAATGGTTTATCTACTATTCTACTTTCTAATCTAATTTAAGTTTCTGCCGTCCAATCTTTCTTCAGCCCATTAGAGTGCACAATTTATCATTAATGTATCTGCCAGCTTGCCAAAGATGAATTCATTTTTCAAGATAAATGTATATATCTATTTTCTTTAATATAGTCCAGGAATGCAGGCCATCTTATTATTAAACAAGTTTCAATTTCCACATTATAATATTCAGGTTTGGCCGACAGCGTCATTTATACAAATGAATATTTTCCATTTAAAAACACTAAAACCCCTCTAAATAAGGCCCTTTCCAAATTGACTAACGTTACTAGTCAACACCACAACATCATGATCCACTTGGTATTTTCTACTCACTGGCACTGCACATATATATATATATATAATAATAATAATCTTGTGTATCAATAACATGAATAGGTTATCTCCACTCGGTTAATTTAATATAAAAGGTTACAGAAAAAGCACGTTGCGCAGAAAGGAAAGCAAACCAATCGCGATTCTTGCGACTGCATATTCTCGGGGAGGAACGCCTTTACAGCAGTTCATAAGATTCAAATAATCTGACCACTATCAAATTATAAAACTACAACCCAAAGAAGAGGAAAAACAACTATGCTCTAACAATGATGGCCAGTAATATATATGGCATATATTCAATTCAGTCTTCCAAACACTAAACAGCCACGAATTTATTAAAGCCGACGGGATTTCAGGTATCTGAAACATTAATATATATTCAAAATGACTCAGAGATGAATCCAACAAGATGATATGCCAGTAATAAGACAGTACGATGCAGGTAACAGCGCAACAAGTGAAAATATTAACACGTACACTCGAATGAAATCAATCCTAAAATATACAGTGATATTTTCAACTATACAGTATACATAACAAATCACCCAAAAAGAAAAAGAAGACAGGAAAAAACAAATGAAAGACAAATATATCACAAAATTAATCAAGAAGATTTATAGTAAACTTAGGGGCTCAGGCTGTGCTTTATTCAATTTACAACAATTTTTTTAGAACCCAAATGCCTTTACAGGGTAGCATCTTACAGCCATGACTAATTATTTGCCTGTACCTCCTTCGCTGAAATTCACATAGCCAGTGATCCATAGCTTCAGTTATGGCTCAAACTATGAGACCTGTAATGCGACAAGAGGGATCAGATATTCATAGAAATCAAATTTCTTATTCAGATGCTTTTATGGCTGTAGTCATCCAAAAGCAGCTATCAACAATTTGATGTGCGAAACTAACAACTTAAATCATCTTGACAAAGGGAAGGCTTCAGTTTCCAACAGTCAAATGCAATGCTGCAGCCACAAAACTTTACTACACTAGACTCTATATAAAGTGATCAAGATCGCAGAATTCCCCAAATTTAAGAAGACACTGGGCACAGTCTAGAATTAAAGGCTGAACTAGAGCACATCATCTAATTCCAAAGTTTGCCCTTAGTTGGTTATCTAAAGAAAATAAGTTTCTTCTAGTAAATCCAGCATCCTTCAGGTCTGATATGGCAAAATTAAATTCATGTACCAACTGGATAAGTTATAACAATGAAAGACAAGGGAATACAGGAAAAGAAAGCTGGGAAACGACATCATGAATATAACAAAGTAGATCCTCTTTGTGCTTATCATAACAATGTATTACTTCGATGGTTTCTATCTGTACACTCATCTCTATTGCAACATTTAGTCTTGGAATATAAATTTTGCATTAAAACCTTACAAGTGCAAGGAAACAAGTCAAACCTTGAATGTCAACTTCTCATATAACATAAAGTAGTCTCTTTTCAGGAACTGTAAGCATAACTGGCAAATTGTCAACAGAGCATGAATCAAAAGAATTCCTTCACATATACAGTTTACTTACCTGCCGGCCACTGGACTATGCACTTGATTGATTAGCTCTGAGCACACTCAAATGGATGCAGGGATCCTTCAGAAAATTCATGCATTCGAAACCGTTCAAGAAGTTCATAGGGCCTGAAAAATAGCATCATTGATCCTTGTAAATAAATTAGTTTAAAAGATAAAAAATGTGATTTAATTAGCATAACACTGGAAAAAGAGATCTGTCAAATGTTCACTTTCCTCAGTATTAATTTGATTATATCGAACTTCTAAACCAGTAAAACTTTTTAGTTCCACTAATATATTGATCATGTCAACACTACTACCAATCAGCAACATTCACTAAATAAGCTCAAGTCTCTAGATTTAGTGCCATTGATAAAGTCAGCCTCCGAGTGCACTGAATTTGGGAAATCAAGTTGATTGAGAACCACAGAAAATTTTTCAAAAGAATATTCTAGATCCCACAAGATCCGCAAGAAAAATAATTTTCAGATGAAATTCTCAGAAAACTTGATCTAATCACTTAACTGGATTCATTTCATAAACACAAATAATATCAATGGGTCAAGGCTCAGTATAGTCCTGTTACACAATGATTTGCATATAGTCCATATTCTTCTAGAACTAAGAATTTCACAAGTCTTACAGGATAGCTTCACGACTACGACATAATTTTCGTTGATTGCTCTCCATGGCTTCCAATACATCAGCCGTTTCAGGTCCCGCCGCTCCTCCAGCAACAATTGAGGGAACAGAAGCAGTAGGAGTCCATATCTAAACCCAACACAGAAAGAGTTAATAAAAATCCAATGCAGCACTCAATTCAAGATCACACTCACCTTTATTGTGCTATCAATTCCACTGGTTGCCACAACAGAATCAAAGGGATGGCACTGCACGCAGTTCACAACTGTGGATAGACAAGAAGAGATCTTAGAAACTGAAGAAGATTATCCAAATTATAACCTGGAAACCACTCTGCCATACAGGTAAAATATTACCAGCATCATCTCCAACAAGCATTTTAATCAATCTGCCAGTTCGCTTTTCCCAAATAAACCATCTACCATCATCACTCCCGCTTGCAACATAGTCACCTGTGGACCAATATGACATATCACCTAAGTGGATCTATGAGTAAAATCCCAACATCAAGTAACAAGAACTAAAAGAAATTACCTCGTTGACCAAGAAAACTGGCTTGCTTAATGTCAGTTCCAACATTACAGTGGCCAACAAATCTACGTTTCATATCAATAACTGCCTCAGGCTGCATTGGAAACAAAAGGATGGATAAGCAAAAGAAAAGGTGTACTCAATATGAACAAACAGAAATAAAGGAGTCCTGGTTGAAGTTATAATCAAGTTTCTATAATTAAAGTAGCAAGTAGCATGACCAAAAAACAATAACAAAAACTTCAATATAAGGAATAATTGAAGCAGCATTAATCTCCAATAGTGTCCATGTGAAGCTGAATTTTAGTTTAAGGATTTATCATTTGCATCTAATACAAACATACTAACACATAAATCAGGAAACCCATAAACACACATAAGTATCTAAATGCATGCCAGTTAATTATGGATTATTAGTTAGTTAATACAATGGAGACCTAAATGTAGTATTGAACGCCGAAAGTGGTTTTATATTGATCAAGGAAAAAGTGCTATTCCTAAAATATCTGAAGTAATGACATGTGCAAATATTTCAATACTTCAAAACATTGAATAAGCACCTCGTAAGGCGTCCAATCATTTTGAGATGATGAGGCAGGTGAACCACAGGAACCATTTCCACCAATTTCTTTAGAGGCATCACCTCTTCGATGGATTCTCAGATTCAAACTTCCATGTAGAACATTGGATTCAACATCACGACCTTCATCACCTGATATTGATGTTTCAAAGTCCACCTCCAATTCTTCATCATAATCAGAATCTTCTCTTTCAGACCTTGGACCATCTTGAGAAGCATCACTATTAACCTCTGACCGGTAGAGTATATCACTCAATGAGAGTACTCTTCCAGATCGAGGTTCAGGCCTTGCCGCGCCATCATTTGCCTTTTTATTTTTTGCCGATTCAGCTAGTCATCAAACAATACAATTAGATACATAAAAGAGCTAAAACTCTACAAAATAAATCATCAACCAGTAACCTAGCATTTGACAAGTATGATTATGATACAACACGCGAAGTGCTGGTGTATAACAGGAAGCGTGGGAAGAAGCACCAGGGGATCAACCGTGATAAAGGAAGCAACTAAAGTGTGAAGAGTGTGAAGTGAAGAAAAAGGTAGAGTGGACAGGTGGCAAAAGATAAGTGGTGGAGGGTTAAATTCTGTTAAGGGAAGAAATGAATAAAAGGAGCAGCAGAGGATGAAAAAGGGAATCGAGAAAGAAGTTAGTAAAAGGGGAGGTAGCTGGCCCTCGAAGTCCAGCATATCAGTTTCCATTGTTTCCATTGTTTTGTTATTTGAATTCTTGTAGATCTGAGGTTGAGATATAGTCCATAGTTGAGTGTAATTCTGAACTTCTCAATACAATACATACTCTGTGATTCTGAATGTTACTGGGTGATTATATTGAACTGTGGAATACATCTAGTGTTAGTGTTTGTGTGTGTGATTGAGTAAGAAATCTGGGTAGGTTCGCAACAGATTACTTGAATATTAAGCCATTCGCATTATATTCTATTCATGCCACCGAAGAAAGAGGAGGATGAAGCAACACAAGAATATTGATAAGCTGTTCCCTTTATTTTTATGTTTCTCTCTGGAAAATTGAATGAGACTATCTTATGTAACAAGATAGGCTATAAATTAATAGATTGGACAAAACAAGAATTAACATGACATTGAATGGCCACATACCTGCAGCAATTTGCTTCTTTAAGTTCTCCACCTTTTCTGCCACACTGGAATTGGATGGATCCAGACATTGGGCGGCAAGAGCAAATTCTAAAGCTTGTTTATATTTGGACAACTGCAAAAAACTAAACTAACAATTAGGAAGCGGCAACATAAGTAAAAGAAAGACAGTGACAGCTTCAATTGCATCAAATTCCAATACAAGATAACAAGATATTATTACACCTTCATAAAAATGAAAGGGTTTTGTGAGTGATATCTGAAACATTTGATCATTGGATGAGTGTTTTGCTGAGCTTAACTCAAACCGCAACTGACATATTAAATCCACAATACTCCTAATACATAATGTTTCTCCAGGAAAAAAAAATGCACATGCAATGTCAATCAGTGATCCAAATCTAAGTAAAACCAATTGACTGTTTGGTCCATACCCCATTCTTGATACACTAAGTGCACCATGGTATTTAACCAGACAATCAACCTTAAAAGTTATAGCTTATATAACCGGTAAAAAAGCAATTACAGGAACTGTGGTCCATAATGACAACTTAATATGCTGTGGGTAATCTGGAATGCCGAGACCACATCTTAGGCACGTGGCAACTCAATCAGTCAGATTCATCAAGGTAACAAATAGCATTGCAGGTCAATAACAGATATAAACTCAACAGCAATTAGAACTATGGATTACCTGCTCTAGAGCTTCAGACATATAGTAATGAGCTCCAAAGGAAGCATTATCAATTCTTCGAGCGTTGTAGCAATCTCTTATGGCAATATAGGCATCATTTTTCCACTTTCGCTGCAAAGAAGTAGCTAATGACTTGTTAAAAAACACATTTCAATCAAAAGAAAGAGATTACATACATTTAACTTAAAAACAATATTTAAAGGACCTTAAGCAATAAGGCAGCACGCGTGCAAAGACATTCATGCCTCAGTATGGATCCAATTTCACTACCATGCCCTTCCAAAACTTCATTGCATGCCTCAACTCCATAGAAAGGATTAGCCCCTTCCTCTAAGTAATTTCCAGCAATTTCAATTAACATCCTGCACTTTTCAAGCTGTAACAACTGCATTAGACTAGCCAACGCATACACACAAAGAAATAATAACATCCATGATTTATTCCCATTAGTTATCAAATTACTCAAATCTGAGAAACAATGATATTAAAGAAATAACAGGATAAGCACAGAAGTATACCCTGGCAGCAAGACCATTGCAGGGAACATCAGATACTGATGGATGCAATTCAACCCTGTCAAGTACAGGCATGAAACTCATCATTTTTGAAGCATCTCCTGCAGTATATCGCATAGCACTCCCACAAGCTGTGATGTTATATAGAAAGTTAAAGACTATCATCTGATGAAGCTTTCACCGAATCAAGAAATCGCCCAAGCATGTAAACTTAAAAAAAAAAAAAAAAAAGGAAACCTTCTCGGCAAAAAGGTTCATTAATGGTAATCTTTACAAGCATCATGCTTATGTAAAATTATAATATAGGATCGCATTCTCAACCTACAGAATAATAACAACAGAGAATCCTTTCCGATCCTACCATCCTAAATCGCGTTTATGTTTTTCGAAGCTTCTCCAAAAGAATTATAGATTTATAAATGCTTTTGTAAAAATCATAGATATGCTCTAATAGAAAAGCCAGAATTGACTTATCAAATGATTTCAGGCTCTCAGCCTAACACCTATGTTACACTCCTGCAATGAAGTGGAGTAGCATCGAGAACTGTTTATCAAATTTCTACTTCTGTTCCCCCACCATTGCAATGTTTCAACTCATACACAATGAAAGAATTTCAAATTGCATAACATAAAGCCAAGTTAAGTATCTCTTAAAAGAAGATAAAAGGAATGAGCATCTGAATTGGATCATTTTTGTCCTGAAAAGCAATGTCCCAGCAAGATTAAACATACCCTGGTTTACATCCATAAGATATACATGCTCTCCGCTATAACTGAGGAGAACCTCTTCTCCATTTGGACTAAAAGTAACATGTGTCAGGTGCAAGTTAGAACGACCCTGAAAAAGAAGAAACAACATTGGGACCAATATAATAAAAATATCATTAGAAGATAGTCTAAGAAAACCAAACCACAAAAAGACAGGAACATTCTTGTTTACAAAGCAAACAATAACGACAAAAAATCTAACCAATTGTTTTCTTTAAGTTACTAAATATACTTGCAAAAATGTTTTCTCTATGGTAATGAATGTAACATGACTTAGGGTGGAGCTTCAAATGTCATAAGCATGAAAGGATGCAATGTTTAAACTTCTGACAACATTTTCATCCAACGGTGTCTATAATTTTCATCTAAAACTCATGAAAAATAATAATGACAAATTATAATTAATAGAACTAGGCTATTAACAAGATATTTATAAATCATAAATTTAAATAAAGAAATAAAACACCTAACTTGTCTGTGGCAACTAATACATCCAGAACACAGTTATAAACATCCAATGATCAAGTTGGACAATCATTTCTTCCAGTTGATGGCAAAGACAGTTTTAAGGAAAATCTAAAATATACATAAGCTGATGATGAGCATGACAGAATGAAGCAAAGTTTAGAAAAAGAAGCAGCAACAGTGAAATAGAAGAGATTATCAGCTGCTGTGCATATCCAGTACTCTCTTATAGCATATGTACATAAAATTACAAAAGTTCAAAAATATATATCGTACTGCTTCAATGGAAAATCTCAAAACATGCATCCCGCTTTTAAATTTTCAACAAAAAACTGCATAAAAGATAATGACTGATTAAAAAACAATAAACAATAATGAAGGTAACAAGAAGTTATGAACTAACATGTTCAGAAAGATGCATTGGGCAGAAATAGTTAATGCAAGGTGGTGGTGACATTCTTTTTCGACAAGAAGTCAATGGAGTAAGCATCCTTCTATCATATAAACGAGCAAATGCATCGCTGCAACATTCACAGGTAAGAAGTTAGTTGTGAAAAGAAGTTGTTATCAATCTTTCTAAAAAATAAAAACTAAATCAAGGAACACGGGTTACCAGCCACATACCTCCCACCAACCAGGAGTAAATGAGGCCTAGTGGAACTAATATCACAAGACTTCAAAGCGAGAGTTTGTTTAGGGGGATCAACTAGAGACCTCTTTGCCCCACAACGTAAATCAAGCTGGCAAAAAGATGTTCAAGATTTTACAAACATGTTGAGAAAAACATAATGAACATGCATGAAAAATTACAACCATAATATAGTACGAACCAGAACATTACGACATTCTTGATGAGAAGATCCAGCAGGAGGACAAGAAGCACCCTCCCGAAAATCATGCTGTCTCAAAGTCCCATCTTCACTTGCACTCCAAACCACATGTGGGTTTCCAACTTCAACCTGCAACGAAAGGCATGTAGAATTTGAGAGAAGCAAAAGAAAGAAGACATACTGATCTATATACATATTTTGTATCTTACTGCTATTTTTTTTACTCTTCTGGTGTGACAATGATACAGAGCTGATGGAGGAATAGCATTTTCATCAGGGCCTCTCCCACTAAATCGAGAAAGATTGAACAGCCGAACCTGCAAGAATATCAGTAAGTGCAACTTAACAACATTTTTCTTTTTTTTTTTCTTTCTTTTTCTCCCTCCCCTAACAAAAGCACTAGTTGCAACCACCACAAAGTTTTATAAATCAACACATTACTTCTGCATCTCCAGCCCCAGAAACCACAAGTTCATCAGAAGTTTCAGGGACAAATTTTGTACAGAATATGTTTGCAGAATGCCCAGTCTCTATGGAATGCAAAAGCTTTCGACTAGAATAGCTCCAAATGTTGATCTGAGGAAATTGAAGCATCAATAATTAAATGCCAAAACATATGAATTATGCATGTGCTTGTGCCCTTGTGTGTGGAATATGTAATAAAAAAGTAAAACTATATTTATACCTACACTTCAGCTCTTTTCATGCTACCAACATTATGTCATTTGACATTAAATCAAAAAGGCCAAAAGAGGACATCCTTACCCGTGTGTCATCTGACCCAGATATCAGAAGTGAACCTGTGGAATTCCAAGAAATGGCATTCACACAACCCTGATGCCCCTGTTCAGAGAGGAGGGAAAATAAACTTAAGTCATTAATTGAAACAAATGAAAAACAAGAAGTAGGAAGTAAAAAAAGAGGACTGTTACTGGATCAAGAAACTCTCTTAAACAAGGCATTCCATATAATCCAGACACGGATGCCAGAGGCATATGAAAGATTATTCACTAGGATAGATAGTATTGTCATGTGTAGCAACGGCACAAAATATAAGCAGTCACAAAGTTAGCTACTAAATACAGACTAAAATTTGAGAAGATATCATGTGATTCTTCAGCACAAAAAGATGAATAACTATAGGAATAATTTAACTCCCACTAGTTGTGATTGCCATAGATTCTCAAAGACGACTAACTATAAGAATAATCACATATGGATGAATTTACATAAAGAGCTATCCCCAGATTTAATGGACCTCCCATATCTATAAATTTGGATAACTAGATGGGGAAAGAAAAGATGATCGACAAAACATGACATGGATGACATACAGGAAAGGACTATTGAAAACGGAGGAAATAAAGAATGCAAAAAATGGATACATTTAACAAAAACTTTCCATCATCAGATGATAATTTTAAACAACTATAACTGGAATAACCTCCAATTCTCTTTCCTGCGAAAGCCTCCGTAGCATTGACGAGTGCATTTGCATACTATGATTAACATCCTACATAAAAAAAAAAAAAAAAAATTAACAAAAATCTATTAGATCTAGCATAAAGTGAAATATAACCTCCAATGAAACACATTAGAGATATATGAGAATGGAAAACACTCATCCATACAAGTAATATGTTGGACAAATCTAATTTGAGCCTAGCCAAAAGTAAATAAATTCGGATAAAAATATAAGTTTAACGCCAAGAATTTCACCATTATTCGAACAAGTGAAGATTGTAAGCATTATTGAAGGCAACAGAGAATAATATGGAAGCAGATAAAAGAAGGGTGAGCTTACATTCAGTCTAAAAGTATCTGAACAAAGTAAAGTTGTTGAAGGGTAAATTTTATCATTAGAGCTTATCCGAAAAACTTTTAAAAAGTATGAATTCATCATTTTTCTTTTTATGTTTCATTCTCTTCATAGCTTATCTATTCTACTAATAAGTACTGTAATGTCTTCTGATTCACTTAATAGACCTACTATTATATCAACAAAATTGTCCTTAGGCTCTCTAATATCATCAAATGAATCTCTATCAGGTCCATTATGACTCAAAATGAATTGCATAATTATATTCATAATAGAAAACAGTTTATCATTATCTAATTTCACGCCATATTTTAAAGGTTCATATACCAAGAAAGTTAAACAGGATAACCATAGCAAATTATGGCCTCGTTCGTGCTTAACATTTACCTAATTCATTGATCTATTTATTAGACTAATTTTAAAAGGAGATACATGATTCTATTTATAACAAAATACTCAAATCTTAATCAGATACCTAATCACCTAGAGAAGTACCAGTTCTTTACAAGGTACCACAACAAAAGGAAGGAGAAAACCACAGAGGCTGCTGGAGGCATTAATCTGTACCTGTGGCACCAAGACACCAAGCGAGCTTCTCACCATGGAATCACTGTACTAGACGCATTTGCAAGTGTTTAGACACTTGTTCGAGCACAGCCATCACAGGCCAACTCACAAATAGCATACCATACCCGATTTTCAATTTCATTTACATAAAATTGTCGCAGACGATTTCTTCTTTGTGTAATGACCTAATCTCTGGTTCTGAATTCAACAAAATTTAGACTCCTAATAGAATGTCCATGTTCAATTCACACTTCGAGACAATCAATATATGCTAATTAACAGGTGTTCAACTCAAGCACCCAAAACCACACGCATTTTCACCATAATTCCAGCAAATCGTCATCTAAACAATCGATTAACTAAAATAAAAATTGATTGAACAGCACAAATAATAATAATAATAACTATCCAAATTTAGCACAAACAAAACCAAACAACATAAAAAACAGTGCAAATTAAATCAAAGCTTACACACACTCAGAAAAAATATTAAAGAAAGAGCCAAATTATTCAACGATTGAAACTACTACAATCAAAATGATCAGAGCGGAAAAAAATTACGTGGCGAGTGTCAGTGAGTCTGCTATCGAGAGAATTATAGATATTGCCATCGTGAAACGGAAAACTCTCCATTGTTGAAATGACCTCAGATCAAAAGGCACCACGTCAAATCAAAAGGCACCAAAACTAAACTGGAGTGATGCTAACTTGCTGAGAATGCCTCTGAATGATACGCGTAGTCGCTCCGCTTGGCACTTTCGATGCCACGGTAAAGGAAACAGCTGTGTTACCCTTTATATTGATACGACGACGCAATGATGTGCTATGTTGCTTGCCTCGTGTGCTCTAGTCCTCAATTTCTACACTTCTCTACGCGATATATGTCCACAACAATTTTAAAATAAATGGGAGTTGTAACTTTGTCGATTGACGTGTAGGTGTTTGCATGTTGCGTCAGATTTAAGCACCGCTTGATTTGATGACATGCGGTTTTTGATGAGTTCAATGGAGTACCGACAGTCCAACATACGGGTATTCCTGCGGCGTGATTATTTATTACGGTGGTCCGTGACTCTGTGGAGCACCAGGTGCAGTTTGATAGCTTTGGACCAAACCGGGCCACAAATGAATAGAGAGGTGCGGCTTTAGCCCAACATCAAAATTTGTAATCCGTTATTAATTCAACAAAACAAAAAATAGAAATCGATCCATTCCCACTGTATTGACTAAATTCAAAAATCATTATATTTCTACAACCTTATTCCTATTGTGTAAGACTAGTCTTATAAAATTTATATACAAAATCTAATATAAAAGTGACGTGACACACTATGATTGAAAAAGTGAAAATATAAAATTATTCATTAAATAAAGAAAAATTATATATCAATTAAAGCTTTAAAAGTAATATTACGTCACTTTATATATTCAACTTTGTTTACAAATTTGTAGGAGTGAATTACTCTTTTCGAGAATTATAGGGGCATATTAACATGACTCTTTCTCATACTCGTACTCATAATCACCCATTTAAGCTAATGAGACTTGAGGGCTAGTTAGGATTACTATAGATTTAAGTTTTAATTATTTTTTCCCCAATTTGGAAAATAATTTTGAATGTGTTTGGTAAATGATACTTTTATAATTGTTGTGACTTTTGAAATTTTATAATTATGCGTTTGCTAAATTAGATTTTGAAATTATTGTTATATGTACAATGACTAATATATATATATATATATATATATATTTGGTAGGGGTGGTTGACTAGTGATCAACACTGGTCAATAGTATGCATTGAAGCCACAGCCGGTTCCATAGCGACTGGAAACTATCGATCTACTGGAATCTGGTGATTCCATTGGATTTTGACATTTATTTTGACTAATAAAGTCGTNTTTATATGCATTTGGTAGGGGTGATTGACTAGTGATCAACACCGATCAATAGTACGTATTGAAGCCACAATCAGTTCCATAGTGACTGGAAACTATCAATCTACTGGAATCTGGTGATTCCATTAGATTTTAACATTTATTTTGACTAATAAAATCATGCAAAATCAGTTTTAGAAATAATTAGATTTTTAAAAGTTACTCATTTTAGCTTTTGAAATCCTTTTATAAAACTAATTATTTTCTAAACAGCTTGAAACGTAATCAGTTTTAAAAGATGTTTATCAAACAATTTTGTTACAGTGGCTTAAAAATTAAGTGATTAAGTCTTAAACTACAACATTCCTAAATGCACTAAGCAGTTTATTTATTGACAATCTTTGACTATCAAATTGATTTTTCCAATTTATTTATTGACGGCCTTTGACTATCACGAGTCACGACGTCTTTGCAAAATAGAGTATCATAGGACTAAGCAGCTTCATTAGCGCAACCGTCCTTTTCTTTACCGAGGTTTCTTATAGCGATAAGATAGTACCCAAAAGGTTTTGAAATGATAAATAGATAACTTCGATCATGTTAGTGATTTTTGTTTATTAATAGTGAAAAAACTAAAATACCCTTGAAAGTTTGAATTTTAATTTTTTATAGATTTAAAAATTTCTTAAAAACCCTATAAGTTTACAAATTTAACTAAATACCCTAATATATAAAATTTTTATAAAATAATAAAAACACTCCCGCCACCCGCAGTGCCAGATTCTGGCCACCACCGCCGGAATCTGGCCAGAAAGTTGCGTTACGACACAGACCCGTCGGATTTGTGTCGTAACGTGCCGATCTTGCCTTTTCCGACCAGATCTGCCACGGATCTGACAAGAAAAGGCCAGATCTGGTCGTTAAAGCAGCAGCCAGATCTAGCCTTTTCCGGCCAGATCCGTGGCTGATTTGACCGGAAAAGGTCAGATCTACGGCCAGATCTAGCCGTCGACACCGCAGATGGAGTTTTGCGACGTCGACGGCCAGATCTAGCCGTAGCCACGGATCTGGCCGAAAAAAGCCAGATCGACGCGTTATGACACAGATCCGACGGGTCTGTGTCGTAACGAAACTTTTCGGCCAGATTCCGGCGGTGGTGGCCAGAATTTGACACTGCGGGTGGTGGGGGTGTTTTTGTTATTTTACAAAAATTTTATATATTGGGGTATTTAGTTAAATTTGTAAACCTAGGGGGTTTTTTAGAAATTTTTAAATTTATAAAAAACTAAAATTCAAACTTTTAAGGGTATTTTAATCTTTTTACTATTAATAAATAGAAATCACTAACAGAACATGACGGAAGGTACCTATTTATCGTTTTAAAACCTTTTAAATATCAATTTATCGTTACGACAAACCTTGGGTATGTGTAAATCGTTCTCCCTTTATATAAAGAGCGACATGTTTTCACCCAAAGATTAGTGAAGTGGCACTTGTTTCATTTATTCTAAATTATCACGCTTAAATTAACAAAAAATTATTTATATTATAGTAAAAAAGGTAAAATAATCGTTGAACCCACCAATCCCAATCCCAAACCACCACCACAACCGTCCCATCTCATTCTTCTTTTTCTTCTTTTTTTACTCCTTTCGTTCTTCTTCCCTCTTCCTCCTACCACTGTTGCCTCTTCTTTTTCTTCTACCCATTCTTCTTCTTGTCCTCCTCTTTTCCTCTTTCCTTTCTTCTTCCCTCTTCTCCCTTCTCGGAATAGACTCTGAAGCAGCTGGATGGTGTTGAAAGGTGGCGGTGGCTGGATGGTGACGATGATAGTGGCTTGGTGGCGATGAGATCAAGAGTCAATGACATTATTGTGATAACACCCTATGCATTTGTGTTAGAAGCTAAAATTCATTAACAGTATTAATTCAAAGTGTAAATCTGGAATAAATAAAACCAAGCTAAGATTCACCAACAATATTAATTTAAAAGCGAGAATCTAGAATAAATAAAACGAGTGGTAAAAACTTGTCATTCGCTAATCTTTGGGTGGAAACATTTCGTTTGCCCTTGTATGAATTACAGTTGTCATGTTGACAAGTAAGCTCTTGTCTGGTCGGACGAGTTTATTTCATACAGTTTTTATAAAATTTATTAGTTAAATGCATTTCAATTGTATAAAAATACCAAAATATTTTGTTTAAGAGATTTTTCGTACTCCAATTATAAAAACAGTATCAATTGTTTAAATCTTTTATTATTATTTAAATACATTTTGTTTGTAGTGGTTAATAAACTTCATAATCATTTTATTCAAATGCTTAGAAAAGCTAAAACTGTTTTGTTTAGATCTTATGTGCAGCTAAAACGCGAGGAGACAGGTTATTAATTTCATGGCTATTGATAGTAGGCTATTGCACACTCAATTTGTTCAATTGGGAAATATTAAATTAACCGTTTTATTTATTTCATTAACTTCTTCCAACTTTGACTATTAGCATCGACACAGTATTTACAAAGTAAAAAGAAACTTTATATTTTCAAGAGTGAGGCTATAGTCTAGACCAACTTTTCGTAGTCTCCTCTGTCGCTCCAGACGGATTGTATTAGTTAGGGGGAAATGCTTCTTCTTCTTTCTAAAGAAGAGAGAATGCTGTGTAAAATTTCATTAACTTTGGTATATCTCCACTTATTTCTCCTACTTTCTTAAAGGACAGAAGAAAGAAGATAGGACTAACGGTAGGTCTAATTATTGGAGCATTCATTGTGATTATCGTGGTCTTATGTTTTATTTGGTTCATTTTAAGATGGAAGAAGAAGCAAAAGTATGAGAACGATCATGTTCTTGATGAGTTATTTCGAAATGAATTATCCTAAAATGAAATCGGACCAAGAAAGTTTTCTTATGGTGAATTGGCTAGTGCAACAAATAACTTTGGGGAGGAAGAAAAGCTTGACGAGAGTGGATTTGGAGCAGTTTATATAGGCTTCTTGAGAAACTTGAATATCTATGTTGTGGTGAAGAAGATTTCAAGGCGCTCTAAACAAGGAACAGAGGAATATGCAACAGAAACTAAAATCTTTGGTAGATTGAGGCCCAAAAATACAGTCAAGCTTATCGGTTGGTCCTACAAGAAAGAACTAATACTGGTTTATAAGTTCATGTCTAATGGAAGCCTGGATTCGCATCTTTTCAAAGGGAAAAGCTTATTGACATGGACGAAGAGATACAAAATTATACAAGGTTTTGGCTTCATCATTGCTGTGTCTACACGAAGAAAGGGATCAAAGTGTTTTGCGTAGGGATATTAATGTTAGGAAAAAAAATGTCACACAATATAGAGAAATAGAAATTAGAGAATTAAGAACACAATCTTACAACACAAGAATTAAGTGAAAATTCTAAAATTGGAGAAAAACCACTCTCGTTGCCAAAGACAACCCGAGAAAATTCACTATGTGAGAAAGATTACAATTACTTATACTCTCAGTAAACTTTCTCTCACCCAAAGACAAAAAGAATAATTTCACACAAAAAAATAATTACACGCAAGAGAATTTCTCACACAAATTCTCTATTATAGCCATACATTTCACTTGATTAAATTTTCACCACTTATTTAAAGTATTTGGGTCAACTCACTTCTTGGGCCATACTTGGGCTTTGATAATGGCTCTAATCCAACAATATTTTAATTACCCAACATGTGCAATTTGCACAACAATCTCCACCTTGGCTAAACAAAACTAATTGTCATAGTTTTCGCTACACAACATCGTCTTCACAAATAGTCATAATTCTCATTGTAAAAAATTATCATACTCCACCATAAAAAAGTACACACACTTAGAATCAACCAATCTAAGATTTTACCTTGGCACATGCCGAACAAACTTGTTAAAAAATTATGGTGCAACTTCCATGTTGGCTTTCCAGGAAAAGTTCATTAGCCATTGACACCAATTTCACCACACACCTTGCATCAATGCCAACCAATGCCCATGTGCAAAACCCTCTAGTACTGACACATCCTCTTCCATGGCAACTTTGGAGACTAGTGGCATGCCATGAGGATGTATATGTTTTTTAGAGAAAGTTGTCTACCTCACTAAAGGCAGACACACTATTAGCTTCACCATCAGTTTTCGACCTTGAGTTGCTTGCCGAATTAGCTTCACCTTTTGAAATATTTCTTTTAAGGTGTCCTGATTGTCCACATCCCCAGCAAACCAATTTCTTGTTCATGAAGTTTTTCTTGTTCATGAAGTTCTTCTTCTTCCAATTTTTGGCTACCACCAATGTCGAGTTTTCAGGTGGAACACTATATCCACCACTTAGCCTCTTTTCTTTAGAGAAAAGTTTGCCGGTGACTTTCGAGAACGCAATCTTCCCCTTCCCATGAATCAAAATGCGTTTCATGTGTTCGTAAGAAGGTGGAAGAGACCAGATAAGCCTTAATGCTATAACCTTGTCATTTATCTTCACTCCAATGGGACGATACCATTTAAGACACTCAGATGGTTAGAGATGGTTGTGTCTTCATTCATACGTAGAGTATGAAACTATTCCTTGAGATACACCCGATTAGAGACACCTTTTGCTTGGTACATTCCTTCAAGCTTCTCCCAAAGTTCCTTGGCGGTTGAAATTCCTTGCACATTAGCAAGAACTTTCTTTGATAAAGACAAGCAGATCACACTTATAGCTTTCAAATCAAATTCTTCACAATTGTCATCGCTCATACTATATTTTTAACCTTCTTTGCTAGTATCTGAGGTTGGTTGCCCCTTCAACGCTTTGTGTAACCTAGATTGAATCATTACATCCTTGACTTGTACTTGCCACAAGCCAAAGTTGATTCTCCCATTGAATTTATCTACATCAAATTTTATGCTGACATTTTGGCTTCAAGAACCTTGCTCTGAAACCACTTGTTAAGAGATCACACAATGAAAAACATACATTCGAGATTAATAACATAAGAATAAAATCACATCAGACGAAGAAACACGATATTTGCGTGGTTCGAAATAACCCGTCTACATCCACAAATGAGAGAAATTCACTATAGTTTCATGAACACGATATTAAAACCGAGAAAAGATTTTAAAATTGCCATTGACTTTTACTCTCGGGTATAATCTTGAATTTCTCATTCATATGTTCTTGGTCCAAGTATGGATTATGAAATGATTTTCATATGAACAAGATTTATTAACAGACTTTCAAAACAAAAGGTTATAAAAATTGGATTTTTTTGCTTAGCAACTATTAATCGTTGTTTCACATTTGTCCTGTCTTATTTCTTATGCACATTTTCTTTTCTTTTTGAAGTATTCTTTTTACTGAAAGTTTATATAATTGTTGCAAATATTTTGTTCTAATTCATCCTGTTCTACTTTCTCTGTTCTGTTTTGTACTAAGTAGCCACTTTTTGGTTGAAGTGATATTTGATATGATGGCAATAATCATGGCATATATTTAATGTTGAACATTTGGTTCTCATAAGCTTTCCTTGTATGTGATTTTTTTTTTTAAACACAAATAAAATCTAGAAGTGGGCTATCATCAACTACTTATGTTGTAATTCACCATCATCATTCATGTCCCCTTGTTTCTTTGCAGTTTATAGATGTAGGAACCATGGTCTCCCTAACTGTTTATGCACAACATATTCTATGGTATCTTTTTTTTTTTTTTATCAACCAGATGCTGTCCTTTTAGATGCAATGGAAGCACAATGTGTTTATCCAAATTGGCCAACAACCTTCTACATGCAGTCAGTTATAATTGCCAAATTGAACATGCACACGGATGTCACTGACATGTTGAATGAAGGAGTTGCACCAAAGGAAAAGAAACAAAAAAATGTATGGGTACTCTCAGTGTCAGTCAGACCACGCATTATTTGTGAAACACTCCTCTGATAGGAAATTGATTGTTATCATTGTATATGTGGACGATATTATTTTAACATGTGATCATGAGGAGGAACTCTATAAGATTAAACAATTCCTTGCAAAAGAGTTTGAAATCAAGGATCTCGGGAACCTCAAATATATTATCGGAATGGAGATTGCACGGTCAAAGAAAGGTATAGCAATCTCACAACGTAAATATGTTCTGGATTTACTAAATAAAATGGGAATGCTAGGATGCAAGCCTGCAGAAACTCTTATGGACTCAACTGTCAAACTTGTTAACAATGATAATAATGCACCAGTTGATAAAGGAAGGTATCAACACCTTGTAGGGAAGCTCATATATCTATCTCATACAAGGCCAGACATAGGTTTCTCTGTAAGTATGGTAAGTAAATTCATGAACAATCCTACTGAGAGTCACATGATAGTTGTCTATAGAATATTGAAATACCTCAAAATGACAAGTAAGGGTCTTTACTTCCAAAGAACGATCAAGAGGAATATTGAGATATTTTCATATGCAGACTAGGCAGGTTTAATGATAGATTGTAGATCAACATTAGGATATTGTTCCTATGTGTGGGGAAACTTGGTGACTTGGAGAAGCAAGAAGCAATCTATTGTAGCCCGTAATAGTGTAAAAGCAGAATTTCGAGCCATGGCACAAGGAATTTGTGAAGGAATTTGATTACAAATATTATTGTCAAAATTAAAGGTTCCCTTGGAGCATCCTATGGAATTATATTGTGACAATCAAGCCACCATCAGTATAGTCAAGAATCTAGTTCATCATGATCGAACTAAGCATGTGGAGATAGACTGACATTTTATCAAAGAAATGATTGAAAAAAAACAAGAATTTTTAAGGTTAGCTACACTCCGACAACCAGTCAAACTGCAGATATTCTCATAAAAGCTCTTGCTCGAGCCAACTTTGAAGACTTTGTAGAGAAACTTAATATGAGCAACATCTATACATCGGCTTGAGAAGGAGTGTTGAAAATCAAGTTGTTGATTGTGTTTATTTGGTTGTTTTGTTTCCTTGTTATGTATTAGCTCGTGTATCTTGTTTTTTAAGAGTTTTTGTTATTTTAGGAGTTTTTTATTTCTTAATTATTCTTTTCCTTTTACAAGAAAATTGAATTCTTAATTGCCAAATCATCTTGATTTATTTTTATAATTTCCTTTAAGAAATATTCATTTATGGAATTGTCTCACCATTGTAACCTATTTATTTTTATCTTATTTATTCAATAATAAAGAGAAATTACAGAAGAAACTGAGTTTGTGTTCTTTCATACTTTCATTCTTTATTTTCTTCAGTTACCATAATAAGTCAACACACCATTACCCACCATGTTGAGGCTTCCCCAAGTTTGTATAACGTCTGAGGTGGAAACTATAACTATCTTCTCAACTAAAAGTGACATGTAGTGAGAGACACTTGTAGTGCATGTGACATTTTTCCGCTGGATGATTTTTATAGGCTTTTAGATGTGCATGTAAATACATTGAGTTGAGAACAACAAATAATCAAAGACTAGTCTTATCTTCTTTCTCTTTGGTGAAAACTTGAGATCTACTATATCAGTTTTTGATATGACTAACGTATAAAAATGGCAACACAAATTAGGGGGGTCCGAAAATCGAATTGAAACCGAACCGAAATTTTGATTTTTTTGCAAACAGGTTCGGTTTTCAGTTTGTGAAAATTTAAAAACCAGAAAATCGGTGTGATTTTCGGTTTGAGAGGTTTCCCAAACGGGTTTTACCCTATGTAATACTAATTATAATAGGTATATAAAGAAAATTTGTTTTAATTTTTTGGCCTTTTTGCAATATCTCCCCCTCCACTCTCCAGACTCCATCTTTGTTAGCGCCACCCACCACCAAACGCAAACTGCAAACCCATCCATCTGTCTCATCACATTTCTCATCACTGACAGCAACAACCTCCAGTGACCACCACAACCACCCAACGACGACCACAACTACAATTCCTTGAACCACAAACAATGACGACAGTCGACCACGGTAGCGCGACTCCAGTTTCCACCGCCAATTCATATCTTCAATCCTTAGTTGCTCGCCTACTCCATGACTAATAGTCCACCGCCAATTCAGCAAGGTAATGCATCTTCTAATTTTGTTGATTTGTCTTTACATACATACATATATAAGCACAAATCTACATAGACTTATTGTTAATAGAAGAGCTCTAAGCTTTATGTTCGAGTTTTACGCTTGTGCCTGAGAAATTTCTTGCTTATGTTTATACAAAGCTTGGATATATGCATTTGGTGTTAAAGGTCCCCTTCAATATGATTTGGTGTTAACAAGTCCCCTTCAATATGGGTTCTGAATTGTTAATTGGATTTTTGTGATCCGAGTTCTTAAATCAGTAATTGGATATATGCATTTAGTGTTAATGATGTTTACTTATTTGGTGTTTCTGGGCATTGTTGAACCGAGGAAAAGGAAAACCAATGAAATGAGCATAAAAAATTGGCTTTTACAAAATCAACCTTTTAGATGGCTTTATTGTATAGTTTTCCTACCAAAACTTGTTTAGTGTAGATGTTAATTTATTTCTTCTTAAACAATGAATAGAATTAGTTATCATGTCTTGAAAGTGAAGTAATTCCATTAACTCTGCTGCAAATAAATCCATTTTGCATCAGGGTTTGGTTTTATTATTATAGTAAAACCTCTTTATAGTCATAATGGTGGGATGAACTAATTTTATTACTATGAGGAGGTTATAACTTAATGGAGGTGTAGTTGCAAAAATTATTGTTTTGATTTCTTATTTTATAATTCATGTTTTAGTATTACAATATTAGGATTTCAATTCATGTTTTAGTAGTATTAGGATTTCAATTCAGCGCTTCAATTGTTTACTTTTGAAACTGATAGAAGATCGTGTCTTGGAACTAGCAAAAATAAGTGTCATTGATAGAACTGTAAATGCAGTTGATGCATGGTCAATTGATGTGAAGCCACAGACAATTGTCAATGGTTTTAAGCACTGCAAAATTAGGACCTCTGATGTCGATGAATTGCAAGTTACAAATGAAGTGGATGAGGAGAATAAAAGAGTCATTGCAGGATTGAGTCATCAGATTCGACAACTTTATTACACTAATCGAATGAATATTCATGTCTTCCTCGATCATCCAAAGGAGCAACAAATCATGTATGTTTTAACTAAAGAAGAAATCATTGCTGCAATTTACTAAGAAGAGAAAGGAAATAATCTTAAAGATGATAGTATAGAAATATAAAAAGTTTCGTGTCATGAAGCTCTAAACATGCTTGAGAAGCTAAAAATATTTTGGCTTCAATAAGCAGGTGTCCATGCTAGCAAGTTATTACATACTCACAAATTAAAAGATATGGTAACAACTCTAAATCATAAATCATTATCTCAAACAACTTTAGATAAATATTTTATTTCATCTTAAACCTTTAATGTAACATAAAATATATATTTTTGTAATATACATATAATTATTACTATGTGGAGGCAACTTTCATTAAGGTGAGAATTAACAAAATTATAACTTATTATAATGTGGAGTTTATTCTTATTTATAACTATCCCAAATTGGGACTAGAATTTTTTATGACTATGTAGAGTTTATTCTTATATAGAGTATCACTATAGAGAGGTTTTACTATAATTGGTCTCTTTAATTTGAAGATTATATATATATATTCATATTCTTCCATTTATGAAATTTTAAGCAACGTCTTTATAATTTACATAACAAAATTTTCTTTTTTATTTGTAGTCGTTGTTAATAAATAAAAGAATATGATTTATATGGATGTCTTACTTAATGCATATTTTTATTTGACGGAATTGTAAATGTCCTCGACTGCTAACAATACTCATGAGACTTTAAGTGACATGCGAACTCTCTGTTTGACACCGACAAGTTCAACTCCAACTGTAACTCCAAATTCCATGCCACCACTAGCACTTTTAGCCCTCAAACGTGCAAGGGATACAAGTAATAGGAAGAATACTTCTCAAATGTGAGATCACTTTCTTAACAACAATTGTGAGAATAAGGATGATTTGACTGCGACATGGAGTTATTATGGGAGTGTTCTAGCGTGTCCGAGTAAGAGTGGTATGATTTGTCTATGTAACCACTTAAATAGATGCAAAAAGTATCTTTCAAATGTGGCGGACAAGAGACAGAAGACCCTAATTTTTCTACAAGGATCATGTGATCTCTCAAATGGCACTGCCCTCTCCACACAATCTTCATTGGTGTTATGGAAATATGATCCATATCTGATTAGAGAGGCTATAGCAAAAATGGTCATTGTTGATGAGTTACCTTTTAGTGCTTTGGAGCGTGAGGGGTTCCGCAACGTGATGAATGTCACATAACCTAGGTTTCAAGTACCTTGCCAGAAAACTGTGACTAAAGATTGCTTCAAAATTGGAGAATGCCAAAAGTTGAAGAAGTTTTTCAATAAGTTTTCACACAGAGTTTGTCTCATCACTAATAAATGGACAAGTTGTCAGAACCTTAATTATATATGTCTTACTATACATTTCATCGATGATCATTGGCAGCTACAGAAAAGAATTTTAAATTTTTGTCCAATCACTAATCATAAAGGAATAATGATTGGCAGGCAATTGAGAGGTGTTTCCTTGATTAGGGTATTTATAAGGTATTCACAATCATAGTAGATAATGCTAATTCTAATGATGTTGGGATAAGCTATCTCAAGACTCGACTAGCAAGTTGGAAGGGAAGTGTATTGGATGGTGATTACACATGAGATGTTGTGCATATATTTTGAGTTTAATTATGAAAGAAGGGTTAAAGGATATGGAACTCTACATACTCGATGTTGGAAGTGGCATTAAAATTTCAGAAAGCTTTTGAGTTGTTGGCAATGGAAGATAGTAAGTATGCAGATGAGCTTACTAGTGGTGATAGGTCATGGGGTTTGCCTTTGAGTACTGATTGGGAGTATGCTCGCTACTTGTTACCTTTCTTAAAAGTATTTTATGATGATACTCTAAGTGTCTCTGAGTCTCTTTATGTTACTGGTAATGCATACATGCGAGAGATTTTCGGTGTTGGGTTGAAGATTTCAACATGGTGTAAAAGTCATGATCTTGGCTCACATAATATGGATGCACGGATGAAAGTAAAATATGATATTGGTCAAATGTTGATGTTATTCATTGCAGAGGTACTGGATCCTAGGCACAAGTTAGAATAAGTGGACTGGGTAATTAATGAGTCCTATGATGTTGTTGTAACTGATAAGTTGATGAGAAAAGTGAAACAAGCTTTGTTGTCTTTATTTGAGCAATACAATTTGCTTATGGTGGATGACAATGAGCAGTCAAGTGAGAAATTGCAAGTTCCAATTGATATTGATGTGCATGGTGCAACTGTTGATAATGAGGACTTCATGAGGGTTATGTATAATGAGAAAAAGGCTGCAAAGCTGTTAAGCATAAAACAAAGTTGGATACGTATTTAGCAGACGATTGTGAGGATGACAAAGACAAAACTTTTGATATCTTGAAATGGTGGAAGGCTAATTTTCAACAAAATATGTTGTTTTGTCTATGATAGCACGAGATGTATTGGCTATGGTTTTTTCAACGATTGCATTTGAGTCGGCTTTTAGTACGAAGGCTCATGTCTTAGATCCATTTCGTAGCTCCCTTACTATTAAGATGGTGGAGGCTCTTATTTGTATACAAAATTGGATTAGGAATACGTGTGGACTATTGACCATTGAGGAAAGCTTAGAGGAATTATCTAAAATTGAGTCGGGTAACTTTTTTTGTTAACTTTCAATTATAATTATATCTTTTCCATCATTATTTATGATTTTAGCTAACTTGTTTGTCCCACTTTGTGTAGAGTTTTCGTCTTTGGGATTGGAAAGTAGTCTAACTCACCTTGATGATTGCAGGGTATTCCAAATTTCCAATATATGAGTTACATTGTCATTGATGATTAAATGGTTTAGGGTTTACTTGGTTATGTTTATTAAATTTTTTGAACTATTGTTATGTTTATTTGTTGTGAACTGATTTTCAATTAAGATATATTGCATTTGCCTATGTTAAGGTTAATATTTGGTCTAAGTACAAACATATAGGCAGGGGAAATGATTATCGTTTTAAATTTTTTGAACTACTGTATGTAGTTAAAAGGGAATTTAGAAGGGAGACAAGCTCCACCTATTTTGCAGCACCATGCTAAATTTCAATTTTCCACAACATTGATATTTTTCGGTGGACCATCTTTTGCTTTGAATTTCTATTTTTTGGAGAGTTGCTAACTACAAGTTTATTGCACATGCAGATGCAGATGCATGCCTAAATTGTTATGCTTATTTGGTAGCACTGTAGCAGATTGAAGAAGTTTGGACTTTGGATTGGAGATCTAAATTTTGAAGCAAGGTGTTTTAACTTTTAAGATGGTTGAAGAAGACTTTTTTTATTTGCAATTGTTTTCACTTTTTAATTATGCCAATGTTTTTATTGATGAGTATTGAGTAATGTATAATTGAATACTTTATGTTTTTATTTCATATTCTGGATTCAACATTTGCAAATAGGTAATTTAATGTGTTTTTCACACAAAGAATACAACAACAATACCAAAATAAAATAAAAATACAACATGAAATTATATATAAAATAATAAATATCTGAATTTAGGGACTTAAATGTAAAAAATGTAGAATTTAGGATTGAATTCGAAAACCGGATAACCGAACCAAATATTCAGTTTGGTTTAAATTCGGTTTATCCCATAAGCTGGTCCAGTTTGGTTTACCTTTTTGTCTAAACCAAATAACCGGTTCAGTTTCATGTTTATCTCATCTGGTTCGGTTAATTGGATTATCCCACTCCTTGCATGAATGGTTCTGCAATTTTCTAATGTTGTCATTTTGGTTATGAAATTTTGTCTGCCTTAAAAGGCCTATCCTAGCTTTGACATGCAGCATCATTTCGGAACCACCAAATAATCAATCAACAGTAAGCTTCATTTATGATCATTTTTATATTGGACATAGATCAAGTAGTCCTCTTTATTAATTTTGCAGCATGCACAAGTATTATTTCATGAAATAATGTGTTAATTAAGTTATTTTAAGATAATTAATTATGTTTTTCAATTTTTATTTGCCAAATACAAAGTTTGCACGAGTGGCCCTATAGTTTTGTCTATCGTACTGTCTTGCCCAACATGAATGTGGGATCTACTCTACCTATTCTTGATATGAATGACATATTAAAATGGTACCACGAGCAGCTTTGCAATTCTCTATTGTTGCCATTTTAGCATTGCAGTTTTGTCTCATCCCTCTTAAATAATTCATTATGCTTAATATAATTGATAGTAGAAGGGGGACATAGAATCAACTTGTTTTACTTAATTAAGAATACTAGATCTCTTTGTGTTAGCCATGGTTTCAATTCCAGTGTAATTTGATCAGTGTTGTCCCTGTTAGCAATTCTCTATTATAGCATGCTTATTCCTTAAGTTTATCCTTCATTTATAAACTGCAATTGTAAGGTTTTTTTTTTTTTTTTTTTTCCTTTTCTTTGTTGAAGTTTGTTGATGCGTGAATCTGACACAAACTATTCACACGTGGGAAATGCTGAGCGGACTCGGAAGTCACACGCGGTTATGGGAGTGTTTGATTAAGGGATGAAGAACAACGTTTAAAGTGGTTCGAATGCTCGCACAAGTGAATCCTACGTCCACTGATATTGTATTAATGAGTGAAGTCAGGTCGCATTCAGCGAGCTGATTTATAGTTTAAGAAATACAATAGGGAGAGAGAGAGTATGTATTCTATTTCAGAGAAAAATTAGCTAATCCCACAAACGGGAGAGGAGCCCTCTATTTATAGTGGGATGAATAAAGGTAATGATTACTAAATTTGTGAGTAGGGCAGATGCCGTGCAAATCCTTCTTTGCGTCCCATTACTCACTTGCTCGAGTGATTTCCTCGACTTATACAAGGATTGGACACGTGGACCTTTTCTAGCCTTTTTCCAATCTGGCGTATACCCACTGCACTGGTAGGAGCATGCTGCTCACGTCATCATGCGACGTGGCTGCATCTGAGTAGATGTAGGACCTTTTTAAGCTCCAACCACCCATGCAGACAAGGCTCGGCGTTAGCCCTACTTTCTTAGGCAAAACAGAAGTCCTCTAGTTTTTAAGGTTTGAGGATCAAACCTTGAAAACTACACAATCATGCATTGATTTGATGTGCTGAGTGACCGCTGGTCAATCTGACCTGGTTGTGCGGAGGTCGCAAAATATTTCCATATAGGCAACCTGAAATGGTCTTTTTTTTTTCATAAGGTCTGCGACCTATACTAGACCTTGTTCAGTGCCACAGCGATGATTCCGGTCTTGACCGAGTTTCACGACCTGATTATACTTGGCGTATTTTTCGTTGAAGGCAAAGAGTCACATCACTCCGCAACTGACACGCGATGAAGAGTGTTTTATCTAACGACCTCTTCAGATGTTATTCGTTGCGCTTTGGCAGCGAATACATTAATGAAACACCTTTTGCTCTGAAAAACGTGTCCTATGCACAATAAGTGACAGCCATGCTGAAACGACATTCCCTATCAGAACATTAAATGCAGATGTGAACGCATTCAACAGTGAGAGATGATTTCCGTTCAAATGTCGTTTGACTTCGGGGAAACCAAACGCTGCTTCCTTCACTATAAAACCCCTCGCTCACTTCAAGCAATGTCACAATACTCACCTCTTCAAAAAGAACAAGAAACTTTTGTGAGCCCTGGTTTTCCATCCTTCAGACGGCTGCTGTAACGCCCCACTTGAGGTACGTACTTAAGATTTGCTGTATTGTTTAAATGTTCTTTGATTCAGCTTTAATTGAGTTTGTATGTTGAGTTGGTTGAGTGTTTGCCTTGAATTTGGTTGAGATTTGAGAAATTTTGGAAGAACAGTCTTAGGCAACGTTGGCTTTGAGTAAGGCGGTGTCGACTCTGTAACTTTTTGCCGGGGTGAAGGGTCAGTTGAAAAGTTTAGTGAGGTTTCTAGAGAATTCTCCATAGGGGCAAAATGACCATTCTACCCCTAATTAGCAGGAAAGTGGGGAGTGAAATGTAAAAAAATTTCATGGAGAATAGGTTAGTGTGTGGGTGTGAGTGTAATGACTCAAAGAATGTAGATGAAATTTACAAGGAAAAGCGAGGGCAAAACAGGAAATGATGTAATGGGTAGAGTATTCCCGCATGTACGCCGCATTGAGAGAGCAGCATGAGTATGAGAGAGAGAAGTGGTGTAGCCCGTGAGAGTGCATGCAAATGAGGCTATACCCGAGAGTACCTGAGAGAGAGAGATTATATACTCACATGGCCAAGGGTTCTGAATCCATGCATAACCGAGTCCGATTGGCTAGAATGAGTAGAAGTCACGTAGAGCGGGAGCGAGTCCAGGCTGTGCCTCCGGTAAGATGAGGCCGTGACTTGGGTTATGAGAAAGAGAAAATAGAGAGAAGTATAAGAGAAAGAGTAAATGAGCATTGCAAGAA
Organism: Pistacia vera; assembly: GCF_008641045.1. NCBI lineage: Eukaryota > Viridiplantae > Streptophyta > Magnoliopsida > Sapindales > Anacardiaceae > Pistacia > Pistacia vera. The sequence goes on along the minus strand of NW_022196159.1, from coordinate 939,074 downwards.
AAGAATTAGAGAGAGAGTTACGGGGTTAGATGAATAGAGGATTTGCTTACTGAGCATTATTTTAGTACTCACCCCGTTGTTTCCTATGTTTTGCAGGATCTAGGTGACGATACGGTCAGATGGGCGTCGGCAAGCGAAGGGAAATGGCTACACTATCCACCTTGTTTTTAATAGTTTTTGTACATGATACGAAATTTGTATAAAGAATGTATATGTTTAATGAAAGAAAAATTTGGGCCCAACTTTTTATGTTATTTTACATGTATTTTTACTATGTATATTTTAAAACAATATGAGTAGAATGGAGTCATTACAGGTGCGCACTTGATGTTCAGAGCAAGAGGATCAATCTTCATACTCAAGAGGTAAGGATGATTCTCTTATCACTTTCCTTTTTCTATTTTTTGGAGATGGTTATGCGAAAATGGTGAATGTTTGCTGCTGGTGGTTGATTGGAGAATAAGCTTTCTCCTAAGGTTTGAGTCTTTGGAGGTGGCCCCCAAGGACTCTTTAGGGTTTTTCTAGGGTTTGAGGAAGATAGTGTTCACTTTTTCCTCCACGTCATCGTACGAAATAGTGTACGACGACTGAGTAATTCCTGCATATCGCTTTTTTCATACTGTAGGAGAAATAGACCCCTCAGCGACTAGGACAGATGAGGGAGCGAGCTCACCGGTGCAGGATGCCTCAGTGGGTCCCTCTCAGGAGATTCTAGCAGTAGCCACCGCAGAGATATTCAGAAAGTGGTAGACCAATACGCTCTCAGCATAGAGGTCTACCAACATAGGACATACACAACTCGAAATCTGCCAGAAAGAATGGTTGCGATCTCCAAGAACATTTTTAAGAATGGAGCGTTAATCCTTTTCCACCCTTTTATTACATCGGCCCTTGATCATTTCGGGGTCGCACCATTGCAGTTTATGTCAAATGCGTATATGATAGTCGTGGCTATGTATATCGCATGCGGCAAGAATGGTTTAGGCAAGCTAACTACGTTAGAGCTCGGTTGCTCGTATTATCTGAAGAAGAATAAAGACAAGGACTCTTTCTACCTCTCGAAGCGATCTACGATCGAGGAAGGAATACACGGTTACCCCAGCAACGTCAGGGCGTACAAGACGAAGTTTTTCTTTCTTCACTATGATGGCATTTGCCAGTTTAGGGAGCAGAGTAGGTTTTCCTTTTTTTGACTTGGCGAATTTTCGTTTAATCTTCGCTAATGAATTTTTTGTTTCTTCGCAGTCAACAAAACGACCAGGTTATTGGCTCTTGTTGATCATGATAGAATCACTGCTTTCGACCTTTTGCTTGAACAAAGTCGCGACGTGAGGCTGCTCGTGACAACCGCGAACTTGCAGAAATACGGTTTCTTCAATCCCGAATCGACCTTAGAAACCTTACCGAGTAAGTGTCACAACCTTAGCCAGTTTTGTTATTTGCATGCATCGACCTGTTTAACTAACGATGTTCACATGTAGCGACCATGCATCCTAAAGTGCCTAGGTAACCGCAACCAAGGAAGTTTAACTTCCACTGAGTTCGCGTCACCAGACCAATCGGGACGGCTTCCAGCGGTCCCCCCATCGAAGGGACTCCGGCGGGTGCACCGATTCGACCTACAGGTGCTTCTCAACCTACGGCTAGTCGCCCCAAGCAGAAGACACTGGCCTAAAAGTCTAAAAAGAGGAAGCAGCTTCGGGCCGAGGGGTCTGAATCTGAGCTGGAGGATCTAGGCGTTCAGCTCGAGAGGTCGCAGCCTTATCAGGCATTCCGCTCAGGATGGCCTCCTGGGGGTGCGACTGGTATTACCATTACCCCAGAGAGTCTGCAAACAAGGCAAAGGGAGGCCACGGATCCTAGGAGAAAGCCAGGCAAGGAACCAGCGGGCGAGACGCTACCCGTCGAGAGTACGGGCACGCCCGTGCTGAACTCTATGGGGCAACTTCCAGAACATTTACAACCGGTGGTGTTTACCCTGCTGGAGTGCCAGCTCGTGGAAGCGTCTGAGCAGTTCGTGACCTCCAACCCCATGGATCTGATATCCACGTCCTTCAACACCTAAACCAGGTAAAACGAACCGTCCCCAGCGAGGACTTTTTTATATTTCCTTGCTTTTTTCGATAGAAAAGAAATTAACTCTTTACTCTCTTCGTTACGCAGGCCTTGCTCACCATGCATTTGTCTCTACAGAAGATTCAGTTAGGGGTTGTTAGGGGGCTGGTCAAGTTAAGAGAAGAGAACGCACGACTTAAACAAGACTTAGAAGCTGCACAAGCTGAGAAAGACCTATCTACCGCTCAGGCGAATCAATACCTGTCTGAGAGGAGTGCTACACTTCGCTCGATGGATTTTCAAAAGGCTGAGCTGGAGAAGCGAGGAGAGGAAGTTAAAGAGCTCCAAAGGACAGTGGCCAGGCTTACCAAAGAGGTTGGCGAGAAAGAGTTGGAGCTATGAACGACCTCCGAGCGGGCCTTCCGAGCAGAACAGGAAAGGGCGCAGCTATGGGAGACCATATAGAAGCAAAGGTGGGCGCTTGAGGCCGAACTCCAATTCGCCCAGGGTCGTGTCGCTTCGTTGACCAAAGAGATGCAGCGACAAGAATTGGAGATTGAGAGTAGGGCTGCTGACTGGATGATTTAGTTCATCTATGCCCTTCGGCCGGAGAATCCCACCATCGATCTGACCGACCTCCCGAAAGATTACCAGGATATCCTCAACTACATGGCATGGGCCAAGGATGAGGAAGCAGCTCAGGGACCTGATCCAGAAGAGGAGCATCCAGAGTAGTATGTCCCAGAGGAGCTTGCAGCAGCCCAGGTGGTTGGCGACCAGCCTGGGGATGTTGAGTCGCACCTCTCGGCGCTGGGGATGACAGCCAGTGATTGTACTGCTTTTCCTGTGCTCGCTTAATATGTACTTATTTATTTTTCATTTTAATAAATAAAGAGATCGTTTCCTTAATCATCTGTGAGTACTTATAACTTTTCGTACCCCATAAACATTACACATGTGGACACAAGGTCGCTTTCTAACTGTTTACAATATTATTTGTACGAATAACATTTTTGCGAACAAAACTATATACTTGTGGGAAAAGATATTACAAAAGAACTTATGTTATTTACAAGTCTCGAGAAAAGTAAAGTCTTTAAAAGAGAATAAAGGTGAGTTCGAAATTACTGATAATATAGGCGGAGATGTTCGGCATTCTAAGCTCGTGGTATTTCGGAACCGTTCAGCCTTTTGAGGTGACAAGTCCCCGGTCTTATTACTTTGGTGATGCAGTATGTGCCTTCCCAATTCGGCCCTAATACTCTCGCACTCGGTTCCCGCGTACCGAGAAGGACTTCCTTTAGAACAAGGTCACCGACCTGGAAGTCTCTTTTTCTAACTTTAGAGTTGAAGAACCTTTTCGTGCGCTACTGGTAGGCTGCTATCCTTAGCTGAGCCTTGCTGCGATGTTCTTCAACTAAATCCAGACTTGCACGAATAAGCGCTTCATTGTCTGCTTTGTCGAACAGGTCTCTCCGTAGTGAACCAGTTCCTACCTCCACAGGGATCATTGCCTCGCAGCCATAGGCTAGCGAGAAGGGTGTTTCTGAGGAAGAGGTTCTCGGAGTTGTCCTATATGCCCACAAGACTTCAGAGAGGTCGTCAGCCCAATTACCCTTGGCAGTGCCAAGTTTGGTTTTAAGAGTGTGCTTGTTGGTCTTGCTGACAGCTTCAACCTGACCATTTTCTTGCGGTCTCGCGATCGAGGCAAACTTTTTGTGGATACCCAGCTTATCGCAGAACTGTTTGAATTCTTTGTTATTGAACTGCTTTCCATTGTTAGAGATAAGGGTATGAGGAATTCCGTAGCGACACACAATGTTCTTGAAGACGAAATCCTTGAGTTTTTTGTGGTGATCGCGGCCAAAGGTTCGGTTTCGACCCACTTAGTGAAGTAGTCTACCGCGACCACCGCATACTTGACTCCTCATTTACTAACTAGCATAGGTCCGATGAGATCGATTCCCCACATGGAGAATGGCCAGCGACTGGACATAGTTATCAGCTGATGGGAAGAAGCTTGCGGTATGTTCGCAAACCGCTGGCACTTGTCACATTTTTTTAACAAAGCTATAGGTGTTTTCTTAGAGCAAGGGTCAGTAGTACCCTTGACGAACAACTTTGTTGGAGAGAGATCGTGCGGTCGTGTGGTTACCACAGATCTCTTCATGTATCTCCCTTATGATATAGTCTACTTCCTCATCGATTACACATTGGAGGAGAGGGGCGTCAAACCCTCGCTTGTACAATTGATCTCCTATAAGTGTGTAACGAGTAGCTTTGGTTCGCAAGGTTCTTGCCTCGATGTTGTCATTGGGAAAGGTCCCGTCTCAGAGATACTAGATAATCGGGGTTATCTAGGAAACTGACTCGATCACATTCACGGCCTGGGGGCCTCTATGAACCGAACAGGAATACTCTTTGGTGTATCTGAGTCTAGCGACGAGGCTATCTTTGCCAAGGCATTCGCGACAAAATTACTATCTCTGGGAATATGCATGATCGTGAAGTGCTTAAATGGCTCGAGTGCAGCCTTAGCTTTCTTTAGATAGCCGATCATGTTTTCTTCCTTGGCCTGATACTCCCCCAAAATCTGGTTGACAACCAGCATGGAGTCACTATGGATACTGATCGCGATTGATCCCATTTCTTTTGCCAACCGCAGTCCAATGAGCAGAGCTTCATACTCAGCTTCGTTATTGATTGCTTTGAACCTAAACCGAAGAATGCCGTGAATACAAATCCCCTCGGGACTGAGGAGAAGGAGGCATGCTCTGACCCTTTTCCTGTTCGACGATCCATCGACGTAAAGGCTCTAGGTCGATAGATTTTGGACGGTTTCCTAGGTGACTTCGCTGGCCTATTGCTTGGATTCCTTAACCGATTGATATGAGAACCTCGAGATGAAATCGACAACAGCCTGCCTTTTGATGGTTGCTTTTGGTATGTACTGCAAATCGAACTGAATTAGTTCCATGGCCCATTTGAGCAACTTACCCAAAGCCTCTAGTTTCTGAAGGACTTGCTTAAGTGGGTAATTGGTCAATACATGGATTGTGTGGGCACGGAAGTAAGGTCGCAACTTTCTAGAAGTGATCAGCAGGGCATAAGCCAATCGCTCCATTTTCAGATACCGCATCTCGGCGTCCAACAGATGCTTGCTTGCATAATATACTGGCTATTGGACTCTATTATCCTCTCGGACTAAAGCTACACTGACCGCGTACTAAGAGACGGACAGATACAGAAGAAGAATTTCTTCCGAGAGAGGCTTAGACAGGAGAGGTGGCTTTCCGAGATGCTCTTTAATGCTCTGGAATACTTGTTCGCACTCAGGAGTCCATTTAAATTTCTTGTTGGCCCTCAGTATATTAAATAATGGCAAGCAACGATATGTTACCTTCGATATGAAGTGACTAAGTGCCGCTATTCACCCATTCAGACTTTAAACCTATTTTCAGTTGGTCGGGCTTTTCATATCGAGGAGAGCTTGGATTTTTTCGGGGTTGATCTCTATTCCTCTCTGGTTAACCATGTACCCTAGGAATTTTCCCGAGGAAACTCCAAACGAACATTTGAGAGGACCGAGTTTCATTCTATATCTCCGGAGTATGCCAAACATCTCAGTGAGATGTGTTATGTGATTAGAAGCGACATGCGATTTCACCAGCATGTCATCGACATAGACTTCCATCGACTTTTCGATTTGTTCGGAAAACATCCGGTTAACCAGCCGCTAGTAAGTTGCTCCCGCATTTTTCAGGCCAAAGGGCATAACCCTGTAACAATACAGCCCCCGATCTGTAACAAATAAGGTATGCTCTTCATCCGGCTCGTACATCAAAATTTGATTGTATCTCGAGTAGGCATCCATAAAAATCAGCAGCTCGTGCCTGAAGGTGGCATCAACGAGCTGATCAATTCTTGGCAAGGGAAAGCTGACTTTCGGACAGGCTTTGTTGAGGTCAGTGAAATCTACGCAGGTCCGCCACTTGTCGTTGGGCTTCTTTACCAAAACTGGGTTGGCAACCCAGCTTGGGTAGAGCGCCTCCCGGATTGATCCATTCAAAAGGAGATTATCTACCTCAAGTTTCAAGGTAGCATATTGCTCCGGATCCATTGCTCATCTCTTCTGGTGGACCGGCCTGGCCTCACTATCGATGTTCAGGGCATGGCAAATGATATTCGAGTTAATCCCGACCATGTCGGCATGAGTCAATGCAAGCACTTCGATATATTCCCTAAGGAAGTTGGTTAGGTCATGGGCGAGCTAGGGATTGAGATTACTTCCAATTCTTAGCACCGGCTCAACTCGCACTGATCGACTGACACTTCAGACAGGTCCTCAACCAGCCCACTGGAAGGGCATTCATGAATACGAGGATCCATGTTATCTTCAACTGGACCAGGCTGCGGTTTGATCCGGTTGATCGCTATTACCTGTTCAGGAATGCCCAGTGGATTGCCTTTTCCCTTGCACACCATCTGCACTGCCCTTACATAGCAGTCGTGAGATGCGCGTTAAGATCCGCTAACTTCCCCTATCCCCATCGGGCTGGGGAACTTCATCTCAGATGGTAGATCGAAGTGACTGCTTTGAAGTTTCTTAGTAGAGGTCGTCCCAAGATGCCATTAAAAGTGGACAAACAGTCCACTACTAGGAACTCAGTAATTTTGGTCACCTCGTTGGAGTCACCCAATGTGACCGGGAGCGAGATCGTCCCTTTGGGGATCAAATGATTCCCGGTGAAACCATATAGCAGAATGGAGGCAAGCTTCAAATCGGCCTCATCTAGATTCATTCTTTCGAAAGCTCGCAGGAACAAGATGTTCACGGTGCTTCCATTGTCCACTAGCATTCGATGGACGTTGCAACGCCCTATTTGGAGCGTGATGACGAGAGCATCGTTATCGGGATGATGTAATCGAACTGTGTCTTTTTCGGAGGAGGTGATTTCCTCATTTCTGCGAACCTTAGATGGTCGCGGCGTCGTGTTCATTACACTGATGGGGTCGTAATGAGTTACGCGAGCATACCTTTCTTGGGCACCTCGCGAATTTCCTGCGAGGTGTGGTCCCCCAAAGATGACTCCTACGCTGTAGATACCCTTGCGACCACGACGCTTCTTGCCTAGTTCCTCCTAATTTTTCTCCCTTACGGGAGTAGAGTCATCAACGTACTCTTTTAAGTGTCCCTGCTTGATGAGGTCTTCAATTGCTTACTTAAGGGCTCGACGCTCATCGATGTGATGCCCGTTATCCCTATGATAACGACAGTACTTCCTAGTGTTTCTGGCTGAAGGGGGATTTTTCATAAGCTCAGGCTCCCCGAGCAGGCCGGTTTCTTCTGACTTATCAAGAATAGCAGAAACCGATACATTCAAAGGAGTGTACTGACTCTTGTCACGATCGTGACGAGGAACTGGGGCGTAAGATTTCTTGGGCTCATACTGCTGCTTCTTTCCTTTTTGCTGATCGTCATTAGCCTATATGTGATCAGCCCTTCTACTTTCCCCCCGACCAGGCACACTGCCCAAAGGACTGGGGTTGTGGCGGTTGAGTGCTACCACAAAGTTTTCAATAAGGAGGCACTTCTCCGTAAGACTGTAGAAGCAGGTGAGGAAAATATCATCCTCAGATTACAGCTCTTTCCACAGATCTGTCTGTGGACGAACTCCCGCTATGATGAGAGTCCGAACGGACTCTTTAGGAGTGTGAGCTACCTTATGGAGATCTCTATGGAATCTGTCAATATAAGATTGGAGGGGCTCGTCCCTCTCTTTCCTTATGTTGCTGAGATAGCTTAGAGGCATCGAGAACTTCCTGTTTCCCTGGAAGTGTCTCAGAAATGTCGAGCTCATCTGAGGCCACGAGCTGACTGATCCTGCTGGGAGTGACTTGAATCATCGCTTGGCATGAGAAGTAAGAGTTACTGCCAAGCAACGACATTTTGTCAAGTCAGAGACTTTGTGGAGTTCTATGGGGTCATTGAACTCGTACAAATGATCCTACAGATCGAAATTCCCATCGAATGCTCGCATGTCAGACATTCTGAATCTTGACGGGAGAGGGGCAGCTAACACTGCCGAACCTGCCCTTGCTTATTTTGATGAGTCTTTAACTGATCCAGGGCTCGCTGTAGTTCCTCAATCTGAGGCAGCGGAGCCATCTGAGGATCTCTTTCCTCAACGTGGGTTCGACCCTCATGGCTGCGGTTGAGGAAAGATCGTAGGCCGGATTCCTCCTCGCCTCGGTCGGCAGTCCCGACCAATCTTGACACACGCTGGCTAGAGTCGTGTGATGGCTCTGAATGGTCCAGGGAACCTTCCTGACCTCCACGGTGGTACGAACCGACCCGCGAATGGTGGGAACTTCCCACGCGACAACAATCGAAGTCGTCATTTTGGCGATAAGGGGAATCTCCCCACCTTGAACTTTTGTAGGAGCGCTCATGCGACGTGGCACGGGATGACTTGGGCCGCAACATGTCACCGAGTCTCAATGCAACGGGTATTCTACCTGGGGTACGATCGGTGTTTGCTGGTCCTTCGAAGCCTCTAGGTCTGCTGTGTGCCACTTGCTTTCCCTTTCTTTGACGCGTTGCAGTGCACGCATTATGAGCCTTTGCCCTTTTCCGTGCTTTTATGCGACTTGCAGGCTTTTTTGCGGTGGTACCGCCTTATTTGATTCGGGTGGTACAACCCAGTCCAGCCTTTAGTTGACCGTTTGAAGAGTATTGTTGAACCTCTCCAGGTAACTTATGATGGTTGGATCAAGCCGTGAGCTCGAAGGGATATCCCCCATGATATTTTGCGGGGCTGAGGGCACCTCTAGAGAAGTGTCCTCTTGCACCTGGGGGATCTCTTCGTCACCATAATTGGTTCGCTCATACTCAAATCTGCAAACCATTTGCTGTAGTGGGACCAATTAGTTAGAGATTCTCCTGATGAAGAACAAGTACTAAATCAAGCCCTCCTTTTAGCACCAAACTGTTGATGAGTGATTTTGACACCAGCTATTCACACGTGGGAAATGCGGAGCTGACTCAGAAGTCACACGTGGTTATTGGGGTGTTTGATTAAGGGATGAAGAACAACGTTTAAAGTGGTTCGGATGCTCGCACAAGCGAATCCTATGTCCACTAATATTGTATTAATGAGTGAAGTTAGGTCACGTTCAACGAGCTGATTTATAGCTTAAGAAATACAATAGGGAAGAGAGAGAGTGTGTATTCTATTTCAGAGAAAAATTAGCTAATCCCACAAACGGGAGAGGAGCCTTCTATTTATAGTGGGATGAATAAAGGTAATGATTACTAAATATGTAAGTAGGGCAGATGCCGTGCAAATCCTTATCTGCGTCTCATTACTCACATGCCTGAGTGATTTCCTCGACTTATGCAGATATTGGACACGTGGACCTTTTCTAGCCTTTCGCCAACCTGGCGCATACCCACTGTACTGGCATGAGCATGCTACTCACGTCATCACATGATGTGGCTGCATCTGAGTGGATGTAGGACCTTCTTAAGCTCCAACCACCCATGCTGACAAGGCTCGGTGTCAGCCCTACTTTCTCAGGCATAACAAAGTTAATGGATTTTCTTTGTTTATACTTAAACCTATTTAAATCCTTGCCAAAAACAAATAAAAAAAGACCCACAATAATTTCTAATTATATATATAGTAGTATTGTGAAACACTAGTTTTAGAACAATTATGAATTCATAAATTTAAATAAAAAAAAATTAAAAGGGTAATTTTGTATTTTAAAAAATCAATACATTAATTCTTATTCAAATTCTTACTCCTACTCTTGAGTGAAGTTGTAAAATATCTTAAATCAGTAGAATCAATATCCTACTGGTATTGGAAATTAATAAATTAACTCTTATTCAAATTTCTATTCCTACTCGTAAAGGCATATCACAAACTTGTTATATATATACGAGTATGCTTCTTTGACACAACACAAGAAACCATAATTCCCTCCATGTATCAATTTTCTTGTAATTTCCCATTCAATTCCATGGCAAACCTTTTGAAAAAGATGTTAACTTTGTTATAGAGCAAATTTGAAAAAGGGGAGGAAAAAAACCATAGAGATGATGAGGAGGAGAAGAGGATTTGGGAGTCACTTTCAGAAGATATATTAGGCAAAATTATCCGCAAATTAAGTTTATGTGAGGTTCTTAGTATGAGTAGGACTTGCATGTCCGAAAGATCAAAACTACAAAACATCGTTATCTTCCCGTGGATGATGTTACCTTATGAAAGGGAAACCAATTGTGTGAGATTCTTTGATTTGTGTGGAGGCTTTCTTTATAAATTCAACCTCCCCAAGAAATTAGGAAGAGTCAATTGGTTTTGTGGATCTTCCAAAGGTTCGCTTATAATTGCTAATGACCCTCAACACAATCCCCGAAGTATTCTCTTCAATCCAATCTCAGGTGTCCAAATTCAACTACCTCCTTTCATGACAATTCCATCTTTTCAAACTTACCTAACTCACTAATCTGAATTGAAAGTTTCACTAGATATTAATCACTTTTTTATTAAAATCGAATTATCATTGATAGATTTTACAAACCTTATAGTTGCTGGAATTATTTTTCCATATGATAAGTTGGCAATTTGCAGGCCAAAAGACAAGAGTTAGACCATCTAGGATTATGATACTTATTTACGAGACATCCTATTTTCTAATGGAATATTGCATGCTTTGATCTGCACAGAATTACCTTTTCTTGAAACACATCCATTGAGGGTATGGGGATGTCATTCTCAAAAATATTATCAATCCCTTGTCCTGATAGCCAACAATATAATGAAATTGATGAATTTAAACTAGGATTGACATAGGTTAGTGGAGGGCTTGTGTCATATTTGGTGGAGTCCAAAGGTGAAATTTTGCTTGTTCAAAAGATGTTTGAACATACAATTACTCAAATAGACTACAATCTTAATAGTAGTTGTCTATTTATGTATAACTCAACTTGTGGATTTTATATGTTGAAGATTGGTTATCCTACTATCGCATCCATCGAGACAACTAGGTTAAATAGCTTGGATGACCAAATATTATTTGTCTCAACACAGTTCATACATTCTAGACAGAAATCTCAACAACTTGGAAGAGAATTGCATTTTCTTTTTGGATGAGAACAGTCATGTTCACAATGAAGATTATGATCCGGAAGAAGATCTTCTATTTTGTGAATCACACCCCTCTCGCGAATCGGGTATTTTTAACTTTAAAGATAAAAAAATATTGTGCACTTTCCCAAGTTTCAAGCATTTACCAGATTTTCAAATGTGTTGTATATGGTAAAAACAAAGTTGAAGAATCCATAGGTTTTATTTTTATATTTTTATCAAATCTTACATGTATAAGCTTTGTGTCAATATTAACTTGTTGCTCTTTATTCATTAATATAATCTCTATTATAAGTAAAACAATTGTTATGTCATTTTTCTTGATATATAGTTTATAATATTTGGGGCGCTAGTTATTAAATTTATGATCTACTCTATATATATATATATATATATAGTTAAAACATTAAATATCATTAAGAAATAGAATCATAGAATTTCATCCTAATTCTTAACAATACAATCTCGATGCACCAATTAACTGTAACAGCATATATGACTTCAATTATGAGTCTCATGATAAGCTTCATAAAGCTTCTAATTGCAACACAGGTTTAATGTGAATGGCCTTTTTCTCAACTTTCCTAGAGGTCAAGTATTTCTTAATCTCATCAACAAATTCAAATTGCGACACAGATTTAATGATCTTGTGCTTACGGCAACCTATGCAACAATATGGTTCTGTATCACCACAATACCCTTGGTCAAAACCAACATAGCTGGTTTGGACATGGTTTACCATTAGCTTGCCTTCCACATTGAGGATCATCAACGGTTCCTAGTAGAAAGGAGAGCACCGGACACAAAACTGATAGACGATAGTGATGGCATCCTAGTTGCACTCATTTTCTCAAGCCCATGTGTGAGTTTGCTAGTTGGTGCATGAAAATTTCGATACACGATTCGTATAATTATATTCTTCTCGTTCACATGCATTTCGAATTATAATATATAGTTATATACTATATTTTATTGTGTGATTGTTATATGATGAATTTTGATTTTTTTTTTTTTTTCCGAATAGTAATATGGTTGTAAACTTGTAATACATAAATATGCTTCCTAGGGTGCAATCGAGCCAAGTCGGGCCAAATATCTGGCTACTCCAGCTCGGCTCAACAGTTATAATACCGAGCTTGAGCTCAAGACTATAAACGGGTACTCGAGCTCGAGCTCTCGTCTAATTGAGCTCAAGCTCAGTCGATGCTCAATAAGTGCAACTATCAAACGCTAATCGAGTTGGAGCTTGAAGAAAATTAATTTTCTCATCAAATTAAATTTATTCCTCGAGCTTGGTCGATGCTAGATAAGTGCAACTGTCAAACGCTAATCGAGCTCAAGCTCGAAGAAAATTAATTTTCTTATTAAATTATATTGAAAATTAATTATGATTATATAGGTCTAAACCAAACTTTATAATACCAAGTTGATATTACCAACATTAATTCAATGCGTAGAAATTTGAGAAATGAAAATATGAGATTGATATTCTTGCATTGAATAAACCACTTAGTCAAGTCATGTGTTAGCAATACTATTTATAAAATACAATAAATACGTTTAAATTTAATATCGTTTTTTTTTTTTTTTTTTACTTAAAATTGTGATACTAATAAATAATCATGTATTAAATGTAATTCATTACTTTGTGATACTAATAAATAATCAAGTATTGCTAATTGCATGGCACGTGGAATGATTAGTGGTGATTATTGATTTTTAATTATAATTAACAATAATTTTGGTGTGGAACCCAATTTTGCTTTTTGATTAAAAGTGATGTTTAAAGAGGTTTCAATTTGATTTTTACTTAATCCCCAATCTGATTTTTATGATTTTCCCATATGAGAGGATTTGTCAATTCTGACTACTGTAAAATTTTACAACCCCCTTTAGTTTCAAAAATATCACATGGAACCCCAAGCTCGTGGAGCTCTCACGAGCCAAGCAATCTTCTGTTCAAACTCGGCTCAACCCTGTAGTCAAGTTGACTCGAGCTCGACTCGGCTCAACAAAATTCGAGCTAATTCCAAGCATTTGTCAAGCCGAGCTTGAGCCGCTCGCTCGCGACCCGACTCGGTTGCCACCCGTAAGAGTGTCTTGTAGGAGAAAAACTACATTATCCTGTGGCCACAAAATAATAATAGAAAGACATCTGTCAAAGACTCAAAAGTATTAAACTATTCATTCCAGAGTTAAAAGTGATAAATCAATAATTTTAGAGTAATTCTACACATACAATATTTTTATACAATATTTCTCGCACAACATTATGTGGTAAAATATGATTAGTTCATTTTAAATTAAAATTAAACTTACACCCAATCATCTTTTACCGCATAATGTTGTATGTGTAGTATTATTCATAATTCTAACCAAACTAAAACTTATCATTTTCCCTCGGTATTATTGATTCATGCAACAAACATTCACTCATGGTGTGTTTGATTTGAGCACTTTTATCTTGAATCTAATTAGATTCATATAGGTTGTTTTTTTATTTTAAATTGTCACTTACCATTAGAAAAAATAAAAATTCATTACTTAAATCTAAAATCTGAGAGAAAAAAATTATAAACACATAAATTTAATTGTATAAAATATTCCTAAACATAATAAATTTAAATTTAAATAAAAGGTAAACTTATAATTTATTTTATTTAAAATAATTTTAAACTAAATTAAGTTAATTAATTAAACAACTTCCTGGCCGTCGAATTCCATTGGCTGGAAAAAAAATTTGGCAAAATTAGGTAAAAATGTTAGTATCAAAATGATCCTCTCTAAATGTTTTATCTATATATAGATTTTATTTTTTTGCGATAGATGCAAAATTTAGCCGGGATCTAACCGTGAATGAAGAATTGTTTTATCAAATTATCACTATGCTTGATTTATTTCAATTTGATCTTATACTTTATTTCAATTTAATCCTTAATTTCATTCTTTATTTCTATGTGGTCATTAGTTTTATTATTTAAATTTAAACAAATTTTATACGTGTCTGGGCTCAGAAGGACACTGCCTTTGAGTAAAGAGGAGAACAGAACCAGCGGCCCATACATTGGATCCAAAATGACAATCCATTACACTGATTAATTTGTTATTTGAATCCCACATAATCAAATATTTAAAATTAAAATTACATTATAAAATAAGATTACTAAAATAGATCAAGAATTTGAAGTGCCTGGAGATTGTCATTTTCAAAACTTTATAAATAATCAATTAGAAGGTAGAAACATTTTTTAAAGGAAAACACCATTATTATATTATTATTATTATATATGTATATATGAGTTAGGTTTAGGAGTTTTTATGGTATTGTCATACGAACCATCTAATATCAACCCCACAAAAGTATAATTCAATAACTAGAGAAAAAAGAATCATATTTTTCAGTTGTTTCAATTTAAAGATTTATTTATTAAAAATGAGACTTGAATAACATCAATCTACAAAATTTGGTACTTATCCTCAAATAAGCGAGTTTATTTGGAGGAGCAATTATAGCTGAAGATGTGATTAAAACAATATGGAATCTGTTCATGTGAAAGCGTACTGTCTTCTTCTTCGCAATAAATTTAGAAATTAGGATTAAAAAAACAATTCGCTTTTAAGAGTAGAACGTGAAAAACATGGTGTGAATTGGGATTTTGAAGATGGTCCGGCCCAACGGATGTAACAGGGAATATATTCCCCCCACAACAACTTTTTATGATAAAAGAGTTGATGCTGATGAAACAAATGAATGAGTGCTCGCGCTCTAATATATATATATTTTTTTTTTCTGTTGACAGTCTGGTAAAGATCTGCATCCAAATAATGTGATGAATCTAGCTCAAGTTCAAAAGAGTGGCATGATCAAAGTAAAGTGCTGCTAGATCCATAGATACTTGGACATGGTAAAATGAAACCTTCCTATGAAATTTCATTAAAATAAAACCTTTTTGAAACCCTCTTAAAGATTGTTCGTGTTTCAGATGCATGGATGAAGCTATTTGCATTGATTGAAAGAAGAAAGCCACGTCCCAACGATCAAGTGGGTTGAAGCACGCAACCCTCAACACCGACTACGTATGTAGTACAATTACAAATAAGAATGAAGAAACCATCCAGTTAAGTCTATTTGATTATTGTTATTATTATTTTTGTGTGATTAGTCAAAAAGGAGTTGGACACTACAAATTTCTTTTCCATCCCCAGTTCTCTGTACCAATAATAACGAGGAAGACACCCGTGCCTCAGCCTCATGCACATGGACATGTATTGTGTGCGTCAAATAATGCAAGCCAGTGGTCCCTCCACACCACCATCTTCTTAGAGAAGGTAATTTTGCAGCACTGGAAAGGGCAATGGAATCATACTAACACATCGCTATCTTATATCATAAATGCGTGCATGCGACGTAAATACATAGGCATACAGACAACAATAACACCAACGAAATATTAAATCACCTTCACGTCCAACCAAAATATATCATCACGCACAACTACTAATAATAAATAAAATAAAAACATGATAACAGCAAGCAAACGTACATATAAGTCTTTCCTCCATCAAATTACAATAACATGCACAAAAAGGGAAATTTAGCCCTAGCCCATCATACCAAACAAGAGTTTTGTTACAGTTTTAAGAGTGGCACGCGACAACAATGGCTGGACCAATTGAACATGTGTTTAATGGTGATTTGGGTCCCTTTTCACAAGTTGCATGATAAAAATAGAGAAGGCTGGCCGGCCGGCCCTTGGCTCTTTCAAAGAATTTACATCAAGGGCTATTAAACACAAAAGGCAGGAGAAAGTGAAAGTTGGGCCCCAAAACACTTAAGGGGCGTGCACTCGTCCTCTTTCTTGGGGTCCCGCTGCAATAACTAGTCTTCTCATTCACACAGCTAGCCAACCCCCACGCTCAAGCCAGGTGTGAGAGTTACTTTCTCTGAACCCTAAGACACAGTCTAATCATTCATTTCCCTTTATTTCAAGTTCAAGGTAATATAACCGCTCTCCAGAGACTAGAGACAGAAATATTACCATCTAATTTCCGACTTCATCAAGAGGTAAAATTCAAGCTTTAATTACCATTACTTCCAAATTCCTCCTTTGCTGAAAATTCCACATCCTCGGCAAATCAAAGCTCATCTAATATGTACCATTACCTTATTCTGGACACTCCAATAGCAACTTCTAATCTAAGAGAATTGATAATGACAAGTACTATACTAAACCTAACAGCAAAACTTAACAATTCATAGATTGTCCAGTCCAAAAGCTTTGGCTTTGAGCTTCAAGGATTTCAAGTAATCAATGGCTTCATCGAGAACTACCATTGCATCCTTGCCCGTTCCATCAGGAAGTATGCTTCGGAGAACACTGACTGTCTCTCGTATTTTATCCTTTCTAATCCTATGGTCGCCTGATAAAGAGCCCACTTCACCAGACCATGGATTCTTGCCAGAACTGGATTCCGCATCATCCTCGGTCTCAAGGTGTGAGCTAAATTTCATAGAATTGCCAGTGACCATTGGCCAGGGTACATCATAATAATCTCCACAAAAAAGTTTCCGCTTTTTGGTAGGTCCAGCCGAGCTAGCAACCTCTTCTGTGCTTCCCTCAAACCAATCTTGCTTCTCGTGAGCTGTCATTGTACTAGGAGAATGATCTGTGCTAGTGACTTCATCATCATCACTTTGATCACTATCATCATCAGAGTACAGCAATGCATTGAGTTCTTCAGTGTCCTCATGCATTTCACTATGCATATCAGTCCCCTTAGTCTCATCCAATTCATCAAATGAATTTGGTCCAGCTTGAAGATTTGCATCTCCTTTCCCTCTGGGATCATCCCCACTCACATTATAAGCATCAACTTGTCTTGGACCCCAAGAAGTCAGGCACTGAACAGGAGTCCCAATCCCAGAACTCAGTATCATGGTTGTTCGGTCCCCCGATTGATCAAAAACAAGAAATCTCTTGTGCGAACACCCAAACCCTGCCTTCGGTTTGATAGCCTCCCCACTATTCTCATGAGGGCAAGCAGGTAGTTGCTCTTTCAAAACAGGGTTTGAAGCAGGCATACAGGCCTGTCGAACGTGGGGCAAACAATAAAACCAACCATGAGGTTCATTAGCTTGGACAACCTGCGAGTGAGGTAGCTCAGGATACATGTTAATAGGCATTGTTCCATTTGTCAAAACCATATTAGAGCCATGGTTCATGATTGTAGGAATGGAACTTTGTAGCCCCAAACCAACTGGAGCACTCGAATAAGTCAAATCGGGCAATCGCCAACCAAATTGCTGCTGAGGAAACCAGGATCCACAGTCTTCTCCCATCCAACCAAAACAATCACCTGAATTTTTAAGATAGAAAAACCACAATGAAATTAATAACTTCAAAATAATTCCAATAATAAAATCAAATCTTAACAAAACCAGATATTGCGAACTTACCAAAAGAAGGATGTCCGTATTAGGAATTGCTGTTACTTGCTGTGTCTCTCAATAATAATCGAAAAAATAAAAATTCCAGCTTAACTTGAAAACGAAAAGTGCAAAACTAATCTACGTGACAGGTTTAAGCAAATGACGGAAATATTCAGCCTGGAAAACACGCAAGAAAACAACATTAATAAAAAGCATCCTAATAATAAGTTGTTTGAAGAACAAATATGTTGTTACTAACCTGGCAAAACTTGAGTGGTTGAAAGCATGCTATGATTCTAACTATTATAGTGGCCCTCCCTGCAATCCCATGTTCGTATTTCAATGCCCGAAATCTTGTTTGGCTAGCTGCTTGGCACACCATAACTACTTCCCAACCCTTCAATATACAATAAATACAATCTTCCACAGGAAAAACTTCAACAACAGTAATCGGCAAACCACGATGATTCCCAAAGAAAAGTAAGCAAAATTATCCACCGATACAGGAATACTGAAAATATCTAACTAGAGAGATCAATAGACCAATAAAACACAACCCGGCACCAAATACAACACTACAAGCGAAGGAAATAAGAGCTAAACGAAAATAATTTTAGGAAGCGGTTTTGCTAATATTCAGCTAATCTGGCGTACATAACAGGGGACGATGACAAAAAAAGAGGATCCCATGGAAACTAGAGAAGAAACAAAACTGAGAAAATCAAGGGTCTGGATTTGAAGATGAAGTTACAGAATAACTCTACAATAGAGGTTCAAAGAGATGACTTTTCGAAACACATCAACAGAAAGAGTCAGCCACCACCGCATGCTGTTCTCTTGACCACAATCCGATCGCCACGGCTGTTACACACACCGCAATCAATTCAACAATCCTGCAACGTATTATTATATTAGAAACAAAATCTTGTATGTATAGGGTGATTTAGAGTAATGCAATTATTGCTCTGTAAATATAAAAGCTAAGCTCAACAAAATAAAATAAAATACAAAACAAACTTAAAGACTGTTTTTCCACAATAGTATTAGGGGACCTATTAAAATATTCAGCTTAACTTTGACTATCATAGCTTTCCGGCTTCAGATACGGAGAGCTCATATTATTATGTAAAATGTAATTCGGAACCAGATCACATACCGAAAAATTGGATGTATGCAACCTTAACACTACGCACTGTTAAACATAGATTTTACACCAACCAATCAAAGTTAACATATAAAGAACCTAAATTTAATCAGATAAATTAGTAGATATCAAAGGAATAATCAAGGGCCTAGCCATGGCTTATGAAATAGAGTTGTTAATTCTGTGAATTTCAAGATAAATAGGTAGTAATTGCAGTTGCCAAAAACAAGGAACACATAAAGCTTTTCAGTAACTGAAATGAAAAATATTTTAGCTGAGACAAAACAAGCAGCAAACAAATCTTCAGAGCCTCAGAAACCACAAGTAGACCAAGAGAAGTAACCAGAAAAGAGTCACAAAACCATATCAAATTCAAAGAGCTAAAAGATCAAACAATACTAACCACTAAACAGATAAATAACCAAGAAATAACTTTAAAACTTACAGAGATATTAAAGGAGAAAAGAACCCAGTTCCAGCAATGAAACAAGACAACCTCAAACTGCTCAATCCTCAAACTCAAGACCCAGATCGAAAACACAGACACACAAAGAACTCGAAAAGGTTACAGAGAGATAAAAAGAGTGCAGTCAAAGTCGAAATTTGGGGAGTGCACGGAAGCTGAGATTATATAAAGAACAAATTGACAGAAATGTCCCTGCTTGTGCTGGTGGGATCAAACAAACAGAACCCAAAAAAAAAAAAAAAAGTGAGGAGTTTGATATGTGCGCGTGTGAAGAGTGCACGCAAGGTATAAGTGTAAAATGATGAAACACAGGAACATTTCTCTCTCCGTGTGGGGTGGTTGTATAATGACCTGGAGTTGGAGTTGGAGTTGGAGTCGGGTTGGGTCAATGTCATGTTGATTGTTAACTGTTGATTTTGGTCCTAACTAAACCAGAGTCTGTGGTTAAGGTTTGGGTGCAAAATGTCCTGGACTGAGATAGTATCCAGTGCTACCGAGTTCACTTATGCAATGTTATTTTTCCACGGGAGAATCTTCTTCTTCAGTTTATCTCTTTGTGATGTGTCAATTGTCATCATGATTCATCACATTGCTTTAGAAATTATACCAAAGCAGTCTCATCTTTTGATGGGTGTATTCAATTATCTAAAATTTAAATCATCTTTAAATTAACAACAATGAGTCGTTATTTTTATACATGTCATCTCAAAATATATAATTGGTTGAAGATGTAGTTTCGGGATGGAAGAATGAGAGTTTAATAAATAAAATTAAAAATCATTAGATTAAAAAAAAAAAAGGGGGGGGGGAGAAGGCATCCAATGTTATACATGAATACCAATAATTTGTTGATTGACCATTCAAAGGAAGAAAGAATTATACAAAGACGAAAGTGGCCCCACTGATCACCATTGGATACATCATTTAAGCTCTCACACTCCCCACCTGAAACAAAGTATATATCCTGTTCCTGTTATTATCTCCATCTATGGCCTAAATAGTAAAAATGATTAAAAAAGCAATAGATATAGGCAACCACCAGGTCCCTACACTTCATAGAGGTACAATAATACTTTTCATTGATGTGATATATGGATGTGCCTAAATCATCAATGAACTGGATGCCCCATTTCTTCCATACATAATAAACTTCCATTTTTCATCTCAATTACTTTACTTATTTATCATTCATTAATCTTAAATCATTGTGGATGTGTTACCATAAATATTACACATTTTATAATTAATTAAGCATTGTCAAACTTGGAAGTAATGGTATTATTATTCTCCATACTTGTAGTACCGAATAAAAAAATAATACTGGAGTAGACGATAATTAATTAAGCATAAGAGTAAGATTAGAATCTAAAGGGTTTTTGTATAGTATTAGTGTCTTAAAACAAGCAGACCAAACAGAACCTTAAAAAAAAAAATAAAAAAAAAAAAAGCAGAGTGAGGGTATGGCTCCACTCTAAAGAAAGAATAATATAAAAGGAAACCCATGATTTAATCACCTGAAAGAGATCTTATGCACAGGTAAGAAGATCTATTGGTAAAATTATAAATGAATTTAAGAGTAATAAAGAAATGATAATAATAAGCATACTTTCATGCCCTCTTGTTTGGAGTGGAGGGAACAATAGCCACGCCCAATTGAGTCTTTCCAATCCCATTGGGTCTACACTTTTGGTAGCACTAAAAACTACTCTTCATATACAAATATGAGATGTAAAGCAAACGATTCCTCCACACACCCTCTTTTATTATTATTTGTATTTTAATCATCATACATATCCTCACTTTACTTAACCCATTGTTTTTACTTTATTATTTCATTTTAGGGAGAGCGACTTTTCCCACCCAAGATTTGGCGAAACGACACTTTTCCACCCATCAAGTTTCAAAATGACACTTTCCCACCATTCGTCAGATTCTAATAGTATTTTTTGTTAATATTTAACGGAAACGATGAAAATATCCTTAAATAGTTTATTAAAATTAAAATTTAGTTAAGTCAAAGTCTTTACTCAATTATTTATTAATTCAAGTGTACAAATATTTTTTCCTTTATTTATTTAATTAATTAGAAATATTGATTTTCTATGTTAATTAGTAAAAATGAAAATCATTATATTATAAAAATTATTGAATAATAGTGATGGGATATTGATGACATTATAAATAAATAAATATTAATGTCATTTAATTTTAAGCAATTTCATAATATTAATCCTAACTTTTGAGGTGGAGTTAATTTTTTATTTTATTTTTTTACTTTTCAATATTTGAATTTTTTGCTAATTAAAAATAATAAAATTTTTATAAAGTTAAATATTAAAAAATATTTTCGTTTTTTAATAAAATATTAACATAAAATATAACCGAACTTATCAAAGGTTGAAAAGCGCCATTTTGAAAGGGTGGGAAAATGTTGTGTGGCCAAACCTCCCTTCATTTTATTACTTGTTTTAACTTTTAATGCCTTTATCTTTAATTGTGGTGTCAAATGATCCAATAAACCTTGACAAATGACATGACCGCTTGACTACTACTTTATTTATTTTTATTTTACATGTATTCGAATTTGAGGTTTAGTAGCCCACCACACCAAAGGAGAAAAAATGGATGATTCTGTGTAACGCACCAGCACATGATATTCACTATTAGAGTTGCACTTGCACGTTCATTTTTGTAGTGGACCGTCCATATTCTATGGATCTAGTCATGTACATACGTGATTCTTTTTTCTCTTGTCTTTTTATTGATGCAGTGTAGTTAATTTGGATGTCGTATGCGTCAAATATTATAAAGCTAAAGATACGAATGTATGATAAATTTGATTTGGGAAAATGTGTATAAATAAAAAAACACTGTTTAGCATATAAATAAAACCAAAACAATTAATTAAAAAGGACTGCAGGTTTTTTTAAATCACATTATTAAACTGCAAAGGGAAGAAATAAGTCAACTTGTGGAATAATAATAAACATTAGTCCATGTTTTATGCCACTAAAAGAATTATTTATTGCGTTAAGAAAAAAAAAAAAAAAAAAAAAAAAGGTTCCAAATAAAACATAGAGAAGGGCGCATAACGCTGATCCAGCGAATTGGAACACGTGTGAAGATATGATAAGATAATATGGAGATAAAAAGGAAAATAGAAAGTATAAAAGGGTTTAAGAAATATAAATAAGAGTTATGGTGGAGGGGCGTGGGATATGAAACCATGGAGCCATTTGGTTGTGGATTCTCCAACAAAAACATCCACGCTTGTAAAGCTATAAAAACAATACCCTTTCGTCTCCACCACTCCAGGCCGCACTCAAAGAGATCATATGTATTTGCTTTTGTTTTTTTAAAAAGAAAATACACAAACCAAAAGAAAAGAAAAGGAAGGAATCCATGCCCATCCACAACAAAACTATTAAATGCTGCATACCACAAACTTTGTTAAAGACTTTTATATCACTCTACTCTTATTTTTATCCAAAAGAATTCACCCATTCAAAAGTGTCAACTCTCAATGTTTGGAAGTTAGTTTAGTGGCTCAAGATTGCAAGATTTGAGTAGGGTAATTAGCTTTCAATTTCTTGTACCATCATCAAACACGTGCATTGCCTCTACTCTTATCATTTCCATGCCACCCTCAGGCTCATCTTCATCCTACCATCATGGATGGGCAGGTTTTAAGGGATTATACGGATTGCTCCTGTAAAAAAAAAAAAAAAAAAAAGACTCTCTTTTCTTTATTTAAAAGATTTCCAATCTCCATATAATTATTTTTCATGGGTGTTTTTAATTAAGACTAATTTTCAGACATTAATTAAAGGAATGTCTAAATAAGCATGATGTTAGGAGTGATGGGAGATGAATTTGGATAGCTTGTTGCACGTTTATGTCCCTTTATTGAGAAGAAAACAGAATCTCTTATCATCATAATCTTGTAGTGTAGGTGTGATGTGATGTTGAAGTTTAAGTACTTGGCACCTAAATTCTCCCCACCATGAAATAGTAAAATGGCGCGAGGAGGAGTTCCCTTTTTTTTTTAAGTTGAAACAGAATAATATGGTTTTTGACATATTTGAATCGATCAAGAGATGTTTAATCATGTCGACCCAAGATAGTTGGATTCGGCATTTCTTCTAAGTCAACCCATTACAGTTGATGGAATGGAACCACTCCCATTCCCATCCACTTGACATTTCTTGCATATTTATACGCTACTACTTCTTTTATCTCTTTCGATATTTCAGAAACATTATATATGATGCTTTTAATTTATGTCTGTTTGATTTTAAATTAAGTTACCACTTGTTTTCTCCATCTGTTAGTTTAAAATGGCTCACGAGGGATATAATTTACCTATACACCAACATTTCATCTTAAAATGATGAGTAAAGATATATGATATATACAAAATATCCTGTTTTATTTCATTATTTTCATATGGATCTGCAATTTGACTTGAAAAACACTAAAACTATAGTTGGAATACTATAACAATTCAATATCGCCTCATGGAGAAATTAATTAAAATGTATATAATCATTACCATTGTTTTTTTTTTTTAATCATTAGAAGTGTCTCGACTAACTTGCGCATATTTCAACCGATTTTCCAAAGTCTTGAAACTATTAACCAGATAAGAGTCTCAGTGATCACCCCCATTAATACTTGAAAAAACTTAAACTTAAATACTTAAGAGTTTATGAAACTTCTTTTTGCTCTTTTACTATTAGACTATTCAGCAATAGCCAATAGTTAACTATGATAATTATTTATAGACGTTTTTCCCACATTCATGATCCAAAACAACTTTGAACTATGGTGGATACACGCTTGCTTGCCGACCCCAACAAGAGAAATCTAGTGGAAAGCATATTAATAAGTCGTGTTGTATAATAAGATGGTAGTTAATTTTAATGAGTTGCATCGTGTGTCCAATTTTGAAGTAATAATAAGAGCATCACTAATCCCACATGTAACGCTTTCTGATTCCACATTATTCTCCTCCTCTATAAAACGTTAAAAAAAATAGAGAGAAACATAATTACTCTTGCTCCTTCTTCAACCTTTTGTCTCTTATCACACCAAAATAGTAAATTTATAGGGTTAACCGGGTTCAATTTAACATTGGAAAGTCAATAATATCCACCCATAACAGTAAAGTAATAATCATATTGACTTAAAAGCTAAAATATTATTCCAATTCCCACGTAAAAATAATGAGTGCGTGGCTTAGTGCATTTCAATGTTTATTAAATTCGTACTTTAGTGGGTAAGTTGGACTTGGATTTGGTTAAGTTGCATTAGGTAGACCAATCAAATTTACTTGAACTTTTAATCATAATTGCAGTGGTTCAACAAAGAAGTGGTAGTCATTATCAGATGACATTAGCCAAAAAATAAAGCTTTTTTTAACCTAAACAAACGGGTGCATGTTATGGTTTTGCCATACGAGGCATAAGGAAATTCTGCAGTGATTAGTTTATGTTTTCAAACCAAATCTTAAATATGCAAGTCTATCTTAGGTGTCGATGGAAATTGTAAAAATTTTGGGTTGAATACATCCATAGAGACAAATCCAAGCAATATGTAGATGCCATTTGATTAAAAATTAAAAGTCATAGGAAGTAGAAATTGTGGATCGTTGATTGCATAAAAATAATATATGCGTTAAGGTATGATATAACCAAGAGTGTCAGTGTCAGAAGCCCATTAATCGCATTCCCACATAAGCTGTCCGTTGAAAAAAACACATTCAATTGAGTATCAGGAGGGCATGCATGCTGTCACCATTTAATTGCATTATTAGAGACAAAGACCTTTTAAATTCTTAAAAAAAAAAAAAAAAAAAAACCGCCGAAGTAGGTAAATCCACAAAAACTTTGGCACCCCACCAGTTAACATATGAAACCGTCCTCAACAAAGCACCTTGAGCTCAAAAGTTTGGATTTTTCCTTTATTACCCAACATCTCTCAGCCAAACTAAACGCTNAGTTCATGATCCAAAACAACTTTGAACTATGGTGGATACACGCTTGCTTGCCGACCCCAACAAGAGAAATCTAGTGGAAAGCATATTAATAAGTCGTGTTGAATAATAAGATGGTAGTTAATTTTAATGAGTTGCATCGTGTGTCCAATTTTTAAGTAATAATAAGAGCATCACTAATCCCACATGTAACGCTTTCTGATTCCACATTATTCTCCTCTTCTATAAAACGTTAAAAAAAAATAGAGAGAAACATAATTACTCTTGCTCCTGCTTCAACGTTTTGTCTCTTATCACACCAAAATAGTAAATTTATTGGGTTAACCGGGTTCAATTTAACATTGGAAAGTCAATAATATCCACCCATAACAGTAAAGTAATAATCATATTGACTTAAAAGCTAAAATATTATTCCAATTCCCACGTAAAAATAATGAGTGCGTGGCTGAGTGCATTTCAATGTTTATTAAATTCGTACTTTAGTGGGTAAGTTGGACTTGGATTTGGTTAAGTTGCATTAGGTAGACCAATCAAATTTACTTGAACTTTTAATCATAATTGCAGTGGTTCAACAAAGAAGTGGTAGTCATTATCAGATGACATTAGCCAAAAAATAAAGCTTTTTTTAACCTAAACAAACGGGTGCATGTTATGGTTTTGCCATACGAGGCATAAGGAAATTCTGCAGTGATTAGTTTATGTTTTCAAACCAAATCTTAAATATGCAAGTCTATCTTAGGTGTCGATGGAAATTGTAAAAATTTTGGGTTGAATACATCCATAGAGACAAATCCAAGCAATATGTAGATGCCATTTGATTAAAAATTAAAAGTCATAGGAAGTAGA
This sequence comes from Pistacia vera, assembly GCF_008641045.1. Classification (NCBI taxonomy): domain Eukaryota; kingdom Viridiplantae; phylum Streptophyta; class Magnoliopsida; order Sapindales; family Anacardiaceae; genus Pistacia; species Pistacia vera. The sequence continues at coordinate 912,983 of NW_022196159.1, read as the reverse complement.
AATTGTGGATCGTTGATTGCATAAAAATAATATATGCGTTAAGGTATGATATAACCAAGAGTGTCAGTGTCAGAAGCCCATTAATCGCATTCCCACATAAGCTGTCCGTTGAAAAAAACACATTCAATTGAGTATCAGGAGGGCATGCATGCTGTCACCATTTAATTGCATTATTAGAGACAAAGACCTTTTAAATTCTTAAAAAAAAAAAAAAAAAAAAACCGCCGAAGTAGGTAAATCCACAAAAACTTTGGCACCCCACCAGTTAACATATGAAACCGTCCTCAACAAAGCACCTTGAGCTCAAAAGTTTGGATTTTTCCTTTATTACCCAACATCTCTCAACCAAACTAAACACTGTAGACTTCCATTTTCAGGTGGTATGAACCATTCATGAGCACGCAAAGTATCAATTTGGATCTTATTTAACAAACTTTAATAATTTTGTTTTGTTTAAAATGTTTTGTAGTAATATATTTTGATAGAAAGTCAAATTAAGGGCGGGCTACATTAGTCATTTCGAAAGATTAATAAATACATAATCTATTAAATACAATATGACAGTAAATCCAGGTTTACTAGAAATAATAAAAAATAAAATTTGGTAGAGGGAAGTATATAATAAGGGGCAAGAAAATCTTCAAACTCCGACCACCAAATCTGCAGTACAGTAAGAAACAGCAGACTTTAGTAGAAAAGTCTCTCACGCGATTCACAATCTTTTAATTAACGACACGCCGTCTTATCTTTGACACTATCCTCTCAAGAGAAAAAAATTAACATGTACATCATCCTTCTCATGAGTACGTACGTCACATGCCCCAACCCCACTTGATTAATTGACTAGTGAGTTCTCTGACACGTGGAGGAATCTTAAGGGGTCATGCCTGGATAACATTACAAGCCGATATCGATAAAAGAAAGAACAAATGATGAGCGTGAAAAGAGGTTCTATTAACTGTGCACTATCGCATCACCGTCGGGATCTTATATGGCGCATGCATTAGCGCACGCTTTGGCTCTTGCTTCAATAAGATAGAGAGAGAAAGAGTTTTTTAACTAAGTTTTTTCTTTTGGTCAAAGTATAGTTAAATGGCCTACCATGCACGCGAGGTTTGGGTGACAGCAGGGCGTACGGGACAAAGTGAGTTTTTAAGAGAATGGATATGGGTGGATACCTGGATGCTGGACACGCGTCCTTCAAATAAAGATATCGAATGATGGGGACCATACAACAACAGCGGCTTTTGCGGACGCGTAGCCGCCAGTGGCGTGCTTTCTGGCGTGTTTTAACTGGAGTTTCTTTCGCACTTCTCTTATTTAATCTTTTTTTTTTAACTTATTTTGCGGTGATTATGGGTTGGTGCTTCATGTTTTGCATATTTGTAATTGGACCCTTGTGATTATCTGAAATTCGAAGCACCATTGTAAAGTGTGCCCCAAATCAGTTCAGTATAATTACACGAAGTATTAAACCAATTTATAAATCGATTCGATTTACATAAATTCTAAGCAAATTAAAATATAATATTATATTTTTAAACCCCATTTACGGATATTTTTAGATTTGTATTTGAAACTTGGATTTGCTTCTAAAACATTACATATTCTAACCAAACCGATAAATTCAATTTGATTTGGTTGAAGTTTTCAAGTTGGAAAGGTTTTGCACGCACCTACCTTGCATAGTACAAAATTGATCATAAGGTCACGGGGGTTCAGTAGGTGAAGAAACTTTGGAAAGGGGTAAATCTTGAGTTTAAATTGGACATAATACAAAAACACATGGAATTACAGTATTACTTGATAGAAATTATTTTTTATAGGTGCAAGTTTCAACAGACAATCCCTAGTGATTTACTACTTTTTCTCTAAAGCATAACCCAAAAAAATTGTTAGGATTTTCTAGGTTCACAATTCTTCCGTTCCATGATTCTATCTAGAAAATTGATGGAATAAAGTCTAAATGGGTTTGAAGAAAGTCAACTTTGATGGGCTGGAATAAGATGTGCAACGACCCAGCTTCCCTTGATTGTGATTTCTGGTCTTTTTCAATTTCACGTATGCTGTCCATCGTGCTGGCATAATTCACCAAAGTAATTTTGGGTTAAGAAAATAAAAAAAGAAGATTGGGCAACAAATGAGAAAATAGAAAATGGCTGGGGAAGTGGAAACAATATTGTGCTCAATCTCAGGGACAACAGTCAAATAAAAGGTGGTGACTTTTTGAGCCATGTTGCGCGTGGGGTCAACCTGTCAAATCCTTGAAACAACAAGTACCATTGGCAGCGTACCCAGACTGTAGCAGTAAAGCTCAGAGCCTTGATAGAATCATAAATTATATTTTCATTTGAATCGTCAACTTACAGTACAACTGTAGCACCACAGAGGAGAGATAAACGCTGTGGTCAATGCTTTTTTTCCGCAGAGAAACTGCGTGTCATGTTTTATTTACATTGGGCTCTTCTGGGTTATTAAATCCCATATAAATTAATTACCGTCCGAGCTTCATGTCAAATCACTGTGAACTGATTATACAGTATCAAACTGTTCACATCGATGTGCGTCGTGATTAACTTGTTTGTAACGACTAGAACAATGTCACAGAACACAGGGGTAGTGGAAATATTTGTCTATTATTTGGGCCTCCAATGTTTAAAAATGGATCACTATGTTAGGCCCAGTATCTAACAGTATTGTTTCTGTATGGGGGGCCATATCACAATCGGGCCAACCCTTTTATTCCAAATAGGACATCCCATCTTTCATGAAAGATTAATATCTAGTGGCTTATGCCGCTTCCTCAATAAGGATAGTAGTCATAACATTTTTTAACTTCTCTCTTGGGTCACGAATCCAATAATGCATAACGTTTTAGGTCCAACCCATCATTGATGTGCTTTCTAGAAGAGGACTTAATTGTAAATTAATTCGGACACTGGCACACTGCTATTGCTTTGAAAAGGCAGAACGACATTTTCCCACCCAAGGTTTGGCAAAATCACACTGTCCCACCTGTGAAGTTTCAAAACAACACTTTCCCACCTTTCGTCAAAATCTGTTATGTTTTTTTTTAGTATTCGACTAAAAAGAAGAAAATACCCTTAAATATTTGACTTTATAATTTTTTATTTATTTTTTAATTAACCAAAAAGTAAGATATTAAAAAGTCAAAAAAGAAAAAATAATTAGCCCCAACTAAAAAGTTAAGAGTAATACTATAAAATTGTTTAAAGTTAAATGACCTTAACATTTATTTATTTATAATGTCATAAATATCTCATCATTATTATTCAATAATCTACTAATATAATGTTTTTCATTTTTACTAATTAACATAGAAAATCTTAATAGTTAATATTCCTAATTAATTAAATAAACAAAGGAAAAAAGGTATTTTTACACTTGAGTAAAGACTTTTACTTAACTAAATTTTAATTTATAATAAACTGCTTAAGGGTATTTTTGTCTTTTAGTCAAATATTAACAGAAAACACTAACAGAACCTGACGAAGTGTGGGAAAGTGTCATTTTGAAACTTGATGGATGGGAAAGTGTCGTTTTGCCAAACCTTGGGTGGGAATATGTCGTTCTCCCCTTTGAAAATTCAAACTTAACCGTAGATTCCGGAGTACTCCCGCGCTGTTTACGAAAAGTACTTGCATTTCTCACTTTTGTTCAACTTCTAGTTTCATAACGAACACCGAGCCCCCCACTCGAACTATCAATGCGAAATCAGCCCTGAACAGCCTTCCGAAGAAAGGTTAGTTTGAGCTATTGTAATTGTATTAAATCTTTGTATTTAAGCAGAGTAAATGACGATATTCGATTTTCAATCATGAAGTAAGGCTCGTCAATTAGTATTGCTTTAAACTCAAATCAAGGCACAGTAAGTTATGGAGTTTGTGCTGAAAATGAAAATTTTGATGCAAGACAGTAAACTCTTTATCTTGTAGTTGTGTTTACAATTTTCGGTTGATTTTATGTTTTGTGACTGTCAATCTTTGAGTACATGTTCAGGATCTTCGTTTTAGAAGAAGAATTATAGAGGAGAATCATGCAGGAAATTTTTTTTTGATACATACTACTTCTTGCCTTCTTGGTCAAAAAATTCAATACTACAGTAATAATATTGCGCATGCTTTTTTCTTCATTTCCACTTTGGCATGTTCTACATGGTACGCGATCATAATTAAGACTGAACTATGAATAGCGAAACGGCCTCCAAAATCCAGAACTGGCTTAAAATATGGATGCCTAGCGGCTGGAATTTTGATATTGTTACTTGATTTTCTTGAAGATGGTTGATGGATGTTTGTGCTGTAGTTGTCTCAATAGGAATGTCTGGTAAGCACTGCCCGCTGTTTGGAAGTGAAATTAAAAAAAAAAAAAAAAAAATTTGAATTGTTGTGGAATCATGTGTAAGTCCAAAAATAGTTACAATTTTAATTAAAAAATTTTACAGCATTTGTTGACAAACGTTGAAAGACATATTAGGCAATTGAGATATGAGAACATATATGAAATTGAGAGTGTACCAAATAAATCAGTTATTGCGGTGTTAAAACATTTGGCTGTAAACTTAGTAATTTCTTACTCTCTCTATTCTGGTTGTTTGTGAAGGGCCTGAAATTTAGTTAACTTGCTTTATTATATTGGTTTCGTTTGGATGTGACTATGATATTACACATATGATTAAAAAAAAGATGATGAAAGAAAGATGCATTGATTTTCTGCTAATATGAAACTCTCTAGTCTTATCTTCTTGTAACTAGGTCTTTATTCTAAGTTTCTACAGATTGATTTGTTTTGGTTTTTCTTATTCAGGTTATTATTTAATTCAATTTTAGGGGGTTTGGTTGTGTATATCACGACAACAAAATTTTCTTCCTATGTAATTTGGCATTTTATGGTTGTATATTAAATTTATTAGTCATCAAACATCATATATGGTTCTCCAGTAACATCTATAGCATACGAATATACATTCGGTTGGTCAGAAGATTATATGATAAGAAAGTTCATTGGTATTTGTTAATTGCTTCCATGTGTTAAGTAGTTTGATGAAAGTTATGAAGATGTTCTCTCGGGAAAGAAAGAAGTACTTAGTATTTAGTACCTCTTAAAATACTGCTTGTCATGTGATCATGTGCAATTGGCTTTGAGCTTTCTGACTTGATGCAGACATGTAACTTGGCAAATTTTTACATCCTTGAGCTAGTTCTATTATGCCTTTAACGCTGGTCCAAAATAGAAAACATTTAAGAGACAGAGGAAATACAAGTATAATATTATAGTATCGTTCTACTATTAGTGAAATATTACTTATTTATTCATTCAGATCCTTCATTTGATTTACTGGCATGGTTGTTTTACAGTTTCAAGACTCTTGTCTCTTTTTTTTTTTTTTAGATTGTGCATCTCCTTCTCTCCCGTACACATTGCCAGAGTCTGATAATATGCTCCACCACTAACTACATATAATGTAAAGTTAATTTGTTTTATATAAAATTTCCAGACTTGGGTGTTGACTAATGTCACTTTGTGTACGCCACTGCTCAGAAGCAGTTGCTTTCAGGCATGGAGAGTAGTTGGAATAAGATCTAAACAAGGATTAAACATTATAAGTCTTAGCTTCTAGACATTTTAATGTGTTATAAAAATACTTTGAAATTTAATTGAAAGTCATGGTATCTCTGCATGTTATTCATGAAATCCACACTGATTGGCGGTGGGAAACTCACCAGGGGACTTTAAGTCACTTCATAAATAATGTCTTCTATTAATAATGTTTTCCTCCGGCCCATAACAGGTGTTCAATTTCAATCTATCTAACTTTTTTGTCATCGTCTTGATAACCTATTCTTTCAATAACATTTATGTGGGGTAATATATCTTTTCTTGGGTCCAAACTGCAATAGAGCTTATCTGTTTGTTTTCTTTCAACTTGGTGCTATCCTTTTTTGCACTACCTTCCCACTAGAACCAGAAACTCTTATGCTTCTGTCTCAAAAATATTATACTAACTCTAACTCAGCTGTGGCTGCGTCTTTGCACAGAATGTACGTTTAAGTGATCAACAATTTAACCATTCTAGGACCGAGAATCGCTCATTTGTGGAAAAATCAACATACAGGTAAAACTCACTTTGAAAAGGCCCAAAATATTCTGTGAAAATAAACATGTGCAAAGTTTGGTGTCTGAGGTTGAGAATTCGCGTGCAATGGACAAAAAGAAAATAAATAAATAAAACGGAATTAGGGTTTTTCTTCCCTCTTCCTTTTCATCGCATTCAATCCAGTGATTCCCCATGTGATTGTTGTCAAGCTTGATTTTCTCTTTAGTCAAGTATATATTTATTTATGTCAGGAATAATCCACTGAATGCCTTTATTAGCCAATATGGACCCACGTGTGGCCCAACATCTAGTTTACATATGAACAAATAACAAAGTTCTTATTAGTATTGTATTTCAGTATTAACAAATGAATATAGTAAAAAATGCCAAAATTTTGGATGTGTCACAACGTCGTCAATGGTATGATGATGNGAATCTGATAATATGCTCCACCACTAACTACATATAATGTAAGGTTAATTTGTTTTATACAAAATTTCCAGACTTGGGTGTAGACTAATGTCAGTTTGTGTACGTCACTGCTCAGAAGCAGTTGCTTTCAGGCATGGAGAGTAGTTGGAATAAGATCTTAACAAGGATTAAACATTATAAGTCTTAGCTTCTAGACATTTTAATGTGTTATAAAAATACTTTGAAATTTAATTGAAAGTCATGGTATCTCTGCATGTTATTCATGAAATCCACACTGATTGGCGGTCGGAAACTCACCAGGGGACTTTAAGTCACTTCATAAATAATGTCTTCTATTAATAATGTTTTCCTCCGGCCCATAACAGGTGTTCAATTTCAATCTATCTAACTTTTTTGTCATCGTCTTGATAACCTATTCTTTCAATAACATTTATGTGGGGTAATATATCTTTTCTTGGGTCCAAACTGCAATAGAGCTTATCTGTTTGTTTTCTTTCAACTTGGTGCTATCCTTTTTTGCACTACCTTCCCACTAGAACCAGAAACTCTTATGCTTCTGTCTCAAAAATATTATACTAACTCTAACTCAGCTGTGGCTGCGTCTTTGCACAGAATGTACGTTTAAGTGATCAACAATTTAACCATTCTAGGACCGAGAATCGCTCATTTGTGGAAAAATCAACATACAGGTAAAACTCACTTTGAAAAGGCCCAAAATATTCTGTGAAAATAAACATGTGCAAAGTTTGGTGTCTGAGGTTGAGAATTCGCGTGCAATGGACAAAAAGAAAATAAATAAATAAAACAGAATTAGGGTTTTTCTTCCCTCTTCCTTTTCATCGCATTCAATCCAGTGATTCCCCATGTGATTGTTGTCAAGCTTGATTTTCTCTTTAGTCAAGTATATATTTATTTATGTCAGGAATAATCCACTGAATGCCTTTATTAGCCAATATGGACCCACGTGTGGCCCAACATCTAGTTTACATATGAACAAATAACAAAGTTCTTATTAGTATTGTATTTCAGTATTAACAAATGAATATAGTAAAAAATGCCAAAATTTTGGATGTGTCACAACGTCGTCAATGGTATGATGATGTAGCAAGTTAGCATGATAACACAAGGTTTGCACTCGATTATACCTTTAGGGTTGATAGACAAATCTTAATCCAGAAACTTAAGCCTTAAAATCTGAAGAAAAATCTGAATAATGTATTGAATTCATCTAAAACGAAAAATAAGTTTATATAGGATGACAGTCACACTCATAACAAGACTCCTAATAACAAAAAGAAACAAAAACTAAATTAATTAAAACAAGAAAACTCAAAATAAAATAGAAAAAAACATGTAAACAATAAAATAGTCCCGAAACATACCAAAACGGTGGATTTTGACTTCGAAAATAATTTTCAACCAGCTAAAGTGGGTTGTCACGTCGATGGGCTCGAAATAAGTTTTTCAACAGTATCTTTGAGTCCCGTAACTCTTTTTGAATAAAAAATTATAACCATTTAAATAAAATATGCTCATTTAAGACTTTTAAACTTTAAAATATGCTCATTTAAGACTTTTTAACTTTTTGCTTGGACTTCTAACCTTCAGAACACCCCCCATTAATTCATCCAGCATCGTTCTACGGCGTATGATCAGCCATTTCTCATACCAATGTTCACATCACTGAGGTACAGAAACCCTCGGTCTAACCAGACACACAGTCAAACAATGGGCTGCTGACAGGGCTTTTGATATAATTATACCATCGACTCGGTCAGACTGATTAAATTAATACGAAGTGCCAAAGGAGAAAAGAGAGAGAGAGTAAATCTGATACTCTTTTAAGAAAATCTAGAGGAATTTAATATATTTTTTTGCCATTTCATATATTTATTTATTTCCTAGATGGATTTCCGTTTTCCTGTATTATCCATAAGATTACTACATCAAATATCATAAACTCATAATCGAAACAAATCAAACCAACTGTATCTCACAAAAGAACAAGTGTTTTTTTTTTCTTTTTTCTTCCTAATTTTTTTTTTTTTTCTGATTTTTTGCCTCCCAACTCCAAGTCTCTAAGCTGTTAAGAAGTCTAATATTTAACAGCTGGTGACCATCCTCTTCATACAAAGAGAATGAAATATTTCGCTCGCATTTGATTTCACCAATCACCATTCTCCATATATGAATCAACCTCTTTCACCCTTTCTTTTATTTTGTTTTTTCTCCAAAATTTCTCTATTCTTTTCCCTTTTGAATCACCTATTTCTGACTTCATTTTGGTTTTTTGACTTCTTTTTGGGAGCCGCCCTCACAATTCACAAGCAAAACAAAAGTTCTATATAAAAAACAAAACAGATTGATGGTGTGAATAGAGCCCATCTTCCTTCACTTTTTATTTATAGCTCTACTTCATAAGGTCTGTTTAGCTTCCTCCTTTTGGGATCCGGTGTATTATTTGAAGAACTTGGACTTGACCCAACCGTTGTGTCATCACTTTTATAGCTCAAGCAAGCCGCATCCAGCACCCCAATTGGACTTTGGGGCACAGAAGCATTTGCACTAGTCAATGACAAATCTTGTACTATTTTTACACACTCAACCATTCTCTCCTGCAAAAACCATAAAGATGTATTAGACTCTATAAAAACTTGTCTCAATTCTTTTTATTTTACAGTAATCAAACTGAAAATGATTACTACTACAAAAGTAAAACCATCATTTGTGCCTCCTTTTGGTTTTGGACCACTGACTTTACCTTTTTTACATATTGAGTGAGAACAGAAATTGCTTTCTCTGTATCAACTGTTTTGGTTTCCTCTGCAAGAGATATTGCCACAGCTGCTGCAACCTCAGAAGGCTTGAATTCCAAGAAGTCAATCCCTGCATTCAATTCCCACCCACCAAAACATCAGAGCCTCTCTTAAATTTCTTCATCATAATACTGCAGAGAGATATTATTATGAATAGTAAATAGTCTGTGTGTTATAAAAAGAGACTGGACCTTTTATAGTGCTTATTATGAGTTGGATTGAACTCAAGAATGAAGTTCTTAGTGGGATTTGATCACCATCATTGATCTTGCGAATGAAGTAGTCTATGTAGGAGAATGGGGTAATTGCTTGCATTCTCCACCTCAAGGTGCTTAGCAACAAAAGCTCCATTCTTTTTATAGTTCTAGCTTCAAACAAGTACTTTGTATCACCCACCTGTTAACACTCATTACAATCAGCCCATATAGATCAAAACAGAAACTTTACAGGACAGCTAAGGCAAAGGCAATACTAAATTGGAGCAACTTTAACCTGTAGATCTACACATGATGGAACTTGAGTCTCCTCCATTTTGGCCGCAACCGACAAACATGCCACGGCCAACAATTGCATCATCCAAGCTTTACCCTTCTGCAAATAGCATAAAAGTAAGTTTAGATGCAATAAGAAATGCAGTTTAGTCTATAGATGCTAAAAAGAATGGCAGCTTAATCCTCAACTTACAGGCAATTCATAGGCAGAGAGAAATCTGTCCAAGTAGTTTATGGATAAATAAGCACAGAGAGGTCCAAAACCGAAATGGGTGTTAACCTGTATAACCAATTGGTCGTCAGCATTAATTAACAATAAAACTGAGAAGGAAGGAATCAGGCAAACAATTGAATGGAACAGAAGGAAGAACAACTCATACACCTTTGCAATCAGAATAATCAAGACAAAGGTAATGAAATAGAATAGGAAATGCAAAGACACAATTTCTGTAAATGAACACTTAAACCGATATATTATTGGCATCGATCCAAAAAGCAGAAAGGAAGGAAGTCAAGAACCCACCAAACTCAAACCACCACTAATCATCAAATCACTGTTACTCTTAACATCAATGCCAAATTGCCAATCCCAAAAGCTAGAATAGGAAGAAACCAATATCAACATTGGCCCAATATCAATATCAATAAAACGATGACCCATTCCTAGCGCATACTTGTAACTTCATCTCAATGAAACCATCAAACATATTAAAATCAGGTAATATAATGTTTCAAAGAACCATTTTTGGAGAAACTACGAATATTAACCATCCATATCAAAGCCAAAACAATAAAAAATTCATATTTCTAAGAACCCACCTTGACAATCCAATCGACAGCCTCTTTTCTAGCCACCAAGTCCAAATCCCCAATTTGCAGTCTCTTCAAGTAATCACTATTTGGCAAATGCTGGCATTCCTTTTCAAGCATCAAAGCCAAACACTCATCACTCTGCAATGGTAATATATCTCCGCAATCATCAAACCTCTTGTTTTGGTTACGGGTTTGATGATTCCCATGATACCATGTGGCCTCAAACTCCTCCACCACAACCCCATGGTAATCGGTATTGATATCATCGAAAATGCTATTGTTATCCTCTGTACACAGAAGGCTTGAAACTGCAGAGTCAAAACTTGGTGCCATTACAGAAGCCTCAAATAAAGAAAAGAAAAAAAATTATGCTATTAACACTCAAAAACAACAAGTTTCATCAAATGAAGTGGTGACAATAACGAGCCTTTGATTTCTATATATGTAAATTGAAAATGTTTAAATGTTTTGGATGATAAGAACAGAGAGTCTTGACCAAAGAATTGGAGGAGAAAGAATGGTTTATAAGGGTATATATAAGAACAAAATAACTATAGTCTATCGCTCTCTTAAAGTAAAGTTGAGGCCTTGGGGCTGAAAAGACTGCCACAGTGAGGGTTTATGAAGTAAATGAGTGCCTCTTTTTAGGGTATAGGCGGGGAGAGAGAGAAAGAGAAGGAGCATGGCAGTATCCTAGTATTAGAGTCTTGACATAATTGAGAATCAATGGAAACAAGAGAAAAAATATTAATACAAAATGGAAGAAGGGCATTTACAAGATTTTGTACAGTAGTACTGAGATTAGAGAGAAAGACAGTATTGTCTTGACAGCGATATCTCTTGAGCACTTATTAATGGGGGTATGTACGCGGAAAGTGTCTGCTCAGGATCAACGCCTAATGGTTACTGATTTTTGATATTTATGCAAAATTACATACAATTTATCTTATGTATATTCTTCAATTTATTTTGTATCACTTCTATTTCTATTTTTTTAAAATTATTTATTTATTTTATTGACACAAAATTTATTCACTTACATTAACTATTTATATACAATTTTCAATTAAGTTTGTACTAGTTATAAATCTGTCCTATTCTGCTTTACAGCTTTTTCTACCTTGTTCATTGGTTTGCATGAAATTTATTCTTTATTAACCCAATCAAATTCCTTTTACTGTGTACTCACTGCAAATTTATGCACCAAGTCAAATTATCGTAAATTCTCCAACTCATATTCACATGGTGATGTTAATAAAAATATGAAAATTCTTTTAATTATAATTTAACTTAAATAAAAGTAATTTCATATGATCTTTAACGTGTACTCACTGTAAATTATTAATTTATGCACCAACTTAACTCATTTTTTTTTTTTTTTTAATTAACAAAATATAAGTACACACATGGAATGATCTTTTTTCTACTTGATCTATCAGTCGTAGATCTATTGTTTTATACTTAAATAAGATCACAAGTCAAACATGAAAATAAAATAGTAGATCAATTTACGATTTTACCGTACAGTGTAAAAACAACATTACGCTTTAGCATAGTAATTTGGTGGAAAGATAAGAGCAAAAAGGGAATTAAACATATTGAAAGTTACAAATGGACCAAGAGTCGTGTCTTTTTCCTCCCATGGTGACGCGTGTTGTCTGATCATCATGAGATTGACTGGAAACAGCCGTTTCTCGCAGAATTGAGAAATTACAAAATTATGACTCTACTTTTTGGTCTTTTTGCCTTTTTCATACGTACTACAATTAATCAATTCATTTTTTCTTCCTCCATATACGCTATCCGTTACAAAATAAATTAAATTAAATTCACTGTACCCAATTAGCCCACGATAATGGTATCGCCACTTCACAATGTACACCAATTACCAAACCTTTTTCTTAACCTTCCGTTCCAACAATTAATTTACAGATTATTATTGATTCTTTTGGTATTAAAGTCACCATTTGTGAAAATATTTGTTTTTTGAAATAAATTAAAAATTAAATTTAGAAATATTAATTTATATGTATAATCATATAAAGTATTTTCTTAATTTGAAAATATGTAATTAGATTTAGACCGTTAGTTGGTGTTGGTGAGAGAAGGCAAGAATTATTTTACATCTCATCCTCAAATAATTATAAGCTCATGATGCGGACTTGCAGTTGCCTCTATCAATAGATCTAATTAATGGAATAATAATAAATCAAATGGTGTAATGTGATATGTCCTTTTATCTCTGTACACGTATTTTAATAGAAATTGTGATTTTACTTTATTAATTGAACCGACACATAGGGCGGCATATCAGCATATGATAATTGTATCCTTATACAAATAAAATGTTAATTACTGTTTAAATGTTGTCTATATTTAATGGACTGTATGATGATGAGAATATAATCTAAAAGTTTCCTAAGTTGAAAAAAGATACAACATGAGACACATGGAAGGCCGGCAATCTTATTTCGGGTTACTGTGTTTTAGGGTTTGATTATAAGATTACGAAATCTCCCCTAAATCAAACATGGGGAGAAAATTAAAGGCTCTTTTTAATGCCCAAAGATAACACTTTTGCTTTATTTTTATATTTGTTTATTCACTTTTAGGAGCGTCTCTTTTGGGGTTTTGTAAATGTAAAATCAAAAGTACAAAATGTCCCTAACATTCAGCAGTGACAGGTTGATTTAGATGGTTTTGGTTAATTAGGGAGATAACTAACAGAATCAATCAGATAATCTTATATTAAGACTTAATTAAGAATAGTTAAAACATGTTGATAAGTGGGTTTAGGTTTAATTAGCAATTGAAATCAAAGTTTTCAAAGCTCTGGTTGAGTGGAAGACTAGTATCATCACTCATCACATCGATCGGTCTTCCATAAACACCATCATTTTCCTTGGTAATGGTGTAAAATAAAAATGTTTCCTGAATCACCTATAATTTACGAGTCAAGGGTTACTTTAGAGACGAAGAAAACATCTCTGGTCGGTCACTTGGTCCATTGATTGTTGATGGTTCTATTATATCCCTCCAATGCCTCCATAGATGCCCCTCGACTAGGTGTTTTCTCTATTCCATAACAATAATTGACCGTTTTAAATCCCTTCTACCGCCAAAAACTTCTATCACTTTCTTCTCCAAAGCACATTAATTTTTTGTTCCTTTTTCCATACTCTAAGCACCTCGAACAAACATTTAAAATCAAGCATATATTAAAAAAATAAATAGTACTAGGATGTAGATGTTGTTGGGATTTAGATATTCGATTCAACTATTGGGTTTTTCTCAATTTAAAAATGGTATATATTCCCGATATTTACATCCTTGGCGAAACTTGGTTATCATATTCCCCAAAAAAAACAAAAATAAATAAAGGCAAGTAGATGAATATTTTATGTACATAGTTACTGAGCATACAAGGCTGAAAATTTTATTATGAATTTAACTTAGGATTCTTGCATTCATGAAGAGGTGCTTAAAAATGGATTGTTAAAGAGACTTTAGGGACACAAATTTCAAACCCTTTTTCTTCAAACACTCTTTTTCTTGGCTTTGAATTTGTAACTTTTTTCCCCTTTTGCAGTTTTACTCAGATAAATTCTCCTCAGTTGATCAAAAATCAATACTTTGCCCATATGCTTCTTGTCAGTTTTGTGCTGATTTCAAAGACTATATTCCACTTTTTAATTAAACAGAAGAGAAACTAGCACGAGCAAGGCCCCTCTTCTAAGACTTTTTTTTTTTTTTTTGGTTGGGACGGTCTAAAGAGTCTTTACTTATATATATTGTGGTTTGAGAATTGAGATCCGAGCTTCACAGAGTGTCATCCTCACCCACTACCCATTTTTTTAACTCATCCATTCCTTTATATTTTACTGCTACAAACCCAAGGCTAGATCATGTGGTTAGGGCTTTGAATATGACCAAATTTATTACCCCAATATTTCCCATTTGACTGCATTTCTGTCTCTCATCATCTAATAAACCCACCTCGCTGCCATAACACGTAATACATGTATTATTCTTCATGCATGTTTGGTTACGTGAATCACTGTATCACTACTGATGCTTGATGCAGAAATATCGCATCGCATCGTATCCCATCAGTGACCCTGTTTGGATCCGGTGATATATATTTTTGTATCTTCTAATCTTATAACAATAACATGCAGTTTATTCTGTGTGTCGTAAACACAATCCAACTAAAACCTGTATTTTAACAGAGCATCCATCTAGTTCTATGTAGACAACTAGCTTCTACTCAGCATAACTAAAAAAAATTAGTTCTATAACGGTACATTCATCATGTATATATAATTATAATAATTATAAGAATGCAACAATAGAAATCATCAGTTATATATCAACTACAACGTCGCTCATTTTTCACTAAATAACTGGAGGATGTAATTGGGTTCACTCTTTGTTAATATAGTTTGTTACCGTCTAATTTAATGTTGTAAAGAGTAATTAAATTGTGGACTCACAGTCACAGGTTCTAGCTAGCAAAACTTATTAGGGAATTGTTAAAGTCCGTACCAAGAATAATATGAGCCATTTTAAATTTCGTTGAGATTTGATTTGAGAAATAAAAAAAAAAAAAAAAAAAATCTCTGCCTTTCTCGCGGCTACCGTTAGACAGTAGTATTAATTACACATAAAAGGAACGTCTCTAACTCTATCAAGATCCAGATCGCACATTTAGCATCAGGTCAAGCTATTTCTAAAGCGCGCGCGCGCGCCCGCCTTTGCATTTTGCAAATCTGTTAACTTATACTGGTGCTACCTGCCTCTGTATATTAAACTGAGGCGCCAATCGATCTTGAGATTCACCACCTGCTTCTGATAATAGTTTAAAAGCACAAGTGTTGCTAATAAAAGAAAGTTGAAAGAAATAGGCGTGCATGCATTTAAGTTTATTGTAACAATTGGTGAGGTAGCTAGGCATGTGCAAATGCAACATCTTCCAACGCCGTGGCCATCCAGAACATCCGCCGTATCTCCTGTGTCTCCACTATAATCACCACCCTCCGATTAAAATATTCCCACGAGGATCGATTTTGGGTCCACACGTCTCCATCTCTTTGTGCAGCTTATGTAATTTTAAATTAGTAATGTCGAGTAAGCTTGGTGGTTGTTTAATATTATCATACTATATACTAAACGAACCCAAAGCAGATTGAGCTGGCAAATGCAAAGTCACCTGTCTTGGCTGAAGCTATGTCTTTATCAAAATTCTCAAAATAAATAAGAAAAGCGTTGCTGGTTTTGCTTTTGGGATTCCTCATATTAGAGCCAGGGACCAAATGCTTATGGGATGGGGGTAAGGGAGAGACAATACTATACAGTTCAATTTTTAGTCATATTTATTTATTTAATTCTTAAACTTCAATTCATGGATTCGTATTATTATTAGTCAAATGCACTCTCGCTTTCAAGGAGCTATTCTTAACTGATTAAGAAATTATGGTAGCCAGTTGGGGTTGTGTTTTCATGCTTTCAGAATCAATTAACGGAACATGTTAAGTCCCCTACTCCAACGAACCTTTGTCTTTGCTTCATTTGTCTTTTTTCTTTCCTTTCCGTTTGGTCAAATTGGGTCTCTCAAGTCTAAACCTTGCTTTCAAACTTGAAATTAAGTTTTCACACCAGGGCTGTCTGGATCACAATGAATTATCAATTGGATGGGTTTGCGTGAAGTAATTAATGAGAACCCATACTTTTAAGTAACACAAAGAATTAGCATTGGAACACCAAACCTCCAAACTCTTAAAGATTATATTGTTCCAAGATTAGAACATGTAACTTTTTCAAAATCTGCTGTAACTTTTTCAAAATCTGCTCCAAATTTTAAATTTCTAAATTACCATTTCAATGTAAAGTGTGAAACATCAATGGTACCTCTTTTTCTCTGTTTGTAATTGGGTTTATATTGTGGATCGATTTCTGTAGTTCATCTGCACAAGACCAACCTATTTCCGAGGCCCAGGATAAGAATCTAGATAGTCGTTGTACCGTCTTATTAGAAAGAGGCAAAAATAGCAGGTTCTTATATAACAAATATATACATAAGACCAAGATTTTTGCAGCTCAATCCCATTCTAAATGATCAATTTTTCATTGAATTTTTTGATTTGGAGTAATATATCTAATTAGCGTATATTTTGAGGTTCTTTTTGAGAGAGTCGACCTTGATATTTATAGGAGGTTGGGGTGGTTAGGGCCTCAATGAGACTCGGAGTCTCGTTGGGGAGTGAGAGTCGTTCTACGTCTACTGACTCGATGGAGACGTTGTAATCCACTTTGAGTATTGCACCAAGTGTTAGTTGTGACTTAGTCTAGGGGATGTGAGACTTGATCCGTAGAGTCGACAACTAGGTTGTGCAGCTCATGGGTCGGAGTGTGAGATGACCCAACCCGAAGATAACCCGACTTGTAGAGTGGCCCAACCCAAGGGCTAGCGTATAGAATGGGTCACCTCGTAGAATAGGTCCTCTCAGGGGATGGGCCTTGTCGTAGAGCCCAACGTGGTTGGGTTATGGCATAGAGCCATCTATGGTCAAGCTTGGTCTAGGCACAACATGCACTTTTAGGCCCAACACGGATTTTTGCCCGTACAAGGGTTTAGCGGTATTTTAGCCTTTTAATAAATTAAAACATAAGTGTTACTTTTAGATTATACTGGACCTTACTCATTTATGCCAACTTCAGGGACCAAAATGTACTAATTCCAAATTGGACACATACATTAGAACTAGCCCAAACACTTTATCCAAACCCAAAGAAAAAGGCGTCAAAGCCCATACAAATAGAAAAAGCCGAAACGCAATTGCAACCAGCGTAATTTATCTCAACTAAAATGGTAATTCCACATCTTCGAAGAAAAATATCTCCACATTCTAAACGATGTCGTTCCATATAAAATTTGTTATATAAGAACCTCTTTTTGCCTTACTCTTCTATTCCTCTGTTTTTGCATTCTCTAAAATGGCAACTATGCTAACTGCAAATGAGGTCAACGAAATTACCGTTACATTAGAGGATAAAGGAAACAAAGAACGACAACTATCTACAGAGGTAGCTGCGGAACGAAATAGGTTAATAGAGACTCTTGAGCGCATGAATGTCAAATTCCTGAACTATATGGAAGAGTACACTCTCTTTGAGGTATTTTTCCTAATCTCACAGATTTTTTTAATCTTGTTTTAGCTGTGATTTTGTATTCTTATTTACTTCTTTTTAGTTAGGATTCATTGTTGAAGCCCTAACGAAGCACACTTTGTCTAGGGTGAAAGCATTAATAGCTCTTAGAAACCTGAGAGACAACATGCCGCCACTGTTGCATAATTCTTCACATCTGCCACAGAACCCTCTACTTTCTCCGTAGAACCTTAACCTGGACCGGGCCGATTTTATCGACTGAAGTGGCTAGAACAATGATGACCTAAATCATATATCAAATAATCTGCTTAATAACCTCAGTAGCCCCAACGATTAGACCTAATATGAGTAGTTAGGTTATTAGGTTGTAGGTTTTGATGATAATAGCACTTCATTTGATCAAGTTGTTGCAAATGGGTCGAATTGATTATCATGATAAAAAACCTATTTGATTAAATACAATATATATGACATATTATAGTTCTTTATGACAACACAAAATTAACACAATATAGACACGGTACGTGTACGCTATAATTTGATTCTTTTATTGATATTAAAATAAATGATAAAATGACTCATCTGACATCTCTAATAACAACAACATCTAACATATCATAATTAAAATTTAATTATATAAATATGTGCATCCATGTGTCTATATATATATATAAGAACCTATTTTTGCCTCGCTCTTCCCTTCATCTGTTTGTACATTCTCTAAAATGACGACTGTGCTAACTGTGAATGAGATCAACGAAATTATCTTTACCTTAAAGGATAAAGGAAATAGAGAACGACAACTATCTTTAAGGGCAACTGCGGATGAAACAAGTTAATAGAGACTCTTGAGCGCATGGATGTCAAATTCCTGAACTCTATGGAAGAGTATGCTTTTTTTGAGGTATTTGTTGCAGATCTCATTGTTTTTGTTTTTATTTTATTTTGGCTGTGATTTTGTATCTTATTTACTTTTTGTTTTTAGTTAGGATTCATTGTTGGAGCCCTAACAAAGCGAACATCATCTAGGATGAAAGCGTTAATGGTTCTTAGAAACCTGAGTGACAACATGCTGTCGCCGCTGCCTCCTCCACAACAGAACCCTCTGTCGTTGCTGCATAATTTTCTGTCGCAGTTGCATAACTTTTCGCCGCCGCTGCATAATTTTCCTCATCTACTGCAAAACCCTCTATCACAGAACCCTCTACCTTCGCCGCGGAATCTTAACCTGGAACGATGATGAGCTAGATAATATACTAAATAATCGGCTTAATAACCCCAATAGTCCTAACGTTTAGTCCTGATATGAGCAGTTAGGTTCTTAGGTTGTAGGTTTTGATGATAATGACACTTTATCAAATCAAGTTATTGCAAATGGGTCGAATCGATTATAATGATAAGAAAATTATTTGATTAAATACAATATATATGACATATTATAGTTCTTTATAACAACACAAAGGCATGATAAGAAAATTATTTGATTAAATACAATATATATGACATATTATAGTTCTTTATAACAACACAAAGGCATGATACGTGTACGCTACAATTTGATTCTTTTATTGATCTTAAAATAAATGATAAAATGACTCATCTGAATGAGATCAATGAAAATATATTTACCTTAGAGGATAGAGGAAATAGAGAACAACAACTATCTACAAGGGTAGCTGAGGACGAAACAAGTTAATAGAGACTTTTGAGCGCATGGATGTCAAATTTCTGAACTCTATAGAAGAGTACACTTTCTTTGAGGTATTTGTTACAGATCTCATTTTTTTTTTTTTTAAATTTTGTTTTGGTTGTGATTTTATATTCTTATTTACTTCTTTTTAGTTAGGATTCATTGCTAGAGCCCTAACGAAGCAAACATTGTCCAGGGTGAAAGTGTTAATGGTTTATAGAAACCTGAGCGACAACATGCTGTAGCTGCCACCGCTGCCGCCTCCATAACAGAACTCTCTACCGTTGTTGCATAACTTTCTGCCATTGTTGCATAACTTTTCGTTGCCATCGCCGCCGCCACAGTAAAACCCTCCACCGCTGTTGCATAACTTTCCACCTCTACTGCATAACCCTCAACCTTCACCCTAGAACCCTAACCTGGACTAGGCTGACTTTAAAGCAATTGGAACGACGATGAGCAAGATCATATATCAAATAATCAGCTTAAAACCCCAATGTTTAGTCCTGATATGAGTGGTTAGGTTCTTGATAAGAGCTTGAAAGTATATATTTTGTTAGTGATTTAATTGGATTGTTTGTGGAAAAATGTGTTTAATTTGTGGAATTTGAATTAATTATTTCATAAATACCTTTTACGGGATCATGGATGTATTTTGAGTATTTTTAGGTTCAAACTGATATTTGAAGGAAAACGAATGATGTCAATGGAATTCCTGACAAGTAGGAACAAACGGTGCAAGAATCGGAGTTGAAACGAGAAAGTTGTGATGCGTCAAAGATACAACGTAAAATCTGGAAATCCTTCAAGATGAGCATGCTTCGATGTTTCAATCATAACTTGAGCTGTAGAAATCAGAATTTGACGATTCTTATGGCGTTGGAAAGCTTATTAAGAGAGATACAAAGTTCATGTTGATGAATTTACCAAATTATAAAGATCATGGACTCATGGGACAGAAAGAGCGATCATCGCAGCGACCATTTCTGATTGCCACAGCGATGGGTCACAGGCCTATTTGGGTTATTACATTCTCCTAGTCTGAATCTAAATGGGTTTAGGCATTTAATTCTTTCCTAAGTAATCTCCAAACCCTAGCACTATAAATAAGGGTCTTGAATTAGTTTTGAGGGGAGAAGGAAAATGACGGCAACTATTTTGGAGATCGGAATTCTTGCAGTTCTCGTTTGCCAATTAGAGAAGTTTTTCGAGTTTTCTTTCTTGAATTCATGTTATTGAATACAATGGTTGCTTTTATTATTACAATTATGAACTAAATCCCTTTTCTAGAGCTAAAGATGTAGCCCAATTTATGAATATGTGTTGACTTTATTGTTGTTAATTATTATTGAACATTAATTCTGAGTTTTATTATTGTGTATAATGCTTTCAATTCTTAAGGATCCGAGAGTTGAATGATATCATGGGTTGGGTTGAGATAGAGAGATGAAACCTGATTTGTCTAAGGTAATAAAACCATAGATTGAGCGAACGCTAGGCTCTTTTGTCTTTTTTGTCCCTTTTTAGTTAGGATTCATTGTTGGAGCCCTAACGAAGCACACTTCGTCTAGGGTGAAAGCGTTAATAGCTCTTAGAAACCTGAGAGACAACATGCTGCCATTGCTGCATAATTCTTCGCATCCACCGCAGAACCCTCTACCTTCTCCGCAGAACCCTGACCTGGACTGGGCTGATTTTATCAACTAAAGTGGCTAGAACAATGATGACCTAGATCATATATCAAATAATCTGCTTAATAACCTCAGTGGCCCCAATGTTTAGACCTAATATGAGTAGTTAGGTTATTAGGTTGTAGGTTTTGATGATAATGGCACTTCATTTGATCAAGTTGTTGCAAATGGTTCAAATTGATTATCATGATAAAAAACCTATTTGATTAAATACAATATATATGACATATTATAGTTCTTTATGACAACACAAAATTAACAAAATATAGGCACGGTACGTACACACTATAATTTGATTCTTTTATTGATATTAAAATAAATGATAAAAGGAATCATCTGACATCTCTAATAACAACATCATCTAACATATCATAATTAAAATATAATTATATAAATATGTGCGTCCGTGTGTCTATATATATATAAAAGAACCTATTTTTGCCTCACTCTTCCCTTCATTTGTTTATACATTCTCTAAAATGACGATTGTGCTAACTGCGAATGAGATCAATGAAATTATCTTTACCTTAAAGGACAGAGGAAATAGAGAATGACAACTATCTACAAGGGTAGTTGCAAATGAAACAAGTTAATAGAGACTCTTGAGCGCATGGATGTCAAATTCCTAACTCTATGGAAGAGTCACTTTTTTTTGAGGTATTTGTTGCAGATCTAATTGTTTTTATTTTTATTTTATTTTGGTTGTGATTTTGTATCTTATTTACTTTTTTTTTTTTAGTTAGGATTCATTGTTGGAGCCCTAACGAAGCAAACATTGTCTAAGGTGAAAGCGTTAATGGTTCTTAGAAACCTAAGCGACAACATGTTGTCGCCTCCGTCGCTGCCTCCTCCACAGCAGAACCCTCTGCCGTTACTGCATAACTTTCTGTCGCTGCTGCATAACTTTTCGTTGCAGCTGCATAACTTTCTGCAGCAGCTACATAACTTTCTGTCGCAGCTACATAACTTTCTGCCATTGCTGCATAACTTTCCTCATCTATCGCAGAACCCTCTACCTTCGCCGCAGAACCCTAACCTATACTGGGCTGACTTTATCGATTAAAGCGACTGGAATGATGAAGAGCTAGATCATATACCAAATAATCATCTTAATAACCCCAATAGCCTTAATGTTTAGTCCTGATATGAGCAATTAAGCTCTTAGGTTGTAGGTTTTGATGATAATGGCACTTCATCTGATCAAATTATTGCAAATGGTCGAATCGATTATAATGATAAGAAAATTATTTGATTAAATACAATATATATGACATATTATAGTTCTTTATAACAACACAAAGGCATGATAANGCGACTATGCTAATTGCGAATGAGATCAATGAAATTATCGTTACCTTAGAAAATAGAAGAAATAGAAAGCGACAACTATCTACAAAGGTAGCTGCAGATGAAATAGGTTAATAGAGACCCTTGAGTGCATGGATGTCAAATTCTTGAACTCTATGGAAGAGTACTCTCTCTGTGAGGAATTTGTTGTAGATCTCACTGTTTTTATTTTTATTTTCTTTTGGTTGTGATTTCGTATTCTTATTTACTTATTTGTAGTTAGGATATATTGTTGGAACTCTAATGAAGCACACTTTGTCTAGGGTGTAAGCATTAATGGTTCTTAGAAACCTAAGAGACAACGTGCCTTCGCCACCGCCGCTGCCTCCACAGCAGAACCTTTCGCCTCTGTCGCAGAACCCTAACCTGGGTTGGGGTAAACTTTATTGACTAGAGCAGTTGGAACGATAATGAGCTAGATCATATATCAACTATAATTTGCTTAATAATCCCAATGTTTAGTCCTAATATGAGTTTTTAGGTTATTAAGTTGTAGGTTTTGATGATAATGGTACTTCATCTGATCAAGTTATTGCAAATGGGTCGAGTAGATTATCATGATAAGAAAATTGTTTGATTAAATACATTGTATATGACATATTATAATTCTTTATAACTACATCAAATTAACTCAATATAGGCACTATATGTGTTCGCTATAATTTGATTCCTTTATTGATATTAAAATAAATGACAAAACGACTCATTTGACATCTCTAATAACAACAAATTCCATGATTCTTCATCAGATAAAGGAGAAACATGGATGTTCTTCTAAGTGTTCATATCTTTGGATAATACATCTTGATTTTTAAAAGTTAACAATATTGTGCATCGCCTAGTCTTGTCATTTTTTCTTTCCTTCTCACCACCCTCAAAAGGAATTCCAATTGCATCCAAGTAAATTTTTGTCCAAATATTATCTAATATTATAAGTAAATTCTTCTCCTTCTTTATCCTGTTATGTAGTAGACAAACTCTCTCATATTCACTCTCCTGTGTAAATTTCAAGCCTAATTCAGAAGTAATATTTTCTTGAATTTTTTTGTAGTATGGGTTTAGTATTACCTTAGTGATGACCACCCCATCAAATAACTTGTTTTCCTTAGCCAGCCAAGCTACTTTTATGACTAGTGTGGTTTTGCCTACCCCACCCATCCCATACACCCAAATTATGTCAACATTAGCATCCTTCGATGTCTCCTTAATTTCCTACAAAATCAGCATTCTAAAATCAAAGGTCTCATAGCCTCTAACATAAAAACAATTGAACTTTCCATTTTCGCATAGATCAGTGTCATCCAGTGCCATTTTTGCTGCCTTCTTGCCCATAATGTAACGCTTAATCAAATTAGGTCACACCACATTGAAACAGTGCTTGTTTGTTTTATGTTCATCATCATTGATGGGTTTTACAACCCCTTCAGTGAAGTTGTTGACTCTTTTCAACCAACNGCATGATAAGAAAATTATTTGATTAAATACAATATATATGACATATTATAGTTCTTTATAACAACACAAAGGCATGATACGTGCACGCTACAATTTGATTCTTTTATTGATCTTAAAATAAATGATAAAATGACTCATCTGAATGAGATCAATGAAATTATCTTTACCTTAGAGGATAGAGGAAATAGAGAACGACAACTATCTACAAGGGTAGCTGAGGACGAAACAAGTTAATAGAGACTCTTGAGCACATGGATGTCAAATTTCTGAACTCTGTGGAAGAGTACACTCTCTTTGAGGTATTTGTTGCAGATCTCAAATTTTTATTTTGTTGTGATTTTATGTTCTTATTTATTTCTTTTTAGTTAGGATTCATTGCTAGAGCCCTAACGAAGCAAACATTGTCTAAGGTGAAAGCATTAATGGTTCTCAGAAACCTGAGAGACAACATGCTGCAGCTGCCACTGTTGCCACCTCCACAGCAAAACTCTTTGTCGCTACTGCATAGCTTTCTGCCGTTGTTGCATAACTTTTCGCTGTCGTCGCTGTTGCCATAGCAGAACCCTCCACCACTACTGCATAACTTTCCACCTCCACCGTAAAACCTTTTACCTTCGTTGTAGAACCCTAACGTGGACTGGGCTAACTTTAAAGTGATTGGAACGATGATGAGCAAGCTCATATATCAAATAATCCACTTAATAACCCCAATAGCCCTAATGTTTAGTCCTATATAAGTGGTTAGGTTCTTAGGTTGTAGGTTTTGATGATAATGACACTTCATCTGATCAAGTTATTGCAAATGGGTCGAATTGATTATAATGATAAGAAAATTATTTGATTAAATATAATAGATATGACATATTATAATTCTTTATAACAACACAAAAGCACGATATGTACACGCCATAATTTAATTCTTTTATTGATCTTAAAATAAATGATAAAATGATTCATCTGACATCTCTAATGACAACATCTAACATACCATAATTAAAATTTAATTATATAAATGTGTGTGTGCGTGTGTGCATATATATATAAGAACCTATTTTTGCCTCACTCTTCCATTCCTCTGTTTTTACATTCTCTGAAATGGTGACTATGCTAATTGCGAATGAGATCAATGAAATTATCGTTACCTTAGAAAATAGAGGAAATAGAAAATGACGACTATCTAGAAAGGTAACTGCAGATGAAATAGGTTAATAGAGACTCTTGAGTGCATGGATGTCAAATTCTTGAACTCTATGGAAGAGTATGCTTTCTTTGAGGAATATGTTGTAGATCTCACTGTTTTTATTTTTATTTTGTTTTGGTTGTGATTTTGTATTCTTATTTACTTCTTTATAGTTAGGATTCATTGTTGGAGCTCTAACAAAGCACACTTCGTCTAGGGTGAAAACGTTAATGGTTCTTAGAAACCTGAGAGACAATGTGCCTTCACCATCGTCGTTGCCTCCATAGCAGAACCTTTCACCTCCGTCGCAGAACCCTAACCTGGGCTGGGGCTGACTTTATTGACTAGAGCAGTTGGAATGATAATGAGCTAGATCATATATCAACTATAATCTGCTTAATAATCCCAATGTTTAGTCCTAATATGAGTTTTTAGGTTCTTAGGTTGTAGGTTTTGATGATAATGACACTTCAACTGATCAAGTTATTGCGAATGGGTCGAATAGATTATTATGATAAGAAAATTGTTTGATTAAATACACTGTATATGATATATTATAGTTCTTTATAACAACATCAAATTAACGCAATATAGGCACGATATGTGTGCGCTATAATTTGATTCCTTTATTGATATTAAAATAAATGACAAAACAACTCATTTGAAATCTCTACTAACAACGAATTCCATGATTCTTCATCAGATAAAGGAGGAACATGGATGTTCTTCTAAGTGTCCATATCTTTGGATAATACGTCTTGATTTCTATAAGTTAACAATATTGTGCATCACCTAGTCTTGTCATTTTTTATTTCCTTCTCAGCACCCTCGAAAGGAATTCCAATTGCATCCAAGTCAAGTTTTGTCCAAATATTATCTAATATTATGAGTAAATTCTTCTCCTTCTTTATCCTATTATGCAGTAGACCAAATCTCTCATATTCACTTTCCCGTGTAAATTACAAGCCTAACTCAGAAGTAATCTTTTCTTGAATTTTTTTTGTAGTTTGGGTTTTGTATTACCTAAGTGATGACCACCCCATCAAATAATTTGTTTTCCTTAGCTAGCTAAGCTAGTTTATGACCAGTGTGGTTTTGCCTACCCGACTCATCCCATACACCCCAATCATGTCAACATTAGCATCCTTTGATGTCTCCATAATTTCCTGCAAAACTGGCATTCTAAAATCAAAGGTCTTATTGCCTCTAACATAAACACAATTGAACTTTCCCTTTTTTGCATAGATCAGAGTCATCCAGTGCCATTTTTGCTGCCTTCTTGCCCAGAATGTAACGATCAATCAAATTAGGACACATCACATTGAAACAGTGCTTGCTTGTTTTATGTTCATCATCATTGATGGGTTTTACAACCCCTTCAGTGAAGTTGTTGACTCTTTTCAACCAATGCTCCACATCCTTTTCAATCTCTTCCCCTCGTCTTTTAGTTTCTTCAACTTGATGTTCCACCCTCTCTCTTGCATGTCCGAGATCCTCAACTTGATTCTTGAGGTCATTGAGGTAGCTTTTGTATTTGATCACGTAAGATAAACGCTGTTGAACAAAACCAAACACCGAATTTATAGCTTTTTTTGCAACTTTAGAAGCAATAGCAACATCTAGTTCTTCCCCCATTGCCCTCTCGTTTCTTAATTGATACTTATATGCTAACAGGCAGCAAAGTACTTTAGCTAATAAAACAACAAAAAATTAATAATATTTAAAATGAGAGAAAGAGTAAAAAAAAGTAAAAATAGAAAAAGATGACAAGAATAAAACAGAGTATTGGGTAGATTTTTGCTTTAGATTTTTTTTTTTTTTTTTCTGGAAGATAGTTATGGATAGAGGAATTAAAGCAAAACTAATGAAATGACATAAAATTAATGGTATTGAAAGAATTAGAGAAAAATATTAAAACAGAATATTAAACTGAAGTGGTTATGGAAAGCTTATATAAGTGCACCTAGATTTATATCTCTCCCAGATCTGTTCAAGGACTAGTAATTGTGTGTTTGATTATCTTTTATGCGAGTAAGAATCAAACATATATTTAAAATCATTAAACTAAGCACGCTTAGATTTGAGGATCTAATTTCACACATATATAAAATAATCTTTTGATTGAATTAATTATTAATTTTGGCTACTATAAACTGAAAAACAAAATTTGCAAGCATAAAAGAAGAGCCTCATCAACTTATAAAAGAAAATAATAAATAAAACTAGGAGTGAAGAAATAGTAGCCTACCAGTTATAATTTAATTACATAAACTTCCTAACCAAAAAATCAAATTATCATGCTATGTTAGCAATGGCATGTTGGATTTTGGATTTTTTTATTTTTTAATTATGGAGAGAGACTGACGTGGCATGTTATTGACGTGGCAAATGAGGTGGCTCTACCACAACGTCTGACATGTCAGTTAGTAAGAGTGGTTAGTAAAGTATGTATACAAACATAGCATTATTGTAATTCAAAAAGAAAAGAAAAAAAATTGCTTTCTCTATTTTTTTTCTCTTTAAACAGTCACAAAAATTCTCTGTAATGTCAACCCTGCTATCCATTCATCAGATCGTTCTCCTTCTCAATAACTTGTTTTTAGTGTTTGAGTTCTGAGACATTTCCCTGAATCTCATTTGAAGGATAAGCTAAGGACTGATCTTATGAAGTTAGTTTAACTACGATCTGAAGCCATGACATCAGAAAGGAGAAAATATACCTTGCTTTCTCATCTCCTTTATTCTCACCACCTCCTCTAAACAATAAGGAAATAGAGACCAGCCCCTTACCTTAGACGAATGCGAAAGGTGAGTGTTAACGATGGGTGAGCTAGGCTCTAACTTATTCTCTTAGGACGCTTCTATTTGTATATATTGATATTCTATAAGAAATTCTAGGCCAGAGGACTCTGCGAACGTCAAACTTTGGTTGAAGCAATGGCGGAGCGAGAGCTTTTAGTAGATTGCCTTAAACTGTTGAAAAGCAAATACTTGGGCTCTATTAATCATCACTTTATTTTTTAGCTCGGAGTTGTTATTGGGGTGTTGACAAAGCACTACTCGACAAATGTCAGAGACACGATGTTAGTAGTGATGAGAGAGCTGATATTAATTTCAATATCAAATTTGTTTATGGGATATAACAAAATTGTTTAATCTAGTAGAAGCAAAATCTTGTAAAGAATTAGAGTGAGAGAACTGATATTAATTTCAATATCAAATTTGTTTATGAGTTATAACAAAATTGTTCAATCTAGTAGAAGCAAAGTCTTACAAAGAATTAGAGTTACCATTTTATTCATACTTTTATATGATAAATTACGTTATGTATGCATCTGGTTTGAAAACGATAAATCATGACATAGAGTTGGTAATATTGTAAAAAAATATTGTTAATCCTTTACAAATATGTTTTGGAATGATTTTGTAAAAGAATTGGGAGTAGGTGGAATTTAACTGACAATTAAGTTTTTCATACGTTAGTACTTTCATAAGGTTTAGGGTTTGAGTCGCTTCATTGGACATTTACATTGCGAAAGACTATTATTTTCCGTTTCCCATATATTATAAAGGTTTGGTTGGATTGAAATATCGAACTTGACTTCGTAAAACGATATTAAAAGAGTTTTGAATTTAAAGAAAAAAAAAAAGGAAACAAGGTAAAAAATACTAATAAAGTTGTTGATACAATCTTTCTAACGTAAAAGTTAATAATAGGTTTATTTAAAGCTCGACATGGGTGTTACTTAAAATTTATATAATCTAAATAACCATGACCTCCACATAGAAATGGATGTTCAGTGTCAAATTAGTATATGGTATTAGACCATGATAGGATAAAAAGAAACAATATAATTTAGTGGAAGCAATTGGATAAAGTCTAATGAAGAATGCACTTACTATGTTATCTATATTTCCACCAAATCAAATAATCTATTTTATATATTTAGTTTAAAAATGGCCAATCATGATCCATATTTAGAAATTGTAGCTTTACTTTCTTCTTAATCATGGGCTTCTCATATGAATTAGGCTTTTCATTGGATGTATGGCCCATCACTATTTCATCAAGCGCTAAGCCTATTCTTGGTCCATGGACCCAATCAGCCATAACAAATTTATTCAATAATTAAAACTTAAATATTTAAATTTGGCGAAATTTTGTTGTTGTGGAATCAGATTCGTTAACTATCAATACTGATGAAATTGATCATGAAGACGGGCAACAAGATAGCAATAGAGTGGAAACAATCGAGGAGGCGGGTCTTATCAAGCCCCACTTATCACCATGATCATCCTCAGCTGGAACTGTCGAGGGGTGGGGGTTCCTTCAACAGTTCAGTACCTCAAGGAATTGTGTATCCAGTTTACACCCTTGTGGTGTCTGGATGTTGTTGGTAGGTTAGGAGGCTTGTGCTTATTTTGGAATTTTGATGTTGATGTAACTGTAATGGAGTCCAACTTCAATGTTATCCATGTCTCTGTAAATGAAAAATTAGTAAATATATGTTGGGAAGCCTCCTTTGTTTATGCGCCTCCTGTGTTTGATCAAAGAAAATTATTTTGGCCCGTTTTATTGAACTTACAGCCAAGTCATAACAAGCTGATAAGAGTATAATTTATATATTTTTATTCCTTCTATATTATGTTTTTGTTATGTTTTATGCCTAGTTGAGCTGATTAGAGTTTATTTTATAAGTTTGACATATTTGGATAGACTTTAGGAAGTAATTGAGAAAAGATTAGGAAATTCCAGATTTTCCAGATTTTTCGTTATTCTGACCAGTGCTTTGTTTTTCAGGTTTTTCATGGAGTCAAATTTCTCGATTGCAAAAGTGTCCTTCAGAGAAGTAAAGTAGACAAATCAAGCTTTCCAGGAAGGTATTATGAGAGAAATCCGAGTTCGTATGGATTCTCAGTATTTTGCAAAACCGGCCTGGAATCCTAGTCGTAGAAGATTCTTTAGCTGAGTATTGAATCTTCGAACGGGCCTAATTGGAGCGTCAAATATCGAAAGCGGATGATTCAAAGCCCAGATTCATCTACACATCTGGGACTACATTTTTATGAAGTGACCGAGCCCAGAAAAGATCTTTACATTGCGAGAATCTTGGTGCAAGCTGGAGACGAATTCTGGAATCATATCTGATAAATTTTGTCAAATCTGGAAGTCTATCTTTTAGGAAACGTCTAGAAAAGATTTTCCGTGATTCATGGCCAGAATAGTAGAAAAACATGTTATTATGGAGGAGTTGTTAGGTTAAACGGAGTAGGGCAGTAGAGTTTTTTCTTTTAGTTTTTTTTTTTTTTTTTTTTTGCTTTCTACATCAAGATGTGAGGCTAATTTCTTTCTTCAGTTCAAGGGGATTTTGAAGCCTAATTTCATGTCTTTGTGTACTTAACTTCAGTAACGTTGTTCTCAATCTCGTTTTTATTAGAATTGTTTATGTTATTTTGATTTAATTGTCTGTGTTCTTGTTTAAGTGATTTAGTTTTGGTCTGAATTGTTTGATCAGAATTACCTGTTAGAATTAGGAATTGTGATACGTAATCGTCTTTTTTCTATTCAACGAGTGACGCATGATGATAGCTGTTTGGACAAGTTTTCGGTCTATTGTCTTGAATAACATAACCTAAGTTAAATAATCCGAGCTTGTGTGTTGTTGCTTAGATTGATCATTCTCCTAATTCTTAAGGCTGCCATTGAATTAAATTTAGAGAGACTTGTTCTAGGTTGTTCAGGTTAGAATCTACTCGAAGAGCTTGTTTTAGTAGTGACAAACTAAGGAGAATTCGGGTAACAGAGCTTGTTGTTTCCTAGGGTCATAGTTCCATAATGACGAGATAGAACAGTGTTACGGTTACTTTATGTCCAATGCATGTTTAGGTGGACATTGAACCGAGAACTGATGTTTTTAATTGAATATTTTCTACCATTAGCGATTGATTTGTTTTACTTTAGAGCATTGAGTACATCCCCCTTTATTACTGTTGTCAGGTTTACTGTTTAGAGTTTAATTTGCGTTTCTGTTGTTTTTTTGTTTTAGAACATAGAAACTAATCGAACCATTCCCTGTGGATCGACCCTTGTTTACCCTATATACAATCCAGTAGTTAGGTTAGGAATTTTTAATTTGGAGCATTCAGCACGCTACCACAAGCCTGGTTATGCATTGGAGATTTCAATGATATTTTGTCTCATCATGAGAAATATGGTGTTCGTCCTGTATTACAAAGGAGAATAGATGTTTTTAGAGACTTCTAAGTCATTCTACTTTCAGATTTAATGACTTCTGGTTGTAGGTATTCTTGGGTATATATAGGAAGGAATAGCCCTTGCTAGAGAGAAGATTGATAGAGGCCTAGCAAATTGGTTTCGGAGGTCAACTTTATCTTGATGCAACACTCACTATCAATCCTCCTATTACTTTTGACCATGGACCTTTAATTGCAGACAACTCTGAGAAGAGGAAGCTTGAGTGCCATTTCGTTATGAGCTTTTTTAGCAGAATATGAGCTTGTAATGAGGTTTAAAACAGCTTGGCCAAATGAAGAAAGTGGCAGTATTTGGGCAATAGCTACCAGGCTTTTGCCAAGCAATTTGAACCTATCTCAGTGGCACAAGAAACTTTAAAAATTCTAAATGCAATTTAGCATCTTGAAACAAACTCAAACTACTTCACAATGCAACAATGTAAAGTTCAGATTGGATGAAATAAAAATCTAAGAAGAAAATTTATAGATTTGGGATCAAGAGAAAAGTGTTGGGGAGCTAAGGCAAGGGTTAATGTGCTTAATTAAGGGAATAAAATTCAAATTCTTCAACGCTGCTACGTTACAAAAACTCGAAGTAGAATTGTAAATTGAAGAATGAAAGGGAGTTTGGGAGGAAGATAAGGATCAAATTAAGCAGAATGTCTAAGAATATTTAAAAATTGTTTCTCAGTCAATAGCGATAGTTTTTTCTCATGTCTTAGCTCATATTCCTTCTGTTGTCACTGACAGGACAACGAAGACTATCTCAGCCAATTTACATCTTTGAAGTAGAGCAAATGGTCTTTAGACTGGGCGCATGCAAATCCCTAAGGCCAGATGGCTTTAGCAATTATTTACCAAAACATTGAGTCATTCTCAAGAATGAATTTGTAAAATTGTTGAGGACTTCATGGAGAATGACTACTTTCCTATAGAGGTAAATGAGACCTTTATTGCTCTGTTCCCAAAATTGAGTGCCTATCTATAAGCCAGTACAAGCCCATTAGTTGCTCAAATTTCCTCTATAAGTGATTGCTAAAGTTTTAACTAATCGTCTTAAACCTCTATGAGTATGCCGATTCTCATATTAGAGTGTTTTCTTAAAGAGAGATTAATTCAAGATAATATAGTTATTGTTAAGAGGTTTTTCACTGGTGAGGAAAGACAAGGGGCAACACGATGAAGTGTGGTGAAGCTCGATATGAACAAAGCCTATGATTGATTAGAATGGGATTTTCTGCAAGCTCTTGACATCTTGTGGTTCCATGACAAGTGGGTTCAAGGATTATGTATTGTCTTCAGTAGAGGTGGAAAAGCAACCCGCCTGGCCTGCGGCTGGTTGCTATTGGCGTGCGGTCGGTCCTGACCTGCCCGTAACTTGGGCTGGCCGGGTTAGGCCCGCCAATGTTAGGAATTGGTTGGCCCAACCCGGACCGCCAACCCTACCCGCCGTTAGGCCACGGGTTAACCCGGCTTTTATTTATTTTATTTTTTTTTAATTTTGTTTTGTTTTGTTTTATTTTGTTTAAGTTTAAATGTTTAATTATCTTTTCAAATGATAATTAACAATTTATAATGAATAAATGTATTATTTTTAGTTAATTTCTTTTCAAATATCAATAATTAAATTAAATTAATTTTTTTTGTTAACATTCTAAATATTATTCAATTTTAATACATTAAAATTGTAATATAAGAATAATTAAATTTATTCATTTATTAAAAATAAATAAGAAATTACAATATTATTGCCTTGTTAAAAACCTCACCAGAAAAACCCAATAGGGCAAAAACTTGGTAGGAAAAAAGTGCAATAATTGACAATTAATTTACAAGTTACAATTTACAAAACACTAATTTTGGGGTTCACTAGGACCTCCCTCATCCGTATCATCTATATTACAAAATTGAAATGATTCTATTAAAGTATCGTCGACAACCTCGTATTGACCTTGATGGCACAGCGACCGTTCTCAATCTCGAGACATGTGAAGACTTCAATCATTGTGTTGAAAGTTTAGTCCTCCTTTCATTTAAAATTCTTCCACTTGTACTAAATGTTTTGTTTGGATGAGACAGTTGAGATATGAACAGCGAAACATCCAAGGCAAGTCTTGATAATACCGAAAATAACATTTTCTGGCTCTTCAATAGTCTAAGAGATCAAGTTGGCTCTCTGTTGTGGATCTACTGGTACCATTTCAGGGGTTGCCAAATATTGTTAAAGCTCATTACTCTACGACTGCATGGAAGACGTACATTTAGTTGTTGTTGTTGGTGGAGTTTCTGAAGAGGAGGTTGTGCTTATGATTCGGGTCCTCTTCGGCCTATTCATGCACCCCAAGAGTAGAAGTCTTCATTTGTTTCTTCTGATGCATGCTTCCCTGGATGTTTCGCCTCTTTGCGGGTTCCCATCCTGTTTTCATACTGGAAATATACTTCGAAAAGTGTATTTTTTTACCTCTCCTATTTGATTGGCATATACTTCGATTTGTAAATTTTCACATAATTGTCAAAACCATTTTCTAACCTGCTAATTTAATTCTAAGATCAAATATGCACCTAAACAATAAAGAAAATGAATGGGTTCTCAATATTTAAAAAAAAAATTCCATTACCTTTATGGTGCATTTAAAATTACATTGTCTTTGTTTTTTATAAATAACTCGGAAATTTTTAAATTTTATGTATTACCAATGGACTAGTAGGATAATCACACCAGAAAGTTGTAAAGTGGATTGGTAAAAGTTTTAGAAAAGAATGAAATACTAGCTATTTGCCAATCATTTTCTACCAAATAATGAGGACCTCTATTATTTGCTACAAAATAACTAATTATATTAGCATAAGGTCCACATGAATCAAACATTAAATAGTACTATCCCATCAACATGCATGTCAATGCAAAAGTTCTAGGAGGCATATTTGATTTTATACAAGCACTTGAAATTCAGCATTTCTTTTATTACTACTAGTAATCCAAGCTAAACAATCTTTAACTTTATTAATATTTTCTTTAATTTTTTTCATACCACTTTTCACATTAAATTAATAGCATGGCATGCACAACATTGGTGAAAAAACTTCAAATTGTTATATAAAGGATAATTACTTTGAAAATAATCTATAGCTTTACTATTAGAACTTGCATTATCTAAGTTAAACTTATCTCTTTACTAACACACATCATAATCTTCAAAAACTCAACAATTTTATTATAAATTTGTTCACCACTATGATCAACATCCATTAATCTAAATCCTAATAAATATTATTTAATTTACGTTCATTATCAAAATAATGACTAGTCACACAAATATAATCTTGTCTAGCTCTACCACTCTAATTCGGCAGTTAGAGCCACACTAACATGACAAGTATGTATTTATTTTTTAATTATAATTTCATTTTTTTAAACAATTTATAAATCATTTTCTAGTTGCAGTTTTAGAATAACTTTTAAATCCTGGAAAAAATGAATTTTGAACAAATCTTTCAAATATTTATCTTCAGCTATATTAATGGTTGATCAGTTGCAGCAATATATAAGCTAATTGTTCCCTATTATACATCAGAATTATAACGCCAATTAGTAACCATATTAGTTATTTGAGTTTGATTGCTTTCTCTATTTCCATGTTGATTAATATGTTTATTAGCATGCCTTTTTAAAGTACTAGTACCATTACCTGAATCAGCTGTATAAATATTTTCACAGTATTTGCATCTCGTTTTCTTGACTTGAACGCCATTTTCTGTCTCGTAAAACTTGTCGAAATGGGACCAAACATCTGATGTGTGCCTGTCTTCGCTTTCGACGGCAGTTGATGATCCCGCCTCAGCTTGAGATGAAGTTGGACAAGCACGATGATTACGAGGATGACTTCTAGAACCACCGGGAGCTGTTGGAATCGGGGACATATTTTGAGGTGTATCAGATTCTGAGAATGGGAAAGCGGGACTATTTGAATCTCCTTCTGCATTTATGTTAGTAAAATCAACGGGACTAGAACTAGGATAGTAGTTTCCTTCATCATTGTAATTGATGGGAGATGAATATCTATCCATTGTAGTTGAAAAAAAAAATTGATGTAGAAGAAATAAAAATTAAAGAAAGAGAATTGGAATTTGGAAATTGGAATTTGGAAAATTGGAAATATAAATTAAAAATTGCAAAAACTAATAAAAATTAATCCATTGTAGTTGAAAAAAAAAATTGATGTAGAAGAAATAAAAATTAAAGAAAGAGAATTGGAATTTGGAAATTGGAATTTGGAAAATTGGAAATATGAATTAAAAATTACAAAAACTAATAAAAATTAAAATACGAGAAAATTGATAACAAAGAGATTAAGAGAATAAATGAATAATTGAAGATTAGAGATTAGAGAATATGAGAGAATGAGAGAATTTGAGTTGTGAGAAAAATGTGAGAGTTTAGGGCCAATTTATAGGAAAAAATGGGAAAGAAAAATGACGAAAAAAACCCCTCCAACGGCTATAAAACGACTATATTTCAAGGGTAAATGGGTAATTTGAAAAATAAAATAAAATATTTTATTTTTTTCGGCCAACCCACCGGGTTGGTTGTTGCAACTCGGCGGGTTGGCCGTTATTCCATAATAGTCAACCTATCGGGTTGACAACAGCCAACCCAGCAGGTTGGCGGGTCTTTTTCAAAAGAGACAAAACAGCAACCCGTTGGGTTGCGGGTTGCCATTTTGCAACCCGGCCTGCCCGAGGGTTGCTGTCGGGTTAGGGTCAACCTGGACTGCCATCTTGGTGGTCCAGGTTCAACCCGCTTCGTTATAGGCTAGGTTAGGGTTGACCCGCCTAACCCGGCCCAAATGTTCTACCTCTAGTCTTCATTATCCTTTACATCAAAATTCAATGGAGAGTATGACCCTTAGTTCTGCTCTCAAAGAGGTCTTAGGCAAGGGGACCCAATTGTCCCCTTACCTATTCCTGCTAGCCAATGAGTCTCTATCCTTAATGCTGCAGAATAAATTACTAGAAAAGAAAATCTCTTATATAAAACTTGCCAGGTCTACTCCCGCCCTATCTCATTTGTTTTTCATTGATGATGCAGTTCTCTTTTTGCGATCTAATGAAGTCGAGGCTTATGAAGTGATGAAGACTTTCAATATATATTCCATTGCATCAAGAAAAAGGATCAATCTAAGTAAGTCCGACCTTATATTCTTATGTAATACCAGAAGTGAAGTTAAGGAAAAAAATTTCAGGGCTTGACCATTCCCTGCTGGGACACTCCTTCAAAATATATGGGGATTCCTTCTTCTTAGGGAAAAACCAGAATGCAAACTCTCAGCTGGATCATGGACAGAGTTAAACCAAAAACTTAGGGCTAGAAAGAAAAGTTCCTATTAACAACAGGTAAATAAGTGCTCATTAAAGTTGTCTTGCAAGCTATCCTTAACTATGCTATGTTGTATTTAAATTCCCTAAGCATTTTTGTGCAAAATTATATATGTGTGTGGCTAATTCTGGTGGAAAAAAAGCAAGGACATGAAAGGTATTCATTGGGTTGGTTGGAAAAGGTTGGAAAACGAGCAAGAAAGATGGGTGTTTGGGATTCAAGGACTTTTATAAAATGAATGAAGCACTGTTGACTAAACAAGCCTAGGGAACTATATCGAATCCTGATGTGTTATTGTGGAAATCCTGAAAGCCATCTATTTTCCTCAGAAAAATTTTTGAGAGGCACCAAACGAAAAGAATAGTTCCTAGGTTTGGAAAAGCTTGATGTTTGACAGAAATCTTCTCAAGGAGAAAGCAATTTGGAAGGTGAATAATGGCAACTCCGTTTGAATTATGGGTGACAATTGGCTGCATCCAGGAATGCAAGATATTAAACCCATTGTCCACATCGATTAGAAAGTAAAGGAGCTATTTTCTTCGTCTAGTAGATCATGGGACCATCATAAATTAATTGAAGTATATGGGACTGAAAATGCAATAAAAGTTGCAGTTATTCCGGTGAGTTAGAACTCTGAACCTGACTTAATTATATGGTCTCACAAGGCAAGTGGAATTTATGATGTTAAAATAGGTTACCACCAATCCAAGGAGGAGGCTCACCCTAACAATAATAATTCTACATCAACATCCCAGGTGATTGACAAGCAACTGTGGAAAGAGATTTGGGGTTTACAAACATTGCCAAAAGTAAAAATGTTTAGGTGGCAGCTATGCAATAATGCAACATCGACCAAAGAAAATCTATTTAAAAAGAATCTAGCACCAGACTTGTTATGCCCAATCTGCCATGACGCTACAAAATCTCTAAAACATTTGATCCTGGGATGTACTTGGACTCATCTGATTTGGTTTGCTTCTACTTTCTAATGGGATGTCAAGTGCACAAACTGGAAGACTGGTTGTTGGAAAAGTTTTCATTGTTGTCTTCATCTTTGGAAAATTTGAAGAATGCCAAAGCCTATATCGCCAACCTTTGTTGGGTACTATGGAAAATGAGGAATGAAGTGGTGTTTAAGGGAGCTAAGATTATCCCATTGCAGGCCGTTCAACAATTAAAAATATTAAATATGGAAGTCGAATCCCGCAAGCCATCTGTTAAGATGAAAGTGCAACCAAATTCTTCCTCTTTCTGCAACTCCCCCTGCTAATTGGGTTAAAATTAATTGTGATGCAGCTTTTAAGAAGTCCTCTCATAAAGGAGCGGTGGGAATTTTGTTGGAAATTAAATAGAATAACATATATCCTAACATAATCTCAAGATCATAGTCACCATTGCAATCACATTTGTATATAAATGAACTATAATGAATTTACACAGCATAAATACCTCCTTTCCTTATCTCTAAAGCAACAAAGTAATATGGAAGAAAGACCACAAATCGTATTTCTGTTTTCCAAATTCTAGAGAGAGAGAGAGCGTATATTTTTCTTGCGTTTTTTTAGAGTAACAGTGTTCATGACTCAAAGAAAGAATTTTTCTTTTATAAGTAGCGGTTAGAGAGAAACTGCATTTGGCACTTTCATCTCACACACGTCGCTTGGGGTAACCCGTCATGGGTGTACCCCTTATCCAATATCTCCCACTTACACATGATGGGACTATCTCTCTCTATGCTTCTTTAAGGTTCATACCTTAGTAAATATGCCGTGTGACCATACATACTTCGAAAGCACGTTAGTCATTTATCTGTTAGGAATATATAACTTCTCGAATTGTGAAACTCAGGTTGTATGTTGTATGCAATACCGAGATACGTATCACAGTTTTTTAAACAATCTCATTTACAAAAAAAAAATATCGTTGTTTTCATAATATGTTCTATTTACATAAAAGTTAAACATAATGGTCGACCAATGAATACACGTGATAATGTGATAATTCAAAATCGCAATCTTCCTCTTTCTCGATTCTGAACTTTTATTTAACTGCTTTTCTAGAAACGTCCCAGCAGATGAATTTATCTTAATCCTTTGGTAACACTCTAAGATAGCAATCCTTAAATGAAGTTTTCAAGAAACCAATATAGTAATAAGGGTATTCTTTGAGATTTTATTCTAAAAAAAACTCAGTGCTCACACAATGTTAAAGTTGAGATTTTGACTTTCATTACCCCTTTGGTCAATGTTTTGCAAATGTGGTATGAATCACAAGCTACAGCATTTCCTCCTCCCATGGAGTGCATGTCTTTTCTTGTAAATGCTGTACAGATTTTAGTTTAGACATGCCTAATGTCTAACTTGAGTTCATTTACATACTTATAATTCATCAGAACTC
Source organism: Pistacia vera (assembly GCF_008641045.1). Taxonomy (NCBI): domain Eukaryota; kingdom Viridiplantae; phylum Streptophyta; class Magnoliopsida; order Sapindales; family Anacardiaceae; genus Pistacia; species Pistacia vera. The sequence goes on along the minus strand of NW_022196159.1, from coordinate 873,754 downwards.
TAATCTGGCAAATAGAAAGAAAAATGATCATTTATCACTTGTGGTCACATTTCATTATGACATTATTTTAATCTTTTTTTCTAGGTGACGTTAAACATTTTAAGCTAGTCTCTATTATCACCTAGAAATAAGCTTAAAACGTCTCATTTCCATCTACGAAGTAATGGAGGCGATTGCCTATGTGAGAAGGCCAATCTTTTAGCTGTCCGACATGCTTTTCAAAATAGACAATAATAATATTACATAACTAATATGTATATATAGTTCTTCATGTAGGTTCCATAATAATCGAAATTGAGCATTGACATATGTTATTTAATATGATAAGACAATGTGAACAATTTTGGGAAATCTCAAAGTATGAGTACATTTAACACCTACGTAGCCTAGAGATCTAACATGTCTATTGAAAGTATCTCTCGGTATAGGCTTTGTGAATGGATCCGCAACCATGTCATGCGTAGATATGTACTTCATGTTACCTCCTTTTGTGCCACCAAGTCTGCACAAAAATTATATTGATATCTATGTGTTTCGTTTACCATGATATTTGGATCCTTAGTGTATGCTATGTGGCTTGACTATCACAGTTTATTCTTACTGGTTCAATAGCAATATTAATTATTCCAGATGATTCATGAACGTCTCAACCAAACGGCTTCTTGCACTGCAGCTGAAAATGCTACAAACTCAGCCTCGATTGTAGATAAGGCTATGCATGATTGTTTTTTACTGCTCCAAGATATGGCCCTGCATTTAGTAAGAAAACATATCTGGAAGTAGATTTCCTCTATTAAATCTCCTCCCTAATCAGCATCGGTGTAGCCTCTCAAGTGTAAATCATTTCCTGATAACTAAGAGTAATCAGCTGTCCCTTTAGATATCTTAGATCTCTTCACTGCTTTCCAATGTGCTTGTCCTGGGTCGGTGGTATATACTTACCAACCCAACGGCATAACAGATGTCGGCTCTAGTGCACATCATGGTGTACAGGACTTCCAACAGCACTTGTATAAGGAACATTCTCATTTGTTCCTTTTCTTGGGGAGTCTTTGGACACATTTTACGACTTAAAGTCTCGCTTTTCGCGAGGGTTGTCTATGGGTTTACAATCTTGCATATGAAACGTTCAAGAATTTCTAATGTATGGTTCTGTGAAAGAGATACTAATTTCTTGAGCGATCTCTTGAAATCTTGACTCAAGAATATATGAAGCTTCACCAATTTTTCATCTCAAAATGAGATGATAACCATCCTTTGATTTCATTGACAAATCCCTTATCATTTCCAGCTATAAGTATATCATCAACATATAATGATAATATAACAAATTTGTTATTGGATCCTTGTATATACACAATGATCTCTATTATCATTTGAAATCATACGACTATCGCATTATGAAATCGAATATACCACTGTCTTGAGGACTGCTGAGGCCATAAATTGACTTTAAAAGTCTACATACTTTGTGTTCTTGACCTTCTCTAATAAAAACCTATTGGTTGATCCATATAGATTTCTTCTTGTAATTCTCCATTGAGAAAAAGAAGTCTTTACACCATTTGATGCAATTCAAGATCCATGCTAGCAACTTAGCTAGAATAAGTCGAATTGAGGTAAACCGGACAACAGGTGAAAAAGTTTCTTCATAACTTTCCTTCTTGTTGTGTAACCCCTTCGGACATAAGCGAGCTTGTATCTTTCAATACTGCCATCAGCTTTACGCTTGATTTTGAGAACCCACTTGTTCCCAATGGCTTTGCGTCCTTTCAGAAAACAAACCAATTCCCATACTGGTTTGATTTCATAGACTCCAATTCTTCCATTGTTCATCCATTTTTCTTAGAAGGGCAATTAAGAGCCTCATTACATTCCTTGGCTCTTCGTCATCTTGTGGGTAACTAGAAAAATTTCCCCTCAATCTCAAATCGTCGACGTGGAACTTGTTTCCTATTTGATCGACGTATTGGAGATTGATTGGTGTTACTCCCACTTGGACCAGCTATCATAGTTGGATCACCAGTAGGGAATGATGGAGGATCTGAAACTGATTCATTAACTTCATATTGCCCACGGGATGTAGTATAACCAACTGATTGTCGGCAACAGAATTGCCTTGGTCTGTGTGGTTCATATAGAAACAAGTCTTTACCTATTTGCCCTTCTTAGGAAAATCGATTTCATAAAATGTGACTCTCGTGATTCAAACTCAGTGATGCTACCACTTTCTTATTCTCCTATGAAGACGTATCCCTTGAATGTTCTGAATATATTATAAAGATACATTCTTCCCCTTGGACCTAATTTTCATATTTATGGGAAGGATCATGAACATAGGCAGACATCCCCATGGCTTTAGGAGACTCAAATCGGTTTTCCGATTTGTCCATAACTCATATAGTGTAGTAGTAATAGATTTGGATGGTACTCGATTGAGGATATATGTGGCAGTCATAAGGCATCACCCCAAAAGGGGATGGCCAAGTGCTTGTGCCATCATAGACCTCACCACTCAAGTAGGGTTTGTCTTTTCGTTCTGCAACACCATTTTGTTGCAGAGTTCTGGGAATAGTTAATGACGTCTATTCCCATTTCATCACAAAAATTTCTGAACTGATCAGAAAATATTACGTCCTCGATCGGTTCGTAGAACTTTTATCTTTTTATCAATTGATTCTAACTAAGTTTTAAACTTTGAAAGCATTCTAAAGCTTCGATTTTTGAGAAATCAAGAAAACATAACCATATCGAGTGAAATCATCTATAAATGGGATGAAATAAACAGCCCATGTCTAGCCCTCACATCATTGGACCACATATGTCGAATGAATTAGTTGCAATGGAACTTCAGCTCTTATCGCTTTTCCAAATGGTTTTCTGCTGTTTTTCCAGCTAGGCAATGTTCACAGTAGTCAAGTCTACTTTTGTTAAGATCCTAACAAGCCTTCTCTTGCTAGTTATATTTCGTTGTTGGCCAATATGGCCAAGCCTTGCATGCCATAATTCACATCCTCATTATTAGAAGATGTAATAAAGGAAAAACAAAACATACTATATATAAGCAACATCAAGTACTATAAAACCATCGGAAAAAATAAACACAACCATGTATGTTGTGCCCAAAATAAATGGACACCAGTACTGGAAATTTAAAAAAACCAAGTTTAACAAGTTCAACACGGAAATCAAATTTCGAAGAATATGGGTGCATATAACAGTCACGTAGGTATAGGATTCGACCTCCACGCATGATCAATTTGCATGTGCCGATCCCTTTAACTTCACTTTTGAATTGTACCTACTATATCCATTTTGTTTCTCGTGGTATTCGTCGAAATTCCACAAAAGCACTCCGTCTTCGCATGTGGTTGGATACTGAATCTACAGTCACAAAGAATGAGACTCAGTTAGAAAACAGAACTGGAAACATTATATAACTTACTTGTGGAAACAAGTAATTTACCTTCTCGGCTCGCTACAATCGCGAGCAAAATGTCCCTTGTTACCCAATTATAGCATTTCACCTTTGCCCTATTCCTCTTCCTGGCAGGATGCTTTCCTTTTCCGTGTTTGAAGAACTTCTCTTCTTCCCTTAAGCCTTTCATATTGCCTTTTCTTTGGGATCCACCTTGGAATTTACGTTTAAATCCCTTCCCACCATGTGAACTGGAACCAGCCATATACACATCAGTATTGTGCTTACTCGCATTAAGGCGATCTTCTTCCAGTTCCAAATGGCGTATGGCATCTTCTAAATTTCTGATGCCCTCATTATGGGTAAGGTGTATTTCATATGTTCAATTTGAGGCAAGATCTTATGATAGCTTGAACCTGTTGTTCATCTGTTAGGACATGACCTGCATCTCTTAACTCACTTATCATGTTTGACAAATGCCGTAAATGTACTTCATAGTATGTTCAGGCTTTTTCTTTATGTGTCAAATTTGAGTGAGTGATCGGAGTTTGGTATGGACGTACCGCCAAACTTTGGACAAGTGCGGACACATGTCCTTTGTAATCATAATCCGGTATTCTTCATGAGATCATTGTCCATGCTGCCAACAAAGTAATGCGAGCAGTGGGATTCTTTCTTTTCCATATGTATAAGCGGCACGGTCTGTCTATGTTGAGCCGTGACTCCTCTTCAAGCTCTTCCATGGTTGTAGTAAGAGCTTCAAGAACCTCTGTTTTCCAAAACATATTGATTTTCATGCTCCATCTCATAATTGTCGCCGTTGAATTTTTCTCCTTTGTTAAGTTCGGCGACAATGTTCTTAGATGCAGATGTCATTTCTAAACAAAATACACGTTGGATAATGCTGTTATTCAATGCTCGGAACTACATGTTCATTTAATAATTATACAAATAAAATTGTATATTAGATTTGGAATCAAAAGTTAACAATGTCAACAATCATCATCCAATTCCAATTTCCAATTACATAGATATAATTAATTGCAATTCTAAAAATATATTTAGTCACAAATATAAATATAAATCAACATCAATTCACATAAAATTTTAAATTTAATAAACAAAATTAATTACATTATGTAATAGAATTCAACTGTAATAAAATTAAAACAAACAAATTCCAAAACAACAAAAAAAAAAAAAAAAAAAAAATTAAGTGTACAGCCACATTCCTAAAACTGGGAAGGATCTGATAATCCTTATCTAAGTCTTTATCAACTTGTAATTAACCCTAGGTAGGGGAAATCCCAGTTTCTTGTGATGTCCTTTACGAGTGGAGACTCCTATAGATGCCCTAGCTGTCATTTTTGCACCCCAATCTATGTACTCTTGATATAGTTGTTACCAAACGTCTATAATTTTTATTGTCATCTTTAAAGTTATGAACTTTCAGCTTGGTCCAAACCATATCAAGGAGACCAAAGAGATTAGGGTAACCAAGAGTCCTCTTGAACTTGGAATTTGACTATCTTCCTTTAATCCCCTATCCAGACAATTTCCTGAATCTTTTCATTACATAAATGAAATGATTTACAAGTTGCACCAACCATCCTCTGTGTCTCTTAAAAACAATGTGTGAGTTTGTAGAGTTCTAATCATGTTCATAACCCTTTCCCTTTGAGCGGGTGTTCTAGAAACATTGCAAGTCTATAACGTAACATTTTTCTGTAACAAATACAAAAAAAAAACTATTTATTTATCAAATAAAGGTTGACTATATTTGATAAATAATACACGGTTTATGGTTCAATAACAAAATTAGACTCATAACAATATACCAAGTATGCATTTTTATTCTTACAACAAAAGAAAAAAATTTACAATACTTCACGCGCTCCCACGCGTCGGCAGAAGCTTCACGCGCGCGGACGCGCTCACACACAATACGGGTCGGGTCAACCCGTTTCACACTAAAACGGGTCTATCCTGACCCGAGTTGACCCGTTGACTTTTCGGGTCGGGTCTTGACCAGGTTTGACTGACCCGTTGACTTTGCGGGTTGGGTTGATCGGGTTGATGACCCGTTTGACTTTACGGGTCGGGTTTGGTCATTACCGGTTTGCCTAACCGGTTCGGTCATATGGATCGGGTCCACGTGTTAACTTGACCCATATTTATTTGGATTATGGGTTGGGCCGGATACGAATATAATGGTTTGTGAATATGGTTAACACCCAACAAAATTAGCCCAATGGCTAGAGTATTGGGCTTTCCACCATGGAGACTTGGGTTCAAGTTCACCACCTACGCCTATTTCAATTTTTTTTTCAAAAAAAACTAACAGGATAAAAACGACATGCGTCAGTTTGTCGTCTTCAACCTCTGTCGGGTCTGCAACTGGGTACCCGACCCGGAAATCAACCCATTCAAAACCCGAAACTTCAAAGAGGCATATCTAAGTCATTTAACTCCATTTTTTATGATTCAAAAAACCTTTTCTTCATAATTTCATAAAGAATTTAATGGTCTAAGAATCATTATCAAAAAGACAACTTTTTACGTACAAAATTGAAAAAAATCAGAACTGCATTGAAAAACCAATAACATGCTTCAACATTACAGTATGAATTTCAAACAATATGAACCACGGCTCTGATACCAATGTTGGAAATTAAATAGAATAACATATATCCTAACATAATCCCAAGATCATAGTCACCATTGCAATCACATTTGTATATAAATGAACTACAATGAATTTACACAGCATAAATACCTCCTTTCCTTATCTCTGAAGCAACAAAGTAATCTGGAAGAAAGACCACAAATCGTATTTCTGTTTTCCAAATTCTAGAGAGAGAGAGAGCGTATATTTTTCTTGCATTTTTTTAGAGTAACAGTGTTCATGACTCAAAGAAAGAATTTTTCTTTTATAAGTAGCAGTTAGAGAGAAACTGCATTTGGCAGTTTCATCTCACACACGTCGCTTGGGGTAACCCATCATGGGTGTACCCCTTATCCAATAAATTGTAGTAAGGGACAACAAAGGTATGTTGTTAACGAGGCAATCTTCAAAAAAAATTGCGACAACTCCCCTTATAGCAGAGGCATTAGCATTTAGGGAAGCTATAGTTTTGGCTTCCAATCTGAGTTTGAGTAAGATATTATTGGAAACAGATTATTTAGATCTTGTTAAGGCCTGTAGGAAAGAAAATATTTTTTGGGAGATCGATGGAATTGTGAGAGACATTCACAATCTTGACTACAGTTGTTCTACAGTTGAGTTTCAATGAACCAGAAGGAAAACTAATTTGTTAGAGCATGAGGTGGCAAGACTAGCAGCTTCAGATTCTTTACCTCTGAATTGGCGGTCATGTTATCCATCAAGTATTTTGTGAATTTATCTCCAGGATAAGACATGCTAAAATCCGTCTGGATTAGATTGATTGTTTTATGTTTATGGCTATCATATACATCTTGTCCCTCATATGTATTTTGTCGTGGAATGGAATGGATTATTCATTTTGACCCAAAAAAAAAAAAAAAAGTACAAGGACTATGGGCCAACAATTTAAGTCTCTAGGCCTAATTGTCACTGTATAAGTGGACCTACTAATTGATGAAGATGGCTGGTGTAGGAAGATGTTGGTTCCTTGGATGCTGATTTCTGGTTTCATTTATTTGGATGTGTAAAATAGCAAATCATCAAGGTGATTTAGTTTTATTTTATGGTTTTGGCATGCATTACTTTAAAAAAAAAAAGTGCTAGTCTTATAAAGACAAATACAAAGGGGGCATATAAAGACAACCCCTACCCTTGATCTTCATGATTTCTCTCTCTCTCTTTCTCTTTTTCCTTTTTTTCTTTGTTTTTTCTTTTACTTTGTAGTCTTTTTTGTATAAGTCTTTATAAGGATAACATTTTTTCTTCAAAAAAAATATGATCTGATTACTGACATCTATCCCATTGCGCTTTCATTATCAAAAGGAAAGCGGTACTCTTTTATAATAAGAGTGAGGGACTGAAGTCATGGCAATATATATAAAATGTTGAAGGCCGCCAACCGCTTCATGGGCTTGATTGACAAATAGTCTATGAATGGTGGTGCTTAAAGTCCAATCAGACTCAATTCAACCCATCAATTATTCAAATTTAAAGTTTTTATTTTCATTTTTAAACTTATGGATTAAAAAAAAAATTCAATGGTCTTTTTTTAATGCTTCTGATATCCATCTACTTGGCCCATTGAATTTTTATTTCGTTGTACAAAGGTACCCATTTGTATCAAACCTAACAAACACCGCAACCGTTGGATCAATCTTTGATAAATTTTGCAATCGTGGCAAAATCACGAGGGAGAAAGTAGCTTCTGGAGCTAAAAATTTGCTTCTCCGAAGGTGAGAGTATCAGCTGTCAAGTGAACTCCAAGTAATGAATCATCATCTCACACTATAAATGGCTACCACACTCTGTTCCAGAGCCTCCTCAATCGTTTCATCTTACACTGTACGACGTCGTTTGCCCCTTGTCGGGGCGATTTGTATGCTAAGCTTAGGCATCTCCAATCTTTGCCCCACTCTCTCTTCCCCCTTCAAAACGGGTACCACTCAGTCTCTCCCGTTCGCCCCTCTTTTAAGGTACATACCTTAAATTTCGAATCAATTTCTCTGTAGTTTTATTGTAATTGAATTATCGCTTGTTAGCATTTACATAATTGTAATTTTAGATCAAAGTTTGGTACTAAAACACCATCAAAGAGCTTTAACGCCATCAAAATGGAAGGGAGCAGTGACACTGTACCGAGTATTGTAGTTTACGTTACTGTACCTAACAAAGAAGCAGGTATTATTTCCTTATTCTGTTTAGCAGCACGTCATCGTTTTTTAATTTTCTATTCTTCAACGGAATTGAGCTGAATATTTCATTTAAAAATTTGTTCAGGAAAGAAGCTGGCTGAAAGCATAGTGAAAGAGAGGCTTGCAGCATGTGTAAACCGGGTACCAGGCACGTGAATCAGTCTTTTAATTTATACTTTAATGCCATTACATTTTCTCTTGCTGGGATGTAGCCTTGTGAAAGACTTGTTTTGTGGGTAGCTTGGATTAAGAATAGTTTTCTTCTTTTGATGGAACTTAAAAGTTAAAAGTATTAAGATATATTAAAAGTTATTCATATCTAGTTCACTGCCAAGTTGCTCTTCTGGAAATAACTCTTAAAATCAGTTCCTTTTCCTTCCCTCTCGCTAAACATGGTGTCTGAATTGGTGATCAGAAATTTGCAGCATCTACTGAAATTACACCAGCTTTTTATAAATTTATCTGAGTATTAATAAATAAATGGACTCATCATGTTGAGCTTTTATGAAAAAGAGTTATCTTTTAACTGTATTTTTGGGTAAATAGGTGCAATGTTTTGGACTATTATTGTTGCCTTGTAAATCACATTCTCAACTTATCATAGGCTGCCTTTGATGCCATGATTTGACTGTAGAATAGGAGTTAGACGAATCAGTCTTCAAAACGAAATCATGAACTATTTTGTGGATTGATTATTTAATTGCATTGATTTTCAGAAAGAGTAACCTAGTCTTGGGAGTTCCTTTAGGACCATGACTGGAAGAAAGTTCTTTCATAGTGGAACTCTAGAAATTCTGCTCTAATTGCTTGGATTTGTTTTTGGTTGGTAGTTGTATCATAAAATTGCTGCTAAATATGTAGCATCTGTTTTATATTTCTTGAAATTAAGTTTTAAAATAATCAGAGATTTATTATGAATGCAGGTATTGAATCTGTTTATGAGTGGAAAGGAGAGGTATAGATTCTACATTCCCCACCAGAAGAAATTTGTGAAAAGAGAATTGTGGATATGAACTTATTGCAAGTCTTCCTAGACTGGTTGTTTTGCACGATTTTAGTTGTTCTGCAGTTTGCTTATACTAGTTAACTATCTGTTACTGCAGATACAGACAGACTCTGAGGAACTGCTTATCATCAAAACCAGACAATCCCTTTTGGAAGCTCTGACTGAGTATGTCAAAGCAAATCATGAATATGAGTAAGTACCAAGTTCTGCTTCATGTTCTTCACATAAGCACAAAGTTCTATTTGAAAATTTGGGTGGCTGCCTGAAAAGGCTGAGGAACGATATGGAACATGGTCATTGGCTTAATTCGCTTACATAAAATATGTTGTGGCCTGTTAACAACGTATCATAGGATTAGAAAACTTATATGCATTTCCTTACTGCATCGATTATAGCTTATTTTTGGACTAAGAATATTGAAAGATAAAAGCAAGATTTGGTTGTCTCCTAAATTAACCTTCGTCTTTGCTCAGTGAACCAGAAGTAATTGCCATGCCCATCACCGGTGGCAGTCACCAGTACTTGGAATGGGTCAAAAAGAGTACAAGGGATTGACTTTCTCGGACGTTGCAAGGTCTAATTGCGTGAACATCTATGCATTTGTGAAGTAGTTTGTGCCTCCTTGGGTTTTGATGTGTGTGGCGTCTGCAACATAAATAAAGTCTGTAATTTGACATTGGAACTTAATTGTAGGTGAAGGACTGTCTTTTGGTTATTTGTTGGGAAGTCTGTATATTATATGCTTTACTATATGGTATATGCTGGCTACCATAAACTTTGAAATTATTATTGGTTTTCTTTATGAATAATACTTTGGGTACTAACGGATTTTATTAACCAGTATACTAATCTTTGTTAAAATCACACATAGTATCCATACTATGCGTATGGTACCTATATTATGTGTTAAGTTAGTATACTGGTTAACAAAATTCGTTAGTACCCGTAGCATTACTCTTTCTTTATATCTAAAAAGACACTAATACTACTCTTACAAAGCCAATCTCCAAGTTTCCTTCTTTCCAATCAAGTGATTTCACACTAATTTAAGATGATCATGTCATTTAATAGTTATTTTATATAATAATATTACAATTTTAGGTTAGTGTCACATCAATTAAGCATAAAACTTTATATTTAAACTTATTGCTGTTTGATTTATAGCCATACACGTCATTGAATATGTTCTGCCTTAAAACACAATAAAAATGTTCTGACTTCTGATGCCATATAAGGCGGCTTGAAAATAGGGTGTTGAGAATACTTTGCTCCAGCAAATGAATGCCTACAATTATCATCTTATCATGGTAAAGCGCCCTCAACAATGAAAATTATGATTGTATATCGCTTCGAGGGAACCGTCTGAGTGACATTGGTTTTATTCTATATCAGTTGTTTCTTCTCTTCCTAAATTTTCTTCCCTGGCCAAATCTTTCAATCTCAGGCTAACATATAAATAACGTTATGTCTATCCTTCTAGTAAACATACAAGTTGTGCACGGAACCATCACTCTTGATACATGATTGGAAAAAAGAATGAAAAGCATGCGACCCAGACCTCTGTTTTAAAAACTGGACTGGTACGACGGGATCCGATAGCTTCTTCGGTCCGGTTCAGGTCTTTAGAGTTTTTTTGTAATATTTCAAAATTATAAGGGTTACTTTGTAATTTTATGGGAGTGTTTTGGAGATATGTCAAAAGTTTAAGGATTAATTAATAATTTTTGGGGAAATTTTTGAAATAAATAAAAACTTTAGGGACTAATATGAACTTTTTAGGAGAAGTTTTGTAATATATTAAAATTTAAAAGATTAATATGTAATTTTTTAAAAATAAAATTATAACTGATATTATCGATCAAACTGATCGGTCCAACCGGTTGGACTGATTGACCCGTGACCACAAAACAAGTTACCCTCTAGTCCGGGTTTTAAAACAATGCCCTAAACATCTAATATGAACCGTATAATCAACAAATTGAACCTTTTTATGTTTAAATATTGGTAGAATCAGATGCACAAACATGATTTAGTGCAAGAATCAAATAGTTATATTTAAAAATCAATAAAGATGTTTTTTATTTATATAAAAGTTCCTCTTTAAAATAAAAAATACTAATAGAAATACTCTTACAGGCATCTTGGTCTTGGTTATTAAAAGACGTATTGATTGCCTGAGTGGTGTCCAAAAGAATTTTTCTGAATCAGAAAAGCAACGATAACTTCGTCCCATTTAAGAATTCACAAATTGTCAATTAAAATTAAAAAATGAACTATCAAAAATCATAACTCATACCTATCCTAATTATGTTCGGAAGTTGACCAGGTGCCAGAATTTAGCCCAAAACCACCAGGAGTCATGACACCTAAGTTTGAAGCCGCCCCATGCCATGTTTTCTATTCTGAGAATTTTTTTAACGCAACAACGACACTTCTAAATCTAAACTTTCAAAGCTATACTCAGATTCGTACAGCTTGATTTTCAATATCCTGTCACGAAAAACACCCTGAAGAAAAAGCCAACAGCCAGCACAATGCCAACCCTTATCCAGCAAGGCTTTTGTCAACAAAGGAAAGCAACCTTTGGAGAAATCAAGAAAGATAGACGGCGGTCATAGCGATAATGGACATGCTATCAACCGCGAAAGTGATGGGCTCACAAATGCAAATTCTTTCATATTTTTTAGTTAATATTTTTATTGGTTTGTTTATCTTTTAATCTTAAGAGATAAAAATGGTTGCCATTCACCAAAATTCACATGTTATATTGCAGAAAATACAACTAGCTGGTATCAACATCAAACACTTAACCTATTTAGACCATTTAGAATTTAGCAAAAAGAAAAGTTCAGTCTGAATATCAAAACATAATTTCACTGGTTGACACCCATTCTTCAAATTGACACACTTTTAAAGAGCACAAACAAATGACATTCAAAGCCCACCTCCTCCAAAAGAAGAATAGGACCGCTACTGCTCACTCACAATCTCATGGCTCATCTAACTGGTCCTGCAATGTACCAAGCATAAACAAAATTGAAGTCGTCACAACCAGTATACTCCTATAATGTATAAAGACCAAAAAAATAGTAAAAATAAAATAAAATAAAATTATGTTACAGCCACAGAGACAAGAGTTGCACTGACCTGCACATCTGAAGTCCAAAGAGTGAGGTTATCCCTTAGGAGTTGCATAATAAGGGTGCTGTCCTTGTATGATTCTTCTCCCAAAGTGTCTAGCTCAGCAATTGCTTCCTCAAATGCCTAACAAATAATTATAAGAGAAATGGAATTCAACGATTTCTGACATTTATAGATGAAAGCAACACCACAATCAGACAGCTGATTACAAAAGACACATCAACAAAAACATAAAATTAAAACCACTTATATCACAATCATAAATGAGCATTGGTAGCCAAAAATGAAAAAGAAGAAAGAAAACAAATAACCAATGACTTGTTGTACACGTCAGCTCTAACTTCACATGATTTGACCATGATGCAAAGTTTTGAACAAAGAAAAACCCCAAGAATCAGGCATTATTAAGCTTCCTCCTGAACTTGTTCCAAACCTCAATGTCTGATGTCTTTTATTGGTGGCCTATGCCTTTGAATGAAAATTTCACCATTGTAATTTCAGTAAAAACAGAGTTCAATGAAATTTTATCTTAAATCTACTCCTAACAAAGAATTAGGCATCAAAGACCAGTACAAGATATCGACCATTTGTGTTGTGATGCTGACCGAAGGATTATGCTTACAAGAACTAAGATTATAATTGATAAAGTAAATCTTTCATGTAACAAATCCAAACTAGTTCAACTTCGCTTAAAAGAGTGAAATAACTTATATTAACCGAATCTGATATAGATGATTAGTAATTGGGGAGAAAGCATACCTGCTTAGCCATGCTGCATGCCTTATCAGACTGATTGAGAATCTCGTAGTAGAACACAGAGAAGTTAAGCGCCAGCCCCAATCTTATCGGATGCGTAGGCGCAAGATCCGTTAATGCAATGTCCTTTCACAAAACAAAACATCAACAGATTAATTATTTAAACCACTGTATTTTTCATGGACTAACAATTAAAAACAAACTAATCCAACTCCCCAATTCACACTCAATTCAAAACCCTAAAACACAAATAGTACCAGATCTTTCAGTCACTCGTGAGTTTGATTTTGACAAGTAAAGTACCTGGGCAGATTTGTAAGCCACCATAGTATCCTCAGCAGCGGCTTTCCTCTCATCACCAATCTTAAACTCCGCTAAGTAACGGTGATAATCTCCTTTCATTTTCAAATAAAACACTTTCGACTCACTCGAGACGGCCGACGGAATCAAGTTCCCTTCCAACAAAGTCAAAATACTGGCGCAAACATCCGTCAACTCCTTCTCAACCTTCGATCTGTAGTCTTTCACAAGCACCACGTGTTCTTCGTTCTTACGTCCTTCCTCTTTCTGCTCAATCGACGATACGATCCGCCACGCGGCACGCAGCGATCCGATCACGTTCTTGTAAGCCACAGAGAGCAGGTTACGCTCCTCCACTGTCAGCTCGGCGGCTGGAGTAGAACCGACCACCAGTTTTTGCATGAACTGAACCATTTCTTCGTAACGCTCGGCTTGCTCGGCCAGTTTGGCTAGGTAGACGTACTGGTCTCTCGTCAAGTTGTCTGGGACCGTTGCCGCCATTTTGTAGTCCGTGAATGCTTACTGCGGAGAAAAAGAGAGAGAGCGAGAGACAAAGGGGTGCTTGCGTTTGTGTGCTGGAGGAGAACTGTGTTGGGCCTTTTTTAGTGTGGCGTGAAGAGATTTTTTATGCGGGGTTGAGTGTAGGATGTGAGTCATCGTAGAGGATAATATTGTCATTTTACGAGATGGGATAGTGCAATTATTTAGTTTGAACTTGAGCCTTTTTTATTTATTTATTTATTTATTTAATATTTGTTTTAACGCTGCCAACGAATCACAGATGAGATAATAACAGTAATATTACACTAACAACTTTTTTTCATAAATTTTTTCTCACAACTCTAACATAATAATTTATAATTAATTAACTTGTAATTAATTAGTAAGATTCATATAAGATCTATGTGAGATCTATTTTAAACTGATTAATTATAAATTATTACAGCAGAATTGTGAGAAAAAATTTGTAAAAAACAGATTACTAGCATAATATTAGTCCAACAATAATGTTTGTTTTAAATCCGATTGAAATATATAGTGGACAACTTGGATTAGACTTTCCCACCACTTTGAAATGAATCAAACGATAGTCCATAGTGGATTAGGACGTCCCTTTGGGCCTACCTCTTGGGCTTACTTTCTGGATAGTAAGAGGTTGATCCATTCCTCCGCTGGCTTTCTTACAATATAAAACGCTACGTTTAGGTTTATGCTGTTTGCTGAGGCTTCGGTTTGTATTTTGTTTCTTCAACCTCTCTCCTCCATGGTCCTGAGTCGCATTTATGTGATTTTGAAATTCTATAAATATTTATGTCTAAGCTAACCACTAAAGTTCCTTGGTTAGTTCAGCTGAAAGTGGGATTTACTGCTGGTTTTATTTACTAATTTATACTGATCTCTCTGCATTAAGCCATCAGCAACTCATTCTCATAATCTCATTTGTAAGTTCCCTATTTCTTACTCTGCAAATGTAATGTAAAGTTAGCTCTTCTTTTACAGAGCCATTTCCACTCTTTGTACTTTGTTGATACGCAATTAAGGTTTTTTTTTTATTTTTTTATTTTTTTTAACTTCTCATAATATCTGGGCATCTTTTAATTGTTGCTTTCGGTTATCACCGATCATATTGGCCGAAGATTTCTGGGTTGAGAATTAAGATTGGGTTGTGAATGGAGGAGATATGAAGAGAAGGAAATCAGTTTTTGCTTTTGTTTTTTCTGGGTAATGGTCGGATGTAAAGACCAGTCGTCAAACATCTAGCGGGCAAACAAGAATGAAAATTATGGAGTTAGATTGAGTAGTGAGCCAGATAAGTAGTGTTGTTTCAATCACTGTTATGTTATAGCATATTCATATTTCTATGCGTTGAAGCATTTGTCAAAGACATCTTGGATAAGTCGAGTTTATTGAAGCATTTGATGCATATGTTGTGAATGTATATGTGGTTAGACTTCAAATGTCTAGTTTGTTTGCTCATGCTAATGAAAATGTGTTTGATAGTCTTTATCTTTTTCAGAGTGCAGATAATGAAGCCCTAAAATCAGCCTGAATTTTCATGAAATCCATAAGATTCTCAATTCATAAGCGTTGCTGTTTCTCCTCCTCCTCCTCTTCACTTCCATGGATTTCTCCTCTTCAACTTTTGAAGGCCAATACCCCGAAACCAGACCCTCCAACCGAAACTTTGAACACCTCTGTGGAGGTTAGCAAAAAATCGAAATTTATTTCACATGAAGCTGCCATCAGTTTGATCAAGCGTGAGAGAGAACCACAGCGTGCCTTGGAAATATTTAATAAGTTATCAGAGCAAAAGGGTTTTAACCACAACAATGCCACCTATGCAACAATTCTTGATAAGCTTGCTCGGTCAAAAAAGTTTCAAGCCGTTGATGCGGTTCTTCATCAAATGAAATATGAAACTTGTAAATTTCATGAGGGGATATTTCTTATTCTCATGAAGCATTTTTCAAAATGTTCTCTGCATGAAAGGGTGCTTGAGATGTTCTATGCAATTCAGCCAGTTGTTCGTGAAAAGCCTTCTCTCAAAGCCATCAGCACTTGTCTTAATCTCTTGGTTGATTCAGGCCAGGTTGATTTGGCCCAAAAATTTCTCTGTTATTCTAATAAGTGTCTCAAATTGAAGCCAAATACCTGCATTTTCAATATCTTGGTTAAGCATCATTGCAAAAATAGGAATTTTGATTCTGCCTTTGAAGTTTTGAAGGAGATGAAAAGGTCCAGGATTTCTTATCCTAATTTGATCACCTACTCAACTCTGATGGACGGTCTCTGTGGAAGTGAAAGATTCAGAGAAGCGATTGATCTCTTTGAGGAAATGGTCTCAAAGGATCAGATCTTGCCTGATGCCCTGACTTACAACATTCTTATTAATGGCTTCTGTCGTGGAGGGAAAGTTGATCGGGCAAAGAAGATTTTTGAGTTCATGAAGAATAATGGATGCAGTCCAAATTTATTCAATTACTCAGCCTTAATGAATGGTTTTTGTAAAGAGGGAAGGTTGCAAGAGGCCACAGAGGCTTTTAATGAGATGAAGAGCTTTGGCCTTAAACCTGATACAGTGGGCTATACTACATTAATTGATTGCTTCTGTAGGGCAGGTAAGACTGTCGAAGCCATGGAGTTGCTCAAAGAGATGAAAGAAGGAGAGTGTAAAGCTGATATTGTAACTTTTAATGTGTTACTTGGAGGATTATGCAGAGAGGGTAGGTGTGAAGAGGCACTCAGTATGCTTGAGAAACTGCCATACGAGGGTGTTTATCTGAACAAAGCGAGTTACAGGATTGTCTTGAATTTTGTGTGCCAAAAAGGTGAATTGGAGAAGGCTGCTGAGCTATTGAGTTTGATGCTGGGTAGGGGGTTTATACCGCATCATGCAACTTCAAATGAGTTACTGGTACGCCTCTGTAAAGCTGGAATGGTAGAAGATGCCGCTATGGCATTGTTTGGATTAGTAGAAATGGGGTTCAAACCAGAGCCTGATTCATGGGCTGTTTTGATTGAATTGATTTGCAGAGGAAGAAAACTTTTGTTTGCATTTGAATTGCTCGATGATTTAGTCATTATAGAGTCAGGAAACTTGCAACATTGTTCTTAATTGAAGGGACAGGCTTCTGAAGGGGAAACTCATTGGCGTCTCTATGTTGTAAAAGACGCTGATAAATATTACTAGAACTAGAGTAGTGATTCAAAACACGAAGCTGGAATGACCGCAGTTATGTTTCCGTATTATTATGTTTTTGAAATTAAATTTATAGTAAAAATGTACTAATTTTAAGATTGACATAAATATAATTGTTACTTTTGAATTCTAATTTCTGAAGTAAATTTGAGCACCTACAATTGGTTTAAGGACCTCTTTGATCAGTATTTTCATTCTCTACAAGTTATTTTAACTCAACACAAGATGCGGCCCACCGTCTCTGATTATTTGAGATGCTGTAAATGAATCGTGAAAATTTTATATTATTCAGTATTTTAAGGGGAGTTGACTGCTTTGGGTTAGTTGAAATAACTCCAAACCAGAAACCTAATTATGTTGTTCTATTATTCAGTCATGTAAATGCTACCAGATAAAATAAAAGGTCGATCATCCCTCCATGCCAAGAAGTTTACTGTGAGAAGATTATATGACCAGGAAATCCTCGGCATAGATTAAATGGACACCCCACGATGTTATACAATGATGTTAAGATGACAAAGTAATCTATTTTATACAAGGGTGTCTGATAATGTTAACCTCTCGTACATACAAACTGCGCTGCTTTATATCCCTTCAATGCTAGTATGCTACTTGTAGTAACAGTAAATTTGTGACTTGCAGCATGAACGGCCCCAACTGTCCTTGGGACATCTCGCTCACGGTATTTGGCTTTACAAAATTGAATGCCTCATCCCAAGGCCATTGCATGTTAATATAAGGCCCTTGTAACGGTTTAGATAGTCCTGCAGGCAATAAATGGAAATTTGCAAGACAATTAGCCAAGTGTGAGTAAAAGCATGTAAATAATGTCTGCAAGATGGAATAGGAGAAATTCTTACAACTACATTACAGTCATAGACATACAACATCCCGTTGCTGTCATAATCTCTCCTTTTGACAGGGTCACTCAAAACTGTTCAATAAAATAAAAACATTCAGTAGTTAGTTTCCAAATCAAAACACTTAGTTTCCAAATCAAAACACCGAATACTAAATTCAACCATTTTGTCACAGAATTATAGCCATAATATATGCATGGGGTGAGCATTCAGTTTTAAATTATGAATGCAAAGTGATCAAATATGTCCTACAAACTCTGAAGCATCTCATTTCCTAAGCAGTAAATCTCTTTTAACACATACACTCACCATATATAAGGGCTGGTAACAGTATTGATGGGAATGAATGTCCACAAAAAACCATGAAATGTTCTTATATATTTTTCACCAATCATATTAGTGCCAAGCTCAGCAAATATAATCACTTGCAAAGCAATATCAAAAAGAATGTTAAGTATTTATTTATTTAAATCTCAGCGAGTATCATGAATAATTTTATTGAGAAAAGGAGCAATTACTTCCACAGAGATCATTTTCTAGAGAAAGGAAGTTTGTTATGTATTCCAGACTTTCAGCAAAATTACATTACATCCCTACACTCCTGTCTTTGAATTTTAGAACTCAGGTCCAGTTACTTGATTCATGTCAGGCTAATTCTCCTTCAAAACATTACACTCCAGACATCAGGGCCAAAAAACAGGGAACTGATTGGAAGTCTATAATACATAATGGTATGTTATGCCGCAAAACTGCATCTTTGCATACAAGAAGAGTTTATATTGAAGATAAAACCAGATAGGCCCAGCTTAGTGCCTACGTACCCAATCATTTTGAATCACTAAAAAAATATGGCTCAAGAAAGAGAGAGAACATGTAAAGGCAGCCTGCTTTTAAGATACTGGCTTTATTTTTCTAGGTGCCCAAAATTACCAATTTCATGGACTCGTAATATGGAAATATGATTCATATAAAAACAGGTCAAAATATAGAGGAACCATTAGCAAAGTTTGAGCTTCCTTCCATTCCCTGATTTGATTGTCATTTCCTACCATTTTCAGAATTTCAAGATTCAACTAGTTTCAGCACTGAATATCATCTTTATGCTCATTCTTCTTTTTAGAAAATAATGTGCATGGATCCAAAAGGTGACAGCCAATCCTGTCTTATGTTATATTTACCTGTACAAGATTTCTCCATGATGAAGTATGCATGTGACATACTCATCAATTTGTCTTCCCATCAGAAATTAATTCAGAAACCCTTAAACCTATAAGTTAGCAGCATCGGGGGTCTACTTAAAGTGGCCTTTGTTATCATTGTAAACAATATAATTCCAAAATCCACATCCTCCACAAATCAAACTTTCCCTACTAAATAGCTTGACTCCAAAGATCAGTCATCATCGTGCCTTCCCTCACACCTTGCCACATCCACTCTTTGTTAAGCAAGACCATTATCTTCGTTTGGATCACCAATAACAACTGGAAGCTACAAAACAAACACTGGGATACCACAACCCATGTGATTCTAGATTGACCAAGCTTGGAGAAAGTTAAAAAATATTCTCATTCTTACCCACTTTCTATGAAAAAAATTGGCATATAAACCCTTCACAACCCCATTTGAAAAATAAACATAACACATAAAGCAAATACCAAATATACCTACACCTAGTTTGGCTAGATAAATTATCAAATATTAAAGCACCAATTCACAAGTTCAAACACAAATAAAAGGAATGAATCATTTCCACAAGCTATCCCCACAGGTCACAAATGCATTCTCACAGGCCAAAACTCGGCCATTGTAATCAGAGCAAATTATTTGATTCTAATGCATAAACTCAACATTCATCTGAAGAAACAAGAGGAAAAAAAACTGAACTATTTAGTTCACTTACCTTGGTAAGCCTCGTTTATCTCTTGAAATCTAGAAGTGGCACAATCTTGACCCTTTTGCTTATCAGGGTGCCATTTCTGTCACATAAAAAAAACAGCTCAGCGACCATGAACGAAAACTAAGACAACAAAAACCCAACAAAAATTGATAAAAACAAACGAACCAGCGCCAGACGTATGTAATTGGACCTAATTGCGTCTTCCGTAGCATCATAATCCACTTCCAAAATTTTATAATAGTCCTGCATCATCAACCACAAACACTCAGAACATTAATTCCCAACAAAAAGCATAGCAAATTTGCCAATAAGAAAACAATAATTACCTTGGGTTTGGCTAGAAGAGAAAGGAAATCAAAATTAACATGAGAATCCTGCTGGTCTTGGTCCGTTTGATGGTGTTGGGCTTCATTAAAATTGTTGCCGTCGTCGACCCACTCGTCCCACATCATGTTGCTTGCGATTTTTCAGTCTGGAGTGGGGGGAAGAGAAGAGAGCTGAGAAGGAGTTAAAGAGTTGACTGCTAATAATGTTGTTTGTTGATATTTTGGTGCGATGGATTTGTTATTGGGTTTAGTTAATGTCTGTGTCCATCGGAGTGCCGCGTAATGCGTAAATAATACCGCTACGCTATGGTCCAAATTATATTTGCAGAAGAAGAAAAATCTTGGTTACTTGGTTTACATGGGACTGTTTACATGGGACTGTTTAGTTAACGGGGAGTAATATTTTTTAAATATTATTATTAAGCAGTAGTTGTTACAAGGTATGATTTAAGAATTAAAAATAGTTGAATAATTTAGGACATAATTTTAAAAATAAGGAAATAAATATGCATTTAGTTATTTGTAGTAGTATTTTTTAAATATTATTGCTAGGTAGAATCGGGTGGTTATTATGAGATAACATTTGAAAATTAAAAATAGTTGAATAATTTAGGATAGGATTTTGAGAATAGGGAAAATCTTTAGATTTCAATTTTTGTGAAATAATATTGTTGATGCTTGATTTTGACACCAACGACTTGTATGTGCAAAGTGCTAAACGGACTTAGAAATTACACGTGATAAGAAAATGTGCAATGAAAGAATAAATGAGAAATGGTTTTTAAAGTGGTTCGGATACTCAAAAGCAAATCCTACGTCAACTATGGTTATATTGATAGATGGTTACAGTCAGGTCGCATATAGTGAGCTGAATTACAATCTCGAGAGAATTGAAAAAAAAAAAAAATATATATATATATATATATATAGAGAGAGAGAGAGAGAGAGAGAGAGAGAGAGAGAGAGAGAGTGTATATGCTTTTGAAGACTAAAGATGAGTCAATCCCGTAAATAAGAGAAGAGCCCTCTATTTATAATCGGGGGATTCAAGGTAGTAATCATGATTCTGCAGTCGGGCAGATGTGGTGCAATTCCTAACCTGCTTCCCCTTGGTTGTCTGCACGGGAGACATCCTTCATAGGGCTTAGGCAGGTGGACAATTCCTAGCCACTCACAAGCCTGACTTTCACACTGACGATAGCCTTACCTCTTCTGTCCTTGTGTGACATGGCAGCGTCTAGACGGCACAAAGTCTTCTTGAACTCTGATTGGCCCGTGCTGGCGTGAGCTTACGTCAACCCTGATTTTTTAGGCATAACAGAAGCCCCCCAGTTTTTAAGATTTAAGGATTGAACCTTGAGAACTTCATGATTATTTCGTGGCTTGACTTATCCCGAGTGACGCTTGATCGAGTTGTATGAGACAAGCAGTTAAGATAATGTGAAACTAGTGGTTCAACTCGACCATCGAGCTATAAGAAGGTCGCAGCATAGGTCTCTAAGAATAGCACAAGCGACCTGAGGCGGCCTTCTCCCACAGGTTCAGTGACCTGGGTCGAACCCTACTCAGTGCTATACCAACATGCTTTGAATTTCATCCGTCACTCGCGACCTGAAAATACTTAGCACATTTTTACCGAAAGCAAGGAATCACATCGTCTCGAAATCGATATACGGCGAAGAGTGTTTTACTCAAACGACCTCTTCAGATGTTTTACTCGAACTACCTCTTCAGATGTTATCTGTTACGCTTGACAACTAGTCTGGTCAATAAAATAAACTTTATTCTGACAGACATGTCTATTGCACAATAAGTGCCAGCCATGCGCATTAAATGTAAGCCATGCTGAAATGACATTCCCTTTCAAAGCATCAAATGCGGATGAGGGCGCATTTAATGTGGAGGAGGTAACCGCGCTGACGCTTGGTTGCTCTAATGGAGGGAAACGTCGATTCGCATCCATGAAGTGTGAAGGTTACTCTTCTCGTGGATTAACGACACGTGGCCGTAATTAATGGCGAGAAACGTATCCCGCCTAAGCTTCGCTTGCTTAAGGAAACCAATCGTCGTCTTTCCCCCTATAAAACCCTAGGTTCACCTCAAGTTTTATCACAGAACTCACATTTTCAAAGAGAAAAACAAAACTCTTGCACTCGCAAAATCAATCCGTTCTTCTTCCAGTTGATGCACACTCTTCGTTATGATAAGAAGTTCGTTCTCAACAGTCAAGATGTAAGGAGGACTTCTCCTTCGTTTTCTTCTATTATTTTTGTTAATAGCTTTACTTTACGGTTATGGTGGGTGTAAACTGTCTGGTAAGCTTACATGGTGCATATTTTTGGACAGTGGTAAGAAGAGAACTTTTTTCTTTATAAAAAATGAGAACTTAGGGCACAGATCCTTGGGAATTCATTCCCAAGAGTTTTTAGGGTTTTTCTAAAGGTTAAGGAAGGTAAATTAGGGTTTCTTTTGCTCTTCCATATCATCATACGGAACACTATATGGAGACTGAGTTTTCTCTGCATGTCGCCCCTTTTTTAGGCTTTAGGAGCAATGGACACTTCAGCGACCAGAGCAGCCGAAGGGATGAGCTCGCAGGCGCTGGGCACCTCAATAGGTCCTGTGTAAGAGAGATTATCAGTGGCCACCCCAGACGAGATATAGAAAGAGGTGGACCAGTTCACGTTTAGCGTGGATGTTTACCAGCATAGGACGTACACAGCTCGAAATCCCCTAAAGGGAATAGCCGCGATCTCCGAGGCGATATTTAAATGTGGGTCATTGATACATTTTCACCCCTTCATTAGATCAATCCTTGACCACTTCGAGGTCGCGCCATTACAATTGACGCCTAATACATATATGATAGTGGTTGCTATGTATATCGCATGTGGCGAAAATTGTCTTAGCGAGCTGACAGCGTTGGAGCTCGCATGTGCTTACTATTCGAAGAAGAGTAAAGATAAAGACTCTTTTTACCTTTTGAAGCGATCTACGAACGAGGGAAGAATATTTGGTTACCCCAATAACGTCAGGGCTTATGAGACCAAATTTTTCTTTTTTAAATATGATGGTGTTTGCCAATTTAGGGAGCCGAGTAGGTTTTCTTTTCCTTCGATTTGTGAACTATCCCTTTTTCTTCAGCTCCTTTTATATTTAACGAACTTTTTGTCTCTTTGTAGAAAATAAGATGACCAGATTGACAGCTTTGACAGACTTTAACTGAATCATGACATTCGGTCATCTACCCAAGCAGAGTCGCGACGCGAGACTGCTCGTGACTACTACCAACTTAAGAAAGTACGATTTTTTCAATCCAGAAGCATCTTTGGAACCCTTAGCCCTTAAGTATCTTCACACTTAGAACCCTTTTCTTTTGCCTAGGGTGACCTTTTCGCTAACATGTTTTTATGGCGCGTAGTGACCATGCCACCCAGGGCTCCAAGGCCGTCGACAAGGACTAGGGGGTTCGTATTTTCGCGGGTCGACTTGACCGAGCCAGCCGAGGTGATTCCCGACGATATCCCCACAGAAAGGATACAGATTGGTGCCGAAAGGCAAACACCCACGGAGCAACGTGGAGAAGCTTCTCGGGCCGTGGCTACTCACACTGCTAAGCAGAAAACTATTGGCCAAAAAACCAAGAAGAGGAAGCAGCTGCTTGCCGAGGAGGAATCGGAGTCCAAGCCAGAGGGCTTCAAGATGTCGCCGGGGGGATTGCAGCCTTACCAAGCGTTCCGCTCAGGGGTGCCCCCAAGGAGTGTGCCTGACACTTTGACGGTCCCCGACAGCTCGCGCAGAGGAGAGGGGGAGGTCACGGTTACTCAAAGGAGAGCAGGTAAACAACGGGTCAATGAGGTACCGGTTCCTCCGAGGTCAAACACACCTGTGCTAGATTTCATGTGGCAACTCCCAGAGCACCTACGGCCGGTGGTGTATACCTTGCTGGAATGCCAATTGGCTGCGGTCTTCGAGGAGTTTGTGGCTTCTCGACCCATGGACTTGGTGGCTACTGTGCTTTAGCTGCAAAGCCGGGTAAAACAGTTTGTTCTTGTTAAGGACTTTCTAATATCAGTTGATTTTCTAACTTTTATGATTTTTGGGAAAATGGAGGCTAACTCTTGTTTCTTTTCTCATATAGTCCCTGCTCGCCTTACATATGGCTCAACAAAAGATTGATATGGACTCTGCTGAAGGGTTCCACGAGCTGAGGGAAAAGAATATCAAGTTGAAACAAGACTTCGCGGCTCTGGACGCAGATGCAAAAGCAATCCACATTCAGGTGAATCAGTACTTGGTAAAGAGAAATTTTGCCCTTCGCATAGTAGACTTCCAGATGGCTGAGCTTTAGAAGAGATGTGAGGTGATTATTTTTTTTTTTTTTATATTTTTTTGTCTTTTCTTATTTTTTTGTTTGTTATTTAAGTTGTTTTTTTTTTATTCTTTGTGTGTTTCATTTTTTTATTTTTATATATTTTTCTTCTTTTTTTATTCTTTTATTTTTTTATTATTTCTTTAGTTTTGTATTTTTTTTTTTTCTTTTTTTGATTTTTTTTTTTTTTTAATCTTATTTTTTGGTTATATTTTTTTTTTATTTTTAAATTTATTTATTTTTTCTTTTTTTCTTTTTTTTTTTTTTTTCTTATTTATCCTTTTATGTTTTTTTTTTATTTTTTAAATTTTTTTTATTTTATTCTTTTTTTTTATTTTTTTTTTTATTTTTTTTATTTTTAAAATTTTTTTTATCTTTTTTTTGTTTATTATTTTTTTTATTTTTTTTTTCTTTTTTTTTTATCATTTTATTTTATATTTTATTTTCAATTGTTTTATTCTTTTTTTATTTTCTTATTTTTTGTTAGTATTTATTTTTGTTTGCCTCTTTTTTTTTTGTTTTTCTTTCTTTTTTACTTTTTTTTTTTTTTTTTTTATTTTTTTGTTTCTTTTTTTATTTTTTTTTATTTTTATACAAGGAGTAAATATACAGGGAGTATTTTCGACCATTTCTGATAGCACTTCTATAATTCGAGCACTTCACAAGACTAATATTATACATCTGATCAGGAAACTTGTAAAAATATTGTAACGAACAAGATCATTCAAAAGAACATGACACAAATATTCCTTCAAGATAAAACATGACGATCTTATCATAAAGATTACAAGGAAAACTTTAAAAGCAAAATAAATGAATAAAATTAAGAGCGAGTTCAGAATTACTGGTAATAGGAGCGAAGATGCTCAACATTCCAAGCTTGCTGTACTTTGGAACCGTTAAGCCTCTTGAGGTGATACGTTCCAGGTCGTATTACCTTAGAGATGTTGTATGGGCTCTCCCAATTAGGTCCCAATACCCCGCACTTGGTTCCCTTGTATCAAGAGCGACTTCTTTTAGAACCAGGTCGCTGACCTGAAAGTCTCTTCTCCTGACTTAGAGTCGAAGAACCTTTTCGCCCGCTGTTAGTAGGATGCTATCCTTAACCGAGCCTTATTGCGGTGTTCTTCAACTAGGTCTAAACTTGCACGTAGAAGTGCTCCATTGCCTGTTTCATTGAATAGGTCTCTCCAGAGTGAACCAGTCCCTACTTCCACTGGAATCATAGCCTCGCAACCATATGCTAGCGAGAAGGGCGTTTCAGAAATAGAGGTTCTCAGAGTTGTTCTATATGCCCATAGAATTTCTAGAAGGTCATTGGCCCAATTACCCTTGGCAGTGCCAAGCTTGGCCTTCAGTGTGTGCTTGATGGTCTTGTTGACAGCTTCAGCCTGACCATTGGCTTGCGGTCTTGCGACCGAGGTGAACTTTTTATGAATCCCCAGCTCATCGCAAAACTATTTGAATTTCTCATTGTCGAATTGCTTCCCATTATCAGAGATGAGTGTATGAGAAATCTCATAGTGGTACACTATATTCTTGAAGATGAAGTCTTTGAGCTTCTTGGTAGTGATCGCGGCCAAGGGCTCAGCATCGGCCTATTTAGTGAAGTAATCTATCACGACCATAGCATACTTGACGCCCTATTTTTCGGTTGGCATGGGCCCGATGAGATCAATTCCCCACATAGAGAATGACCAAGGGCTGGTCATTATCGTCAGCTGATGGGAAGGAGCCCGCAGGATGTTCTCGAACCGTTGGCACTTACTTTTTCACAAAGTTGAAAGTGTCTTCCTGAAGTAGAGGTCAATCGTATCCTTGGCGGACAATTTTATTGGCGAGGGATCGTGCGGCGGTGTGATTACCGCAGATCCCTTCATGTATCTCCCTCATAATGTAGTCTGCTTCTTCGTCGGTTACACATCAGAGAAGAGAGGTGCTAAACCCTCGCTTGTATAACCGATCTCCGACGAGTGTATAACGAGCAGCTCTGGTACACGGGATTTTTGTCTTAGTCTTATCACCGGGCGGAGTCCCATCTTGGAGATACTGAATGATTGGAGTCATCCAAGAGATAGATTTTGTTGTAGCTACGGTCTCCTCAGGTGAGCTGATACTATGAATCTCTATGTACCGAACTGGAATACTTTCTAGCACATCTGAGTCTAGCGATGAGACTATTCTTGACAGAGTTACTATCTCTTAGGGTTTGCTTGATCGTGAAGCACTTGAAAGGCTCGAGTGCGGCCTTAGCTTTCTTTAGATAGCTGATCATGTTTTCTTTCTTGGCTTGATATTCTCCCAAAATATGATTAACAACCAACTGGGAGTTGCTGTTAATTTTGATCACGTCTGATCCCATTTCCCTCTCTACTCATAGACTGGCAAACAACGCTTCATATTCGGCCTCATTGTTCGTAGCTTGGAACCCAAATTGAAGAATTCCATGAATGTGAGTCCCTTCAGGATTGAGAAGGAGATGACATGTCCCAGCTCTTTTCCTGTTCGAGGAACCATCGACATAAAGGCTCCAAGTCGATAAGTTCTGAATGGTTTCCTAGATGACTTCGCTGGCTGACTGCTCGGATTCTTGATTTGGCTGGTACGAGAATTTTGAAATAAAATCGGCAACAGCCTGCCCTTTGATGGTTGCCTTCGGTCTGTAATGTAGATCGAACTGACTCAATTTCATTGTCCATTTGAGTAACTTACTCGAAGCTTCCAGCTTCTAGAGAACTTGCCTGAGTAGGTAGTTGGTTAGAACATGGATTGTGTAGGCATGGAAATAGGGTCGCAGCTTCCTGGAGGCAATCAGTAGGGCATAAGCTAATCGCTTCATATCTGAATACCGTATCTCGGCATCCAATAGTCGCTTGCTCGCGTAATACACTGGCCATTGAACTCTGCCCTCTTCTCGAATGAGAGTTGCGCTGACCGCATACCGAGAGACACACAAGTAGAGGAATAGAATTTCCTTAGGAAGAGGCTTGGATAAAAGAGGCGACTTTCCGAAATGTTCTTTTATACTCTGAAAAGCCTACTTGCATTCTGGAGTCCATTCGAACTTCTTGTTGGCCCTAAGTATATTAAAAAATGGCAAGCAACGATTTGTTGCCCTCGATATGAAGCGACTGAGAGCCGATATCCTTCTATTTAGGCTTTGAACCTGTTTTCAGTTGGTTAGGCTTTTCATATCAAGGAGAGCCTGGATCTTCTCGGGGTTGATTTCTATCCCTTTTTAGTTAACCATATACCCCAGAAACTTTCCTAAGGATACTCTGAATGAGCACTTAAGAGGGTTGAGCTTTATCTTGTACTTTCGGAGTACGTCGAACATCTTAGTGAGATGCATTATGTGATCTGAAGCGATATGCGACTTGACCATCATTTCATCAACATAAACTTCCATCGACTTTCCGATATGCTTGGAAAACATACAGTTAACTAGCCGCTGGTAGGTTGCCCCAGCGTTTGTTCGGTCGAAGGGCATAACCTTGTAATAATACGGTCCCTGATCTGCAACGAATGAGGTATACTCTTCATCAGGTGCGTAAATCAAGATTTGATTGTACCCCGAATAGGCGTCTATAAAGCTCAGCAGCTTGTGCTTGGAGGTGGCATTAATGAGCTAGTCGATCCTTGGTAAAGGAAAACTGTCCTTCGGACAAGCTTTGTTGAGGTTGGTGAAGTCAACACAGGTTTGCCACTTGCCGTTGGGCTTTTTACCAAGACTGGATTGGTAACCCAGCTCAGGTAAAGCACCTCTCGAATAGACCCGTTTAAAAATAGCTTATCTACCTCACTTTTCAAGGCAGCATAGCGCTTAGGGTCCATGCCTCTTTTCTTCGGCGAACCGGCTTGATTGTACTGTTAATATTGAGTGCATGACATATTATATTGGGCTGATCCTGATCATATCAGCATGAGTCCATGCAAAAACATCAACATTCTCTCTAAGAAAGTTCGTCAAGCTTTTGGTGAGCTAAGGGTTGAGATTACTCCCGATTCTCAACACTTGGGTCAGCTCATTTTCATTGACTGATACCTCAGATAGGTCTTCAACTGGCCTACTATGAGGGCACTCCTAGATGCGAGGATCCATGTTGTCCTCTACTGGGTCGGGTTGTGGCTCGATCTTGCTAATTGTCGTAGCCTGCTCGAGGATGCCTATTGGCCTTCTTTTTCCCTTGCACGCCATCTGCATTACTCTTATGTAGCAGTCGCGAGATTTACGCTGAGATCCTTTTACTTTCCCAATCCCCGTCAGAGTGGGGAACTTCATTTTTAGATGGTAAATGGAGGTGATTGCCTTGAAACTTCGTAGTAGAGGCCGTCTCATAATACCATTAAAGGCGGACGAATGGATAGTCTACCACCAAAAACTTCATCATCTTGGTCATTTCGTTGGTTTCACCCAACGTGATAAGGAGTGAGATCGTTCCTCTAAGAATCAGATGATCCCCAGTAAGACCATAGAGAGAGATGGAGGCCGGCTTCAGGTCTACCTCGTCTAATTGCATTTTTTCGAAAGCTTGTTGAAACAGGATATTCACAGTGCTTTCATTGTCTACCAATATTCTGTGGACTTCCCACCGACCTATTTTAGGCGCGATGATGAGTGCATCCTCATGAAGATGATGCAATCACACCACGTCTTTCTTTGAGAAGGTAATCTCCTCTTCTCTGCGAACCTTAGCGGGTCGCGACGTCATGCTCATCACACTCACGAGGTCATGACGAGCTTCCCGAGCATGCCTTTCTTTTGCACCTTGAGAATTTCTCACGAGGTGTGGCCCTCCAAAGATGATCCCTACATAGTAGAGACCCTTGCAACCACGACGCTTCTTCCCTTATTCCTGTTGATCTTTTTCCCGAACGGGAGTCGGACCATCAACATACTCTTTGAAGTGCCCCTGCTTGATGAGGTCTTCAATTGCTTTCTTAAGAGCCCGACACTCATCAGTGTGATGCCCATTATCCCGATAATAGTGGCAGTACTTTTTGTTGTTCCTAGCTAAGGGGGGATTCTTCATGGGCTCTGGCTCTCCGAGCAGGCTGGCCTCCTCTGACTTATCCAAAATAGCCGACACCAAGACATTCAAATGAGTCTATTAACTTTTGTCGTGATCGCGACGAGGAACTTGGGCATAAGATTTTTTGGGCTCAAATCGCTGATTATTTCCTTTCCGTTAATTGTCGTTAGCCCATCTGCGATCAGCCCTTCTATTGTTCTCCCCCCGGTCAAGAGCACTGGTCAAAGGACCGGGGTCATGGTGATTAAGGGCGACCACAGAATTTATGATTTGGAGATACTTCTCAATGAGGTCGTAGAAGCGAGTGAGGGAAACTTCATCCTTAGATTGCAATTCTTTCCACAAGTCAGTCTACGGGCGAACCCCCACGATAATGAGAGTCCAAACGGACTCTTCGGGAGTATGAGCCACTTTGTGGACTTCCCTGTGGAATCTGTCTATGTAAGACTAGAGAGATTCATTCCTCTCATGTCGTATGTTACTTACGTAGGTCAACGACATCGAGAACTTCCTATTCGCTTGGAAGTGTCTCAAGAATGATGAGCTCATTTGTTGCCACGAGCTGATAGATCCCGCGGGAAGTGATCTGAACCAACGCTTGGCATGAGCAGTCAGAGTTACTGTCAAGCAGCAACATTTGGCCAAGTCAGAGACTTGGTGGAGTTCCATGAGGTCGTTGAACTCATAAAGGTGATCCTACGGATCAGAGATCCATCAAACGCTCGCATGTCGGGCATTTTGAATCTCAATGGGAGAAGAACAGCTAACACTGATGGAGAAAAAGGAGACATCTCAGTGACCTTCCCACACTCATTCTACTAAGCCTTAAGTTGATCTAAAGCTAGTTGTAATTCCTCAATCTGAGGTAGTGGAGCTACCTAAGGATCACTTTCCGCAACGTGGGTTCGACCCTTACGGTTGCAGTTAAAGAAAGACTGCAAATCGGAAGCTCCGGCAAACCTTAACACATGCTGGCTGGGGTCGTGTGAAGGCATTGAATGGCTCGGGGAGTTTTTCCTACCTCTGCGGTGGTTAGAACTGACCCGCGAACAACGGGGGTTTCCTGCATGATGACGGTCGAGGTCATCAATTTGGCGATATTGGGAATCTCCCTACCTTGCACTTTTGTGGGAGTGCCCATACGACGTGGCGTGGGACGGCTCATGTTGCGACATGTCCCCGAGTCGCAATGCCACGAGTATTCTACATGTTGCGCGACCAGTGTTTGCTAGTCCCTTAGAGCCCTTCGGTCCACTATTCGCCACTTGCTTTCCCTTACTTTTACGCACTGCAATGTGCGTAGTATGGGTTTTCGCCCTTTTTCACGTGACCTATAGGTGTCTTTGGCGGTGGCACCGCCTTGTTGGACTATGGTGGTACGACCCAATCTAAACGGTCTAACATTTGGCTAATCGTTTGGAGAGTATTGTTGAACCTCTCCAGGTAATTCATCACGGCTGAGTCGAGTTGTGAGCTCAAAGGAATATTCGCCATGGTACTCTGCTGGACTGGTGGCACTTCGAGAGAAGTGTCATCCTATACCCGGGGGATTTCCTCAATGTCGAGGTTGGTTCGCTCAGCTTCGAAACCGCGAGCCATTTGCTGATGGATAGGACCGATCGATCAGAGGTTTCTGATGAAGAGCGGATACTAAATTAGTGCCCTCCTTCTAGCACCAAATTGTTGATGCTTGATTTTAACACCAAGGACTCGCACGTGCAAAGTGTTAAGCGGACTTAAAAATTACACGTGATATAAAAATGTGCAATTAAAGAATAAATGAGAAACGGTTTTTATAGTGGTTCAGATGCTCAAAAGCAAATCCTATGTCCATTATAATTGTATTAATAGATGGTTACAGTCAGGTCGCGTACAGCAAGCTGAATTACAATCTCAAGAGACAGAGACAGAGACAGAGACAGAGACAGAGACAGAGACAGAGACAGAGAGACAGAGAGAGAGAGACAGAGAGATAGAGAGACAGAGACAAAGACAGAGAGAGAGAGAGTGTGTGTGTGTGTGTTGTTTAAGTTTAAAAATAAGTCAATCTCATAAACGAGAGAGGAGCCCCCTA
This sequence comes from Pistacia vera, assembly GCF_008641045.1. NCBI lineage: Eukaryota > Viridiplantae > Streptophyta > Magnoliopsida > Sapindales > Anacardiaceae > Pistacia > Pistacia vera. The sequence continues at coordinate 842,014 of NW_022196159.1, read as the reverse complement.
TTTATAGTAGGAGGATTCAAGGTAATAATCATAAATCAGCAGTCCGGTAGGTGTGGAACAATTCCTAACCCGCTTCCCATTGGTTGTCTGCACGAGAGACATTCTTCAATTGCGTAGGGCTTGGGCAGGTGGACGATTCCTAGCCACTCGCAAGCCTGACATTCACTTGCTGCACTGATGAGAATCATAACTTTTTCGTCATTACGTGACGTGGCAACGTCTAGACGACACAAAGCCTCCTTGAATTCTTATTGGCTCTTGCTGACAAGAGTCCATGTCAACCCTGACTTTTTAGGCATAATAGAAGCCCCCCAGTTTTTAAGGTTTAAAGATTGAACCTTGAGAACTTCATGATTATGCCACGACTTGACTTGTCCCGAATGACGTTTGGTCGAGTTGATCGAGTCACAAGGAGGTCGTAGCATATGTCTCTAAGAATAGCATAAGCGACCTAAGGCGACCTTCTCCCACAAGTTCAACAACTTGGGTCAGACCCTACTCAGTGCCATACCGACATGCTTTAAATCTCATCCGCAGCTCATGACCTGAGAATACTTAGCAGATTTTTACCGATAGCAAGGAATCACATCGTCTTAAAACCGATACATGACGAAGAGTGTTTTACTTAAACAACCTCTTCAGATGTTATCCGTTGCGCTTGACAGCTAGTCTAGTCAATAAAATAATCTTTATTTTGATAGACGTGTATATTGCGTAATAAGTGTCAGCCATGCGCATTAAATACAAATCATGCTGAAACAACATTCTCTTTCAGAGCATTAAATGCAAATAGGGCGCATTTAATATGGAGGAGATAATCGCACTGACGCTTGGTTGCTCTAATGGAAGAAAGCATCGATTGGCATTCACAAAGTGTGGAGGTTACTTTTTCTCGCGGATTAACGACACGTGGTCGCAATCAATGGTGAGAAACGTATCCCGCCCAAGCGTCACTTGCCTAGGAAAACCAATCATCGTTTTCCCCCCTATAAAACCCCAGGCTCGCTTCAAATTTTGTCACATAACTCATATTTTCAAAGAAAAAACATAAACTCTCACGAAGTCAGTCCACCCTTCTTCCAGTTGATGTGCATTCTCCGTTACGATAAGAAGTTCATTCCTAGCGACCAAGAGGTAATGAGGATTTCTCCTTTGTTTTATTTTATTATTTTGTTAATTGCTTGACTTTTACAGTAATGGTGGGTATGAACTGTCTGGCAATCTTTCATGGTGCGTGTTTTCGGACAGTGGTGAGAAGAAGGCTTTTTTCTTCATAAAGAGTGAAAAGTTAGGGCGCGAATCCTTGGGGATTCATTCCCAGGGTTTTTCTAGGGGTTAAGGAAGACACATTAGGGTTTCTTTTACTCTTCCATGTCATCGTACGGAACACTATACAGAGACTAAGTTATCTCTGCATGTCACCCATTTTTCAGACTTTAGGAGCAATGGATACCTCTACCACCAGGGCAGCCGAGGGGACGAGCTCACAGGTGTCGGCTGCCTTAGCAGGTCCCGTCCAAAAGGCCTTGTTAGTGGCCACCCGGGACAAGATACAGAGCAGTGGACCAGTATGCGCTTAGTGTGGATGTCTACCAGTATAGGACATATATAGCTCGGAATCCCCCAGAGGGAATGGCAGCGATATCTGAGGCAATCTTTAAATGCGGGGCATTGATACATTTTCACCCCTTCATTAGATCAATCCTCAACCACTTCGAGGTCGCGCGATTGCAATTAACGCTTAATGCATATATGATAATTGTCGCTATATATATCTCATGTGGCGAAAACAGCCTTGGTGAGCTAACAACGTTGGAGCTCGCATGCGCTTACTATCTGAAAAAGACAAGGATAAAGACTATTTTTACCTCTCAAAATGATCTATGATCAAGGGAGGAATATTTGGTTACCCTAGTAACGTCGGGGCTTATGAGACCAAATTTTTCTTTTTTGAGTATGATGGCATATGCCAGTTTAGGGAGCTGAGTAGGTTTTCCTTTCCTTCAATTTGCGAACTATTCCTTTTTCTTCAGCTTTTGTTTCTAACGAATTTTTTGTCTCATTGCAGGAAATAAGATGACTAGATTGACGACTTTGACATATTTCAGCCAAATTGTGGCATTCGGTAATCTACCCAAGCAGAGTCACGACACGAGACTGCTCGTGACTATTGCCAACCTAAGAAAGTATGGTTTTTTCAATCCAAAAGCGTCTTTGGAACCCTTAGTTCGTAAGTATCCTCACACTTAGAACCTCTTTCTTTTGTCTGTGGTGACCTTTTCGCTAACATGTTTTCATGGCGTGCAGCAACCATGCCACCTAGGGTTCCAAGGTTGATGACGAAGACCAGGGGGTTAGTATTTCCCCGGGTCACCCCGACTGAGCTAGCTGAGGCAATCCCTGGCGATATCCCCACTTGAAGGATACAAATTGGCACACGAACACCCATAGAGCGACATGGGGAAGCTTCTCGGCCCGCTGCTGCTCGCTCCACTAAGCAGAAAACTATGGGCCAGGAAACTAAGAAAAGAAAGCAGCTGCAGGCTGAGGAATCAGAGTCCGAGCTGGAGGGCTTGGGAGTGCAACCTGGGGGATCGCAGCCTTACCAGGCTTTTTACTCAGGGATGTCCCCAAGGAGTGCACCAGGCACCTCTGCGGCCTCCGAGAACTTGCGCAGAAGAGCGGGGGAGGTCGCGTTTGCCCAAAGGAGAGTGGGCAAACAGCAAATCGATGAGATGCCAATTACTCCGGGGTCAAACACGCCTATGCTGGATTTCATGGGGGCAACTCTTGGAGCATCCACAACTGGTGGTGTATACCCTGCTGGAGTGCCAACTGGCTGCGGCTTTTGAGGAGTTTGTGGCTTCTCGACCCGCGAACCTGGTGGCCACCGTGCTCCAGCTACAAAACCGGGTAAAATAGCTTGCTCTTACCAAGGATTTTCTAACTTTTATGATTCTTGGAAAAATAAAAGTTAACTTTTGTTTCTTTTCTTATGCAGTCTCTGCTACCTTGCATATGGCCCAACAAAAGATCGATCTGGACTCCACTTGAGGGTTCCACAAGCTGAGGGAAAAGAATACAAAGCTGAAACAGGATTTCGCGGCTTTGGACGCAAGGCGAAGGCAATCCATATTCAGGCGAACTAGTATCTGGTAGAGAGAAATTCTACCCTTCACACGGTGGACTTCCAAAAGGCTGAGTTCAAGAAGAGAGATGAAGAGAACAAAGAGCTCCAAAGGATAGTGGCCAGACTCACCAAAGAGTGTGGCGAGAGAGAGAGAGAATGAGCTAAAGGTAAACTTTGAGCGTGCCATGAAGGCGGAGGAAAAGAGAGCTCGACTGTGGGAAAATTCCGAGAAGCAGAAGAGAGCTTTGGAAATGGACCTCAAGCTGTCCCAAGGGCGGGTCACTTCATTAACTGATCAGATGAAGTGACAAAACCTTGAACTCGAGAGGAAGGCCCCTAACTGGGCTATACAGGCCATCTACAGCTTGTAACCAAGGAATCCTAGGATGGACCTATCCGACCTATTGATTGAATATCAAGACATCCTTGCTTCCATGGCCCGGCTGATGATGCCGAGGAGGAAGAGGGACAAGAGCCTCCTCCACAGGATGACCAGCTGGAGGCATACGTCCTCGAGGACCCAACAGCTGGTCGGATGGTCAACGACCATCCAGGGGATACAAAGGTCGCGCCGGCAGAGCTTGGAGGCAGGGACCAATGATCGCTCTTTCTACTTTTGCATAGCTTTTCTTTTACTCTTTCTCTTTCTTTTTATTACTTATCTCTTTTTTGGCCGCCCACTGTACTTATTCGAATCCCATATATATAAAAGAAGTCTTTTTAGCCACTTGTGATAGCATTTCTATAATTTGAGCACTTCACAAGACTAATGTTACATATCTGAACAGGAAACTTGTAAAATATCGTAATGAACAAGATCATACAAGACAAATATTTGTTCAAGATAAAGAAGGACAATCTTATTCATAAAGATTACAAGGAAAACTTTACAAGTAAAAGAAATGGAAAGTTAAGAGTGAGTTTGGAATTACTGGTAATACGGGCGAAGATGTTCAGCATTCCAAGTTCGCGGTACTTTGGAACTGTTAAGCCTCTTGAGGTGATACGTTCCAGGTCAAATTACCTTGGCGATGCGGTATGGACCTTCCCAGTTAGGTCCCAGTACCCTCACACTCAGTTCCCTTGTACTGAGAAAGACTTCTTTCAAAACTAGGTCGTTAACCTGAAAGTTTCTTCTCTTGACCTTAGAGTCGAATAACCTTTTCGCACGCTGCTGGTAAGATGCTATCCTTAATAGAGTCTTGTCATGGTGTTCTTCAACTAGGTCCAGACTTACACGTAGAAGTGTTTCATTGAATAGGTCTCTCCAGAGCGAACTAGTCCCTACTTTCACTAGGATCATAGCCTCGCAGCCATATATTAGCGAGAAGGGCGTTTCTGAAGTATGGGTTCTTAGAGTTGTTCTATATACCTATAGAACTTCTAGGAGGTCATTGACCCAATTGCCCTTGGCAATGCCAAGCTTGGCCTTCAGAGTGTGTTTGATGGTTTTGTTGACAGTTTCAACCTGACCATTGGCTTGCAGTCTTGCGACTGAGGTGAACTTTTTATGGATCCTCAGCTCATCACAAAATTGCTTGAATTCCTCATTGTCAAACTGCTTCCCATTATCAGAGATGAATATATGAGGAATCCCGTAGCAGCACACCATATTCTTGAAGACGAAGTCTTTGAGCTTTTTGGTAGTGATCGCGGCCAAGGGTTTAGCCTCAGCCCATTTGGTGAAGTAATCTACTGCAATCACAACATACTTGATACTCCTATTTCTAGCTGGCATGGGCCAATAAGGTCAATTCCCTACATGGAAAATGGTCAAGGGCTAGTCATTGTCGTTAGCTGGTGGGAAGGAACTCACGGGATATTCACGAATTGCTGGCACTTGTCACACTTTTTCACAAAATTGAAAGTATCTTCCTGAAGCAAAGGCCAATAATACCCTTGGCGGACAATTTTATTGGCGAGGGATCATGCGGTAGTGTGATTACCACAGATCCCTTCAAGTATCTCCCTTATAATATAGTATGTTTCTTTGTCGGTTACACATTGGAGGAGAGGGGCGCTAAACCCTTACTTGTATAACTGGTCTCTGATAAACGTGTAACGAGCAGCTCTAGTGTGTAGGACTTTTGCCTCAGTCTTTTCACTAGGCAGAGTCTCATCTCAGAGATACTGAATGATTGGAGTCATCTAGGAAATTGACTCTGTTATAGCTACGGTCTGCTCTGGTGAGCTGGTACTAGGAATCTCTATGTGCCGAACTGGAATACTTTTTGGCACATCTGAGTCTAGTGACAAGGCTATTCTTGCCCAGGCGTCCGCGATAGAGTTATTGTCTCTCGGGATTTGCTTGATCGTGATATGCTTGAAAGGCTCGAGTGTGGCTTTAGCTTTCTTCAGTAGCTGATCATGTTCTCTTCCTTGGCTTGATATTCTCCCAAGATCAGATTAACAACCAGCTGGGAATTGCTGACAATACTGATTGCGCTCGATCCCATTTCTCTCGCTAATCGCAGGCTAGCAAGTAGTACTTCATATTCGGCCTCGTTGTTCGTAGCTTGGAACCCAAATCGAAGAATTCTATGGATGTGAGTCCCCTCGGGACTGAGGAGGAGAAGACCTGCCCTGGCTGTTTTCCTGTTCGAGGAACCATCGACATAGAGGCTCCAAGTCAATAAGTTCTGAACGGTTTCTTGGATGACTTTGCTGGCTTGTTGCTCGAATTCCAGATTCGATTGGTACAAGAATTCCGAAATGAAATCAGCAACAGTCTGCCCTTTGATAGTTGCTTTCGGTTTGTAATGCAGATCGACCTGACTCAATTCCATTGCCCATTTGAGTAACTTACCCAAAGCTTCTAGCTTCTAAAGAACTTGCCTGAGCAGGTAGTCGATCAGAACATGGATTGTGTGGGCATGAAAATAAGGTCACAACTTCTTGGAGTCGATCAGCAAGGCATAAGCTAATCGCTTTATTTCTGGATTCCACATCTTGGCGTCCAATAGTCGCTTGTTCGTGTAATACATTGGCCATTGAACTCTACCCTCTTCTCGAATGAGAGCTGCGTCGACCGCATGCTGAGAGACGGACAGGTACAGGAGTAGAATTTCTTTGGGAAGAGGTTTGGACATGAGAGATGACTTTCCGAGGTGTTCTTTTATGCTCTGAAAAGCCTACTTGCACTCTAGAGTCCACTCAAACTTCTTGTTGGCCTTGAATGTATTAAAAAATGGCAAGCAACAGTCTATTTCTCTCGATATGAAGTGACTAAAAGCTGTTATTCTCCCATTTAGGCTCTGAACCTGTTTATATCAAAGAGAGCTTGGATCTTCTCAAGGTTGATTTCGATTCCCCTCTGGTTAACCATATACCCTAGAAAATTTCCTAAGGATACTCCGAATAAGTATTTAAGAAGATTGAGTTTCATCCTGTACCTTCGGAGTACGTTGAACATCTCAGCGAGATGCACTATGTGATCTGAAGCGACATGCGACTTGACCAGCATGTCATCAACATAAACTTCCATCTACTTTCTGATCTGCTCAAAAAACATACGATTAACCAGCCACTGGTAAGTTGCTCCAGCGTTTTCTAGGCCGAAGGGTATGACCTTGTAACAATATAGTCCCCGATCTATAACGAACGAGGTATGTTCTTCGTCTGGTGCGTACATCGGGATCTAATTATATCCTGGGTAGGCATCCATAAAACTCAACAGCTCGTGCCCGTAGATAGCATCGACGAGCTGGTCGATCCTTGGCAAGGGAAAAATGTCTTTCAGACAGGCTTTGTTAAGGTCGGTGAAGTCGACACAGGTTCACCACTTGCCATCAGGCTTCTTTACCAAGATCGGATTGGCAACCCAGCTTGGGTAAAGCGCTTCTCGAATGGACCCGTTCAAAAAGAGCTTATTTACCTCAGTTTTCAAGGTAGCACAGCGCTCAAGGTCCATGGCTCTTCTTTTCTGGCAAACCGGTTTGACTGCACCGTCAATGTTGAGCGCATGACATATGACATTCGGGCTAATCCCGATCATGACAGCATGAGTCCATGCAAAAACATCGACATTCTCTCTGAGGAAGCTTGTCAGGCTTTTGACGAACTAGGGGTTGAGATTACTCCCGATTCTCAATACTCGGGTCGGCTCATTTTGATCGATTGACACCTCAGATAAGTCCTCAACTAGCCCACTGTGAGGGCACTCTTGGATACGAGGATCCATGTTGTCTTCTATTAGGCCGGACTGTGGCTCGATTCTGTTGATCATTATAGCTTGCTTGGGGATGCCTATTGGCCTTCTTTTTCCCTTGCACCCTATCTGCACTGCTTTTATGTAACAGTCACGAGATTCGCGTTGAGATCCTTTTACCTCCCCAATCCCGTCGAGGTGGAGAACTTCATTTTCAAATGGTAGATGAAGGTGACTGCCTTGAAATTTCGCAGTAGAGGTTGTCCCAGAATACCATTGAAGGCGGACATACAGTCTATCACTAAAAACTCTGTCATTTTGATCATTTCGTTGGTTTCACCCAACATGATCGGGTGTGAGATCGTTCCCATAAGAATCAGATGATCCCTAGTAAAACCATGAGAGGGATAGAGGCAGGCTTCAGGCCTGCCTTGTCCAATTTCATTTTTTTCGAAAGCTCGTTGAAACAGGATATTCACAGCATTTCCATTGTCCACCAATATTCTACGGACTTCGCACTGACCTATTTCACGCTCGATGACGAGTGCATCCTCATATGGATGATGCAGTCGCACCGTGTCTTTCTCAAAAAAGGTGATCTCCTCTTCCCTGCGAACCTTAGTGGGTCGCGGCGTTGTGCTCATTGCACTCACAGGGTCATGACGAGCTTCCTGAGTATACCTCTCCTAGGCACCTCGAGAATTCTCTATGAGGTGCGGGCCTCCAAAGATGATTCCTACGCAGTAGAGACCCTTGCGACCATGACTTTTCTTCCCTTGTTCCTCTTATTCCTTTTCCTAAACGGGAGTCTGACCATCAACATACTCTTTGAAGTGCCCTTACTTGATGAGGTCTTCGATTGCTTGCTTGAGAGTTCGACACTCATCGGTGTGATGCCCATTATCCCGATGATAGCGACAGTATTTTTTGCTGTTCCTGGTTGAGGGGAGATTCTTCATGGGCTCTGGCTTTCTGAGCAGGTTAGCCTCCTCTAACTTATCCAGAATAGCCAACACTGAGGCATTCAAATGAGTGTATTGACTTTTTTCGCGATCACGACGAGGAACTCAAGCATAAGATTTTTTGTGCTCAAATCGCTGCTTCTTTCCTTTCTGCTGATTCGTCATTAGCCCATCTATGATCAGCCATTCTACTATTCTCCCCCCGATCGGGAGCATTAGTCAATGGACCAGGGTCGTGGCAATTAAGAGCGACCACGAAATTTTTTATCCGAAGATATTTCTCAGTGAGATTGTAGAAGCGAGTGAGGGAAACATTGTCCTTGGATTGCAGTTCCTTCCACAAGTCAGTTTGTGAGCGAACCCCCATGATAATGAGAGTTCAAACAGACTCCTCAGGAGTATAAGCCACTTTATGGAGTTCCATGTGGAATCTGTCTATGTAAGATTGGAGGGATTCATTCCTTTTCTGTCTTAAGTTGCTCAGATAGCTCAACGACATCGAGAACTTCCTGTTCGCCTAGAAATGTCTCAGGAATGATGAGCTCATTTGAGGCCATGAGCTGATTGATCCCGCAGGAAGCGATCTGAACTAACGCTTGGCATGGGCAGTTAGGGTTACTGCTAAGCAACACCATTTGGCCGAGTCGGAGACTTGGTGAAGTTCCATGAGGTCGTTGAACTCGTAAAGGTGATCCCGTGGATCTGAATTCTCATCAAATGCCCGCATATCGGGCATTTTGAATCTCGATGGGAGAGGAGAAGCTAAAACTATTGAAGAAAAAGGAGACGCCTCTGTGACCTTCCTATGCTCATTCTGCTGAGCCTTAAGCTAATCCAAAGCTCACTGTAGTTCTTCAATCTAAGGCAGCAGAGCTTCCTGGGGATCATTTTCCGCAACGTGGGTTCGACCTTCACGATTGCAGTTGAGGAAAGACCGCAAAGTAGGCTCTTCCTCAACTCGGTCGGAAGTTTCGGCGAACCTTGACACGCGCTTGCTGGGGCCGTGTGAAGGCATTGAATGACTTAGAGAGTTTTTTCGATCTTCGCAGTGGTCAAAATCGACCCACGGACGACGGGGGTTTCTCGCATGATGACGGTTGAGGTTATCATTTTGGCGATATTGGGAATCTCCCTACCTTGCACTTTTGTGGGAGTACCCATGCGACGTGGCATGGGATGGCTGATGCTGCGACATGTCGTCGAGTCGCAATGCCACGGGTATTCTACCCGTTGCACAACCTGTGTTCACTAGTCCCTCGGAGCCCTTCGATTCACTGCTCGCCACTTGCTTTTCATTACTTTTGCACACTGCAGTGCACGCGGTATGGGCTTTTGCCCTTTTCTGCGCTTTCGCGTGACCTACAAGCGTCTTTGGTGGTGGCACCACTTCATTGGATTCTGGTGGTACGACTCGATCCAAACGATCCAACCTTCGGCTAACCGATTGGAGATTATTATTGAACCTCTCTAGGTAACTCATCACAGTTGGGTCGAGCTGTGAGCTTGAAGGAATATCCGTCATGATACTCTGTTAGACTGGCGGCACTTTAGGAGAAGTGTCATCCTGTACCTGAGGGATTTCCTCATTTTCAAGGTCGATTCGCATAGTTTCGAAACCGCGAGCCATTTACTAATGGGTAGGATCGATTGGTCAGAGGTTTCTGATGAAGAACAGATACTAAATCAGGCCCTCATTCTAGCGCCAAACTGTTGATGCTTGATTTTGACACCAACGACTCAAACGTGCAAAGTGCTAAGCGGGCTTAAAAGTTACACGTGATGTGGAAATATGTAGCAAGAGAATAAATAAAAGACGCTTTTTAAAGTGGTTCGGATGTTCAAAAGTGAATCTTATGTCCACTGTAGTTGTATTAATTGATGGTTACAGTCAGGTCGCATGTAGCGAGCTAAGTTATAATCTAGAGAGAATATATATATATATATATATATAGAGAGAGAGAGAGTGTGTGTGTGTGTGTGTGTGTGTGTATGATGTTTAAGACTAAAGATAAGTCAATCCCGTAAATGAGAGAGGAGCCCCCTATTTATAGTGGGAGGATTCAAGGTAATAATTATGAAACTGCAGTCCAGCAGGTGTGGTACAATTCCTAACCCGCTTCCCATTGGTTGTGTGCACTAGAGACATCCTTAAATTGCATAGGGCTTGGGCAGGTGGACAATTCCTAACCACTCACAAACCTGACATTCACCTGCTGCACTAACGAGAACCATACCTATTCTGTCATTGAGCGATGTGGTAATGTCTGGACGGCATAAAGTCTCCCTGAATTCTGATTGGCTCTTGCTAACGAAAGTCCACATTAGCCCTGACTTTTTAGCATAATACAAAGAGTATTTACAGCCGAGGATGAGAAATAAAACACACCCACCTCCAATCCCGAGGATATAATCAGCATAAAACACTATATCGCCACCCAAACAAGAGGCTAGCGACAAGTTTGCATGTGTGTTCGTTGCAGTTATGTAGTTTTCAAATTAAATAAGTTTATGTACATCCACTGTATGAATCAATTCAATTTTCAGATGATTACTCATAATTTATTGAATGTTGAACCTAAGTGGCTCATTCGTACAAGTATGTAGGCAACCTCATAGAAGGAACAGCTTTTAACGGGGTACCCATGTAAGTGACCAATCCAGGCATCATTGACATGTCAATCTCCTCCGGCATAATCGCCTCCGGTGGCGTCCATGTAAACTGAAGCAATAGGTGACCAAGCATCGACGTTACCAAGTTTGTGGCAAGCTGCGCAGACGGGCATATGCGCCTTCCCGCACCAAATGGTAGCAGCCGAAAATCATGACCCTTCATATCAACATCCATGTGCAAGAACCTTTCAGGCTTAAACTCAAGTGGGTCACTCCACACTGAAGGATCACGGCCTATGGCCCAAACGTTTACGTGAACTATTGTCTCCTTGGGAATGTCATATCCTCCAATTTCGACTCTGGCATTGGCTCTATGGGGCAGCATCAATGGGGTTGGTGGGTGCAACCTTAGTGACTCCTTGGCTACGCATTGTAAGTAAGGGAGGTTTACGATGTCTGACTCGTTTATCACACGGTCCAACCCAATTACACGTTCCAGTTCCTCTTGAGCTTTGTGTTGAACCCGCGGATTCTTGATCAATTCAGCCATGGCCCATTCAACTGTGATAGCAATCGTGTCCATGCCTGCAGTGATCATGTTCCAAAGTAGTCCAATAATGGTATCCTCACCCAGGTCATATTTTTCTTCAAGACTAAGCAATGCATCCACGAAGTGTTGCTTCCTGCTGCCACTCTTCGTACTTTTAGCCTTGTGTTCGTCCATGATATCTCGGACTAATCGTTCTTTACGTGCCAAATGCTTTGAAAGCGCCTCATTATTATAGAACCATAAGATCCATTTTAGCCACCCAATGTGTTCAACCATACCCATCAATGCTCCAAGCTTAAACTCGGCGGCTAAAATTGCTTGAAATTCTAATCCTTGATTATCCATTATCCCTTCTTTACTCACAAAACTCTTCCCAAACACTAGTCTTGTAATAACGTTAAACGCTACTGAACCCAAATACTTTCTCAAAACCAAACCTTCACCCCGATTATCAGGATGAGTATTGCAGAAGTCTTTGAAAATAGATTTAATCATGGCTCTAACTTCATCTTCTCTAATGGGTCTAAGCGCTTCAACGCTTTTAGGTGAGAACAGCTCAAGGTTACATAATTTTCTTACTTTAACATAGTGAGGACCATAATCAGCCCATATGAGATCCTTACCATTTTTGGAAAGGACAGCTCCGGCCATGGTCCTATGCCTATTCGCCAATTGCTGATCATTATCTTTCAGCACTTCCTTCGCCAATTCTGAGTTTGACACCACAACATTCAAAGTTGACCCGACCCAGACAGAGATTATAGGACCATAAGTCTTGGACCACTCAGTATAACTCCTCAATCTATCAGGTTTGACGTGGTAAATGTTTCCAATGATTGGCCATGGATATGGACCTGGTGGAAGCTTATATCTCAGCCATTGATGAAGTCTGTGAGCAAGTAATAAGACAACGACTGACACCACGAATAACAATAGCAGAGACTGAGAGAGGGTCATATGTAGAATACATGAATCGTTTCATGGACGTTAATACATATACAAGTAGAATTTCACGCCTTTTACATGTTGAATCCTGATAGTCGTTGATTAGTTGCCTTCTTTCATGGAGGCATGAATGGAATGAAACTTAAAAAAAGCGAGGAAAATGATATGGGCAGCTTTTTTACGGAGAACAAGTAAAAAAAATGGAGGAAAATGTAGATGAAACGACATGTACGTTGGTGATGTGACCACCTGTTAAAATCACATAAACGTGTCCTCATTATTTTTAGAAACAAAAAACTAAGCTGTCAAATGTAAATAACCAGAGAGGCACGTGCAAATGTTTTGGTGTCATTACTAAGATGCCAAAACACAGTAGACATGTTCATTCTTTTTATTATCTGTATTTTACTTTCACTTTCTTTTAAGTTTTATGGGCAAAAAAAAATGGTATCCTGGTAGTGAAAAGAAGAAGCAGTTTAAAAAGAATTGAAATTGAAAAAGAAAAAGGTGATCGAGATGATTGAATTGAATGATTTTCATTTATATTTTATGTTAAAGTCTGTCTGGCTATCAAAACACTGACATCACACCAATCAAAATACATAAAAGATGAAGAATTCGTGATTTTCAATATGAATTTTCTTTATCTGAGAAAAATGATTCTCTGGACAAAGTAACCAAACCCAATTAAAAAAAAATGGTTGAAAAATTCGGGTCCATTTAAGAAGGATATAATTGAAATTTTGGAGAGGTTATATTAAGTTCGCTCGGGAGTTTCATGATAGCGGTTATGAGGGTAAATCATTGTAGCGGTTGTTAAAACACTAAACCTATGCTTGGGAGTTTATTTTCTAACGGTTTTGACAGTTTTTTTAAATGATAAATTTACATATATGCCTATAAAAATACCCTAATTTCAATCAGTATTTGAGAGTTTTGTTTTTTCAATTATAAGATAAATGTTCTTTATTTGTTTTCTATTTATTAGTATTTTATAACTTCAAATGTGATAAAGTCTTTTTATCTTTCTTTGTCATTCTTTTCAACATCTTGAATGATTGAAAAATTGTAGCTCCAACTCTCTAAGAAAGTATCGAGAAATGAGATTTTAATAAAAACAAATTATGATTGTTTAAAATTATTTTATATGGTTAGAGACGCATATAATATGTTTAATTTTTTTTTTTTTTTTTGATATAATTGAGATAGTTTTATAGTGGATATAATATTTGTGGAATAAAATTTTAAAACCAACCAAAACACTCCGATTTGGGGTGTTTTATAAACTCCTCAAAAATCACTCTATGAATTCTTAGGGGATTTTGAGCCAGTCAAACGGGGTGTTGTCTATGTTTATAAGCTGTCAAACTAGGTTATAAACTCTAAAATTAAGTTGACCTATTTGTTTTATAACTTTTTAAGCTTATAAGCCAAAAAAAAAAAAAAAAAAAGTTGGAAGGTACGTTTTTTTTTTTTTTTTTGACTAAGTATATTACCACATTATCCTTGTTTAATTTTAAAATTCCATAATATACCCTTGTTTAATGTAGTACCATTTTTAGTCATTTTGTAATAAATTGTACTTATAAGCTACATTTTACCAAACACGTCAACTACTTATCAGTCACTTATAAGTATTTTAACCAAACACGTAATTCCTTAAAATTTCAAATGCTTATAAGCTAATTTTCATAAGCTCATACAAACACCCCCAAAATTAGTGCATAAAAAATCTGGTAAATAATGATTTTAAAACACCTTAAAATCAGTCTAATTAAAAACCCATCAAAACCAACAAAAAAAAACTCTTAGGGCATCTCCGACCCACGCTATTTTGGTGTTAAAAAAAAAAATAGCGTGAAAAAAGTGCTCCAATGCAGTGCCATTTTCTGCACCAATTTGGTGCGGATGAACAATGGCACGCCAAATTTGGTGCATCACTGTTCATCCACACCAAATTGGCGTGGCACCATTCATACAGTGAAATTTTTATTTTTTTATTTGTATTTAAGTTAATTTGATTATTATTTATATTAATATTTATAATAATAAATTCATAATAATGATATAATTAAAAAATGATAAAAAATTAAAAGCAAAACTTTATTCAATGCATATATTAAACTACAATAACTCAAAATAAAAATTAACACCAAAATTAAAAGAAAATACAACATAAACTAAAATAACAATTTAATATTCTAGTAGATTAATTCCGAATCTTCTAAGATCATCAAAATATTAGAAAGAACTGGAGTTATTTTGAAATCCTTGACCTTGTTGTCCATATAAACTAAAATAATATTTTTCTATATTAAATGTAATGTATATTTTATTAAATAAATGTTTAATTTTATTAAATTAATATAATTTTTAAAGTAATTATTATTTAACAAAAATATCATTCTCAATCTTTAATTAATATATATAAAAATAATAAATAAAATAGATTAATTATTAGTTATTATAAAAAAAATATTCCTTTTGATATAATATTTGATCAATAGATTAGCAATCTAATAGTATTTCTCACCAAAGTTGACATCAATTTGGAGCATGGTGTTAGAAGATTGGTTTTGTACTGTGGGTATCGTTTTAGGCCTAGGTGGTGAATTTTGATTGGATGTGACCAAGATTAGTTGGATAACATATCCACAATTTGCAACAGTGACAGTGACAGTGACATTGACAAAATCAATTCTTTGCCAGTTCGTTATTGTCACATACCCTCAACCAATGGAAACTTGCCGTCATCTTCCCAAACTATGTGAATTAATGCAATTATCAAGAATTTCAAAGTCGAAAAAATATTAATTTGTAAGTTGATATCTTTATAATAGGATTGGAATTCTTTTTTTATTATTTACTTTTATATTTAATTTACTTTTTTTTGAAAATTAATTTTTCAAACATTGTCACAAAGAATATCAATTTTGTATAATACCTTAATGAAGTGAGTAGTGATTCACAATTATACATAAATAATTGTATAATTAAGAGTTTTTCTCCAAAATTTTGGGAGATTAACATTAACATCTCGTATAAAGTTTATGTTAATTAAATATATCGTGTAATGGTTTTAAAGATATTTTAAATAAACATTTGATGACTTTAATCAAACGATTGATAATTTTTACATCTAAGTAATCTATACCAAAACGATCAACCATTTTAATCAAAAATTTCGATTATCTAATCAAAATTACTAGTTATTCGGGTGAAACTTTCAATCGATGGGCCAAAAATTCATAACGGCTCATTCAAAATGTTTTTTTCTACCCCGAGACTGTTACATTTAACTGGACTAATAAAATTGTTATTTGGTGACGCCGACATCAATTTCCCAAACTTAGGAAAAGCTTTTGGTGCCAAACCTTGTGAGTTGGCACTATGCTGAACCCTATTATTGATAATATTCAATCAATTGTCGTATTATTTATAAGACATAAAGTATATATGTCAGTTATATAACATCAATCCAAAATAAATATCTAACACAAGATTTTATTTTTATTATAATCTTATCCCAACATCAAATCAATGAACGAGCGTACCGCTCCTCAAATGATAACACAGTTTGTCTCGACAACGTCTAACATCAGGAATAAAGAAAATCTAAGTGTGGATTATCATTGCTTTTTCCTTGAAAAGGACATTCATCTTTGCTTATGTAATCAAACTCTATTAGTTTTAACGTTTTAAAGCATACTCTATGAAATCAAAACCAACCTTTGAATAATTCCCATATTCTCTTTTTTTTTTTTTTTTTTGCTTTATATAAAAAAAATATTGGTAAATTATTTAAGGCATTTGATGTCAATATAACACTTAATATTTTTGTTATGGTAGGTCAAAATCCAAAAATTGTATATATTAACTTTTTTTTTTTTTTTCAAAATGCCTCAACAAGTGTTAGATTCGCCCCTGTTATATAATATTTTTTGTTGATCCCAACTTGGGACCAATAGAGTAAACACATAGCTATCACTTGATATATAAATTAGTAATATTTTTATACATCAAAATTATATATATACATGACTAAATTATGAGGCTTTAGAGTTATTTCTTATACCACATTAACTATGAGTTATTCTCTATACCAAATTAACTTCTAGTTATAAGTTAGGCTGATGTTATTATTTCTAATTGCTATTCCTTATATCATATTAACTATATACAATATATACATGCACTAAGTTCAATGTTATGGAAAAAAATAAAAATAAAGAATACCTACCTCGATAAATTAATAATTTATTAATTTATACAATCAAATAATATATCGATTAATTAGTAAATTTTCATAATTTCAAGAATATTAATTTTTCGAAGTTTAACTATATATATAATAAATAAATTATTTAATTAAAAAATCAAAGTTTATCATAAGTTCTATATAAAATTCCTTAAAAAATATTATATTAAAAAATAATATAACGAAAAAGGAATTATTCCGAATGATGCCATGAATAACACTTGTAAGGTCATTTTTCCTCTTTCCGATTCTCGATTTAAATTGGAAACTGCAAAATAAGTAAAAACATTTTGGATTATAAAAAGAAAAAATAGGGAATATGAGAACTGAATTATGTCTTAAAATTTGGAAATGCATTTTATTGAGTGCGTGATATGTACTTGAGCGGTCATATCCAGAAATTTAGGAGGAGGACAACAACTTAAAACTTGATGACGCTCCTTCGTCAAAAATATCAAATCACGTGTTGCATGACAGACAACGAGAGTGAGTGACAGCATGGGGGCAGTGGATTTCACCATACATAAGAGGCGCGTGGATCTCTTGTCATCAGTGGTGTCTAGTTGGCAGACAAAAATATGTCAATTTGAAGTTGATGTGACTCTCCATCAGCAACCTGTTGTTATCGGATCTTGTATGACGTCAGCCCTAACTCATAAATGCAAAAGATACCAACTGTCTCTACTTTGATGCGTCAACCTGCAAATTATTCCTCTTTCTCTCTCTTTTTACCTTTTTTACATAAATCAATTTCTCATTAATATTTACGTAATTAATCACTAAAATTAAAATACTCTCTTATAATTAATTGACAAATAACATTCATTTCACTAATCAATTAGGGTTTAGCTTAATTTTTTTTTTTTTTTTTATTAAGAATCTTGAGTTTATTTGAAGTGGGTTTTTAAATTATTTGCTAAATCAACAAAAGCCCAACTCAAATCCCTAAGCTTTTCATGGTTTCGGTCTAAATCACTGGTTTATTTAGCTCAAAATCACAATTTGTATTGGGCTTTGGTTGCTTAACCATAGCCCAATATTTAGGAGAATAAAAATGTCAGAGGGTGCTAGCGTCTTATAGAAGATGATCAGTTCTGTTTTGGTTAGAAATCTGTTTGTGGTATCACCCAGATAGTGTAGATTTTCTTGTTCATGTTATTCAAACTTACAAAAATATAGATACAGCTTATCATATATGTATATATGTTTGAGTCAAGTCTTAATGTATAAACTGATGAGCTCATAAATTTGTAGTTTTCCAGTTAATAAAACCCATTAGCTAAGCACAACTGGTGTCTGGAGGATTACCATCATGAAGCCGAATTGACTGAATGGACCTACAGAGTTTGGCTTCTTGTGAATTTACAGATATTGGTGTCGGTCAAAATTTAGTACCAACCACTGATCCTATACTCATAATTGTGATACTCAAACAGTTTCCAATGGACTACTACTGTAAGAGATACAGGAGAAAAATTAAATAACGAGCGAGCAAGCTATCTTTATCAAGTATCAACTAAAAAAATCCATGTAATCTCTATATATGTTGGAGTTGTCCGACAGATATTAATAGATTGGAAGGTAACCTATCTTCTTCAATGGCGTTTCGGTACTGGAAAACATAAGAGCAAAGAAATGTCGTCTGAGAAAAGGCAACAAAATTTTAGCGAATGGATCTCTTCACAAATGGCGCACAGTATAGGTCCACCATTGTAGCAGTACTATTGTACATGCACAGAACAGAAACTATCAGTCTCTGCTGGCACCACCCAACCCATATCAATATCGCAATATGTACAATATACATCTTTGAAAATGGTTTTTCTGTTAATTTCATCAGTGAAACTTAATTACAAATTACATGCATAGTTCAAATGGCATGTTATTAGTATACACACACGAAATGATGAGAAAAGTTGAAGCTTTTAGTTCTTGTATATATTCATGAGTGGAACTGTGCGAGATCTGACAGCCATTCATGGAAGAATAAATTCTGATTCACTATTCTGAGCTGTTTTTTACTCAAATGGACGTCAAGTAATTTTCACTTTCCATTTAGTAAAAAATGGTTGAACGCCAAGGAGGAAAAGAAAGATAGGAACAAAGAAAGAAAGAAAGAAAGTATATTTTGAGCATCCCATGTTTCCTTTTTCACGATTCTGATAAGAGCAAATTAATCACCCATGTAAAAAGTAGAAGAGACTAAAGGAGGAGGGAAGAAATTCATGATTTTTTTATAAGTCCATTAAATTCAACCTCCAAAATTTCTTTAATCTTCTTAAAATTAGGGTTAGTGGTTGAATGAGTATATATAATTTGTACAACACAAAGATCAAATGTCACATTAATGCAATCAAAGTATGATCAGATATAACATTAAATCAGACAAAGCATTGGTAGTGAATCTTTCTAACTACACAAAGTACTGCTTACCAAATACAATAAAAAAAAAAAGAAAATGTCCCTCCATTAATGATTAATCCACGGATGAAGACTTAAGAATCATTTTCCTTTGACGAAAATAAAAAAAACAGTATTCATTCAAAGAAACTTCTGCCAAACCATTTTTAATTATAAGTAAAGAAAAGAAAACCTCCATATGAATACAAGGGAAAGATGAGGACTGGACTGGAATGGATTCTGGGTTCAACTTTATTTAAGTGGGTGGAGTTAACATCAGCTGTATAATCCAAAACTGAAGGCGAATCCTAAGGTAATTAGCTAGAGATTAAGAGGTAATTAAATGGAAGAAGGGCAAAGGCAGCCACTGGAGGAATCCCAAAGTCTCCCAGCAAAGGTGCAGAAGAAAGGCAAAGGCGAAAGGCAAAATGAAATGATTACTTGAATGGAGAAGGGACCCACATGATAATCTTTCCTTTCTAAGTCTCTCAATTTTTTGACTTGGGATTGGGTCCCACACCGGCCACCATTGTCTTTATGGATTGAATGATAAAAAGAGCACCTCACGTGGAGTCTGAACCAAAGGGGCTGTCCAACCACAATAAAAAGGAGCCCTTCTTCAGATTCATTAATATTTTGTTTTCTTTTTTTTAAATAAAAAATAAAAACAATTTCTTTTTCATAAAAAAATTTGCTTTTTAAAGCTCACCCATATAATTCCCACTCATTATCTTTGTTGCTTAAAGCTTTGCTAGCAATTCCTTCTCCTTATCCTCTCTCTCTCTCTTCTCTTAGCTATCAATTCTCATTTCTCAAAAACAAATTTATTCAATTAATAAAAAATAAATAAATAAATAAAAAAGAAAAGAAAAGAAATTATAAGATCACTATTATATGTACTCTAGTCTTTAAACAGATAGAGACCCACAAAGGGATTAAACTAAAAATCTTTGATTCACAGTCTCTCATAAAAAAGGCCATTAGAGAAACAACCTACTACTTTGATGCTATCATGGAAGGAGGAGGCAGTGATGATCATCAACTCCACCACCACCACCACCACCGCCATAACTTTCCATTCCAACTACTTGAAAAGAAAGAAGAAGAACAACCATGTTCATCTTCTTCACCTTATCCTTCACTTCCTATCTCTACCAGTACTCCTCATCATCATGAACTTAACTCAAACTCAAACACAAACACAAACACAAACACAAACACAAACACAACTACTTCAACAACAAACCGTTCCATTCCTACTCTTCAAATCTCTCCCGAAACTTCCAAGAAACCTCCTCCTAAAAGAACCTCTACTAAAGATAGACACACCAAGGTTGATGGACGTGGCCGCAGAATTCGCATGCCTGCTCTCTGTGCAGCTAGGGTTTTTCAGCTTACTCGTGAGCTTGGTCACAAATCTGACGGTGAAACCATCGAGTGGTTGCTTCAACAAGCCGAGCCTGCAGTGATCGCCGCCACGGGCACTGGCACAATCCCTGCTAACTTCACGTCGCTTAATATTTCACTACGTAGCTCCGGCTCCAGCATGTCAGTTCCATCTCAGTTAAGATCTGTAAACTACAACTCAAACTTCTCTATGCAACAACGTCGGAGTTTGTTTCCTGGTATTGGTCTCGACAACACCACACCAACATTTCTCAATTTTCAGTCTAACAATTTGAATGCTATGTTGCAAGCCAAGCAAGAATTGCGAGATAATAATAATAGTAATTCCTTGGAGTTATCAGAGGCGGAGGAGAGTTTAGGGAGAAAGAGAAGGCCCGAACAAGAGCTATCACCACAGCATCAAATGGGGAATTACTTGTTGCAGTCAAGTACTGGTGCGATTCCGGCAAGTCATGGTCATGGACATGGTCAAATTCCGGCTAATTTTTGGATGGTTGCAAATTCGAATAATCCAGTGATGAGCGGTGACCCAGTATGGACATTTCCTTCAGTTAATAATAGCGCTTTGTATAGAGGCACTATGTCAAGTGGGTTACATTTTATGAATTTTTCAACCCCTTTGGCCTTATTGCCTAGTCAACAATTAGGGTCAAGTATTAGCAGCGGTGGCGGAGGTGGAGGTAGTGGGCATATGAATGAAGGGCAGTTGAATATGTTAGCCGGATTAAATCCATATAGACCAATTTCCGGCACCGGAATATCAGAATCGCAAGCAAGTGGATCACATTCACATCACGGTGGTGGAGATGATCGGCCCGATACAACAAGTCATCACTCATAATAACAAAGATCAACCCTTTTAATTACTTTGTGTGTAGTTTGATCGATGTGTAACACACGTGAGGTTTGATTGCCCGAGTTTTTATTATTCCAAATTTTTTTTCTTGGTGTGGTTAATATGGGTTGGCCATGGGTGGGTTGTCATTAGGGTTTGAAGGGAAAGAAAGAAAGAAAGACAGTTCTTCTACTACTACTACTACTACTACTTATTTTTAACATATGGGTATTTCCCTGGTTTGGCTAAAAAAGAGTCCTCTCATTTGGGTTTCTTCTTCATTTTAATTTTATTTTACTCAATATCTTGATCCGTCTTCATCATCGTTTGTGCAATTATTCTTATTTCCAAATATTAAGCTAGTACTATCTGTGTAATTTTATGGTTTGTAATGGAGAAAAAATATGATATATAGCATTGGCGAATGAATTGAGGAAAGTAGCAAATGGGTATTTGATTTTTTCTGCATATCTGTGAAGGAAGGTGTTATTGTTGTTATTGTAAAAAGGCAAGAAAGTTAGTGTAGTGAAAGAAATGAAACAGTAGAAGAAGTAGCGCATTTATGGTATTAAAATTTGATTTACTTTGTTCTTTAAAAGGGTTCCTGATTCTAATATCTGCCATGAATCTCAAGGTTTACTGCATCAATGATTAAGTTTCTTGAGAGAAACGGGTTAATAGGACGGTGGGGTCGAAACCCTTATCAGTTCCAGGTGTTGGCTCAGGTAATGGGTCCCAGCTGCTGCTCATTGCCCAAACCAATGTACAATGTCACTGACAAACAGGTGGATCATTCCTCCTCTCTCTCTCTCTCTCTCTCTCTCTCTCTTTTCTTTTATTTTTCTTTTGAAATTGTGTAAGTAATTTAGTAGTAAGTTTATACTGGCCTGGCCTGCCACCACAGATCTGTGGTGGGTTTTAATGACCCTACTGATATGTGGCCCATCAGCCTCATTAATCTGTACCGTTCATTTTTTAGTGGGCCATGTTTTGGTGGTCACATTGAATGATTGGGTCTCATTGAGAAAAATGTGGAATCTCAGAGTTTTGAGTTTTTCATCCCTCCCAACTCCAATCCATTTTTCTCTTCTCTTCACTTCATTCTTCACTTCAATAACCCTTTTAGTTTTGCCTATGTCTTCTTGCTTTCTCAGAGGATATTCCTCATTTCTTCAGGTTTCTTTAGTGAATCATTAAAGGTAATCTATGGGGGTAAGGGTAACATCACCGACAACTGTCAAAGGAATATGTTACAATTGTACAGCACTAAATTAGAATTATCAACTGTGTTTGTATTTTCTTCCCAGGAATCGTCCAAAAATAGTTTACATTACTTTCTAATTTTTTATACAAAGTACTGCAATCAAGACAAATTATCATACCCTTATTTGAAAACAAACACAGTTGGATGACAATAAACCACCGTTGGATGACCTGATGATAAAGAGCAAAAAAAGATTTATGAGTTCGAGTTTCCCGTTCCCTCGTAAGGGCGATCATTGGGGCTCTTACTTAGTTGATAATTCTAAAATTCCGGAGATTAACTTATTAGTGCACAAGCTAACATGGTGATCCGGGTCACCTCACAATAAACGTTTCTTCTTCTTAACTTCGTTTATTTTGCTGTGGCATGCTTTTACTCCATCATTATTGGATTTTCTTCAATTAATATCCATTAAATCCGTCTGAACTATCCCCATTAATTATGATGAATTAGCTTGAATTTAAGTTAAATGCAAGAAGAGTTGAAGGTATAGTTGTTAATCCAATTTAAGAGCACATGTTTTGGCATTTAATTGGATTTAGTAGAATAGGTGTGGGGAAATGGGGTGTCATACCAACACCATCATCACAGAATTGAAGTGGTCTGGCTCGTACCCCCTTGTTTTGCACATGGAAATGAACCCCAATCTGTACTACAAAATTGGTCCCTCCAACACAAATCAAATCTTGTAGCTGTAATATGGTATATGATTAGACTATGTAAAACATCTGGAGGTTGAACAAACAAGTCGGTATCGATTTAGGATATAAAAAGTGTTTGCTTATAAGAAATCATCACCAAATTCCTATTAATTCAGTTGGCCCAGAAGAAAAAGAAAAACAAAAATCCCTTAATGCCACTATCAAACTCTTCATTTTGGGCCCAGAAAATCTATTACAATAATGCTAGGGACACCGAAAAATCTGCACCGAAATTTTGTACCGGCCTACGTGTAATGCATTTCTAATTTTTTTAATAATTTTTTTCTAGTGAACGGCCGTCCATCAAATTTGGACGACCGTTCACTCACATGGACGCCCGTCCATATTATATGAACGGGCGTCCATATACAAGGGATGGGCGTCCCCATGTAAAGGACGCCCGTCCCTCATTAAAATACAATAAAAAAAATTTATAAACATTAGGACGGCCGTCCATAAATTTTGGACGGCCGTCCATTACATTTGGACGGGCGTCCAATATGAATGGACGCCCGTCCCTTCTGTTTGGACGGTCGTATACTCTTCCTTCTTTTTTTTTTTTTTTTTTTTTTCTTCTTTCTAAAAACAGTCTTCTCCTAATTAAACAAGCTGTTGATGATTGACTTCAAAATCTATAAACGTAATTAGTGGCAAGCTGTTGATGATTAACTTCAATCAGGCCACCTTTAATCCTACGGAGGATGAACAGAAGAAGCAAGAAGAAGGCTTCTTTGGATCCTTTGCAAAGTTTTTTGTCAACACTGAATCATCTGCTATGAAATTTTGAGAGGAATATTCCAGGTTTTAGGAAGAACCACTGAACCATCAATATCAAAGCCTATACCGCCACCCTCAACAGCAAAGTACTCAACTGCTTGGCCTGTAACAGACAGTTTTGTGATCCCAATGAGGCGAGCCCACCTTCCATTGATACAGAACTCCCACTCCACGAAAAACTTATGCTTTCATGTCCAAGGATGCAGAAAAGATCTAGCAACTGCGGCAAGGTCGAGCTAATAATAATAATAATAATATATGTATCTTATCTTAATCAGTATTGAGTATGGAGACATATTTACATGCATTTACTTAAAGTCTGATTAAAAGTCGTGGACTTTATTAGATGATCAGAGAAGAAGAAGAAAGAGAAGAAGAAGAAGAGAAGCGAAAGTGTAGAAGTTGAACAGTATTTTTTTTTTTTTTTTTTTTTTAAGTATGGACGCCCGTCCATTATGAATGGACGCCCGTCCAACATAGGACGGGCGTCCATTCATAATGGACGGGCGTCCATTATGAATGGACGCCCGTCCCTTATTTTGGACGGCGTCCAAATGTATAAAAAATTTTATTTATGACGGGCGTCTTTACATGGGACGCCCGTCCCTTGTATATGGACGCCCGTCCATATAATATGGATGGGCGTCCATTTGAGTGAACGGTCGTCCAATTTTGATGGACGCCGTTCACTAGAAAAAAATTGTTAAAAAAATTAGAAACGCATTACCCTGGCCGGTACAAAATTTCGGTGCAGGTTTTCGGTGTCCCTAGCATTATTGAATCTATTAATCTCTCACTAGGTTCTTGATCATCATAATAATAATAACATTGACGTTCATTTCATTCACACAAACATCAAACATGTGGCGAGCTATCTACTTCCATTAAGGCGTGCAGGTTGGTGGAAGCTCAGACAAGTAAATTGTCGAAGAAACTCCAAACCCACCAACATTATCACCACATTCAAGCCTTTAGCTGGATGAAGGATAATGCTTGCATGTTTTCAGTCACTGTAGTGTAAGTTACCATAGAATCAACCTAGAACAATGAGCAGATTGCTTCTTCTTTTTTTAACCCTTTTGGTATTCTTGTCCTGTCAATTAATGGCAGATACATATAGAGAATGTAAGGTCCTTTACAAGGCAATGACACCAACAAGTCACAAGAGCCAATTGCACATGTAACAGTAAAGTTTTGCCAAATGATGGCTTTTGTGATCTTGGCAAGTGTGATGTTGGGTACCAATTAAGTAACACCCCCGCAAAGACATAAATCACACCCACAACAGAACACTCTCAAATCCCTATACATTCCCCTCCTCAACCCTATCTTTTTATTCTTCTTTTAACGCCATACCATATCCAAGAATTTCTACAGCAATTTTTTCTGCAACCACTTTGGGTGTTGAGTGATTGACAAATCGCTTAGTAATTACTCAAAAGATCTTGAATTCCCCACTTTGTTGTTAATAGAAAGACCACTGAAAGGTATGCTAAATCGTTAATTTAAGATCTCAAAGATTAGTAAGATATACATAAATTGGCTTAGACATCTACATCACCAAAAAAAAAAAAAAAAAATTATAGTGTTAGTTATGCAAAAGTTAATGGTCAATTACCAAGTAACGATTCATAATAATTTAATTAATGATGTTGAAGGCTACATTAAGAACACGTTTAATAATAAAAGTTAAATTGGGTTGTAGAAGAGTAAATTAATATATTAATCATTTGGGTTTTTTTTTTTTTTTTGGAATATAACATGTTGGTGTTGATTTTGTCTGGCTCTGGACTGTGTAACAATGGGAGACAGGTCCTTTATAATCTAATAAATGTGGTCTCTCGTTGAGTCTTTTTCATGGCTACTTTCATTATCTAATATCTATTATTTCTTCTATAGTAGCAAAGTGAAATAGATTGATTTTTACAATTTTATCATATTTCCAATAACAAAAGTAAAAACTCACTTGAAATCCATGATTTAGGTAATTTATCACATTGAAGATGTTGTGGATTTTCAATGATGTTTAAGAGTATTGATTGGAAAGCCAGAGTGTTTGGATGAAAAGAAAGTGAGAAAATCAAAGAAGATTAGAAAAAAAAAAAATTAGCCTTCTGTGTATTCATTGTGAATTGCTTACAAATACATAGGTGATCTCCTTTTAATCTCATTGGACTTGAGAGAGAAAAATTAATTTAAAAATAAAAAGTAAAAGCAAAAAAAAATAAAAAAAAATTCATTATTAAAAAAAAAAAAAAGAAAGAGAATAAAAGTTACGAAACACAAAATGAAAAGTGTTTGCCTAGTAGCAGAACTGATTAATCAAACAACACAATCAAATCAAGAACACAAGAAATACCACAGATATCAAGCACACAGAACACGCCACAATTTACCGTGTTTCACTTATCCTTTTGGATAAGCTACATCCACGTTGAGCTCAAGAAAGGTATGAGCTCGCTGCACTTCGATTACCAGAAACCAGTCAAGATTACACAGATTCCACTCACTAATCTACCCGTTTTACAACAGCACTCAGCCTTACAAGATACTCTAAAATATCCCAAACCCGAAGAACACACCTCTCACCTGAATGATTAAAGCCCCTAATCACTCGACTGATACTCACAATCTGGAATTGAATTGAACCCTACCACAGAGACAATAGCCGACTCAAAGAATACCCTACCTCCTTTTTGTTTTCTCTCTCTCGAGAATGACTGTATCTGCGCTTATTATGGTTGACTCTCTGTGAGTGATCCTGCGTCCAGCCAATCTGAAACGAATCCTGTGGTCTGCATTTGCCCAATTATACGCCTGAACGACGCCGTTTAGAGTTACTTAAACGACCGGTTTTCAGGCTTCCACATTTAACAATCTCCACCTTGGAAGCACTGTAAACAGACTATTTGTGCAGCTTGCCCTTTCCCATTCTGTCATAGCTCTTTATCACTCCTGATTACTTGATATGCACAAGTTCATGCAGTGCTGAACTTGACTGGAGTGATATTTTTGGTGCCCATTCTGCTGGGTTCTCTTCTGTGGTACCTTCTTCATTCAATTATTCCATTGCAACTTGGTTCCTCACAAAATGGTAACGAACATCCACGTGTTTTGTTCTTTCGTGATACACCGGATTCTTGCTTAGGTGGATTGCACTCTGGCTGTCTGAGTACACTGTAACCTTTCCATCAATTATTTTTACTTCTGTCAGAATTCCTTTCAACCATAATGCTTCTTTAACAGCATCAGTGACTGCTATGTACTCTGATTCTGTTGAAGACAGTGCTACAATTGGCTGCAACTGTGATTTCCAGCTTATACAATTTCCACCCATGTAAGTAGTATGCAGTTGTGGATTTTCTGGAATCCTTATCACCTGCAAAGTCAGCATCTACAAAACCACCCAGATCAAGTGCAATATCTCTTTTACAATAACAAGACCTACACAAACTGTACTGTTAATATACTTTAACATCCATTTTAACGCAGTCCAATGTTCCATTCCAGATTGGACAATACCTCCTTACATAGAATAGAAAAAGCTAGTTCTGGTCTAGTGCTAATCATGGCATACATCAAAGACCCCACCACATTTGCATAAGGAACAGACTCCATTTTCAACAGTTCTAACTCAGTTTTGGGGCATTGAGACTTGCTAGGATAAACTGACTGGTAAGGGGCATTGAGACCTTTGGCACCACCATGCCAAACTTTGTGGACTAGTTTAGCAATAAGACTGTTGCTGCAGTCTGAGTTCACATTTCTTTCTATCCCTGTTTATCTCCATGCCCAAATTTTCTTAGCACTGCCTAGGTTTTTCATGCTGAACTCAGTGTTTGCCTTTCTTCAATTCACGATTAAGATTTTTGACTTCCTAATCACAACATTATCCACATATAAAAGCAAGTAATAGGCAGATTATCATCCTTTTAAAGTAGAAGCAACTATCATATTGGCTTCTAGTGAATCCTTGCCTAATATAAGGTGTCAAACCTTTTGTACCATTGCCTAGGGGACTGTTTTAACCCATACAGGGATCTTTTTAACAGGCAGGCATGGTTAGGAAACTTTGGGTCAGTAAACCCATGGGTTGGCTCATATAGATCTTTTCCTCTAAAGTTCCATGAAGGAATGCAGTGGTGACATCCAACTGCTCTAGTTCTAGGTCTTGATAAGCTACTCACAGCATTACCCTAATGTTTTTGTATTTTACCACAGGGGAAAGACTTCATTAAAGTCTATCCCTCTCTTTGAGTAAACCCCTTACCCCAAGTCTGGCTTTGTACCTGGTGGGTCAGCTATGGATATCCCCTCTTTAAGTTTAAACAACCACTTACATTGGGTCAGCTTCTGATTAGCAGGTTTTGGAACCAATGTCCAGTTTCATTTACCTTTAAGGACTGCATTTCCTCCTCCATAGCTGTTTTCCATTTGTCCCTCTCCTTGGATTCCATGGCCTCTTGATAGGTCTCAGGTTCAGACCTAAGTACTTCTTTACCTGCAAGTAAAGCAGTATATATTAGTTCTGCATATGATTACCTTGATGGTGGTCTTACTCTCTCCTGGTTCTTGTCTCTGGCCAATTGGTAGTTTGTCAGGTCATTTTGTTGTGGTTCTAGGAATTCTTCTGCTTCTCTCTCATCTTCAGCCTGGTCAGGTTCCTCAGGTAGCTGGGGAGTTGGGCCTTGTGTTTGAGGTGGTGATCTTGATGGGTTGTTATGCTCCACCTCAATCTGTGTGGTATTGGTCTGTTTAGCATTTTCTTCTGTACTTTGTTTGTTCCTCATTAGGGTTGGTGCCTTTGCATGGGAATACTCCCTCTTAAACACCACATCCCTGCTTATTAAGATCCTGACCCCTGGTGACTCTCTGTCCCATAGCCTGTACCCCTTTGTGCCCTCAGGGTATCCTAGGAACACACATCTGGTGATCTTGGCTCCAGTTTTCCCCCCCACTGTGTGTGCATATGCAGCACAGCCAACACTCTTAGGTGCCCTAGTTCTGGTCTTCTCCCTGTCCATCTTTCTTCTGGACTGATAAGGTTTAATGCTGAGGAAGGGCTCCTATTTACTAAGTAGGCAGCTGTGGAGAGGGCTTCTCCCCAGAAGGTTTTTGTGTAGGTTGGAAGTGATCAAGAGGCATCTTACTTTGTCTAGCTTGTTCTGTTCATCCTCTCTAGCTACCCCGTTTTGCTGAGTGTACCTCTCACTGTCCTATGTCTCAGGATCCCCTGTTCACTGCAAACTTATCAACTCCAGATTACAAAACTCAAGCCCATTGTCGTGTCCTAAGGGCTTTCACCTTTCTGCCAGACTGATTTTCAACTAGTGCTTTCCAGTCTTTGAACTTTGCTAGAGCTTGTCCTTGATCTAATAGGAAAACCCAAACCTTCCTACTGAAGTCATCAACTATAGAAAGGAAATAGCTGTTTCCTCCATGAGACTTAACCTTTTCTGGACCCCATAAATCAGAATGTATGTAGTCCAACAGTTGTTTGCAGGTGAACTCCCTTAGGAAAACTATTTCTGTGCTGTTTACCAAGTACACACTTTCACAACTCTATGCTGTAACAGATCTTTTCCAAATTGTCCTAGTCTGTTCGTGTATCCTTCCCTTCTGACTCATATGGCCTATCTCAGTGCCACTTTTCATTTACTGATAACTTTTGAGACCCAGTGTGTGTGTTGCATTCAGAGTAAAAGCTACCACAAAGCACATATAGCCCATTTTTCTTTTCTCCTGTCAACACCAAGTTCTCATTTTTAAACATTCAACCACCCACCTTAGCCTTATAGCAGCAGCCTGCTTCATCCAGGTGCCTAGTGATATGAGGTTCCTCTTTAAGTCAGGTATATATCTGACTTTGGTCAACCTTATTAGTTTTCCTCCCATTTAGCCTAAGGTAATGCATCCTATCCCCTTAACCTACAAGCTTGGTTGTTCCCCATATACACAGTCTCATGAAGACTCCTCAAAGTCTTGGAACCAACTTCTATTGGGACTCATATGGAAGGTACAACCAGAGTCTGTACCCTTTCCTTTGCAGTGTCGATATTGACACTGTTAGGACTTCAGGTTCATCCATTTGGTTACTATTAGAGCTAGGTTGCTTTCTCTGTTACCTAGTTTCTGCTTTTTCTCCCACTCAAAGCATTTTTTCTTCAGGTGCCTGTCTTATTGCAATGGTAACACTTCCTAGTTTCAGTTTTTGCTTTGTTTTTCCCCTTCCACTTCTTCTTGTTCTTACCCCCCTGACTCGATTGGAACCCTTTATATCTGGCTGGCAGTTTCTATTCTACCCTTTACAAACAGAGTGCTATTATTTCTCTTAAGGTTTTGAGCTCTAACTCTCTAGCCTTAGACCTGCCTATCAGATCAACCGGGTACAGTACCGGAGTACTGAGGGCATTCTTGACTACTTGGTAGTCTTCAGTTAGGGAATTTAATAATATCATGGCAAGGCTAGTTTGTCCTAGTTCTTGGTCTGTACCCTTTAAGATTAAATTCATCTTGAGGAATTCATCTAGGTTTTCCTCTATGGACTTCGAATTATCCATCTTATAAGAGAATAGGGCTCCCTTTAGAAAAGCCAAATTCGGTGCAGACTGTAAGCATATAGAATTCTAATTTACCCCATAAATCACGAGGAGTTTCGAATCCATCTACCTTCCGAAGAACACTGTCAAAGATTCATCACGATCAGGTTATAAGCCTCTTCATCATCTCTTCCTTCTTTGCCAGTTTCTCCTCTGACCATTTCTTGAGATCATTTTCCAGTGCAATTGAGACTTTGTTATGTGAGAAAGAGCCTTCATTTTCTTTTTCCAACTGCCGAAGTCGATCTTCCCATCATATTGGGATATCTCCATTCTGGTGGTGCTCATTTTTCGTAATGACAGAGAAAGAAACACAAAGAAAAGAAAGTCTAAGGTGTACTTGGCGTTGTTACACCAGCGGTTGCCAATTTCTGCTATGCAGTTTTTAAGGCGGTCACTGGCTCCCGCCGATATACCTTACACGTTATCACGTTATGACTCTCTAGAATCAATTCTAGACTTAAGAAGTAAACAATCCACAACCCCCAATTTCTGAAACCCTAACTTTGTGAAACCCTAATTTCTGTTTCTTTAACACAAAATTCCCAAATTCACAAACCCTAATTTCGTAAGAGAACGATTTATACCGAAACAATGACAGAGAAACTGAGTCTGAGGCGTACGAGGCGTTGTTACACCACAGTCATGCCAATTACTGCTATGCAGTTTTTAAGGCGGTCACTGGTATTCCACCGTTAACCCTCACACTCAATCAGGATTGACTCTCTAGGCCTTAATTGAGATACTCAAAAAAACCCCAATTTCAGAAAGAAAGAAAACCCTAATTTAGGAACCCTAATTTTTCGTGAAACCCTAAATTTCTCTGAACACGAAAAATTCACTTTCAAGAAAAAAATGGCTCTGATACCACTGTTATGCCTAAGTAGCAAGAACTGATTAATCAAACACACATCAAATCAAAACACAAGAAATACCACAGATATCAAGCACACAGAACACATCACACTTTACCGTGGTTCACTTATCCTTTTATGGATAAGCTACATCCACGTTGAGCTCAAGAAAGGTATGAGCTCGCTGCACTTCGATTACCAGAAACCAGTCAAGATTACACAGATTCCACTCACCAGATCTACCCGTTTTACAACAGCACTCAGCCTTACAAGATACTCTAAGAATATCCCAAACCCGAGAGAACAACACTCTCACCTGAATGATTAAAGCCCCTAATCACTCGACTGATACTCACAATCTGGAATTGAATCTGAACCCTAACACAGAGACAATAGCCGACTCAAAGAATAACCCTAGCCTCCTTTTTGTTTTCTCTCTCTCGAGAATGACTGTATCATGCGCTTATATATGGTTGACTCTGTGAGTGATCCTGGCCGTCCAATTTGAAACGAATCCTGTGGTCTGTATTTGCCCAATTTAATACACCTGAACGACGCCGTATTAGAGTTACTTAAACGACGCTGTTTTCAGGCTTCCACATTTAACAAAAAGAATAAGGTTTGGTGATGTAAAGTTAATACCAAACAAAATGCTTTCAATCGTCATGTCCCGTTCCTCACTACACGTTTCAAAATATCAATCCCATTAATATTCTTTTATGAGATTTTAATGGCATCATTTGTTACTTAAAATATCAAAAACAGGAAAAGATAATGTTGATGGCAAGGGTTAGAATTTGGTGGAGTCATTCAAAGACTGTAGCTTTCATCTGGTTTATCTCTCTCGTCTTGTTCTACTCTTTGTTCCACATGGCCCTCAATAATTCATTCCAGAATTACCCTTCTTCTGTTTCAGGTCATTTCTCTTCTTCTCTTTGGTCACTGAGAATTTATAGGGAATAATTGAAAATTTTCTGTTTATTAGCTTATAAGATCTCGTTGTGATTGATCTGTAAAGGGTTTTGCCTATGAAAAATGATTTTTTATTTATTTTTAAATTGTGACAAGCCCGTGTATTATATCCATGTATGATCAGGACTTGAGTGGAAGCGCCATTAAATGTCGTGTTTCTAGTATCAGACCGACGTTACATAACTGGAAGTAATTGTTTTATTGGAGGGAAGAATTTTAGGGTGGAGACCTTTTCGAGGTTTAAGATTATAATTCGATGACAATTATATAATTGCCAAGCTTATGGCCAGTCTTACGGTTGGATTGAATCTCGAAAATTCTTAATTAAGATTCTGACTAAAGAGTACAGACCTGTTTTTAATTAGAGTTTTTATTGAGTTAAAAATTTGCAGTGCATATGAAGGAATTCAATTATGCGTGCGCTGCTACTGGACTAAAATAGTAGGGTGATGCTTATTTTATGGATGGTTTTTATCAGATTCTCATATTGCAAATGAGGAGCGGAGGACAAAATTGTATGATAAGATTGCAAGGGATTTGGATGAACATGGAGCAGTTTTCCTGAAGCAAGGGGAAACATCTCAGTCATTGTCTCTTTCAGACATCTTCAATCTCAAAGATGGAGCTGTAACACCTGTTCTTAAGGTAACATATAAGTGAATTCAGTTGCAGGCTTAATTTATATGGCTATTTCTGGATATCTTATAAGTCAATGATGGCTCATCTTCTGTTTCTCAGGCAGCAAATCCTCCTGTACGAGCAAATGTTTTGTATATGAGCACAGAGTACTCAGTGCATATCTCGTAAGCATTATTTTGTTATTCTTGATATTGTGATTTACTATGTCTTTTTTTATTATATTTATATATGCATGAGCTACATTTTGTGTGATTGAATAAATGTACTCAAGAACTTAAACAGCAGAAAAAACATCCTTTTTTTTTATCATGAAACCCTTCCTTAGGATTTTGATTTTACTTCTTTTGAGAAATATAAATGATTGATTTTTGTCAATGATTGCACACTTTGACACTGAGTGCAGGAAATACATTTGAGCTCCAGTTTTTGAAATTAAATTAAGAGATATATTTATATTTTGCGCTTTGCATGAATGTTTGGATGTCTTTGGAACTTTTGACCTAGTAACTTTTTTGTAATATATTTTCTTAGTTCATTGTGACAGTTTGATGCTTAAATTTTACATTGATGCTCTTCTTGCTGCAGAGAGGCTGTAAAACGTATATTCAGTCCACATTTTTATAAAGGTAAGCTGCTATAAAGCCGACTTTTTCACATGAATCTTGTTTCTGTAAATCTATGTTCTGGGGCTAATTAATAATTTCTTGCATAGGATAATACATAGTATTATGTTTTTCCACTTCATTGAGTAGAATTTTCAATTTTATTTATTTGTTACCTCATTTTTGGCATGCTTACATGTATCTTTGTTAGCGATCTGGTTTCAGAATTCAAGTTTGTACCATTTTAGCATGTTTCATGCCTCCCATCATATTTCACCTGTTCCTGCCACTGAAGATGAGGTATGTTGCCTGTTTAAGCTAGTTCTGATATCTCTTTTATGCTTTTAACTCTTCTTGCTTGGGTTTTGATCTAAACTTTGAATCCTTTTCCGTTTTGTTAGATTGAAGCTGAAGCAGCTGCTGTTAGAGCTGTGGCAGAGGGCCTCTGTCCTTTAAAAATTGTCCTGGACAGGGTGGTTTTAACTTCAACTGGTGTGCTTCTGGGTTGCTGGCAGGTTACTTTCTCTAACTTATATTCTCCTCTTACTTTCTTCCCTACTGTCCTACCTCTCTCTCTCTCTCTCTCTCTCTCTCTCTCTGTGACAGACATGCACTTGTAAACGAATATAAAACAGGAGCAACAACGAACATTATGGAAATTATGTCTCTGGAAAGAAATTGAACTTCTGCATTCTGTATGTGGTACTGTCACGTGGAAGCTTTATCGTCTGTAACTTGGGTGGAAGTTATCATTTGAAACCTTTGGAATTACCTTCTTCTGTCTTATTCACTTGTCAAAACAATTACTCTGGATGCTGGGTGGAGTTGGGATCAGATTCATGCAAATCATCTCCAACTCAGAAAAGTTGCATTGATACTGGCCAGTGTTAATGGTTTTGGAATTTTCACACGTGAAAAGTAAAAGGAAAGGGAAAATAATGATATATTATATAATTCTTTTGGTTTTAGGTGAAAGAAAGTATGATATCAGATTCTTATAACTCATTGTTTTCAACACTCTAGGTTGGGCACATAAATTACCTTCGTCTTATTGCCTTGGGAAGGGCAATTTTTTGATTTCTTCACCTAAAGCTTCATGTATAATTTAAGCTTTCAATATACATGTGTGAAGTTATTTCTTTCCTTTCATTTCCTGATGTCATTTTGAATATAATGGATGTGTATTGTCCTCATTTTTGTTAGTTATTCTCTTGGAAGATTAACCATTTAGTGATACCTTTGTGCCAGGGATGAGGGAGCCATTCTGTGTGACTTAAATGTGTAGTGGCAGTTGTGCCAGATTTCACTGGGAACTATCATATTAAAAGTTAATTTATCATTTGACATTAATTCCCTAATTTTTGGTGTAGGTGATCTCTGGAGCTGATCCTGTAACTGTTCGTGCTAAACTGAGAACTGCACTTCCACATGCACCTGAAAAGCAGCTTGTGAGAACTAAATGAAATCTTATATACTGTGAAATAGTGTGAAAAGCTTGTTTTAATCTTTAAGAGCCTGAAAATGGTGAAATATAATGTTCAGACATGCAATGTTGGATAGCTAAAAAACAAGGAAATTTGCACTAAGATTTGGAAACGATTGTAATCTTCACAAACATGCATATTTGTTTTCCTGCTCTGTGGAACCTTTCTTCGTCTATATTTTCATCCAAATCACCCACCAAACAAGAAAGGAACTTGTTACGTTAATCAGCTTTCTCCAAGTTTCTTATGTTCTGTCTGCACTATGCTATGCATGGTTGGGTCAATCTTCAATCAAAGTAGCTAATAACTTTCATTATTTTTTTGTTTCCATATATCTAACAAAACATTAAATCTACAGTTTTCTGTTTAAAAAAAAAAAAAAATCCACGTTTTAAATTATTACTTATGCAATTTTTCTTCAGCTAGTTATCAGTATTGCTCTGAACTCAAACCATGTCCTAAATGATAGTTTTTCATCTTGTTTTAGTTGTAACGGTTATATATTTCTGTTAATGGGTCCCAAACTCATGTCATAGCTTCATGATGATCTATTTAGTGCTATTTTTTTTATCATAACTGGATAAATTTTCTTCCCTTATATGAACATTGCAATGGAAAAGATAAATATGTGCCTAGCTATACTGCCATCAAAATTGTGAATTTTGAAAGCACTCACTAATCTTCTTTCTGCTGCAGTATGATGCTGCTATTCTTCACACATCATTTGCAAGGCTTCTGGGTCACCCTACGGCTTCATCCATGGTAGTACTATAAAAGTATCATCTAGTTTGTTGCATTCAGTTATCCTCATAGGTCACTGATTGACATCATGTAGGATTTTAGAATTGCAAACTAGCGAACGGAAAACTGAGCTGCTTTATATCTGTTGTCGAGCAGTAATAGTTGGTGTTAGCTTTAAACGAAGCTAGTGAAATATAAATTATAAGGTGCTGTCAGTTCTGATGAAGTTGAATTTGTTTTCACATGTATGTGAACATGTGAAAACGGTTGCAGAAACGTTTGAGCAATTCTGATCTCAGACCACCGGCTGAAATCACTTAACAGATTGAAAGGTTTTTTCGGTATGAAATTATATTTGAAGGGTATTATGTAGTCTACAGTGTACCTCATGGAAGTAAGTTGAACTTGAGGGGAAGATATAGCCAGTCCCGTGACAAAGCCAGATAGTGACAGTTAACTCGGCGTAGCATCTGGAAAATCCGTCCCCTACGCCATTGTTGCTAGATAACCTTTTGACTATAGGATACTCCTAATTATAACGTTACTAAGAAGTTAGACAAATGTCCTAGCATTTTTGACATTTATAATGTCCTCAGCCCAGATTAAGCCGCAAACAAACATTATCGTATCAAATTGCTGATTTTGCAATCACGTGTCATGTGCAGGAGCATCAAAATACTTCAGATCAACTCAAATTCTTCCATGAGCTAGTTGCTCGTCTAAACAGCGAGATTCGTGGATTTGAGGTAAGTTGTTATTTTGCATGCAAAAACACAATGACATGAATCATATATAGCTGACCGTGATTGCATTTGAATACAGGCAAAGGTGTCTGAGCTCTGGTATGTGGAAGAATATGACTTGCTGGCCCTCGCCTTGGACGGACGAATGAAGGTTCGCAGGTTCCCACTGGGATGCTCAAAGCCCTGAAGATTCCAAACTACATGCTCATTTTAATCAAGAAAGAAAGTTTTCCAACAATGGCTGCCTCTTCAATCATGTATTAATAGTGAAAGTTTGCAGTTTACTGATAAATTAGTTATACTCTGTTTTGGGTTGTGCCACTGCCACCTCGTGTATTATAATTTGTCCCTTTCTTTCTTTTCAATCGTACGTAAGCACGCACGCAATTAGCTTCCCTGTGGATGCCACACGCTCTTTCTCTCTTACGTTATCTTTACAATTTGAAAGCACGTGACAATATGTGACATATTGGTAAAGATTATTATAAAAAACAAAAAATAAAAATAAATTGAAATAAAATTATATGAAATTTGTTTAGTTTCTGGATGACGTGTTGTGCATAATGAAAAAAGCGAATGGCAGGCACGCAGCATGCGACAAAAATAAATAAGAAAATAGAAAATTTAATAAAAACACGTGTCCGCCTCACGTGTCCTGGTTCATTGAACGAAGTGGCCCGTTGCTGACACGCGCCATCCTGTGTATCGTATTCTCCCGCCACACATTCGACGCCTTTCAACACTCCAAGGTCTTCTTCTTGTTTATTTTTGTTAAATTTCTCTCATTTAAAGTCAAATTCT
The DNA here is from genome assembly GCF_008641045.1 of Pistacia vera. Lineage (NCBI taxonomy): Eukaryota > Viridiplantae > Streptophyta > Magnoliopsida > Sapindales > Anacardiaceae > Pistacia > Pistacia vera. Next base: position 804,593 of record NW_022196159.1, on the reverse strand, counting down.
CCTCTTCCTCTTCTTAGGTTTTTATTTTTCATTTTTTTTTTCACATTCCTGTCGTCAATTCTTTTCTGTTTTTCTTCTTAAGCTGCTGATTCAAGAGGTATTCTTTTACAATTTTTTGTTATTATTTTTTTTTCTTATGATCTAGGGTTTTTGTATATGGCTTTAATTTCGTTGTTCTGGGTTTTCGTTTGGTGGTAATATATTTGTGATCTTTAAATTCTGTGTTTTCTTGATTTATTGGTAAGAAAATGATGGAGAAAGCTTATGGAAATGGTTAGAAAGAATAAAAATATTTGTAATTTTGTTTGTTAAACATGAAATCGGTATCAATCAAGTCTTGGTCAGTTTGTTTTGTTATCGAATTTATTGTTTCTATGAACTGATAAACGTCCTTTCGGAAAAGTAAATTAGTTTATGCCACTTACAGAAATGAATTATTTATGCAAATATTGTAACCAAAAAACTAGGTTTAGTAAATCTATCCCCATGTACGATGATGGTACCGTAATTATATTTTCTCTTCTTTAATGAGTGGCTGAATGCGTACTTTGGTTTGTTAGTTTTCATTAAACGGATTTGAAAGATTGAATCGATACCGGTTTGTATTTCAGGGGATTTTTTACTGAAGGCCCTTATCCCATTTGAGATAGTCATGGGTTCAGAGGATCTTTCTCCCTTGGTTGATGAGGTCAATGTGCTGACAGATCCATCCATTGACAGGTTAGTTATTAAAGATCTTAAAATTAATTTTAGTTGGTTTATTTTGCTTGCCCCATATGTAGTCATTGGGTTACATCTTGATAGTTGGAAAATAAATCAGTATTATGATGTTACGGTTGTAACGTTTACAAGGAAATGTAGTGTAATATCTTATGGTTTATGTTTAGAGCCCGTTAAAGCAGCATAAGATGGGTAGCTTCTAGTTCAAAGCTTTTGTAGAGTTTAGGAGAATTGTATTATAAATGGCCATGGCATTTAAACATGACCTCTTGTTGCTACCTCCTTCAAGGGGCAAAAGGTTTAAAGTTCAATAATAATCTGATGCAAATACTTTTTCTGGAGCATCTAGTTTGGGTTGTTACAAGATACTTATTGAGTTTAAAACCAGTTAATTGTTATATTTTAGTTGGATGTCTGAAAGTTGTTTGTGGTGCAGACCTTGTCCAACCAAAAAGAATCAGGGTAAAGCTCCTAGAAGAATTCACAAGGCTGAAAGGGAGAAAATGAAGCGCGAGCATTTGAACGAGCTTTTTATTGACCTGGCCAATGCTCTTGGTAACTTTTAACTCTTTAAATGTTTTTGTTTGCCGCCCTGTTTCATTCCTTGTCATCATAATTGTCCAAAGGCCAATAAATGTTTTTACTTCATGAGTAGCCTTGTTTCAATTTTAAAGACTAGGTCATTTTGAAGAGGGTGACAGATTATATCTCACTAAGGGACTCCCCTTGTACAGAACTGAACCAGCAGAACAGTGGGAAAGCCTCAATACTGTGCGAAGCAACCAGACTGTTGAAGGATTTGTTTGGTCAGATTGATTCACTCAGAAAGGAGAATGCATCTTTGTTGTCTGAATCTCGATATGTAAGGCCCTTGTAATTTTCACTGCCCTTTTTCCGCTGATAATTCCCTCACCTGCCCTCCCTCTCCAATGTGCAAGCTCTATCGGAATTTGATATATAATTTTATTTTATTTGGGTTTTCTGTATTGGTTCTGCATATATTCTATCTTCATTTATTTTCTGTGAGAACCAAGAAGGAACCTGTATATTTACTAATGGCAACATTCTCTTCAGCCACTGTGCGTTTAAGTTGCTTGAAATGTTGGGCAGGTGTCTGTGGAGAAGAATGAACTGGAGGAGGAGAACTCTACCCTAGAATCTCAGATTGAGAAGCTGCAAAGTGAGATAGAAGCAAGGGTAGCACACTCCAAACCTGACTTGAACGTACCTCCTCCTGAATCTCAGGCATCACATTTTCCTGGAGATAGCTATGGATTATCTGCTGTAGAACCTGCCTTGCAGCAAGCATCTGCTGTTTATGTTGTTCCCATCCGTCCTGAACTCCAAGCTTATTCCACACCTGATTCTGCTCAACTCTCAACTAAACCTGCTTCAAATGTAAGCAAACCTCATGCGAGGTACCCTACGTCTGCAGATTCGTGGCCTTCCCAACTCCTTGGGGAGAGTATTTGCAGTAGTGGAAACAAGGCTCCAAGTGACGTATGAAGTTAGTTATGTCCAGTAATTTGTACTCGATCATTCTTCACCTTCTTTCTTAGTTAATTAGGTGTGTATATTGCAAGATGGGATGATGGTAGGTTAGTGTATTTGTTTTTGATGTGGATCGGTTGATTTTGATGTTTTGGTAACAAAACTAATTAGTCAGGACAATAATATCAAAATGTGAATAACTAATGTAGTCAGGCTTGACTCTGGTCCATAACACTCAATTGAATAAAGGCATTTTTAGAATCCAGTTCCAGGTCGAAGAGGCGCAGGAATTTGTTTTCGTTTTCGCCCAAGGTCAAGTCTTGATAGAAGATTTTGATGCAACTGAAGAAATTAGAAACCTACCCCTTGGCCCCTTTGGGCGAAGATCAATGGGTCAATGATGGAGGCTAAGCTGTTCTTTTACTGTTTTATTATATCCTCTCCTCAAATAATTGCAAGGACACGATTGCAAGAAGGAATTAATGGTAATAATGTAATGTAACTATTGGATAGTTTTTCTTTATAATAGAACCTCCTAGAGATTTTGTGTGTGTGTGTGGGACTTCAATAATTCCGTGTAAAAGAAATGGTCCCTTTCAGTCAGATGGATTACGTAATGATTTGTTGAACAAAGCCCACCCTCCCTTCTTGTCCCTACTCACTTTGTCCTCATCTGAGGTTTTATTCTACGGGAAAACTACATTCGGGGCACTAATTTTTGGAAAAAAATATTTGATCCTTTAAAATCGGAAAGTGACATTTTTATCCTTACTAATTAATTAATGAACCTTATTATTAATGGTTTTCATACTTTTCGGTATAATTATCCTTTCTTTCCTTATTCAAATGAAATAAAGGAGACTAAAATGTAAAATCAAAATTTATTGTTTTGCTATTCTTATCTTCTTCATAAAAAATATTTTATGACCCTCTTATCTCTGTTCATTGTTTAGGATGACAATATCAATTTCAGGTTTTATTGGGCCAAAGTTTTATTTTCCAAAATACAGGGACTCCAATTATTTTTCCCTTTATTACTACTTTAATGCTTTCTAATCACTTGTTTGCTTTTTCCCTTACTCTCAAGTCTCAACACAACGCAACAGTCTCTCACTAGAATAAACGAACAAAAAAAAAAAAAAAAACAAACTTCTGCTGAAATTTGCAGATCAAAACAAGAATAAAAGGGTAATAAAAACGCTTGAGATTGAGAAGATCAGATATGGGATCTGGGGCTGGAAACTTCTTAAAAGTTATACTTAAGAACTTTGATATTCTTGCTGGGTATGTTTCTTCTTCTTTCTCCGACTTTACTCAGTTATCTATTTCTGATGTTATCTGGCAAATATACATATTTTATAACAGAATTTTTTTAAGGTATTAATAACAACACACTAAGTTTTCTGGAACTGCGAAGATAATTTCTCATAAAATTTTATGTTCTTGCTTGCTGTATTTTTCTTCTTCGTCCTCTTTACCCACTGTACGAAATAGTTTTGATAAACTAAAGCAATAAGTGTATAAAAATCATATTTTTGCACCTAACGTTAAGGCATTGAAGTTAGTGGAACCATAAAGTTCAAAAATTTTCACCAAAAATACTATATTGAACTACTCTAGAACAAACGGGGCATTATAAATTCAAATAAAAAAGACTTCATTTTTTTTTTTTTTTTTTAAGTTCTTATAAATATTGGGCATTATATTCTAATTTAGCTTCTGGGTTTGATTTGTAGGCCTGTGGTTAGTCTTGTCTACCCTCTGTAAGTGCCGTCTACTTCTTCTCTCTCCCTTCTTTTGAAGGGGCATTATCTTTTATTTAGGTTTTTCAATTGTGTTTAGTTTCTGATTCTGCAAGTCGGTACATGTAATATTTGATATACAAGTTTAATTGTTCAGACTAGATGATATGATGGTTTTGTGGTTTGGGTCCTTTTAACAGATATGCCTCTGTTAGAGCAATTGAGACTAAGTCTCCTGTTGATGATCAACAATGGCTTACTTACTGGGTGCTCTATTCTCTGATTACTCTCATTGAGCTCACCTTTGCCAAACTCATTGAATGGTAAATTTGTTTTCATCGAATTTTTCTACATATAATTTGAGATTTATGATTTTGTAATTGTAAACTTGTTTTTTAAGGTTTCTTCCGCAATTTGTTTGTTGAATTTCTTGGTTATAAACGAATGCTTTACAATGTTCAAATGCTCACAAATGCACATGTATGCACATGCTCTGGTTCACTTTAATGGAATCTGTTGCTTGAAAGCCTTTTGTGATTAGAAATCCTTGTTTTACACCAACTTACATAAAATTGGTGATACAGCATGCACAATTGACACTCAATGTAATTTCTATTGTAAGCCAAATTGCAAACTTCGAACTTTATGATTGTGGAAAATGCAATCTTTAGAGATATTCTTTTCTTGAACTGATTTTTTTTCTTAACAAAGAGAGTCACTTTCTTAACATGCAGTTGCAGATGGTTGGCGTTGTGTGCTTTTTTCAAGAAATGAATTTTAATGGAAAACAAACAGAACCATTTCCAAATTCACATTCATGTGGTCTGTGTTAGTCATTCGCCAAATGCTTCTGTTGTATTTTTCTTTTGTTTAGGGTTCATTCTTGACAACTCCTTTATACTCTTACTGCTATGAAGGGAAAATAAAGTTTCAGTGACAGTGTTGTAGATAAAGCTATATCTAGAACTGTCATAGGTTTGGGCTATACCACAAAATGGCCGGTAAACTTAATTGTGCAGGGACACTTTATATCATAGATTTTCTTTATTGAAGATTGTTTTATTGTAATCTTCTGGATTATATTTTAGAGTATTTGTATGAGACGGATAATGAGTCTGATTATTTCTTTTTGAATTTCTCTGAAACTATGTGGCAGGATTCCTATCTGGTCATATGCTAAGCTGATTTTTACCTGCTGGCTAGTCATTCCATACTTCAGTGGTGCTGCATATGTTTATGAGCATTATGTGAGACCTTTCTTTGTCAACCCTCAGACTATTAACATTTGGTATCTCCCAAGGAAGAAAGACGTTTTCAGTCAGCCAGATGATATTCTTACTGCTGCAGAGCAATACATTCAAGAGAATGGGACAGGTGCATTTGAGAAGCTCATTCACAGGGTATGCTATCTGCCATAATTGTTTTTTATATGCCGAATTGTTCACTTCGCTTATGAGTTATGAAAAATCAATTTGTGAATTGTGAAAATAATCCTGACCCAATTTGTAAGCATTTGCAAAATGGGTGGTGTGTTGTATTATATAGCAAATTAATACTTGCAATGGATGCAGATTGAAAATAATGTTTCTAAGCACTTGATTGACGTTTTTTCTTGTTATTCAGGCTGACAAGTCCAAGTATTCAAACAAGACCCCAGTCTTCGCATAGGACAGTAGGGATTGAGCTTCATAGATTTCTTTTTGTCAACTGTAACCTAGGTACTTGCTGAGGAAAAAAGGGGAAAATGTGTTTACAGTGTTACCGAAATCATGTTTTGCTGTTGATAGTTGTTACTTTATTTCCTGTTTTCATATGCAGTTTTTGGTTTCTGTATTGGTACTGAATGCTATAACATAAAATCACGTAATTATTATGGTTTGTGTTCCAGTTTACAAAACTTTAATATGGTAGATGCTCAGTTTGCATTATAATGTCGACTTTTCAACTACAAATGCAAGTACAAAGCCGGCTATTATGTGTGGCTTAATGAATGAAATAGAGCTACTGATGTATTTTGGATAGGGGTGGAAAAAACCTGTTAACCGGTATCTTGAACCGAATCGGTTTGAAAAAAAAAAAATTGAACTGAAACCGGTCCGGTTTTGGTTATAAACCGGTTTAAAACCGAACTGAAATTTGGGTTCGGTTAACTGGTTTTAAACTAGTTAATTATGATGAGCTGCATTTGTTCGGCCCAATTTGGTCAAACCCTCCACTTTGGCCCATTTTTTTTTCCAGGTTTTTTTTAACTTGAATTAAAGTTTTATTTATTGTAATTGAATAATTTGAATTCATATAATTTTAATGTACATCAAGTATTAATAATTTAAAATTACATGAAAACCTAGGGATAAGTTTTTTAAAAATTGAAAAATATAAAATTATTTTTTTATTCATTAAACCGGTTAAAAATCCGATTTGGTTAACCGTTTTTGTTATTTCAAAAAACCGAAATCGAACCGAATATTCGATTTACAAAATATGGCAAACCGAATTGAAATAGGAAAAAACCAAATTTTCGGACCAGTTTTGGTTCGGTTTTCGGTTTTTTTTTTTCCACCCCTAATTTTGGATGCATGATCTGGTGATTGGGAGATATTTTTCTCCATCTTTAAGCTTAATAACTTGCAACACAGCAGCAAACTAGAATACAGTTTCAATTACAAATAGGTCTTTTTACATATTTCCAGCTTCACTGACAGACCTCTGATCATGATTATACTTAAAAAAAGAAAAAAAGAAAAAAAAAAAAAAAAAGGACCTAATATATGTTATTTATCAGATCGACTAAACCCGAGTATCTAAGATGACACCAAAACCACATTGAAAGTCTCAGTTGGAAGACTCATCATTCTCCCAAAAGAATGCTGGAATTCACTGGAATAACATATGAATGCATGAATTTTATGAGTGTCTTATTTTAGTTAGAAGGTTTTACTATAAAATTATGTTGCATTGAAGATTTAACAAATTGATTGATGCCCTCAGTGATGTTGTTTTGGTCCGCTTGCTATTAAAGTTGGAAATGCTGAGTTGTTGTCTATGTTCTGATTTTTGGTCCTCACCCAAGGGCTTGTGTTGTGGGGAGAAGCCGTTTCTTTGTTTTTGATCTTTTTCGTTGGTTGTAGTGATCCAAATCCAACCAATTCAACAATACAACAACACAACATGCCATAAATCCAAGTTAAAATTCGGTCAAACACAAAACAAGAACAATCTCACACTTACTTGCAATTTCGGACCAAGACAAGTAGAAACACTTCAAGCATAAAGGATTGCTCCACCAACTTAAATTGATTCACCACCAAATCTTCTTGCCAAAACTTGGATAGAGAATGCACAATCAAAGAACACAAATGGTCTCTCAAACGGATAAGCCAATTTTCATATATTTCAAGACTAAGTGATACAATGGAATAGTTACCCTTATATAGGCAAATACAAGGATAAACAAGTAAATTATAAATACAAGAAAATGAAATAAAATTAGCTAAATATTACAAGTCATTCATTCAAAAAATAAGGTCATGCCTATATAATGCAAAAGAGACACAATTCTCTAATTTTAGGATCTATATCTTTAACCACCGCATTAGTTGTCTAAGCTTGCTTCCATTAGATCAAAAACTAATCAATGGTCCTAATTAAGTCTACTAATAAGGGTGTAAGAATTTGAGCTTTTAGAATCATGCAAATGGATCCAATAAAGGGTCATGTGGACTTTCCCCCTTTGCAATGCAAATTGGGCCGAATTTGACACTTTGAATATTTGGGCTTCTTTCTTGGTAGACTTAAGCTGCCCTTGTTGTGCTTGGACTTGGAGTGACTTTGGCCGAAGTGTTTGGACTCTTCTCTTTCTTTGAACTTGATGGGGCCAATTGGTCTTCACAGCTCCCCATATTCCACAAACCAAATGTTTTAGGACTTAGAGTGAATTTCTTCAATTCAACTGAATTAGCAAGTGTGTTAGGACTTGCAATTCCTTGTCCACTCATGTTTACAAGTGTTTTAGGACTTTTAAACGTATCATTTAGTTGCTTTGTGTGGGCTTGTTCATTTGTGCTCCTCTAGTTCACATTCTTGGTATTAAGATTGCATAACAAGAGAAGAGTGGGCTTTTGATTTTATATAGGCTCTTCCCTAGTTAGCCTTTTGATGGTAGTCTTTTAGATTACTTGATTCTTTTGCACCTAACTTAGGGCTTGTCCTGAGGTTAGGGATGAGATAATCCGGTTAACCGAACTGGATTAGGCAAACTAAAAACCGAACCGGTTATTCAGTTTAGACAAAATGCAAACTGAAACCGGATCGGTTTTGATTATAAACCGATTGTAAACCGAACCGAATATTCTGTTCGGTTAACCCGTTTTCAAATTAACCCCTAAAATTCTTCAATTTTTACATTTAAGTCCCTAAATTCAAATATTTATTATTTTATATATAATTTCATGTTGTTTTTCTCTTTTATTTGAGTACTATTGTTGTATTCTTTGTGTGAAAAATATATTAAATTACCTATTTGCAAATACTGAATCCAGAATATGAAATAAAAACATAAAGAATTCAATTACACAGTATTCAATACTCATTAATAAAAACATTGGCATAATTAAAAACTGAAAAATATTTGCAAATGAAAAGAGTCTTTTTCAAAATTCAGATCTCCAAAGCCAAAGTCCAAACTTCTTCAATCTGCTATAGTACTACTGAATAAAAAGAGTCTTCCTTAAAATTCATATCTCCAGGCCTACATCTGCATCTACTTGTGCAATAAATAAACTTATAGTTAGCAACTCTCCAAAAATATAAATTCAATGAGTATCAATACAAAAGGTGGTCCACAAAATAATATCAATGCAAAGGGTGATGCAAAACAGGTGGAGGTGTGGAACTTGTCTCCCTTCTTAATTCCCTTATAAGTTTTAACTACATAAAGTGGTTCAAAAAATTTAAAACAAATAAACACAACAATCATCAAGATGAGTTACATTACTTTCTACTTCCAAACATAACCAACTATTGAAAATTAGTTCACAACAATTGTTCAAAAAATTAAACCAACATAACCAACCAAACCCTAAACCATTTAATCATCAATGATAATATACCTCATATATTGGAAATTTGAAATACCCTTCAATCACAAGATGAGTTAGACTACCTTCCACTCCCGAAGAGAAAAACTCTACACAAAGTTGGACACACAAGTTAGCTAAAATCATAAATAATGATGGAAAATATATAATTATAATTGAAAGTTAATAAAAAATGTCACCTGACTCAATTTTAGATAATTCCTCCAAGCTTTCCTCAATGGTCAATGGTCCACGCGTATTCCTAATCCAATCCTGTGTACAGATAAGAGCCTCTTCCATCTTAGTAGTGAGGGAGCTACGAAATGGATCTAATACACGACTCCTTATACTAAAAGCCGACTCAGATGCAACCGTTGAAACATGCATAGCCAACACATCTCGTGCTATTATAGAGAGTACAACATATTTTGTTGAATTAGTCTTCCACCAATTCAAGATATCAAAAGTTTTGTCGTTGTCATCCTCACAATCGTCCACTAAATACTTATCCAACTCCGTTTTATGCTCAACAGCTTTCTTTGCAGCCTTTTTCTCATTATACATAACCCTCATGAAGTCCTTATTATCAACATTTGCATCATGCACATCAATGTCAATTGAAACTTGAGATTTCTCACTTGACTGCTCATTGTCATCCATCATAAGCAAATTGTATTGCTCAAATAAAGACAACAAATCTTCCTTCACTTTTCTCATCAACTTGTCAGCTACAACAACATCATATGCCTCATTAACTACCCAGTCCACATATTCCAATTTGTGCCTAGGATCCAGTATCTCTGCAATGAATAAAATAATGTTGATATTATCAACATTTGACCAATACTTATCAAATTTCAGTTTCATTCGTGTAGCCATATTACGTAAGCCAAGATCAGGATTTTACACCATGTTGAAATCTTCAACCCAATGTCGAAAATCTCTCACATGTATGCATTACTAGTAACATAAAGAGACCTAGAGACACATAGAGTAGCATCGTAAAATACTTTCAAGAAAGGTAACAAGTAATGAGCATACTCCCAATCAGTACTCATAGGCAAACCTCGTGACCTATCACCACTAGTAAGCTCATCTGCATACTTACTATCTTCCAATGCCAACAACTCAAAAACTTTATGAAATTTTAATGCCGCTTCCAACATCAAGTATGTAGAGTTCCACCGGGTTTCTACATCAAGAACCAAATGACTTTTACTTGCGATTTTTTCTTTCTCCACACGCCCCTTAAATCTTTGTAACCTTGCTAGAGAAGACCTTACATACCTCACTGTTGAACGTATTCTAAATATGGAGTCATCCATTTCCTTTAACCCCTCTTTCACAATTAAACTCAAAATATGTGCACAACATCTCATATGTAGAAAATCACCATCCAATACACTTCCCTTCCAACTTGCTAGTCTAGTCTTGAGACAGCTTACCCCAACATCATTAGAACTAGCATTGTCTACTGTGATTGTGAATACCTTATAAATGCCCCAATCAAGTAAACACCTCTCAACTGCCTTGCCAATCGTTATACCTTTATGACTAGTGATTGGACATAAATTTAAAATTCTTTTCTGTAGCTGCCAATGATCATCAATGAAATGCGCAGTAAAACACATATAATTAAGATTTTGAACGCTTGTCCATGTATCAATCGTCAGACAAACTCTGTGTGAAAACTTACTGAAAAACTTCTTCAACTTTTGGCACTCTCCAATATACATTTTGAAGCAACCTTTAGTCACGGTTCTCTGGCAAGGTACTTGAAACCTAGGTTGTGTCACCTTTATCACGTTGCGGAACCCCTTACGCTCCACAAAACTAAAAGGTAACTCATCAACAATTATCATTTTTTCTATAGACTCTCTAATTAGATCTGGATCATATTTCCATGACACCAATGAAGATTGTGCGGAGAGGGCAATGCTGCTTGAGAGATCACATGATCCTTGTTGAAAAATTAGGGTCTTCTGTCTTTTGTTTGCCACATTTGGAGGATACTTTTTGCATCTATTTAAATGGTTACGTAGACAACTCGTACCACTCTTACTCGGACATCCAAGAACACTACCACAATAACTACATGTCGCAGTCAAATTATCCTTATTCTCACAATCGCTCTTAACAAAGTGATCCCACATTTGAGAACTATTCTTCCTAACACTTGTATCCCTTGCACGTTTGGGTGTTAAAGGTGTTGGTGGTGGCATAGAGTTGGAGTCGTACTTGTTGGTGTCTCATGAGTATTGTCAACAGCCGATGACATCTACAATTCCATCAAATAAAAATATGCATTAAGTAAATAAGACATCCATATAAATCATATTCTTTTATTCATTAACAATAACTAAAAATAAAAGAGAAAATTTTGGACATGTAAATTATAAGGATATCCATCAATTAATAATAAAACATAAGGCCACCAGTTTACACATAGTCATGGGTTCATCCAAATCGAACACAAATTCAATTCAATTTGCACAATTTCAATATAATGTATGCCCCATACAGTCACTCAATACGAGAATGCAAATTTGACTACTTTACTACATCACTCATCTCAAAATTCTGTTTCTTAAATTAATTAAACCTTTTTTTTTTTTTTTGTAATTTTAAATGTATAAGGTATTAGACTTTTTATTACAAATAGATCACTTAAAATGCAAAAGTTTCATATTTAAAAATCGAAGTTCCATTTATCTGGTTATTTAAAAATTGAAGATGATAACTACAGTTTTTGAAGGTAAAAATAACTTTATTTGGATGATAACTACAGTACAGTGAGAGGAAAGTGAAAGTCAAGAGTTTGACTGAAATATTAAAAAATGTAATGACATTTTTACCCTTCAAGACCTAACCAATGTCTGATGGTTTTGGAGACAAGAAAATAAGCATCAGGGTCACTTAGGAAAAGCTACAAAGATGAGGTGTCGTTATCAGGAAACATAAGAAAAACTTTCAACAAGGGGTAGGGTGAGCAAGTAAATGGATGGAGATTTGAGGATTAACATCAACCAAGTTCATACAGTTCATATTGCTATGATGCATGTAATTCACATGCAAATGGAATTGGGTTACCTAATACGAGAATGCAGGATGAGAAATGGCGAGGAAGAACTTTCTGCAGAAAGCAGATGCTCTAAATCAACTAGAGGAAAAGCTAGCTCCTCATTCAAAATATCCATGGAGTTCAATTATCAGACTTAACAGCTAGAAGATAAACAGACCCCTTCACATGATTAGAATGACTCTAGGTGTATGAACTTCTCTTACACAACTTAAAAATGACAAGGATCATTGGATCCTGACCCAAAAAAAAAAAAAAAATACAAAATGACAATAATTAAGCCTTGAAAAGCAGACCCATATCAAGAAGGATAAAGATTAATAATCCTTGTTAATACACCACATAAATTTCATTGTTTCTAACCTAGCTTTTTGTATCCAGAACCAAAAACAAACCCAAAATAAACTGAAGAAGTTCCATACAAATGGCAAATTTTGAAAGCAGTAAAACATTGCATACTCAAACAAAATTTAAATAGTTCTATAAAATGTCTCAATATTTATTGGATCTGTTGCTGAATTAGAAGATATTGGTGGTGGAGCAGGGGAGCAGCTTGAGGATTGCAGTTGCAGATCTGAATAGCGGTGGAAACTGGAGTTGTGGTGGTCAACTCTGGACTGTCGTGACGTCGTCGCTGTTCCTGGTTGAGGATTGCAATCGTAGAGCAGCGGTTGTGGACTGTGATTTGTGGGTGGTTGTTGTGGTGATGCTGTGGACTGTGGGTGAGTGGGGGTTGCTATGAAGTACAGCGCAACAACTGTGGACTATCGTCGTTGGTGAGTGGGTGGTTGTTTTGCTGACTGGTGTTGCTGGGTGAGTGGGTGTCAGCGAAATGGATGCTGGAGTGGATGGGTGTGGGACTATCAACTCACTGTGGGTGGAGCTGTTCGGTGCTGGAGAAAAGGCAAAGTGCAAAGAAATGAAGAATTGAAGATGGATGGAGTGGAGTGGAGTGAGTGGAGTCTGCTCAGTCTGGTGTGGAGTGTGCACTGTGGAGATTGGAGCTTGGAGGCAGAGAAGAGAAATAGAGAAGTAGAGAATACTGCAAATAAATAAATAAATAAATAAAGACTTGCTTATATATTTAGGGTATTACCGATTTTAAAAACCGGTCCAGTTAACCGATTTGAGATATTTCTCAAACCAAAAACCGAACCGGTTTTTTGGTTTTTAAAATTTTTTAAACCAAACCAATTTGTAAAAAAAACCTAATTTTCCGTTCAGTTTCGGACCGGTTTCCGGTTCGGTTCGGTTTCTAGATTATTTCTCATATATATAATCCTAAGGCATAGGTTATATGATTGCCATTTTGAGGTGGTAGAATTCCTTCATTTTGCCATGTAGGAAGATTGTAGTACAGATGGTTGCATTTGATTGGGGCTGAATTGGATTCTTAACATTTGGTTGGATGTTATTGGTCATGATGCGAAATAGATTGATGAGTTGGATTTGATGGAATATTGTTAGACATGTGACATCATGTAATTGAGGCATCCAAAGGTCTAATTAAATCTTGATTAATTTTCAAATAAATACAAACCATTCACATTCACATCCTTTATTTCGACATGGTAGCATTATGTAATTGGGACATTGGATGTCTAATTAAAATTTAGATTAATTTTCACGTAAACACATACTATTCACATGCACGTTCACATATAAACGTTTCAAATTTATTAGTCCTTTCACATTCATCAGAATTGGCATTCCAAAGGTCTACGTGAAAAGATATAAAGATTAGAGTCATTCTCTTTATATAAACACCGACTCTTCACATTCACATTAATTTCGCATAAACACAGAAGCTTAACATTCATATTCAAATACAAACACTCCAATAGGCTAAAAAGAGTCGTCATTGTTTTTGCTTCTCCGTATCTGAAATGAATCAGAAAGACTTAAGTGTTCTCAATTTCTCTTTGCTTTTTTTAATTATTTTTCTTGGTTTTTATGTGTGATTGCTACTTTCTCTTTCATTTGCAGTCCTTCCCAAACAAAGACATGTCGTTGAGGCTTAGCACTCAGACGAAGGTGAGAAAGAAGGGGTACAAGAGTGGCGTCGATGTGGAGGAGGCACGCCGGCGGAGAGAGGACAATTTGATGGAGATCAGAAAGAAAATAAGAGAAGATAATTTGTTGAAGAAGAGACGTGAAGGTCTCTTGCTTCAGTCTCAACCACTTCTCGATGCCTCTTAAAACGCCGCCACCGCCATTGAAAAGAAGGTACCTACTTGCTTCCTGATTTTGTTTCTGCATTGATCTTTGCTTCATGGGTTTTTTTGTGGAAATTGATTCAATCGTTGTTTTGTGATAATTATGATGATTATTATGATAATTTTTTTTCAGAGTTCTTCGAGCATATCGGGTTTCATAGGTGGGCGTGAGGCGAGGCCAAAGATATCACACACCTTAATAATTCATTCAATCGCCCATGGATTCCAATTCACAGCAGCCACCAGGTCCGTTTTAATTCGATAGAAAGTTTTAATCTTTCTCCAATTTTGGTTTCTGGATTGGTTTTGTTGATCAATTTTCTTTTAGGGTTTTCATCTTTTAATTTGTGCCAAGAATCATGACAAGAAGTTGTTTCTTTTTTATGGTTGTGTTTAGTTTTTTTGTATAATGATTTGTATGGTCCTGATAGGTTTATCTTTAGTTTTTGCTATTGATTTCATATTTGGTAATTGATGGGTTGTCTTTAATTTTGGTAAAGGCATAGCTTTATCACTTTTGAGGCCACTAGCGGGGACTTGGTACCCTTATTGTGTCAGTTATAATGTAAAGGTAGTAGCTTTATTCAACCAGACATTGTCTTTATGATTTGTTAATTTATGTGTGATTGCTTTATTTGAAGGTACTGAAACCTAGGAAGAGGTTAGTGAAGAAGGATGGATCAATTGGGCTGGAGAAACTATTAGCAACAAGGATCGTTGCACAATGTGTAAGGATGAGAAGGTTGTTCAAGAGAAGAAGGTGTTGGAATTAGTAGTTGAGAAGGGTATGCAAAATGGACAAAAGATTACATTCCCAGGAGAAACTGATGAAGCTGTAAGTGAATAATTCATTTTTAGTTTTATTAGATTTTGTTTGATCTTAGAGAAAATTGACTACCAAGGAAAGAAAAATGGAACTTGGAGTTTTATGTTATTTTTCATTCCGTTTTTAAGTAATGTCGATACGGCGGTTGAAAGATATGCGTTTTTAGTTTTGTGAAATATGTTTTTCTTGCAAAGAAAATTGAGGAATACAGCTTAGGGAAAAGATATGTACTGAAAATACATACTTTTTTTTCTCAAGTTTCTTAGCCGCCAAACAGAGTTGAGAATTAACTTTTTCAGTAATTAATTATTTGATCCGCATAATTGTAAACTAATTATTACGTAATTTGCAAGAATATGTATACAGCAGGCTCTAATTCAAGTATACTTTGCATATAAGTACTGTTGTATTTGGTAACATTTTAATGATTTTCTTTAAGTATTTGTCAATTTGTGATCTGGAATATCAAGGATTAGTTTGTAAATTTTGATCCATGGATACCTTTTATTTTCCCAATTATGGTTGGTACTTCACATTTGTTCAAGGATTCGTCTATAACGTTCTCATTTATCTTCAAGGTTTCACCACTAAATAGATGGTGAATCCATGGAAGACTTGTGTGAAGCTATCTGCAGTTTTAATGGGTTCTCATGGACTTACCAAAGGGTCTTTGACTTTTCTTAACTATCCAGCACAGCTCATGTTCAAATCCACAAAGGTAAATATTCAACTCCATTACTATTTTTAATTTCATGTTGAAAAATCAGTTTATGTTTGATAGTCAAATTGGGTCTCTTAATCTGTAATTGTGTAGATGACTCAAATTAGCTCATTGACTCTTTCTATGTGAATCAAGTAAATGGGATCAATTTGGCTATAATTGGAAATTTATTTTGTCATCTCAGGTTTTGCCCATAATGGTCATGGGCGCATTCACATCGGGCCTCAAACGAAAATACCCAGTTTATGAATATGTATTTGCAATACTTTTAGTTGTGGGGTTGATCCTTTTTACCTTAGTAGGTGCACAAACTTCACCAAATTTTAGTATGATTGGTGTTATAATGGTATCAGGTGCTCCAGTAATGGATTCCTTTCTTGGTAATTTGCAAAAAACAATCTTTACTATGAATCCTGAAACCACCTAGGTGACTAAACTGTACTATGCTTTAGTGTTATTTCTTAAATTGAAAAATTGTGACTTTATTATATCTAGATATCATCTTTCTCTATGACTTCTATTAGTTTCAATCTTAATTGTTTTATTTCATTTATTTATTATTCAATTGGTGAATGTAAAGAAGAGATCTATCGTTTTTACAGGTATAGAGAACTGGGTTTCTCAAATTTTCACCTTCTGTGGTTTTAAGTTTCAGAATTATATTAATTTGAGCTAGAAAGGCCTGATTTTCAGTCCATAGACTCATCAAATTCAATTCCAAGTCTTGCAAATTTCACAGGTTAGGAGTGTTAAAATCACATCTAACTTAAATTTGATCTTTAAAGTTACTAGATAATTGGAAGCTAATTATGTGTTTGGTGTGCATAGATATTGTTGGAGTGTACTGAATAATTGAAGTCTGAGATTTTGTGAAATTTGGTTGTTGAAAATGACAATTGCAAATAATTTACCGAAAGAGAAGAAATACAACAGTACCAAACAAAGTTTTATTGTACAACAAATTTTGTGTATACAGATATTAAAATTAGTTTTCGTATTACATAACACTGGAGAGAATACTATAATAATGTTGCAGTTACTTTGATTGAAATTGCAGTGAATAGTGGGCTTCTTGAGCTTTTGGCATTGAACGGAGGTGCGATTACACATTTTTCTTGGTCTTTATACATATGGGTTGGCTGTGGCAATTGCAGAAACAGGTCTTTTAGCGAAACTGACATTTTTACAAAGCAGGAGAAGTGTATCTAAATGGTGTCCAGAATTCATGGTTGTTAACAATTCAAGACTGGGGTTAGCCTTGCTCAATGGTATTATAATATTGGTGGTTATTTGACCCGAGTACCATGTTCGCCAAACTAAACTCAAGTACTCAAATTCTGGGGCTTCTCTTCTTGCTGAAAGAAGAGAAAATGATAGATCGAGATAATAAGATTGAATTGTAGAAGTTAGATTGATATATACATGTTTTCTGTGCTAAAGTTGTTCATTTGTTTTTTTACAGTTAAGTTGATAGATATATTGCTTAAAATTTTTGGTAAATAGTGGAACAAAATGATGATTGCTTTGAGATTTCCACATATTATATGTGGAGTTTTTAACATTTATTGGTAATTTTACTATAAAGAGTTAAACGATTTCGTGGTGCAATGCAATATGAGAAGACTTGGCCAGGAACTTCCAATTTATTATTATTATTTTCATAAAGGACAAGATAAAGAAAGAAGGTCAAGAACAAAGAGTTTGTTTTATGTGTTACTTAAATGGGTGGAGAATCTAGAGATACAACTACCAGAATCTATCCAGTATAACCCTAAAATGAAGGTGATTTGTTATAATACCGAGTGGTGGTTTTGATGAATTTAATGGAACTTCCTTTACTGGGGCAATGTTTAATTTATCAAGTATCAACTACCATTGTTGGAGCTGGAATCATGCCTTGCCTGCAACCATGAAAGTGCTTGATCTTGGTCTTGGTATTGCTTTGATCATCTTTATGGCCGTATTGACCGAGGCTTCAATCGAGTTGTTGCTCAGGTTCAGTAGGGCAGGGAAATAAGTTTCTTATGGTGGTCTTATGGGGCAAGCATTTGGAAAGTGTGGGAAGAGTTTGTTGCAGGTTTGTGTTTTAGGCTTTTAGTCAACAACATTGGTATTATTGAGAGAAAAGTGCTCCAACTCCTCTTCTTTTGCTTTAAAAGTGAATATATTTCTATTACTAAAATATTCCGTTATTATTTCGTTCTTTAATTAATTGATTAATTAGTTTTTTTTTTTTTTTTATGTCAAAATCATTTTCATAAGCAACCTGCGAACCTTTTAACTTGTGATATTTAATTACCCAAAAAAAAAAAAAAAGATTTAACACAAGTTTTAATTGATATTTTTATTAGTTTGTAATTAAATTTTTTATTGATTTGGAATTTATTCGCTTATTAAGTTGCGATTAAAGATGATTAGTTATTATTTTAGAAATGCATTTATTATACCAATTTAGATAAACGCTGACTAACGGTGGCTGCATGGAACGTTGACGGTTTCTCTAGAAAAACGAGACTTGGGAACTTGTTGATCTTTCACCGGGAAAGAAGATTGTTGGATGTCAATGGGTTTGCACTGTGAAGTACAAAGCTGATGGTATGATTGAATGATTTAAAGCAAGACTAGTAGGAAACGGGTACACCTAAACTCATGGGATAAACTACATAGAGACATTTGCACTCGTAGCCAAAATCAACACAGTAAGTGTCTTGTTATCTTTGGTTGCAAACTTGGATTGGACATTACATCAGTTCGATGTGAAAAATGTTTTCCTACATGGAGAATTGTCTTAAGAGATCTATATGGATCCTCCAACAGCGTGTATTTTACCAAGGAAGCATAGTCAAAAGGTATGTAAGTTAAAGAAGTCATTGTATGGGTTAAAACAATCTTTGAGGGCATGGTTTGGGAGGTTCACCAAAGCTATGAAATTTTTTGGCTATCATCAGAGCAGTTTAGATCACACTCTGTTCCTTAAAAAACAGCAAAGAAAGATCACTGCACTTATTGTATATGTGGATGATATGGTAGTTACAGGAAATGTTACAGAAGAGAGGAAGACTCTACAAAAGTACTTATCAAAAGGATTCGAGATGAATAACCTAGGTTCTTTAAAATATTTTCTTATAATTGAAGTGTCTCTATCTAACAAAGGTATCTTTCTATCACAAAGAAAGTATGCCTTAAATGTGCTACAGGAAACTAGTATGTCAGCATGTCAACGAGCTGATACACCAATCAAAGAAGGTGTAGAATTAGGAGTCAAGACTAATCAAGTACCAATTGACAAAGGGAGATACCAGAGACTTGTGGGAAGATTGATGTACTGTCTCACACTAGGCTAGATCTTACTTTTGTATTGAGTATAGTCAATCAGTTCATGCATAATCCTAGAGAGCAGTATATGAATGCAATTATGTGTATTCTGAGATATTTAAAAGATGTCCCTGAAAAGGGAATCTTATTTTCTAAAAATAAGGACTACCAAACTATGCATGCATATATTGATGTTGATTGGGCTAGAGCAATGGATGACAGACGATATACTTCTAATTATTTCACTTTTGTATGAGGTAATCTAGTTACATGGAGAAGCAAGAAACAGAATGTTGTGGCACGCTTAAGTGTGGAAGCTGAATTTAGGGGAATGACACTTGGGATTTGTGAAACTTTGTGGCTAAGATTTCTACTGCAAGATTTAGGCTATCAACCTAATCAACCAATCCAGTTATATTGTGACAACAAGTAGTATGTGACATTGCTCACAATCCAGTTCAACATGATCTTATGAAGCGTGTTGAAGTAGATAGATTTTTCATCAACGAAAAACTAGATGAAAATATTATTGAATTGCCCATTCGATCAGAGGATCATTTGGCCGATATTCTTACCAAGGTTTTCTTCAAACGTATTTTCTCACAACTGTTAGACAGGTTAGGCATGTGCGACATCTGTGCAGTAACTTGAGGGGGAGTGTTGAGATTTTCATAATATTGTGTAAATCTTCTACAATGCTGTAAATATTATGTAATATTTTAGTTATGTCAAGTATACGATCTTAGAATATTCTAAAGATTATGCAATCTCCTAATTGTTAGACAAAATATTATGTAAACATAATTAGGGGATTTAGGAGATCGTAAATTCCATATACAAAGGATGTAACTCTTTAGTGATGAATCAACGAATTTAAAATACAATTCTTCAAATTACATTATAAGTGACAACATTAGGCTTATAACCCTTACTTTCCATAGAGATTAGTAGCTCCCTTGCATCATCAAATCTATGCAGCAAGCAATAACCATTATTAAACAAAAGAAATAGCGTGCTTCATCAAGAGTGATATTACCTTGTTTACAATTTTTTTGAAGGAATTTATCAAGCCTCGCTACCTCCTCAACGTTATGTACCAGATCTTGTGGTATATTTATAGTCTCCTTTCTTGGTTTTGTGAATGAAGAAAGAGAAGAAGAAAAACGATGAATCAAGCTTTTGAGCTCCATTTTAGCAACATTGTTTATGAATTATTTATTGAGGGTTCAAACTAGCTTAGTCTTTTGAGCACCATCTTTCGATTTTATATATTTTTTATTTACATTTTCATCTTACTTAAAATTGAAAATGGGGGGCTTAATAGAAAATAGGTAGGGGCTATTTAGCATCACTCTTTAATCTTTATTGATATGATTAAATTTTTTATTACTAATATCATTTACACCTTAATGTTGAAAAGAATGTAAAAATGCATGAAAAAATTTAAACTTTGATAACTAATTTATAAAAATGTGTACAAAAATAATTCGGATACAATCATTAAAGCTAGTGCAGAGTCGGAAAACGAACACAACTGTCTTGTCTTAGTTTTAGTAAAGAAAACAGTTTTTTAATATTGTATTAAACCCGCTTTCTAATTTGGAAAATATATTAAGATACAATTAGGCTCCATTTAGTTCATTATTCTGATAGTTTTTAGAATAATCTTTTGAAAAAAGTTAAATTGGGTGGGTATTACGATGTAGGATTTGGAAATTAATAAAAATATCCCTTATATTTGTTTATTTACTAAACACCACTATAATAAAATATTAAAAGTTAACAAAAATACCTCCAATCCACCTATTAAATACGGACAGCCGGCCACCACCGTCGGAGGGTGGCCGGAGTGTTTTTGCAATTTCTAAAAAAAATATTTGGGGGTGTTTAGTTAAATTAACAAATTTAGGAGGTTTAAAAGAAATTAAAAAATATAGAATAATATTTTGAGAATAATGACATTTTACTGTTTAACTTTTTTGGGAATACTAATAATAGTATTCCCAAAAATATTCCCAAAAACGAAACAAATGGAGCCTTAAGGTTTCCGAAAATTCTTTTTAGATTACAAATCAAATACGGTACAAATACTTAGACTTACATACATGTGTTTCAACAAGGAAAATGACAATTTCATCCTTGAAGTTTGGCTTAAGTAATCTTTAGTCTTATATAATTTTTTAGCAACGTTTTAGTCTCTGCTTTGCCGGCAACGTTTTGTCTCGATCATTGGGAAACTTCTAATGCCAAAATGTTACTAAGAGGGATCAAAACGTTACCAAAACATTATATAAAAACTAAAGTTGTTTAAGTTAAACATTAGGGATGAGAATGTCATTATATACTTTATTTTTTTCCTCGTAAGTTAAAATACGAGCGTTGGAATTGCCTTTCCTTATTGCATGCATGATATCTGTAACTATATAGATTGCTTTAGAATTCACTTTCCGATCAGCTGCAAATAGATCATGGAGATTGTGCATTATCAAATGGATTAATTTCCTCCAGGACTATGTAATTTGATTTGTAACTTTTAAACCCATTTTCTTCATGTGGTGGATGTGTATTGGAGAAATATTAGCAAATTACAAAGAACAAAAGAAAAATGCTAAGAATATACTATAGGATCTTAGTTTCTTCTATATTTTGGTAAATACTGAGAGCTAGTGACTTATGATTTTCCTTTGAAAAGGGTTTACAAGAAACGTACCATATGTGGCTATAAGTATGGTTATATACTCTTTCAGTAGAGATATATATGATAGATGTAATGTATTTTAGTACGTATTCGATTCCTTATGTAAAGGAGTGTCTATCATGAGATTGTACATATACTAGATGGCATGCGTGTGCATTGCGCAGGTTTATTTATTAAATTATTTTTATTTTATTATTAAATTTTTATATTTTAAGAAATCGTAAACGATTATTGTTTTAAAAAAAAATGTCAAATATTAATTATAATAGAATATTTTGTTATTATTATTTTTTATTTTTTTATCGGGTTTTTTATGTTTAAAGAATTTTTTCTTTGGAAAGTTTTGGTTCGATTAAAGTAGAGTATCTTCTGGCATAATGAGAGAGTTGTTATCTTTTATTCATAAGAAAAATACATAAAGTTTAGTTATAAATTGAAGACTGTAATAACATCTGTAATGGCAAGAGAAATTGTTTCAACATCAGATGGTCCGCCTGAACTGGAAGGTATTCTACAAAATCTTAAAGCCATGTTGGACAAACTCAACACTGCCAGAGTGATGAACAGAGATATTATGAATGCTTTGTTAAAAATAACAGGCTCAACCATGCATGTAATATTCGATTTACTGAAATGTGAATCCCTGATTATTGCCAAAGAAAAGGAACCTGGTATTCCTCAAGGAAAAAAATAGAACTATGTCTGATGTTGTTGCTTGGGACGATAAAGAAAAGGAACTTGGGAAGATAAATTTACAAATTTCTAAGGTTTTGTAGAATATCTTCTAGTCCAGACGGATCATTTGATACTACTATTTGAACTGCAAAACACCAAGCAATGAACGTGTAAAAGTAGATATGTAGAAGGCATATAAGAAAAATCAGTTGATGTTATTTATTGTATGTTTCTGTTAGTTTGGATTTTGGATTGACAATAATTGGTCTTTTGTCTTACATTTGTTCATGATATTTGTGTGAAATAAAATAAATATTTGAAGGTGTATTCGTTGTTAATATACAATTGATTCAATATTATTACAATCATTGATAAAAAAATATAAGCATGTCTATTATTTTTGTTTTAGGTACTTAGTTTTTTAATTAGAATATTTAATATTTATTATATGATGTTAATTATCGATTTAAAAGTATTTATATTAGTATGTGTTGTTATTATAATCATAAAAAACAATATAATGTGGATTATCTTTATCTTTTATTCATATTAATAATGTACATAGATCATGTCAGATTATTCCATAAGGGATATCAAGTGCTATTTCTTTTGCAATTATCAGAGATCGACGTTGATTCAGATCCGAGATTATAGCCATGATTGAGTCTGTTATTTCTAATAAGCCATTCATCATTTCTCTGTTCTTCTCTCTAGCAGTAGACAATTTCTCCATGTTGGCTTTTACGTTTTGCAGGATATCTTTCAGTTCGACAGGCTTATCTAACATTGTTGTTTCAATTGTAGGAATGAAAAACAAACTTATAAGTGTAGATGTATAGGAGAAATATTAGAGAAATTGTTGGGGAAAAATAAGAGATATTTTTCGATCTTATTTACCGCTTGCTCTTGCTTTTTTGGCTTCTAGATTGATAATTATTGGTTTCTTGTCTACCATTCGTTAACAATATGCAAATGAATTGAGAATAAAGATTTGAGGATGTTTGAGTTGTTGAACTGGTTATGTTTACATGCATATAAATAATAGTGAATGGCATTTTACAAAGAAAGAATATAAACAGATATAATGCGAACAGGCAACTGTTCATTAAATAATATTATTTGTTAAGTTATGTTTAAAGCAACTATTCATTCTTTGTACACTGTATCTGGAATCATGTTTTGTTGGTTTTTTGGTTTCTGGGTTGACAATGGTTCGTCTTCTGTCTGATATTTGTTAATGATATGTCAGTAATATGATATAATTAAAGTAACTATTTGTATTTTGTTCAATGTAATTGGAATATTTAATATTTCAACTTTTGGATTATCAGTAATATAGTTTCACCGAAGTCAGCAATATATTTTATCAATCGGATTATATTTATGTTTATCTATGCAGGAAAATATGTAATATATGTGTTGAATATATGTGAATCATCATGACTCAATCAAATTAAGATAGGCATGTGAAAGATATTAACAACCAATATTGTTTGTCCAATTGTTATTTTTTCCATTTTAGTTATTCAATTCATTTGCAATTTTATTAACTAATAACTGTAGATTTAATATGAATGTGGTATGATTATAAATAATTTTAAATCTATTTAGACTATTTTATTATTATTGCATATAATTTTTTTTTTTTTGATACAATTACAATAGAAATACAATATGTGTATTCTTATGTATAGCGTATGTTGCGAAATCGTTTCACTAAACAGATAACTCGATTCTACAAATAACATGACAATTGTAAATAATAGTAACAATCATTCAAATCAATACCAAACAAGAAGATTATAGAAGCCAAGATAAATACGAATAGTTTTGAGAGAGTAATTGAATGGAATGATTCAGCTTGTCTGGAGGCTTTTAAAAGGGCCAACCTTTGATAGAGGTTAAAGATTTATTAGGAAAAACACAGATGAACATGTAATTGTACAGAAACAGTATAAAATGCAACAAAACATTGTTCAGCAATTGTTCGTAATAATATAACACACATTGTTTGGTAATGTGTGATTCTATACAATAATATATGTACCGGGAAAAACATGTATAAAAAATATTTTCACTCATATCATTGAATTAATCTAGAGTGAATACATATGTCTCATTTTTATTACATATTGTATTTAAGACATACTATTTCATAATCTATAGAGCATCTCTTGCAATTGATATCACTTGGCCTTGTTATTCTGTCCCAGATCCTTCGCTTGAGGAGAATGTTTGTTGTTGGAGTCATGGACTTCTTGTTGGAGTCATGGATTTGAAAGGCTCTCGGCAATTCCTCATCCTTTGAAAAGAATCCGGTTGTTGTACCAATTTGAGAAGACGTTGTATACCATTGTCATCATATATTTTTAGCAAAGCAACCGCAAAAATATATAGTGCTTGCATATTTTGTCTTTTACAGGCTGCACCCAGCATAGGTATACTTGTGTAAATATCATGTTTGATAAATACTAAATGTGTTCCAAGTAGTAATAATACATGTTCATTTTTTATGTTTGCCAAGATTTGTAAAATTGAAAGTCCTTCTATTGTAATTACCGGTAGCTTGTGTCTTTGTTTGAAGATGTTTCTTTTACGCAGCACTTGTTTTGAGTTAGATTGTATATATAGAAATTTACATTTGCAATTGGATAGATAAGATCGATATGAATTGTGTATAGCAATATATAATAATTGATATTGTAGATGTTAGTAATATTTACATCAAGTGGATTGACTGTAGATTTTTATTGCTAGTTTTAGTAGCTCTGACAATGATTTGCTGTAGTATTTCTTGTGGTAGTTGTAAGAAACTTGTTTTCTGTACCGCTAAAGAAGAAGTAGTATGCTTCAGCATTATATAGATATATAGACTATGGTTTACTTCTCGATTTTATTCTAATTTATGCCGTTATCACATATTATAACATAATTTGTAAAAATTGATTAATTTATGACAGGCTTGAGTCCCATCTCACACTAACAAATCAATCCTCTTATTCTTTCTTAATAATAATCTTCAAGTGATCAAGTCCTAAGAAAAGATTTTAAAAATAAACTCCATTTAAAAATAAAATAAAATAAATAATTAAATACATGAAGACTTATGATAGAAAGAAAATACCATCACAACTTGAAGATGGTTTTTTTCATTGTCAACTGCGGTCAGCACTTTTGAGGAGGGAACTGAGGAATCAACTTCAATAATTGTTTATCCTTTGAAACTAGATCTGTGACCATGGACAATGTGTAATCATTTGGCATCACATTTCTGTCCTTCATTTTGTGAAGAAGTTCAACCGCTTTAGCTTCCTCATTGTTTTCTAAGAAACCTTGCATCAGAATATTGAATGTAACAACGTTTGGAGCAAAACCTTTTTTTACCATATCCGATAACAAATCATACGCCTCTTGTAGTTTCTCTTCTCGAACAAACTCATGGATCAAGATGGAATATGTCACAACATTTGGCATTATGCCTCTTTGAGGCGACTTCTGGAATATCTCCCAAGCAATTTCGATCATTCCCTTTTTACACAGTCCATCAATGAGGCAGTTGATGACTCCAATATCAATCTTAAAATCATAATACTCCAAAGTACGAAACCAAGTTGCTGCCTCCAGAACACGGTCATTCTTCGATAGACCATCAATCAAAACACTAAATGTAAATGAATCAGGAGCGACATTATAAAGTTTCATCTCATCAAATAGTTTCTGTGCAGTTAGAACCTTATTTAATCGAAAATATCTACTTAACAAGGCGTTATATGTAAATGCTGTTGGTCTAATTTCCATTAAAATCATTTTCTTGTACAGAAACATAGCTTCCTCTTCCTCGTCTTCATCCTTGCTAATGGTGTCGATCATAATATTATAACTGTCAACGTTAGGCTTACAACCCATACTCTCCATATGGTCCAGCAGATAGATTGGCTCATCAAATTTATGACGATCTGGTATAGGATCATCTCTTGTCAGCAAGCAATAACCATCAATCAAAGTATTATAAATATCTGTGTCTGGTTGCAAACCTCTAAAGATCATCAATTCAAACAATCGAGCAGCTTCCTTCATCTTCTTCTTCTTGCAAAACCCACTTATCATTGTATTATAACTCAGTAAATTACGCTGCAAACCTTGGTATTCTATCTCATTAAACAAGCCTTCAGCCTCCTCCAAATTTCCCACAAGACACCAGCCCGAAATTAGAGAGTTAAACACAGCCACATCTGGCTTAATTCCCTTATCCTTCATGTCCAGAAACAGTTCTTTCGCCTTGTCCACCAACCCATCTTCACAAAGACCATGGATAATACTACCATAAGAAACAATATCAGGCCTGACCCCAAACACAACCATTTTGTGGAACATCTCCGTAGCCTCCGAACTCCCATTCTCCAAAAGCAAACCTTTAATCAAAGAAGTCAAAGTCACACCATCTGGGCTAAAACCCTCCCTCAAAATCCTCCCAAAAGCAACAAAACCATCACAAACTCGACCCACATTACAAAGGCAATTAATCAAAGTATTCAAAGTAAAAAGATCAGGCAACAACCCCATTGAATCCCCTCGCTTGTAAAGCAAAATGACGTCTTCATAAAACTTCTTCTCAGCAAGACTTCCAAACAACTGATTGAAAGATGAAATTGGTGGTTTGGGTTGCATATGAATCATTAAAGAAAAGAAATAGCGTGCTTCATGAAGACTGATATTACCTTGTTTACAATCTTTTTGAAGGAATTTATCAAGCCTCGCTACCTCCTCAACGTTATGTACTGAATCTTGTGGTATAGTTGTAATCGCTCTACCTGGTTTTTTGAATGAAGAAGGAGAAGAAGAAAAACGACGTAGGAAGATTTTGGACGCCATTTGAGTATTGGCGGTATCTAGGGTTCAATCTGGGTTAGTCTTTCGTGGGTTTAGGCTTAAATAATAGAAGAGAATCTCACTGGCAATAAGAGGGGGATAAAGTATTTATGTGAAACCTGTAGGGGTCATATTATAATCTAATGCTACCCTTTCAAGCTCTTCTCACTGCTCTTCATATATAAAATTTTCCATGCTCAGTTGATGCTTTCTGGTTACTAAATAAAAAGGAAATACTAACAAAAGAAAAGCAACTTTTTTCTACTTTATTGGAAAAAAATCTGACCATATCTTCATTCTTTGAAAAGAAAAATATTTTTGATACATTTTCGTTTCCATTAACATATCCTAAATATTATGATCTTACATTGGGATTTCACACCCACCATGTAAGATACTTAACCTTAGGGCCTCTCTCACCTATCATGTTGGTAATTTGAAGATATCTTCATTCTTGGAAAAGAACAATATTTTTGATACATTTCCTTTTCTATTAATATATTTTAAATGTTATGATCTTATATCAGGATCTCACACCTGCCAAGTACGATACTTAAGCCTATGGCCTTTCCCACGATGAGGCTGGTAATCTGACGATATCTTCATTCTTGGAAAAAGACAATATTTCTGATACATTTCCTTTTCCACTAGCATATCCTAAATGTTAAGATCTTACATCGAGATCTTACACTCCCCAAGTAGAATACTTAAGCCTAGGGCCTCTCCCACCTATCATGTCGGTAATCTGACGATATCTTCATTTTTTGAAACGAACAATATTTTTGATACATTTCCTTTTCCATTAACATATCTTAAATGTTATGATCTTTCATCGGGATCTCATACCCGCCTAATAGGATACTTAAGCCTAGGGCCTCTCCCACCCATCAGGCCGGTAATCTGACGATATCTTCATTCTTGGAAAAGAACAATATTTCTGATACATTTCTTTTTCCATTAAAGCATCCTAAATGTTAGGATCTTACATAAGGATTTCACACCTACCAAGTAGGATACTTAAGCCTAGGACCTCTCCCACCTATCAGACGGTCTTTTGGATTGGGCTCTCCCTTAGACTTGAGTTCTTACATTAGTGCTTTTCGTTGAAAGTTGAGCTACGGAAAGGGCTATCTATAGGTTAGATTAAGATGCAGTGGGCTCTTTTTGGGAGAGAGTGTTGCATCAAATAACTTATAGGTGAGTAAAATCGTTCAAAGGGAGAAAGGGCTACCGTCGAGTCAGTGTCGATAGAATAAAAACCGTCGTGGACGTCGGCTCTTGAAGGGTGGTGCAATGTTAGGATCCCATATCAGGATCTCATACCCATCAAGTGTGATAATTAAGTCTAAAACGTCTCTCACCTATGAAGCCGGTCATTTAGGTTGGGCTCTCCCTTAGTCTTGAGTTCTTACATGCACTAAATCTTTTTCTTTTTTTTTTTAATGAGAGTTAGCTCTCCCCATGTACGGGTTACGTGATTTAGATGCACAGGCTGTATTTGAAGATATGAAGAGGTTAGGAATAACCCCAACAATGAAATCCCACATGCTACTGTTATGTGCCTATTCAAAGACAGGCAATGTTGCCAAATGTGAATACATCTTAAACCAGATACACAAAGCAGGGCTCAAGCCAGACACTTTTGTAATCAATAATGTATGGCCAGTTAGGCCAATTTGAATAATTGGAGGAAGTCTTAAATGCATTGGAGAAAGACCATATGCAGCTGATATCAGCACATACAACATCTTGATCAATGTATATGGACGTGCAGGATTCATCGAGAGAATGGAAGGGCTGTTCCAAACTCTTCCTGCCATGCAAAAGTTTATTGACATATCCTAAATGCAACATTTTGAAGAAATGATTTATGCTGGTTGTTACCCAGATGGTGGAACTCTTCTCTCAGCTTGTTCAAGTGAAGATCAAGCTGCGCAGGTTTTCACCAACTCTTATTTTGCCCTTCAAGCCATGTTAAAGCTGGTTACTTTCTTCACACCTATTTTCAATCTCATCTTACTAACATCATCCCATAACCAACAAGATATGATTCGGTATGTTGCTCTCTTCTTACTATTTGCGTAATTTAATCTCAACGCCGTGTTTTATTTATCAGAAATTTGCTTTGCCAAATACAAGCGGTGCAAGTCCAACTGTCCTAACTTCAACATCGGGACTCCTTACAGTATTGGTTGGAGCTCATGTTGGGCCGGACTCCTTACAGTGTTTGCTATTTTCTGAAGATCTGAACTCCTTGTAAGATATAAGTCAATTTAGAGAATCTTCAGCCTTCAAAAACTTTGAAGTTCAAGTGGTTGGGTGGATGAAAAGTTACAGTGATAGGCAGAAGGAAGTGTGAAAATACCTGAGGTGAGGTGAGCATCCATATTGGAAACAGTAGGAGATTTAAGCCAACAAAACCATTGCAATTAAAGAAATATACAAGAGTTGCAGAAAATCAGTTTATAGAGATAGTATTTAGAACCTTAAAGTTACAGCTCAGTCATGGATTCAATAACAAGGCCAACATAATCATATTACCATCGGCAGTAACAGGAACATATCATACATCAGTTATAGCATAATTTACATGTAGTTACTAGTCAACTAATACTTTCCCTGAGTTACTGTTTTCATCTTATAACACACAAGGTTCAGGAGCCCAGATATGTCAAAGCAGAAGCACAATCTTCCTCCAGCAGCTGCTTTACTATGGTAATGTGATCAATCATGCCTTCATCCTTTCCTTTTGCCAGCCAAAAAAGAGAATCAATTAAGTAGTTGCAACAACAAAATTCACATGCAAATTCCTCTTAACTCTTTCATTATGGATAACCAAACCTATTGCATAAAAATATAAATCAAACTATCTAACAACCTTCAACCGCCTTCCATGCATCCCAGTATCCCTCCACTTAAGAATTTGCAAAAACTGTAAATAACTTATTCAAGAATTACTTACCTTGACGAAACATGCCTTCAAATTTCGGCTGGCCTCAATAGAAACTGAAAATGCTTCGGCCATTGACTTTGGACTTCTTCCCTCTGTGTTCGAATACAAAAGCCCTCCCCAATGTTGGTTTCCCTCTAATGGCAAGTGATCGACAAAATATACATCTACTGCCCATGTGGGAACCTAACCCAGGCACCCAGCACCATTTCGGTAACAAACACATCAAAAAGATCTAAGGATTTATATGTCCTTAGACAACATAACATACACTTAATTACGAGACAAAAATATTTACAACCCCATCAACTTTATTGTTTTAGGGGTCAAAGGGTGGGCGGTAGACATTACATTCTTCCAGTATGCGCAAGACATATGGCCTCCTAAGTGACTCTGGCAACCCCATGAAAACATCAATTTTGTACTGATCCTTGCACATTGCCTCAAAAACATCTATCATCTGCATTGGGGTTAAAAGTCCCAAGTCTTCAATAGCTGCAAACAAACGCTGACTTCTATCCTCCACTTTGTCAAAAGATGCGGCAATCTTTTCTATTGCTCGAGAAGCAACCTCACACGTATCCCTCCACTTCCGTATTTGGTCCACCATTTCAGAGATGCCCTCCTCACTAGAAGTCCTATGAGTTCCACTAGCTCTATGTCTACTCCTATTCTTCAGCAACAAGACAATCATCGTAAAAACTAGCATAGCGTTTAGGGCTTCCATCAAATGAAAATACAACATCATAAATGTCAATAAATGCTTCTGCCTGTTAGTTAAACGAGCCATTTCTGTTAAACATAAGCCACAGGGGAACACTGGATTACTGTCATATTTGAAAGGAAGAGGACATAACATACATTTCAACAGAAACCGCAACCCCTACGCACACATGGGATGGACAACTTGGATTGGATATTAAATTTGTTATTATTGTATTTATAACGGGAAATATAGACATAAAGAAGAAAGTCATAACTGTATATATGGTAAGATCAGGAATAAAATTAGATAAAATCCAAGGTTCAATTGTTATATGTATATATTTACCGTAGTGTTATGAGAATGAAATCCTGAATCAGCCCCGGAGAGGAATGGACTCACTTATGATCCTAGGTGGTTCACTGAAACATGAAGGCAGTGTTAAAATGTAATAAAAACACTGTTAGGATGGTTATTGATAGGTGCAGCAACAATAGCAGCAGTGTGAACCAAATGAAATGGAGAAGTTGTTTGACCAACATTTGTAATCAATTGCAACAGATGAAGACATCAAACTGAGTTCAACTGTAAAATAAATAGGAAAAAAAAAATGACACGATCTCTTCTCAATAACAAAGTGTGAAAACAGTCACAACACCCATGCAAACAGCTCCAACATCCTGAAAAGATGATCTATATCCAATTTCACAAGAAAAAAATTGTTATCTATAGATGTATTTATTCCAAACTAAATGTGTTATGTATAGATGTATTTATTCCAAACTAAATGTGTTATGTATAGATGTATTTATTCCAAACTAACTCAAATAACTCAAACCAGGGAACCTTTATGCATAGCTAATAACCAGTCAGATAAATTATGGAATTAGATTTCACTTCAACACTCATACATCAAGCTTAAAACTGAAAGAATACTAGTTAAGCAACGGGATATAGCGTTTACTTGTTGTCAAGCCAAGTTTATAACAAATAAGAGAAACAAAGCTGCGCATCATTTGCGTACTTTTAGCATCTTCAAAATAGTAAAGACATACATTTAATTTCACAAGCAAAAGGCAGGTCCAGCAGCGGCAGCAAAAACAAAAATTATACCTAATCAAAATGATGGCCAGGAATCCGAATATTCACAGCAGGAACAAATGAAAGCCAGATTTTCTCTTTCTTCGAACAAGAGTGTTGGAAACAGCTGTAACAAGCCAAAACCTTATTAATTACAATGGGTTGGTACAAAGAAAGAAACAGGGTACTGAAATTTCAGCTGGAATATTTACCAAGTGCTTAAAAATGTAGATGGTTGTATGCTTTATGAAGACCTTTACAGGTTTGTCGTATATGCTGCAAAAAAAGTTGGAAAGATTCAAATACTAATTGCCCAATTTTGTTGTAATGAAAACATAACATACAGAAAGAGTCAAAAATCATATAATTGGCTTAACATTGGAAAACAAAGACAGCTTTACAACTGATTTGTTCTTTCATTGATGATGCTCATAGCTAGCAAACCAGTCGTGTTTATGTCTATGAAAAACGCAACAACTAGAGTTGATGCAGAGTTCAACTATTAAATTAAGCTTTCTTCTAGCTGCATATTGTGTAGCTTATTAAGGCACTAAGTTTATTATTTATGTGTCATCTGAAAAGAAGCACACAATTTCTTAACTTAGATTATTAATCCTATATATGTATATGAACAATATAACCTGTCTTCAATCAGCTGGTTGTATATATATGAGGACGAGGAGATCTGAATTACGGGCAATCTGAAGAATATTTAAACCAATTACAACATAACTTTTTGTGATATTGCATTAACCAGTGTTAATTATCTTTCATGTTCAGCATCGAGCAAAGAATCACTCCTTATCAAATGACAAAAGAATGGTGACTACAACTGTTAAGGCTATGGTTTGGCTTATAATTAAAGAAACAGAAAAGGAAATAAAAGAACTCGGTTGTAGTATATTATGCACCACTCATATATAGCAAGCAGGGCTGCTGATTAGCTAATAATTTAAAGAGTTTGATATTAACAATGTTAATTAATTAAAGTATGTTATTGAATTAGAAGTGTAGTTACAAAATGCACCGGGATAATCAGTAGTGGTTCGATTTTCATGAATATCATAGAGGTTTGAATCGAATTGCTACATAATTCTTGGAATAACAAATTCTTTAAGGGTGCTTTCACTTCAATGAAACATCAATGCTTCAGTTAATGCAAGCAACTAGCAATCGATAGCCATGCTAAATGATTTTGCTCTATTCTCAATTTGAAAGATTTAGAAGACACGTGGAAACTGCTCCAACATCCCTAAAAGATGATCTATATCAAATTTCTCTTCAAAAATAAAATATAATCTGCGCTGAAAAGATCTATTAGTTCCTCATTTAGTAAATGCAAGGACCCTTTCAGCAAACGTAACCAGCAGCCAGATTAAAAATGGATATAGATTTCACTTCAATGCCCAAACATCAGGCATAAAAATGAATAAAACTTATTGATCAGCTGGATATAAATTTCACCATTTAACAAGCCTACTTTGCAACAAATAGGAGACACATAACTAAACATCATTTCCTTAGTTTTAGCATGTTCAAACTAGTGAAAACACACATTTAAAATCACAAGCAAAAGGCAGGTCCACCTGTGGCAGTAAAAACAACAAATTAAACACTTCAAACAGTTTAGCAAGCATCCGAATACTCACAGCAGGAAGAAATCACCGCAAAAACCTCTGACCTTCTCCAACAAGGCTGCAGCCAAGAATCTGAAATACACAAAAACCAAATTATTCAGTATGGATTGGTACAAAGAAAGAAACAGGACACTGAAAAATCAGCTGGACCTTTACCAAGAGGTTATATATATGTAGACAGTGCTATGCTTTATGGAGAATACCACAGGTTTGGCTTATTTCCTGCAAAAACAGTTGGAAAGAGTCGCATCTAAATGCCCAATTTGCGAATAATGGAATCATAACATGCAGAAAGAGTCCAAACTCATCTAGTTGGCTTAACAACGGAAAGATAGACAGATTACCA
Source organism: Pistacia vera (assembly GCF_008641045.1). Taxonomy (NCBI): domain Eukaryota; kingdom Viridiplantae; phylum Streptophyta; class Magnoliopsida; order Sapindales; family Anacardiaceae; genus Pistacia; species Pistacia vera. The sequence continues at coordinate 770,450 of NW_022196159.1, read as the reverse complement.
ACTGATTTGTCCTTTGTTAATTCTGCACATAACATAGTTAAGGACCCGAAGCTGAAAACTAGATGAGTACCTTGATTCGGAGGGAGGAGACGGCAGAAATTGAAGGAACAATGACGCTGCGCTTGGAAATGAAGACTATTCACGGAATCCGCAGAAGACGCACTCAACCTGATCTGAAGATCAAAGCAAGCTCAAGTTTAAAGGGAAATGCAGCTGGAGTGCAGTGGAAATCCACATTGTACGCGACAAATTCTGGGTTTGTGCTCGATTGAACTGTGAAAAAGTGGGAAGGAAAAGCAAAGTTCGAGTTCAGCTACGGAATATAGCTGGGTAACAATTAATTTGGTAGACGAAGAATAAATGACTTAGGTGGGATTTGGTGAGTAATAAATTTGGGTTTTTTTTTTTTTTTTTCTGTTTTTATAATCGGGGTGTAGGATTGGCCTATCGCGCGTCTCAGCTAATTTCAGAATTCTTACACGTGGATCTAGGTGGGCTCAAGATGATTGGAACAGAAAAGTTAGTGGAGATAGCAAACATTCTTGGTGGTTAAATCAATCTTTTGAGATTAAAAAATTAAACTAGGGGCATAAGTGTCTAATACATTTTTTTTTTTGTCTAAAGCTAAAATTAAAATTGTCCATGATAATTCTCCTAAATGGTTTAGATAACAAATGTATTATTATTCTAAAATTTTATTAATAAGAGATAAAATTATAATAAAAATAAAATTATTAAGTAATCTGATAATAACTAAGAAAATAGTGGTATTCATATTACTACATGAATAACAAGCAGTGATTATTATTGATTTTTTAAGATTATCAAATCTTATATTACTTATCAATCAAACATAGTAATGTCACTAATATAAGATGACAATAGTCTCATATGTTGAAATGAAGCGTAAAAACATATGAACAATTTTAAGCTTTAATAATTAATTTATAAAAATGTGTACAAAAATAATTAATTTGTTTTAAAGCATAATATGGTGTCGGTTTTTTTTTAATATGTTATTCATCAATACTAATTGAGTAATGTAATAGTTTGTAAATGTACATTCTAAGATACGATGAAGCATGACTTTTTCCGCGATATATGCACGGACAAAAGTATACCTAAATATATTCTTAAAGTTGTTAAGTATAATTACCAAACGAGCAAAATCAGAAAATGAAAATGGTCATTGTTTTCTTAGTTTTTAATAAGGAAAATAGTTTTTTAATATTGTGTTAAACCCGCTTTCTAATTTGGAAAATATATTAGGATACAATTAAGGTTTTCGAAAATTCTTTTTAGAGTACAAATCAAATACTGTAAAAATACTCAAACTTACATGCATGTGTTTCAATAAGGAAAACGATAATGCCATCCTTGAGGTTTGGCTTAAGTAACGCTTTAGTCTTATATAATTTTTTGGTAGCGTTTTAGTCTTTGTCGGTAACGTTTTGTCTCTATCATTAGCAACTTCAAACACCAAAATGTTGCTAACAGTAGTGATGGCAATGGGTCAGGCCGAGACCGGGTATCCCTTGGCCTAGGCCTAAGCCCGACCTCATGAAAAAAGCTCAAGGTCGTCACGGGTATGATAGGTAAAGTCCAAGCCCGACCAAACGAGTTTTTTGTAATCTCAAGCTTGATTCAAGCCCGCCCATTTTTATAATATGAATTTTTAAATATTAATAAATTTTAAAAAAAAATTTATATTTTTAATTCTAAAAATAGTTTTTAAATATTTATTTATTTTTTAATACTCATCAAATGGGATGAGATTAGGGTTTGGGAAAAATTGGTATATATATGTAGGATAATCTTCTAATTAAATATATAGTATAAATATAATTTAGTAAAATTAATACTAAAATTGACGGGTCGGGTCGAGCTTGAAGACGTACCCAGGCTCGGCCCATACCCGATATAAGGCCTTAAAATCAGGTCCGAGCCCAAGACCGTAAACACCGAATAAAGCTCGACCTTTTCAGGCTAGGTCAGGTACCCGAAAATATCAAACTTATTGCCATCTCTAGCTAATAGGAACCAAAACGTTACTAAAACATTCTATAAAAACTAAAGTGTTGAAGTCAAACCTCGAGATGAGAATGTTATTATGTACTTTATTTTTTTTCCTCCTAAGTTACCATATGAGCGTTGGAATTGGCTTTCGTTGTCGCATGCATGATCTCTCCAACTATACGATATAATCCTCAAGAGGCAGAGATACATTTGCCATGTGGCCACAAAATTTTTAAAATTTATTGAAAAACTATATTTTGTTCCTGTAAATTCACATTTTTTCCTTTGGCCACCCAGTTTTCAAAAATTACATGTTTTCCCCCATATATCATATATGTGTACACTTCTCATTTTCTAACCCCTGAAAATTTTCTAGCTCATCCCTGCTTGAGCTTCAAATTTTTTTTTTTTTTTAAAATATATAGACATTTATCAATTTCATCCTTATCATATCATACCTCTTTTTGTCCCCCTTAGTTTTTAAACTTAAAATTTGGTCGTCATAAATGTAATTTTCTTTGGCCCTCTCATTTATTAAATATCAACGTGGCTCTCTCATTCATTAAATATTACATTTGGACCCACTATCGCACGTGAATGTCCCTTTACGTTTTGCATGGATGTTTGGCGGGGCACCGAAAGGTAAATCAGATATGCTCTGATACCACTTGTCATGAGTTGGGAGTTTAACACCCAAAAGACCCACTATCACATAAAGGACTCCACCTTATAAGTTCAAGACAACCTTAATGCGCTTCTAATGTGAGATATGTGATACTATACTTTTTTTAATAATAATTTAAGAAGAGTATTTAATTTTTTCTGCTAATTGTGGTCGCATTTCAAATTATATATGTATATATGTAGTAGCTTTTAAATTCCTTTGAATGAAATTGAAAATGAAACATAAGCTTACGGATAGGCCATAATAGTCCAAGCAAAAAGAGACATATGGAAAGGGCCAAAAATAAATAGCTCTTTTTGGATATATGCCATTGGGATTTCACCAAGTCATACTTATGAAGTTTAAAGTTTTGAAGGAAGCGTATTTAATTTATGAAATTGACAACACATTTTGACAACAATACATAAATTTTTTTTTATTTAATTTAATTTAATTTTTGTTTGGATAATAATAATATTATTGGAAATGAAGGAATGAAGCTTTAAAAATTGCTTAAAACACCTCTAAAATTCATTTTTGTTAATGAGAAATTCAACGCTATTTTATATAGATAAGATAGATTATAAATTTGTGAGATTATTTTAAAAAACTATATATATATTATATATATTAAGTTTGATTATTTTTGCGTATAGTACACCAATAGGGTTTTTGCAATGTATGGGCTTGGGTCAAACGCCATTACCCGACCCAATCCAATTGGGACAGGCCACAGTGATACTTAATGGAGTAATGGTGATAAAAGTTGGGATTATTTAAAGGTGATAGGCTTGAGTCCATCTCACACTAATAAATCAATCCGCTTATTCCATCCTAAATTTTTCATATAATATATTTTAAATATAACCCTTATCAATAATTACTTTCGAAACCATTAATTGACTCGTTATTAACTATTTTAGTACAAGAAGTCGACTTTCAGTTGAAGGAGTTCGATAGTTCTGTCTTTCAGCAAACTCTGCGTCTGAAAACATCTAGAGAGTATTTGGAATCAAAAGTAACTTAATCACAACAAACAACAAAAATAGTAAAGAGAAAAAAACACGCGCGATTTATCTTAATTCACTCAAATTAGGTTATGTTTAACAGAGTTAAATTATTATAATATTTTCTTACCTCTCTCAACAATAAATGATTTGCTATGAATTGTTAATCAATCATACAAGAGAATAACTTGTTTGTGTCATCCTTACACAAAACGAACCCCTTATGTTGAAGTGGTTATCAATTTCAACGCCGCCGACATTTGAAGTGTATATAAAAATCAATTTCACAACTTTTTATTATTTTAATCTAAAAAAGTATTTTTATTAGTTTCTTAAAATTACTTTTGGATTACAAATCAGATAGAACACATTTCTTTGTAAAATCCTTAATGAACTTTTGTTTAAGTCAATGAGTTTGCTTGTGAGACAAATAATGAGAGAGGACATCTACTATACAATGCCAAATTCTTTCTTGCCACTTAAAACACACAAACTTTTCCTCTATTTCTAGTCGATATGTTCATCTTATTCCTTCATATGATTGGATTTTCTCTCACACTACTCACTTTGAATGACAATTAACATGATTATACGAGAGTTAGTATTGAGCATCCCAATTTAAGTGAGGAGTAATGGCAGTGACTTACGGCGCTGGTGTCTCTCTTAAGGATTAGTTGAACGTTGGTGAAAAAAATAATAATAATGTTATCAAAGATTGTGCATAATACTGGCGTAAAATACATTACCTCAATAGTGTAAATTGACTCGTGACAGTGGGTTGTTACGTTAGTCTTCTGAGGATAGTCAAACCTTAGTTACAAAATATGTTATTGAGAGATCAAATTGTTGAAACCATGATACTAATGTAAGATAACATTACCTCAATAGAGTAAATTTACTCGTGGGGGTGAGTTGTATGCTAGTCTCTCAACGATTAGTCGAACCTTGGTCCCAAAAAAAAAAAAAAAAAAAAAAATGTTATGGAGGGATCGAATTTTGTGAAACTGATGCACGACAAACGTAAGAAACATTACTCAATATTGTAAATGACATATCAAACCATGATACTAGTAAGATAATGTTACCTCGATATTACAGATGGACCTTCGTATCATAGCACGTTTAATCATTAAAAAAAAACAAAACCGTACTAATAAATAGTACTTTTCTATTGACCCAACTGTTAAGCCACGTTAAAGTTGTTAAGTCAATTAGCAATGAGTTAGGTAGTTAGTTGTGTATAATACTTTTTACATTATGGAAAAGTTAAGGAGTCTAAATGAGAACCTTTCTTTTTCTTTTGATTGATCACAAAATTTTGAAAGCCTGTAAATGAAGTGGAAAGAGATAAAAGTAATCTTATAGAAGATTGTGTTTTTGAGTTGTTATTATGTTAAAAGTTGAGGATTTAAAGCAAATAAAGTATAGAAATCCACTGCCAAAATTTAAAAAAAAAAAAAAAAAAAAAGGAAAGAAACAAGAAAAAAAGAGTCACATCATGTTTCGTTCTAATCAACTTCTTCATCACATGTGGCTTTATAAATTAATGAAATTTGGTTTCAGAATAATTCGGAACAATCACTAAAAACTCGTCGTTTTTCTTAATTTTAGTAAAGAAAGCAGTTTTGGAGGGGATGTTTGTCCAAGCTTATGAAAATTAGCTTATAAGTACTTTTTAAAATTTTAAGTAATTACGTGTTTGTTTAAAGTACTTATAAATGACTGTAAGTAGTTGACGTGTTCGGTAAAATGTGACTTAAGTACATTTATTATAAAATGACTAAAAGGGTATTCATTAAACAAGGGTTACTATAAAATTTTAAAATTAAACAAGGATAAAATGGTATATATTGGTTAAACTTTGTTTATAAGAAAAAAAAAAAAAAAATACCTCCCCCAAATTTTTTTTGGGCTATAAACTCAAAAAAGTTATAAACAAATATGTCAGCTTAATTTAGATTTTATAAGCTAGTTTGATCAGCTTAAGAGCTTAGATAAACACCCCTTCGATACTACTAACAGACCAAAATGTTACTAAAACATTCTATAAAAGCTAAATTGTTTAAGTCAAACCTCATGGATGAGATTGTTGTTATCCCATTTTAATAAGTTAATGCCTTTTATATGGTTGAATGGCTTTCCTTGTCGCATGCATGATCTCTCTAACTATAATAGATTGCTTTAGAATTCACTTTATCAGCTGCATATAAGTTATGGAGATTGTGCTTTTATCAAAGGATATTCCCTCGGACTATGTAATTTCATTTGTAACTTTTAGACCATTTTCCTCATCTGGTGGATGTGTAGTGAGAAATATTAGCAAATTATATAGAACAAATAAATGCGAGTGTTAGAGAACTATGATTCCTTTGAAAAGGGTTTTACAAGTGCCGTACACGAATATAACCTAAAAATTATTTAATTAGACGATCTCATCACTTTAGTAAAGATATAATCCTCATAGGCGGAGCAACATTTAGGCATTAGCCCAGTGGCGGAGCTACATGTGGCCACAATTTTTTAAAATTTATATAGAAAGCTATCATTTTGCTTTTGTAAAATCTAAATTCACATGTAAATTTGGAGATGGAAACGCACATATAAATTAGTTCTTATTAACCACCGTTAGGTGGTCCAGCGGTCAACTAAGATCAGGGGTGGATCCAGCCTAATTTTAGGTGGGTTATGGCCCATCCTCAATTTTTTTTTTTAAATATGTATAATTTCTAGCTTTTACCTACCCTAACATAAATATTAATGGACAAAAATATTAATGTATAATTAATTTTTATTTTGGCTCACTCTAACAGAAATTTCTGGATCTGCTACTAACTAGGGCTCTTAGATGTATTACTTAAGAAGTCATAAGTTCGATTCACATGAGTTGCTAATAAGGTGGCCACTGAAAGGATTTACTTGACCGTCAGCTGCAGGATTCCGGGGGATTAGTTGTGGTGTACATAAATTAGATCAGACACCCCTGGTCACAAAAAAAAAAAAAAAAAAAAAGGTAAATTCACATTTTCTCCTTTAGCCACCCCAATTTTAAAAAAATTACACGTTCACCCATATATGTGTAAATTTTTAATTTTCTAACCCTTGAGAATTTTCTAGCTCACCCCGACCTCAGCCCCAATTTTTTTTTTTTTTTTTTTTTTAATATATAGACATTTGTCAATTTCATCGTTATAATATCACATCTCTTTTTGTCCCCCTTAGTTTTTAAATTTAAACTTTGATCCTCATAAATGTAATTTTCTTTGGCCCTCTCATTTATTAAATACAGTAATGTGATGTCCACAACTTAATCTCATAATATTCTCTCATAACTTTCGACATGACAGTTTATAATTAGTCAGCTCGCAAATGGGAAAGCACGACTCATAGCAAAGAGGCGGGATCCATTTGCGAGTTGATCAATTACGAGCTGTCACGTCAATAGTTGTGAGATTGGATTGTGGACTTAACATTACTCAATTAATTATCATTGTGGCTCTCTCATTCATTAAATCTTACATTTTGGCCCTCTATAATAATTTGTTTTTTGCTCTGCCCCTGCGTCTCGTGTAAGTATTTCTCAGCTAGATGAAGTCCAGGGACCATCTGATACTATGTTATATACTCACATATTACTGGCGATTGAGTAAGCCGACGAATCCACAAAGAAAAGATGTGGAATTTGAGGGTGAATGTATAAAGAACTTGGAACATTATTTTTCCAGGAAAAAAAAAAGAAAAGAAAAATAAAGGGCTTGCGGAAAACGTTTGTCCAAGAATCTCGAAAAGAGAAAGTGTAAAATCAGCCAAAGAGACGGGGTTTTGAATCCTTTATATAAACTCGTAATTGTAAAGATAAGAAGAAAGAAAGGCTCCATTTACAGTGAGAGAGAGAGAGAGACTGGGTGGCAGAGAAAGATAAAACCAACTAATAATAAAAACGGCAATGGCGCCCGTCGGATTGCCTCCTGGTTTCAGGTTTCATCCCACCGATGAAGAGCTTGTCAATTACTATCTCAAGAGAAAAATCAATGGCCAAGAGATTGAACTCGACATTATTCCTGAAGTTGATCTTTACAAATGTGAGCCTTGGGAGTTAGCAGGTTTATTCTTCTCTTCTATATCTCATTATTTCCCATCCTCATTGTATATTCCCATGAATTTCGACAAGTTTTCTATTATATCTTCTTCCCAAACCCCATTATTTTTTCTTTCTGTAAATCTCCGTGGCAGGAGAAAATTTTGAACTTGTTTACACGTTTTGATACATACATTGTTGTTGCTGTTGTAGAGAAATCATTTTTACCAAGTAGGGATCCGGAGTGGTACTTTTTCGGACCTCGGGACCGGAAGTATCCGAACGGGTTCAGAACGAATAGGGCAACACGAGCTGGATACTGGAAATCGACGGGAAAAGACCGGAGAGTTTCGTATCAGAACCGAGCCATCGGAATGAAGAAGACATTGGTTTATTACAGAGGGCGAGCTCCTCAGGGAATAAGAACTGATTGGGTGATGCATGAGTATCGCCTTGATGACAAAGAGTGTGAAGACTCCACTGCTGCAATTCAGGTAGTTTGTACATTATACAGTTCAATGAAGCTACTAAATTTATTTTTATTTAATTTAATTTATTATACCTTGAATTTTGTCGCAAATTACCTTAAATAAATACAGGAAAAATTGACTGATGTGATAAATGATATAACGATGGTGCGAATGAAAAAATCTATAAACAAGAATTACTGACGATGTTATACATGGTTTATAAATTTATGAATCCTTAAATTAGGAAAGAATTATTCATTTTTTTAATTTTTTTTCATAGAGAGAGCTTTAAATTTTCAAATATTTACTCTAGTAAATTCTTTTGTGGGTTTTTTTAATAGAAAAAAAAATCTTCTCGAAAAAATAAGATTAATTCTCCTTGATTTAGTTAATTAGTTCTATCAGTTCTATGTCTTGGTGTTCCAAGAGTAAATTTACCCTCATTTTTTATCGTGATTAAATGAACATATAAACACCCGTCTTATCGGAAATTTACACCGAATTTAAGAGTCTTAGCCTTTGAGGAAAGCATTTTTTTTTTTTTTTTTAGCTGTACAAAAAGTAAGTTAAAGCCGCAAGGCTGTATCTATATTATATATATGCCAACCTAAAATACTTAAAACTCTCTAATTAATTTATTTAACACCTTGATTTAAAATTAATATAATACTTATATAGAGAATAATAAGGGAAAGAACGTGAAAGAAAAGTGCATGACGTGCATGGAAAGTAAGGAGTAGTGTTCTAATTTTTTTTTTTGGCTTGTTTATTATTTAATTAATATAATAATATAAGTTAAATTATATGAAAAATGGGTGACATATTCGTTGCTTGTTGAAGCTACTCTTTGATATCTCAATTCTCAAGTGATGTAAAAGTTAAAATCCACTTTGTTTTATCTAATGAGACAAAAGTAGTATTCCCCCATATGACTCAATCTCTTGTTCTATAGACATTTTATTTTACACTATTATAATGTTGTTTCTTCATATACTTTATCTTTTTATAACAGTCTTTGATCTGTAATTGCGGATTCTATTTGAGAGTATCACATATGCATGACCAGGACTTTGACTAACCCAAAATTATTTATTTAGGCTATATGCTACATGCTAACCCAATACCCCCAAAAGCAACTTCTCTCTTATCACTTTCATGGTGGAGTAGTGTAAGAATTTGTCGGCTCCTTTTTACTTTATTCCCAACACTAAAAATAACCCTAGATTGTTTTGCTCTTCCTCTTAACCTAAATTTATCATCTCAAATGCCTCCACCGACTCCAACCTAGGTTATATATACACATAGATTTTGGTATGCAGACATCTTGAAATGTTTAACGTTCGAATAAAAGATGCATGTTTAGTCATTAGCTTTCAGTTATAATGTTTGTCAAAGTTAGTAATTAGGGCTGACATTAATCTGTATGTTAAAAATTTCAAGACGACTCCAACCTAGATTTTCTATATATATAATCAAAGGTGAATGTCGGTCATTGGCTTTTGATTTCATGTTGTGAAATTAGTGATTAGAGACTCATCTTTGGTCCGCACGTTAAAAATTTCATAATGTCGGCACTAGGGATTAATTATATATGTATATATAATAACGGGTTGTGAAGAAAAAGTTTGGAAACGGGTTTTTTGGATTTCATACAAAATGCAAAATCAAAGCTGGAAAAAAATATTTAATTTCATATGTCATGTTGTGTTCATGAAGCTTATATTGATATTGTTAGTTAAAGCCCTTTAGTGAAGCAAGATGCCTTCAAGGTTATCCTTGACAAAATCAGCCCCAATTTTTGATCCATGGTTTCCCTATCTTGATCCCAAGCTTTCTTTATACATTCACCTAACTATATATTCTTCTATATATCAATTTTTGAATGGCAGGATTCTTATGCATTGTGTCGAGTTTTCAAGAAAAATGGAATATGCTCTGAAGTAGAAGATCAACAAGGGCAATGTAGTATATCCTTAATGGAGAGCTCGTCGCAAGGCGTAATGACTGATTATGAAACACTGTCGCCGGATGTGCAGCCGACAATAACATCCTCTGCATGCATCGACGAGGAAGATAAAGATGATTCGTGGATGCAATTCATCACTGATGATCCTTGGTGTTCTTCAAATGTCGGTGTTGGTGGTAGTGGTTGGTGAAGAAGTTACTCATCATTGGCATTTTCAAAACTAACTGAAGAGATGATTAAAAAAAAAAAAAAAGGGAAATTGGTGAGGGTGGTGGTGAATAACAGAAATTTGGGTATATTATTTCTTACATAATAATTCTTGCAATTTTATATTAAAAAAAAAAAAGCTGAAAAATTTGTCATTATTTCTCTCATCATATAATTGTTAGATTATGTCTCTAATTAATTGGATGGATGTAATATATGGTTATATTTTATTTTATATACTTTATATATGGTTTGGGTGGTGGATTTTACATGAGCCAATTCGCAAAATCATGGCTCTAGGGATCCATTTTGTAATTTTAACATCTTCTCAAAGGTGTTCTTGTGGAATTAATAAAAGATAAATGGGTTATTGTTATCTTTTATTTGTTCCAGTGATTTTTTTTTTTTTTTAATAGGTATTTGATTGAATGGGTAATATTTATTTGTTTCTTTTTCATATTGAATGCGCCTCTATAGTCCCTATTTTTACAATTCCTGAACTCTTTCTTTTGTACCGAGGATCATTGAAATAACAAGAATATATTATTTTTACGGAAAATACCCTATATTGATATGTCGATAGGAACCTAAAAGGGGCAATAGTTCTTTCCTTGTTCTTGAATCGATTGGAATGGAATGAGAAGTTGATTACTTTGCCTTTTTGCCAATAAATCATAATGCTTGTGAAAAATTGTAAGATGAAGGAGATTACAATGATCAATCCTTTGGTTCATTAAATCCTGAATAATCAGGAATCCACCTTCTTTTTTGTCAAAAAATCTAACTAAATATTTGTATCTCACTTGATCATTATCACCGAGACAAGAAAAAAAATCTTTGTTTGGCAGAAAGAGAATCGATGATAACTTTTTATCTCTTTCATACCCATAGTAGATATCTCGAACCCAATAGTAAAAAAAAAAAAAAAAATTTTTGTAGGATTTTGTGAAGAAAATTGATCTTAGGAGTCTCTTCAATCAATAAAAGCAAAGAAAATAATTTAAGATATTTTATGGGCTAAACCACAAAATTATTATTTTTATCAAATAAAAATAGGCTAAGAGGGTTGGAAATACCAATCCATTAATAAAAATTTTACCATATAAATATAGGTTTAGGCTAATCTCAAATATATTGGTATAACCGAAAATACATACAACCTAAAACATGTTTTATATTTTTTAATTTTTTATTTTATTACCATGTTTTATATTTATTCTAGGAAAACGTAAGAAACAAATTTCGTTACAAAAACATTAATAACTCTTTTTATTTAAAAAAAATTAAAGAGGCCCCCTCTTGTGGACAGAAGAATGAAATAGTTGTAATTAGCAATTGATTGGATTGCATAAAGAGAAGTCCATTTTCTTGGCCAATTGGGCCGAAATCCGAAATGGCAAGGACGCAATATTTACACAAGCCAGGACATACGTAGTTTCACAAAGGAATTTTTCTTGTTCGGACAAGCAATCACACTCTACAAATTCAAGTCACCACCAAACGACGACAACCACCCTCCTCTCCTTTTGAAAATCGATGCAGCAAAACCACACGATAGGGTTTAAAGCGATACCGTTTCGGTTCTCCTCTTTCTTCTTCTTCTATTTCATGGCTTTCCAAGGGAAGAAACTCATCAATGATCCCAACGGTTCGCATTTCCCTCCTCCATATAATTAATTATATTTATTAATTTTATTGTCAACGCTTTTTTTTTTTTTTCCTTATTTTGCTTTCGGTTTGGTAGGAGAAAGTAGAAAATGGAAATTGAAGTGGTAGTGTTTTTTTTTTTTTTTTTTTTTTTTTTTATGGAGAGAAATCGACTCTGAATTTGATATTTTTAGCTTGCGCGGATTTTTTAAATATTTAATTGTTGCATGGTTTTTAAAGGTGTCGTGGTTCTTGTTTGGTTGCTAGAATTCGAAATTGATAATTTCAGCTTTGGTTTTCTGCTGAGAAATTGAGAATTGGAGCGTTCGTTTTTTCTTTTCTGAAGATGAAATTAATTTTGATTTTGAATATTTTAGCTCGCGCTGAGTTTTTTTTTTTTTTTTTAATTTAATTATTCTGTTGCATGTTGTTAAATGTGCTGTGGTTTCTGTTTGCTTGACGAGAAAGTAGAAATTGACGATTTCAGCTCTGTTTTTCTGTTGATGAAGTTGATTATGATTTCTCTTGCGGGAATTGCTTGTTATTAAAATGTGGATTATGAGTTCTGAGCTTTTACCTCCATTATTTTTTGCTTCTAACATTTTCTCAGCATCCTAACATAAATCATATATTAATTGCTCTGTGGAAGACATGAAATGAAAACTCATGTTCTTCATATAATTAGCTAGCTAATGTTTTGCTTATGCAGTAAAATTATATATTAATTGCTCTGTGGAAGATATGAGGATAATGCCAGGACTTTGTTGATTTTGATTACATGTTATGGTTCTGTCATGGTTCCTTTGACAGTTAATGTGATCAGTTATATTGCAAACTGCAAATAGAATTTAGTACTAATGGGAGTTTGGTTTTTTTAGTGTGTGAAAAGATAAAAAAAAGTTGAAGTGCTTATTGTTATTTTTAATTTTTATGATGGTTGCAGATGTGGTGACTGAGTTCATCGAGGGCCTTGTGGAAACATATACTGGTCTGCAGTACCTAGATGGTTTCCCTGAGGTGATGAAATTTTCTAACTTCAGTTTATATGCAATGAAATAAAGCCTTCTATATTATAGCCAAAAGAAAGATGGGATGGAGGTTCATGCTCAGAGAACTAGAAATAGTATGACATTTTCCATTTTGTGCTGATACAGGTGAAGGTTGTATTACGCGCTGATGTTTCAACTGCAACATATAACAAAGTTGCAGTTATTTCAGGTTTGAGAAACTGCATATTTCTTTTAAACACTCTTAATTATTATTATTATTATTTTTTTTTTTTTAATTTGGAACTTAAACTACTTGTTTCATAGTTTTAATATCTTCTTTGCCTGTAATTGTTTAATATATAAAGGTGATACTATGATTTTGTACTGCGGAGCTAGTTGTTTTCTTTGATGCTCTTAAATGTACATTTAGTTATTAAAAGAGAAAGGAAAACATGTCAAGTGCTAAATTGTTTGACCATTAGAAATACTAACTTTGTCCTATGATTGGATTTGGAATTGTAGAAACCTTTTATTTTATTAATGTTATCGGGAATACAGGGGGTGGCAGTGGACATGAGCCTGCACATTCTGGTTTTGTGGGAGAAGGGATGCTGACGGCTGCAATTTGTGGAGATATTTTTGCATCTCCCCCAGTTGATTCAATTTTAGCCGTATGCTTTATTTGCCTTTATTCTGCTTCTGTATTTAGCTAATGCCCTGTCAATCATGCCATTCTTCTCTTGGCTGACTGATCTGTTGCTTCTCAACTTTAGGGCATCCGTGCTGTAACTGGTCCTATGGGATGTCTTCTTGTTGTCACGGTACTGTTATTTCGAAACCTCAGATGGTATTTCACCCTTAATCATATTGATACATCCTATAAGATATTTCTATGAGAGATTACTGGTTGTTTTATGTTGAGAACTGCTTTTAGTTTGTCTACAAAAAAGAAAAGCAGAAGAAAGAGAGAGAACCACAACTCTGTAAAATTATGGTAAAAAATTGAGGATTTCTTCATTTTTATTTATTGATTCATAGAGTTGTAATCTTGATGTTGACAGAATTATACCGGTGATCGTTTAAATTTTGGTTTGGCTGCTGAGCAAGCAAAATCTGAAGGTTATAAAGTGGAGGTATGTTGATATTCAAAATCTACTTTAAGTATAGTGGCAAATAAAAATAATGATAATGTTCTTCACATTTGCAGACTGTTATTGTTGGAGATGATTGTGCATTGCCTCCACCTCGAGGCATAACTGGACGAAGAGGTTTGGCAGGCACTATTCTTGTTAACAAGGTTATTTGTCTCTTCCCTTTTCTTTCTTACATATATGCATATAGGGGTTTGCTTGCATTTGCATTTGCATTTACATATTCACACTTCAGGTTTTTTCTACTATCATTTATTTCTGTGAAAGACATTCTTACTTAGTTTCCGTTTTTCTTTGCATTCCATGAAGAATTCAGTATTGAATTTCTTTAGTTTCATCTCTAGACAAATTTATCTTTGTATCTGGTTGATTTAGTTTTTTATATCTTTTTCTCCTTTGTATATGCCTGAAATGCTCTTACAATAAATTTAGTTCTGGTTATGCATGTGGAGTAGGAAGCTTTTTGTATTTGCTTTCAGATTCTGTCTGAAACTATTAGTTAATAAGGTCAAACAGGAAAGAAACATAAACTGAATTTATTTTACTGCAATATGTTGCGTTCTTGGCCAGACTTTTATAGTCAACATGATTGCTCTAATGCCTTTTTTTTTTCCTCCTAATTACATTTTTAGTAGGGCTCTTGTAATGTTTGTTGACTTGGTCACTATGACGAAAACTGAATCGGTCAATTTTATATTTATTTTTAATAATTCTACTATTTTAAAATCCTTATCCTTTGCAAAGTCAGGTTGCTGGAGCTGCTGCTGCTGCTGGCCTTTCTCTTGCTGATGTTACTGCGGAAGCGAAACGTGCATCTGAAATGGTTGGAACAATGGGTGTTGCGTTATCGGTTTGTACACTGCCTGGGCAGGTTACATCAGATCGTCTGGGTCCGGGAAAAATGGAACTTGGTCTTGGAATTGTGAGTTATTTTCAAAACGACATCATGCGTATGAAATAATTAGTTTAGTGCATATAAGATTTATTTGATATGTGTTTAGTGTAATGACTTTTGTCGGGAATAAATTGAATTTCATTCAATGTGTTCAGATTTTGTTACGTTATATCTTGAGTTGATTGCTTACAATGCTGTGCACATTTTTAGTGGCCAAGTATTCTTGTGGATCTTTTACAGGCTGCTGCTTATATTTAGTTTCCAGACTTGTAGAGATTTGCTTCCATGTTTACATATTAAACTGAAATAAGATACATTTCTTTTCAGCATGGTGAACCTGGTGCTGCTGTGGCGGACCTTCAGCCTGTAGATGTGGTTGTCTCTCATGTGCTTAAGCAGATATTGTCAACGGTATGCCCAATACTTGCGGAGATATCTTCTTTTACATGATACATTTAGCTTTGTTGATTTAAAGAGAATATAAAGGGCAAAAAAGAATTTTTAATTTTAAACTTTATTTAACATTATTTCACCAATGAACAAAGTTCCTGGGAAGGCTTGAGAAAAAAATTGATGCCTGCACCCTGTTATTGCATTTTCTTCTGCAATGACTTAATACTTCTACTTCATATAGACACTCTTACTTCATATGACACATTTTATGCCGTATTTTATAGCACAGAATCCTAGATTTTTTTTTTTTTTTTAATTCTTTCTGGTCAATTTTGCAGGAAACCAATTATGTTCCGATTACACGAGGTAATAGAGTGGTGCTCATGATCAATGGGTAGGTCAATGATTTCTTACATACTTTGGGTCAAAATTAACCTATTATGTTGCTGGAACTTTTGACATATTTTCTTTGCTTTTAACATGTGCTTACTCAGCTGAATTGAACGAAAAAACTTCTTTGTAATGGGGTTGTAAGAAGTTAAAAAAAATAGAAAAATCTCAAATTAGTCATGCATTTTGGAAGAAATTACAACCCCATATATTTCTGATTTGTAGTTAAATTTTTGTTCATTCCAAACTCATTAAGGCAGAACTTCTGTCTATGAGGAAAGGTTTCATTGTTATCTTATTATTTTACATGCAGCTTAGGTGCCACTCCTGCTATGGAACTGATGATTGCAGCCGGAAAAGCAGTCCCTAACTTGCAATTGGAGCATGGGCTGGCTGTTGATAGAGTGTACACAGGATCTTTCATGACTTCTCTTGATATGGCAGGTTTGTTGTTTTCTGCCAGCAGCATTGTGTTTAATTAATAATATAATGAAGCTCAGTGCTGTTTTCTTTCAGGATTTTCAATTACTATCATGAAGGCAGATCAAGGAATCCTGCAACGTCTTGATGCTGCAACTAAGGCTCCTTATTGGCCTGTTGGTGCTGATGGTGCGTGGTGTTTTAGAATATTGCATTCTTTCTTTGTGTTCTTGAATTCATTTTTGTTTATAAGATTGTCATGTATGAAACTTTCTTTCTGGGACTAGAATCATAAATTGTTGATCTTTATGCACTAGTATGAAGATAAATTTAACCTTTCAACAATAGTGCATATTGTCATAAGGCCTTTATTAAGGATCTTTATCCTTGTATAATTCCAGAAAAAAAATGTCAAAATGAAGTGCTATAGTGATTTTATTGCTGTTGAGCTTAGGAGTTGTCTACTTGCAGGTAGTCATCCACCTGCCAAGATTCCTGTTCCAATGCCACCTTCTCGTTCATCAAAGAGTGAGGAGGTTAGTTCCACAAACAAAATTATTTCCAACTTTCATACGTTCATCACAAATATATAATAGTGTTCTCCAAGAAAAGTTGCCCACTCACTAGTGACCTTCACATCTGTTGAGTGTTGACAAGTTCATGCCACTTGTATTATTTCTAGTAGACAAAGTTATTAGCAAAATATTTCCTCAGTTAACTGCTTGTCAGGTTATCTGTTGCAAGATAGCTTCATACTTCTGCCAAAGGTTCCTCTTGTCAAAAAATCTGGACGTACATTAGTTAGAGCTGAGATTCAATGACAATTGAAGATTTGCTAGGCTTCTACTCACAGATGGTCATTTGGAAGAACTGAAAATGGGAGATGAGGAAAGCAGAGAAAATAATTTCCCCCAAATAGTGAATATTAATAACTTGATGAATTTACCCAACAAATCTTCCTCACAAAAATGCCTCTGCTGGATGATTTATTGTATGTCAGAATTTGGGCAGAATGCCTAAGGGTGTGCTGATGAACAATATTGAAGGGAAAGACTATTACTACTGGCATCTATAATGTCTTAATTGTAACTAACAGTGAAAAGTAATACTTTGTTTTCTCATAGCTTTATATCAAAGCTAACTGTCCAGTTTGCTTTTGATGATTAGTCATTAAGTCGGCCACTACAGCTAAGTCAAGAAGGACGCATTCTTGAGGTGGCTATTGAAGCAGCAGCTAATGAAGTGATCAATCTGAGGGACAGTTTGAACGAATGGGATAGCAAAGTTGGTGATGGTGACTGTGGATCAACAGTGAGCCCAATTCCCAAACTCTCTTTTCATTTAGATTTGCTGCTTGGTTCATATATCTTGTTTTTTATATCAATTTATTTGCTTTTGCAGATGTATAGAGGTGCAACAGCAATTCTAGAGGACATGAAAAAGTGGTAAGTTTTTCATCTGTATACTTGAAGTTCTTTTGATTGCTTTAAATGTGAAATTGTCTTTCCTATATGGTACATCCGTGCTCTTCCTATCCCCAATCCACCGTTTTGCTTTTACTTTTACTGGCTTAGTTGACAAATCATTTGTCTTTCTTTTCCCCAGTTATCCTTTGAATGATGCTGCAGAAACAGTGAATGAAATTGGAGCATCTATTAGAAGAGTCATGGGTGGAACAAGTGGAATCATGTACATTTCTTTCTTTGTCTCTGTACTGATTATGCTTTAACATTCATGTCTTGAAGCAATCAATTTTATTCATGTATACTTGAGCAACGTACTCTTTTTCTGAAACAGATACAATATATTTTGTAAGGCGGCATATGCACAGTTGAAAGCTAACACAAAGTCTGAGTCAGTTGTCACAGCAAAACAATGTGAGATAACTGTCCTCATGAGTTAAGCCTTCTCATGAAATAAGTTTTCTTACTAGCCTACTTTGACTAACGTATCTCTTGATTCAGGGGCTGAAGCTTTTGAAGCTTCAATTGCTGCAGTTAGCAAATATGGTGGAGCTGTTGCCGGATATCGAACATTGTTAGATGCCCTGATTCCAGCTGCATCGGTTCTTAAGGAGGTCAGTTGCTGCATTGCTATGATACCCATGAACTGTTTTCTTTTGAAGTTGACGTGCTGACTTATTTTATCCTGACATTTTATATCCAATCAGAGGTTAAATGCTGGGATTGATCCTTCCACTGCCTTTCTTTTATCATCAGAAGCAGCATTGGCTGGTGCTGAATCAACCAAACAAATGCAGGCACAGGTGATATTCTTATTGATCCCACCCCCATATATATCCACATATGTTAAAATCTCTCGAAACAATTGCTTAAAAATGCTGATGACGAAAGTCATCTCTGAGGGGAGATTTGAGATTCTTCTGCATATTTATCACATTGCTTTTTCATTTACTTGTTTGAGATCTAACCGAAAAACTGATTCAGGCTGGCCGTTCAACCTATGTCTCCGGAGAGATCCTTGCATCAGTTCCAGATCCTGGTGCCATGGCTGCTGCCGCATGGTACCGAGCAGCAGCCTTAGCTGTGAAGGATAAGTGTCAGGCTTCATGACCTGATGCAATTTTCTGCCCCATTTTGCCTACATACTTAACCCAGTGAAGTTTTGTTCTTGGCTACAGATTTTAACCCAGTGATTAGGCTATCCGCTTATGCATTTTTTGTGCGTAAAGCCGAGAAAGCGAGTTTTTTTTTTTTTTTTTTTGTTCTCGTACCGTATTGAAATTTCTTAGAGAAATGTAACTTTTAGAGGTTGATAAACTTCATTACGAATTATATACATTGAAGCAGATGTTGTAACTCAAAATCTTCAAAAAAATAACGACTGTTAGACTGGGATCTTATTTGCACCAGCCATATATGTCATGGTTTGGTACAGTTGACGCTAATCTTGTTTGGCCTATAAAAGATTGTACTATTTTTTCTTTTTCCTTAATGCATCTGTTATTGCATTTTCTTCTGCAATGACTTAATACTTCTACTTCATATAGACACTCTTACTTCATATGACACATTTTATGCCGTATTTTATAGCACAGAATCCTAGATTTTTTTTTTTTTTTTAATTCTTTCTGGTCAATTTTGCAGGAAACCAATTATGTTCCGATTACACGAGGTAATAGAGTGGTGCTCATGATCAATGGGTAGGTCAATGATTTCTTACATACTTTGGGTCAAAATTAACCTATTATGTTGCTGGAACTTTTGACATATTTTCTTTGCTTTTAACATGTGCTTACTCAGCTGAATTGAACGAAAAAACTTCTTTGTAATGGGGTTGTAAGAAGTTAAAAAAAATAGAAAAATCTCAAATTAGTCATGCATTTTGGAAGAAATTACAACCCCATATATTTCTGATTTGTAGTTAAATTTTTGTTCATTCCAAACTCATTAAGGCAGAACTTCTGTCTATGAGGAAAGGTTTCATTGTTATCTTATTATTTTACATGCAGCTTAGGTGCCACTCCTGCTATGGAACTGATGATTGCAGCCGGAAAAGCAGTCCCTAACTTGCAATTGGAGCATGGGCTGGCTGTTGATAGAGTGTACACAGGATCTTTCATGACTTCTCTTGATATGGCAGGTTTGTTGTTTTCTGCCAGCAGCATTGTGTTTAATTAATAATATAATGAAGCTCAGTGCTGTTTTCTTTCAGGATTTTCAATTACTATCATGAAGGCAGATCAAGGAATCCTGCAACGTCTTGATGCTGCAACTAAGGCTCCTTATTGGCCTGTTGGTGCTGATGGTGCGTGGTGTTTTAGAATATTGCATTCTTTCTTTGTGTTCTTGAATTCATTTTTGTTTATAAGATTGTCATGTATGAAACTTTCTTTCTGGGACTAGAATCATAAATTGTTGATCTTTATGCACTAGTATGAAGATAAATTTAACCTTTCAACAATAGTGCATATTGTCATAAGGCCTTTATTAAGGATCTTTATCCTTGTATAATTCCAGAAAAAAAATGTCAAAATGAAGTGCTATAGTGATTTTATTGCTGTTGAGCTTAGGAGTTGTCTACTTGCAGGTAGTCATCCACCTGCCAAGATTCCTGTTCCAATGCCACCTTCTCGTTCATCAAAGAGTGAGGAGGTTAGTTCCACAAACAAAATTATTTCCAACTTTCATACGTTCATCACAAATATATAATAGTGTTCTCCAAGAAAAGTTGCCCACTCACAAGTGACCTTCACATCTGTTGAGTGTTGACAAGTTCATGCCACTTGTATTATTTCTAGTAGACAAAGTTATTAGCAAAATATTTCCTCAGTTAACTGCTTGTCAGGTTATCTGTTGCAAGATAGCTTCATACTTCTGCCAAAGGTTCCTGTTGTCAAAAAATATGGACTTAGATTAGTTAGAGCTGAGATTCAATGACAATTGAAGATTTGCTAGGCTTCTACTCACAGATGGTCATTTGGAAGAACTGAAAATGGGAGATGAGGAAAGCAGAGAAAATAATTTCCCCCAAATAGTGAATATCAATAACTTGATGAATTTACCCAACAAATCTTCCTCACAAAAATGCCTCTGCTGGATGATTTATTGTATGTCAGAATTTGGGCAGAATGCCTAAGGGTGTGCTGATGAACAATATTGAAGGGAAAGACTATTACTACTGGCATCTATAATGTCTTAATTGTAACTAACACTGAAAAGTAATACTTTGTTTTCTCATAGCTTTATATCAAAGCTAACTGTCCATGTTTGGTTTTGATGATTAGTCATTAAGTCGGCCACTACAGCTAAGTCAAGAAGGACGCATTCTTGAGGTGGCTATTGAAGCAGCAGCTAATGAAGTGATCAATCTGAGGGACAGTTTGAATGAATGGGATAGCAAAGTTGGTGATGGTGACTGTGGATCAACAGTGAGCCCAATTCCCAAACTCTCTTTTCATTTAGATTTGCTGCTTGGTTCATATATCTTGTTTTTTATATCAATTTATTTGCTTTTGCAGATGTATAGAGGTGCAACAGCAATTCTAGAGGACATGAAAAAGTGGTAAGTTTTTCATCTGTATACTTGAAGTTCTTTTGATTGCTTTAAATGTGAAATTGTCTTTCCTATATGGTACATCCGTGCTCTTCCTATCCCCAATCCACCGTTTTGCTTTTACTTTTACTGGCTTAGTTGACAAATCATTTGTCTTTCTTTTCCCCAGTTATCCTTTGAATGATGCTGCAGAAACAGTGAATGAAATTGGAGCATCTATTAGAAGAGTCATGGGTGGAACAAGTGGAATCATGTACATTTCTTTCTTTGTCTCTGTACTGATTATGCTTTAACATTCATGTCTTGAAGCAATCAATTTTATTCATGTATACTTGAGCAACGTACTCTTTTTCTGAAACAGATACAATATATTTTGTAAGGCGGCATATGCACAGTTGAAAGCTAACACAAAGTCTGAGTCAGTTGTCACAGCAAAACAATGTGAGATAACTGTCCTCATGAGTTAAGCCTTCTCATGAAATAAGTTTTCTTACTAGCCTACTTTGACTAACGTATCTCTTGATTCAGGGGCTGAAGCTTTTGAAGCTTCAATTGCTGCAGTTAGCAAATATGGTGGAGCTGTTGCCGGATATCGAACATTGTTAGATGCCCTGATTCCAGCTGCATCGGTTCTTAAGGAGGTCAGTTGCTGCATTGCTATGATACCCATGAACTGTTTTCTTTTGAAGTTGACGTGCTGACTTATTTTATCCTGACATTTTATATCCAATCAGAGGTTAAATGCTGGGATTGATCCTTCCACTGCCTTTCTTTTATCATCAGAAGCAGCATTGGCTGGTGCTGAATCAACCAAACAAATGCAGGCACAGGTGATATTCTTATTGATCCCACCCCCATATATATCCACATATGTTAAAATCTCTCGAAACAATTGCTTAAAAATGCTGATGACGAAAGTCATCTCTGAGGGGAGATTTGAGATTCTTCTGCATATTTATCACATTGCTTTTTCATTTACTTGTTTGAGATCTAACCGAAAAACTGATTCAGGCTGGCCGTTCAACCTATGTCTCCGGAGAGATCCTTGCATCAGTTCCAGATCCTGGTGCCATGGCTGCTGCCGCATGGTACCGAGCAGCAGCCTTAGCTGTGAAGGATAAGTGTCAGGCTTCATGACCTGATGCAATTTTCTGCCCCATTTTGCCTACATACTTAACCCAGTGAAGTTTTGTTCTTGGCTACAGATTTTAACCCAGTGATTAGGCTATCCGCTTATGCATTTTTTGTGCGTAAAGCCGAGAAAGCGAGTTTTTTTTTTTTTTTTTTTGTTCTCGTACCGTATTGAAATTTCTTAGAGAAATGTAACTTTTAGAGGTTGATAAACTTCATTACGAATTATATACATTGAAGCAGATGTTGTAACTCAAAATCTTCAAAAAAATAACGACTGTTAGACTGGGATCTTATTTGCACCAGCCATATATGTCATGGTTTGGTACAGTTGACGCTAATCTTGTTTGGCCTATAAAAGATTGTACTATTTTTTCTTTTTCCTTAATGCATCTGTATTCTTTACACAAGGTTTGTTAATCTTCATACTCATGATGGATAAATATTTTAAATTAATTTTTAGATGGGCTAATTTCACTCAAATTCTTCCTAGCAATTTACGTTTAGGAAAGTTGCAGGTAGTTTTAGTGATGCAAATTCTTCGGGAAGGCCCGAGGTGCATTCTAACAATGCGAGCTTGAGTAAGGGGAAAAGTTTGGGTTTTTTATAATGTTAGGTTTATAACTCTTTTTTACAACTTTTAACATAATAATTCGTTATTGATTAATTTGTAAATGGATAGATGAAACCTTTTTTTATAAACTGATCAATGACGAACTGTTATGTTGAAAATTATAAAAGAAAATTGTGAGATTAAGTTGTAAATTTAGAATTACTCTTTCTATCCAGTCCTGACTTTTAGAGTGTTGGTCTGGGTTTGATTGATGAAAAGGGGTTTTTGAGATAACTATCTGCCATTTTCAAAATTTTATATAATACAGCCGGCCCAGCCGGGCCTACCAATGCCCGGATCCGGCCCGGGATGTACCCGGTTTGCTTGTCTACAATATTTTGAGCTGGGTGCCCGCCAAAGACTCCATGCGAAGAGCCTGATTTATCTGTGAAGCTTTTACCATAAACATGCCCGCAAAATGTTCTTCACCACTCTCCGCCACCACCCGAAACTCAACTCTCTCACAAAACCAAATCTCAATCTCACACTCTTCCTCTCAACTCACCAAAACTCTCCAGAGCGCCTCCACAACACTGCCACCGTAACCAAAACCATCCACGAACTCTGCACCCAACACCACAACGTCGACGAGGCGCTTCGCCTTCTCGACCACCTCCGACTTGTCAGTTACGAACCCAATTCCCTCAATATTAACTCCATTATTCACGCCCTTTGCGACGCCCGCCGCTTTTCCGAAGCACACCACCGTTTCCTTCACTTCGTTTCCTCCAATTGTGTCCCCGACGAGCGCACCTGTAATGTGATTATTTCCCGCTTGCTGGGTTCCAAAACGCCGCATAACACTTTGAAGGTTGTGCGTTGTTTGTATGATGTTAAGCCCGAGTTTGTGCCTTCTTTGGGGAATTACAACTGTTTGATGGATCAGTTTTGTGGGTTGTCTCAAGTTGGTGAAGCTCGTAGGTTGTTTTTTGAGATGAAGAGTAGAGGGCATAGGCCTAATGTTGTTTCTTATACTATTTTGGTTAATGGATATTGCCGAGTTGGCGAAATTGAGCTTGCGTATAGGGTGTTTGATGAAATGCGTGAATCGGGAGTAGCGCCCAATTCGTTGACGCATAGTGTTTTGATTGGTGGGGTTTTTAGGGTACGTGACGTTGAGAGAGGAACGGAGTTGATGGGTAAGCTTTGGGAGAGGATGAAGGAAGAAGATGACGCGCATGTGAAGAGTGCGGCGTTCGCTAATCTTGTTGAATCTTTGTGTAGAGAAGGGTATTTTAATGAAGTCTTTAGGATTGCTGAGGATATGCCGCAAGAGAAGAGTGTGAATGAGGAGTTTGCCTACGGGGAAATGATTGATTCACTTTGCAGAGCGGGAAGGAACCATGGCGCTTCAAGGGTGGTTTATATAATGAGGAAAAGAGGATTTATGCCAAGTTTAGTTTCGTATAATTCAATTTTGCACGGGCTTTGCAAAGAGGGAGGCTGTATGAGGGCTTATCAATTGTTAGAGGAAGGTGTTCGATTTGGGTACTTGCCATCCGAGCATACTTACAAGGTTCTAGTAGAGGGTCTTTGCTGTGAATTGGATCTCCACAAGGCAAGGGAAGTCCTCCAGCTGATGTTGAGTAAAGAAGATGTTGACAGGACTAGAATTTACAATATATATTTGAGAGCTCTTTGTCTTGTGAATAACCCGACTGAGCTTTTAAACACACTTGTTTTTATGTTTCAGACGCAATGCCAACCGGATGTGATAACTCTCAATACTGTCATAAATGGGTTTTGCAAGATGGAGAGGATTGAAGAAGCTTTAAAGGTTCTTGATGATATGATGATGGGAAAATTTTGTGCCCCCGATGCTGTGACCTTCACTACTATTATTTTTGGTTTGTTGAATGTTGGAAGAATACAAGAAGCTCTCAGTTTATTGAATCAAGAAATGCCGCAAAGGGGATTTAGCCCTGGTGTTGTGACATATAATGCGGTTCTTCGTGGTCTATTTAGAGTCCAGCAAGTAGATGAAGCAATGGAGGTTTTCCATTGCATGATAAATAAGGGTGTGGTTGCTGATGTTGCAACTTATGCAATAGTAATAGATGGATTATGTGAGGCTAACCGAATAGACGAAGCTAAGAAGTTTTGGGACGAGGTTATCTGGCCCTCAAATATTCATGATAACTATGTTTATGCAGCTATGCTCAAAGGGCTTTGCCGCTCTGGTAAATTAAATGAGGCTTGTCATTTTTTATATGAACTTGTAGATTCTGGAGTCTGTCCAAATGTTGTGGGCTATAATATTGTGATCGACAGTGCTTGCAAGTTAGGCAAGAAAAGAGAGGCCTATCAAATTCTAGGAGAAATGAGAAAAAATGGAATGAATCCGGATGCTGTAACTTGGAGGATTCTTGATAAGCTACATGGCAAAATAAGGAAATGAATTAGTTTAAAATTCAGCTCAGCCCGATCCAGGGAAATCATATAGAATATGGAGATAACTCAACCCCAATCAGCCCGGCTAAATTTGGCCGAAAGAAGAAACAGAACATTTGGGACAAATATCTTAATTTGGCTCTTAATGCACCTCAGAAATTCAGTGGGCGGAATCCATATGAGGTGAGAAAGTCTTTTAATTGCTTTGGTTAATTTTACACAACAACAATAAATGCTTACAGATAATCTCTGTGTTTTTGTTTCCGGATCAAGCTTGATTATAGTGATCGCATTTAACGAAACAATCAGGTAATTTTATCTCCTTCTAGGGCAGCCAGTAAAATAGACATCTTAGACAGTCTGTCTATGTAAATAGTTGGAAAATTTCATTAAATTGTTAGGGATTAGTTTGTGTTTTTCTTGATGGCAGTGGAATCATCTCATCCCACCAAGGGCCTTCTCTAACACATTTAAGGAAATTTTCTTTTTACTTCACTATCAAGGAAGGTTTTTTTCTGCCTAGGGATGGCAATGGACCGACGCGGGCCGGGATTATCATCCTGTCCTCGAAAGAACTGATTTGGGGATCGAGATGAATCGGGGATACCTCATATTAAAGTTAATCCTCGCCTTAACCATTTTTTTTTTTTTTGGTTATTATGAGTACGGGATTCCTAGTTTTCTTTTTCTTTTTTTAAATAATTTGTAAATTATTTTTTTCAATTTTGTAGGGATAACATTACTCTTTTGATTGTTACATCGTTTATCCTTAATAAATAAATAGTTTTTTCTATATGCATTCTTCCTTTTATCGCAAGACAATCAATTTGTTTTAAAAAGTTGGTAAATGTAATTGTAATGTTATTTTTTCTATTAAACTTGATCATCTGTGGATAGACCCGATACTTAGGATCAATTAGGGATAATATGGATAGATGTACGATCATAAGTTTAATTCTCATCTGAGTATTCTTGATTTAAGTAAAAGATCGTATATTGCTATACTAATCTCTTTTGAAAATATGGCTCGCTGACTAAAAAGAAAAACGTTTTATCAAAAAATTATATCACTTATATTGCAACTTTCGGCCTAAACTTAGCTCGGCCCATGATATTTCATATTTGCTCTCTTAATTGCATTTAAAACTACTAAAAGACTTCTAATGGGCTGCCAACACGTGGTGTATTTGTACCCGTGACTTTTTGTTGATTTTAATTTTACATATATTAATATCTTTTTAATCCGTCAACGTAAGGAGGCTAAGGTGGTAATTTAATATGTTTTTCAGTTCCATTTTTTTAGCTCTCCCACGGCCTCACCGTTATTCTTAAGTTCAGATCATTCACTGCATCCGTAAAGAAGCCTGAATAATGGAATTACTCTTTTGTCCTTGGACTTTTTTGTACTGGAATTGGACCCATCGAGTGGGTCACTGAATCACCGTTTAATATTTGAGTCAACACGTAGCCACCGTCAGATCTCACGAAAGAATCTGATTCTTGCTCGAACGCGAAGCTAGTAATCTCCATAAGAGTCGTTGGGTCAACATATATTTTCTGCGCTAAGCTCAGCTAAGAGATATTTTTCAATTTTCTTTCAAAGGCTCTGTAGAACTTTAAACGAAGAAGAAGAAGAAGAAGAAGAAGATGACTGAGCAACTCACCGAGGAGCAGATCGCCGAGTTCAAAGAAGCCTTCAGCCTCTTCGACAAAGACGGCGATGGTAACCTTATCATCATTCTTTTGTTATTATTATTAAAAAAAATTGAGGCTCAAAGCAGCATGATACATTTATTTACTATCGTGTTTTTGAGTTGCTGGATCTTCACGACCAGTTCATATTTTTCGTCATTCTTTTGTTTGGTAGATTTGTGCTTCGTATTTTTGAATCCTTTTGTTATCTATATAAACTCTAGACTCAGTACTTCGTAGTTTTGAATTACTGGATCTTCACGAGTTCATCTTTCAGAGTTCTTTTGTTATGTAAATTCTAGGCTTAGTGCAACTCGAAACATTTACTTTCGTATATTTGAACCACTGGATCTTCACAACGAGTTTATAATTTTTCATTATTCTTTGTTATATGAATTTTAGGCTACACAAAACATGAGGCGTGTGGTTCAATATTTTTTGAATTACTGGATCTTCGCGAGATTAGATATGTGTTCATATTTTTCATCATTCTTTTGTCATATATAATTCTAGGCTCAACACAACATGAGAGATGTAGTTTGTGTATTTTTGAATAAATGGATCTTCATAACATGAGATGCCTGTTCATATATAAATTCTAGGCTTGGTTTCTGTGTTAATATAAATTTTTGAGCATTTTTTTCTTAATTAACTTGAAATTAATTTAAAGTATTCGCTACTTATTAAACCTACAGGTTTGATTTAAAATTAGGCATAAATTTCCGTCCCTTTTTTTTAATCTTAATCTGAGGGATTAGAGTTTCTGAGTTGACAATGTTGAATTTTATCGATAACTTAAAAATGTCATTTATGGTATTTCGTACATAATTTTAAAGTTATAAGAATCTGGAAAAAATGACTATTTTTATATGTTGTTCTGAAATTATGATATTTTTGTATAGGTTGTATCACTACCAAAGAGTTGGGGACAGTGATGAGATCTCTGGGACAGAATCCAACTGAAGCTGAACTTCAAGATATGATCAATGAAGTGGATGCTGATCAAAATGGGACTATTGATTTCCCTGAATTTTTGAATTTGATGGCACGCAAAATGAAGGTAGTTCAGTTCTAAATATGTCAATCTTATAGTGTCTGTGTGCTTGTCATCGCTCCAGTTATTTTATCGACTATGCTTCCTTGTTTTGGATGAATGTTTTGATTTTCTTGATACAGTTGTTTACATCATTAATCTCAAATTGCATATTGGAATTGTTTTAAGTAGTCATATCAACTTGATGTTGACACTTGACAGTTCCCTAGTGCCATTTGAACTTCTAACCAAATTATATCTGTTGGGCTTTTCTATGTTGCTAACTTGATAATTTTGGCACTAGACTTTTGTTGTCGACCATTGTGATTGTAACATTGAAAGTCAACTCATGATGAACTAGTGCTTTCCGATTTGGATTAATTCTTTTTCTTTTAAAAAAATAAAAATAAAAAACAGAGCTATTGTGGAGTGACAATAACAGACCTTGTACTGATATTCTTGATGGTGTAAATATTTCTATAATTCTGTTACATATAATGTGTCTTTATACATGATAGACCAAACTTCACTGAACTGGTACAAAAGCATGGTGAAAGCATATAGACTCCTCCAGTGTATCATGAAAATTGACAGATGATGCCTGTAAGTCGGGGTGTTCTGTAGTTTTTATTTCATCGAAGCAACTAGCTCTCTTTTTTCTGATCCTCTGGTGCATTAGTTGTGTTGTGGCTGAATAAAATCTTTACTCTTTGAAACCAAATTTCATGATGCCAAGGCCAAAGATGATGCCACCTTTTAGCAAGAAAGTCTCTTATTCTCAATCTTTCTTATGATGTCCTGCATCATCACTTTTATTACCGTGGCTTATTTCTAGCCACTGTAACTGCAACAAAGTTATGAGAATCCTTTCTTCACAAATATTCTTTTTTACTTGAAATTTTATACCTCATTCTGTTTATTTTGGGTTTTTAGTACCTATTACTTGGTATAAATTTTTCTAGAGTTATTGGGATGTAGCCAAATTTTTTATACTTGAACTTATCATAATGTCTGTATCAGTAAAAGTTGTAATTGGATTTTATTGTGTTTATTTTTTTATTTTTGAAGGACACTGATTCTGAGGAGGAACTGAAAGAAGCCTTCAAGGTTTTTGACAAAGATCAAAATGGTTTTATTTCTGCTGCAGAGGTACGTAATTAGTAGTAATGTTTATATTCCCAAGCCCTCCCCCATTTTTGTTTATCAAGAAAATCTAGATAATAAACCAACTTGTTCCCATTCCTTTAAGGAGAAACAATCTAAATAATACCTATTAATTAATACAGAGACCAAAAAATAAATAAAACTGAAAAAAGAGAAGACTGGAGGAAGAAAGGAGATAGTAATGTGATTTAACTGAATATGAGACACTATTACTTTTTAGATCTGTGTATGTAGGTATTCAGTTTAAGAAAAAAACTCCTATTTTGGATTTGTTTACTAGTATTAATGGTTTCTGTGACTTTGAAATTGTGCAGCTTCGACATGTCATGACAAATCTTGGAGAGAAGCTGACAGATGAAGAAGTGGAGGAGATGATCCGAGAAGCAGATGTTGATGGTGACGGTCAGGTGAATTACGAAGAGTTTGTTAGGATGATGCTGGCGAAGTGATTGTAGTTATTTTGGGGAGGACATGGTAGGGATATAAGATTTACCCAATTATATGTCATAGTAGCTGTATCTCTTGTTCTACTTTTTTTTAATTTCCCTTCTAGTCTTTGTTGATTTGGATTTCTTACCTGTTATGCTTGGTTGAATTGGAGCTCAGTTTTATTTTACTTGCATTATAAAGATTATATCGATATTTATCTCGGCTTTCGTTTTCTTGCTCTGTTTCCTATTGAAAGATGCAATTTGTCTCAGTTGTGGCTATTGTTGTGTCTTTTGAATTGGTACTAACTCAGTGGCTAGATTTTGTGTCGGATGGGTGCTATAGCTTGTTCACATTTCAAATTGGCGATTCCTGTTGTGACACTCCTTGTTGCATATATTTCAATGTTATGCCGGTTTTGATACTGTAAGAGTCTTAGACCCAGCAGGCCTTATTTTATGCAACTGTCTTCGGCTCTATGAGCTTAACTTCTTTAGCGCTGTATACTGTTACTGCTGCTTTTTCGCCATAAAAAATCTATGGTTTAATTTACATGGGAAAAGTTCTCCGTCCGGCATCGTTAAGTGTTTCGGCAATTAAAGTCGCTATTACAAGTCCACATGAGTCGAGGAGTCAACTTTGAATATTTTCCATATGTCCAGAAACACAGCACATGGTTTTGACTGATTGCAAAACCTTGCTTTGATAAGTTAGGATTCAAAGTGAAGCCCTAATTTATTCAGGATTATGACCAAATTTTAGTGCAAAAATCTACATCACTTGTTATGAAGCTTCCGAGAAAGAGAAATCTTGAATATATATAAACTATGAAATCATTGAACGAGTAACATTTTCAATCCATAAGAAGAACAAATAAAGCACCCACAATAACTCATACATCATGAGTCCATGTAAATAACCCAAAGAGACGGTGCATTTATTATTTATTTAAACTATGGTTAATGAAAAACTAATAAAAGTTACGGTAATTTTATGAATAACAACATGAATCTTTGTACTTTATAAATAAAACCTAAACAAATCTCCATCAACCTAGTTAACTTTTTTCCTTCTTTTATAACTTTTTCATATAATTAATTATATAATTTTTTTTTTTTACTTTTTTTCCTCTTTTATAACTTTTTCATATAATTAATTAATTAATTTTTTTTTTTAAATTAGAAATCCCTAAATTCAACTTATAACACCTGGAGAACGTCAACGCAGGGTTTCTCTCTGGGTTTAAATAGAATTCACTACAAAAAACTAGCGAATGAATCCAATTATATATATACACTATAATATTCCACCAACTTAATTATCATTGGATGACCTAGCAGCGATCAACTATGACTTTTGGGTGTATTATTCAAGAAGTCCTGATTTCAATTTATCTGGATTACTAATAAGGATGGTCATTGAGAGGATTTACCTAGTTGTCAACTTCAGGACCCCGAAAGATTAGTTGAAGTCTGTGCAAGCTGGCTCGGATAAGCCCCATTCACCACACACACCACACACCAAAAAAAAAAAAAAATCCACCAACTTGATATTGTGAACAAATTCAACTTCTAGCAAAGATAATAAGAGCAAATCACATACGGTAATTCTCTGTAATCGCTAACAATATTCATCACAAACTAAAAGAAAAACACTTATTATTATTATTTTAAATTTTTCTTTTTAACAATAACACCATGATGCTCATACAAGAAGCAAAAAAGGAATTAAGTAGAAAATAAAAAAAAAAAAAGGATCAGAAATTAACACACACAACAACAACAAAAAAAAAAAAATAATCTCCAATTTGTCCTCTACTGATCCGTTGTAAAGAAGAAGCATTTCCAGTTGAAGCTGAAGAAGGAAGAGAGTTCTTATGATTATGCATCCCCACTTTGAAACCTTGTCTACTCACTCCAACTCCTCTGCAAAATTTCTCAACTTCACTTCTTCATCTTTTCTTTGCAATTTCCACCCCAACTTCTCCGCAAACCCCAGCATTTTCTCCTTCTGTTCCGAGCTAAACTTGGTCCTGAACCTCTTTCCCCACTCCTCTCCGCCGTCTCCACCCCGCCTGCACCCTCCGGCTCCCCCCTTCAGTGTACTCCATTATCTCCATTGTGGTGGTGACGTCGCTGCTCGCCGTGTGCTGAGCTTGCGGTGGAAGTTGCGGTGGCACCCACATGCAGCGCAGTTTAGAGAGGTCGGTGATGAGTCGTCGAGGGTGAACTCCCCGCAGCCGTCGGTGGCGTAGCTGCCGATCGTCTCTGCATGTTTCCTTAAACACTCTCTGTAATTGTGCTGATACTCTCCATCCCTCTCCCTCACCTCTTTCTTGGTTTTTCTCTTTGCTTGAGTCTAAAGAGTTTTTTTTTTTTAAGTGTTTGTATTTGAAGGTTGAAGGTTTTTCGACCATACATGCTCTGAATTTTAGGACAGGATTATCACATCAGTTTATATTAATATAGGGTTTTTTAATATATTAAAATTCTAACTATCAAATCGATCTTTCAATGATTAATAAGTGAATCGTTGTATGAAATTGAAATGATATATAAATGAGTTGTTAGGGTTGGACAATAAATAGGGGTTGGGAGAGCATAAATAGATTAGATTGGGATGACTTTCGCACTTTAAAATGTTGGGGGATTCTATCACCACAACCACAACCTCCACGACAAGCCACAAACATGTCACATCCACATTGAAATTTGCATTCCTTTTTATTTTTAACCAATTAATATTATAGAATTTTTAGGTGAATATAACAAATTTTTGTGTAATATTTTATATATATATATATATATATATATACTGATAATTAAGTCTTGGATTGTGTGTTTGATTTAAGGAATAGGTGAAGGTAAACCCAAGGATGACTTGACGTTAATAAGGTTCCTCAATTTTTTGATTTTTTTTGTCAAACTTTAAGACCACTTATCGTAATAATATGTACTTACTGGTTTTTTGGACTTGTAAGATGTTCAATAGGCCCTGAAATTATTAGATAAGCATAAACTGGTCCGACACCCCATTATAAAAAAAAAAAAATGGATGAAAGGTGGGTGTATAATATGGATGAATTTTGATAAATTTTATGAAGGGGTTTAGCAATTTTCATATTTTTAACACGAATTTTAGATAATTTTAAAAGTGGTGAGATTTGTTTGTATTATTTTATTTCTATTCAATCTAATTAAGTATTATTTTGGACTAAATGTTTCAAGCATTAAAATCACAACGAAATAGATATTATTTGTTATATCTTTCAGGTCACGATTTTATCATGAATGTAGATTTAACAAAGTCAAAGAGTTTATCAATTATTGTTCTAAACAACGTGTTCTGATAACATAAAATAAGTTAAGATAGAATTCACTGTAAAAAACTAACTCAAAGGAGAAAAGAATTCAACCATAATATACACCATAAAATTTATCAAATTAACGATGACAATAAATATAAACTTAATACAACAAATAATAATACAAGAGTAATAATAACCACTAAATTAATTTTCTTGTCATTCATCTTATAAATTATAAATATTGAGATATCTAATATAATATTTACAAAAGTTAATATATAATAAATAGGGAATTCCTTAATTGTAAAAAAAAAAAAAAAAAATAAGGGAGGTTAAAGGTCATAAATATAATAAAAAGGTGAATTTAAGCTGTAGAGGGGCCCTGAAGAGTATGGGGGGTGATTCAATAATTGACTTGGGAACAGAGAAAATAAAGTCTTTTCATAATTGAATTTTACAATAAGCCTTTGCCAGTTCTTCATTCTTTCTGTTTGCATGCACTTCACAAACTATGTCCTACTGCTCATTCAAGAATCTTGGTCTGTATTGCACTTAAATCATGGTTGTTTGTATCATACATTATCGTACATATCATATGATATTGGATATATTTAACGATATATATTAAAAAGTATATCTTAAACCATTCGTTACGTTAATATGTATCTTACGATACGATACATATCCATTCGTATCTTTAAAATATCGATATGATTTTATTAATTTGGACTAAACCCAAAAGAAAAATTTCTGCTTTTACATGCACTTCACAATTATGTCCTACTGCTCATTCAGAAGATTCTAGGCTGTATGCACTTCAATTAACTATTTCTTTTTATTTGAGGATAAAACTGTGATGTTAGTTGGGGAAATTAAGTCAATGCAATCAAAATTTAACTTTTTAAATGATCTTTACATGTTTAATGCGGACACACGTTAAGACGACTTTAGATGATGATGTGGGAAATGTAAATAGTGTGAATAAAATTAGACATTTCGGATTCCTCAACACACATGATGTTAGGTGGGAAATTATTTCTAGTGACAATAAAAATTTTAACGATCTTTAACACATGACGGTGTAATACATTTAACTCACTAAAATAAAAATGAATCTATAATGGAGGGTGGTGTGAATTGCAAGAAACATTGTAAGGATATATTCAAATTTTAACTTTTAAACAATCTTTAACATATGCATTACGACATACGTTAACAACGACTAAGATAAAATGAATGCAATGCGAACACATTTTAAGAGACCTAAAATAATGAATGTATACGACACGTTAAAACGCTTGAGATAAATGAATGCAGTGCGGACACAGTTAAGACAACCTAAAGATAAAATGAATGCAGTACAAACACACGTTAAAACGACCTGAGATAATGAATGCAGTGCGGACACATGTTAAATAAACCTAAAGATAAAATGAATGCAGTATGGAGACACGTTAAAACGACCGAGATAAAAGAATGGAAGATGAGAGGAGGTGGGGTGGAATTGATGAAAAGGGTGAGGTTAGGTGGGGAATGGGGGGCAGAAGTTTGCTGGTTATTCACTTGATATGTCCGGGGAAACGTTCCTAAGTCTTTAGTGACCATTTATTTTGTTTCCTTTTCAGTGTCAGGTCACTATTCTATTTAACTTTTTTTTTTTTTTTTTTTTTCATTTATGTGACCACAAACTCCACTTACCCACTTGAATAGAAAAAAAAAATTTAAAAAAATAATGAAGAACCCTTATCTAAATCCAATTTGTGCCCACTATCCATATGGGCTTGTGTCCCAAAGTCTTTAATTTACTTTGAAAGTTGTTATTATAGTCCCGATGGCCGCGGCAATGGGTTATTATAAGATAGTTTCTCTTAAAAAATAGTTCAGATATATGTAACTTAGTCTAAACACTTCCATTAACAAAAAGAAAAAAGAAAAATTGTTTTCAAAAACAATTTTCGAACGCAATCCTAAAAACTAGTGTAAGATTGAGAAACAATTCACAGTTTTCTATAACTTTGAATATGAAAACAAGTTTGAAATATTATATCAAACGTACTTTTAAATATAAAAAATATTAAAATATACCTCAGAATTTTGAATCGTATTTTAGTTTTATGAAATTTATTCTTGAATCACAAATCAAATAGACAATCTCCCTATAGTTATTTAAAAAAAGTGCACATAAAAGTATTAAAAAGCCCTTTGATATATAGAAATATGTAATAACTTTTGAAAATAATAGGAATCTGATAAAACCCTATTTTGAAAATTTAATAGTTTTTATTATATGGCTAAGAGTGTTAGCTTATGAGATTAAAGTTTATTTTAATGTTCTTGTTTGGTTATTTTTATGTTTGTATCATTGTATTTTGTATGTTTACAAATATATAAGTTTTTGGAATTATTTTTCTATTATAATTATTTTATTTTCCTTCACAACTATGTTTTGATGATATAAAAAAAAAATTATTTGTCCATTGATTTTAAATATTTATAGATTAAGATTAGAGGATGATTAGTTGAACTATTAAGATTGATTTAATTTGGTTATTAATCTAGTCAAGCTAGTTAAATTTAGGGTAAGATACACTTACCAATTCTGCATACCAACTTCCCATCCTGATTGATGTGGAGTGCAACATGGTCAGGCCAAAATCTGTAAATGTAGCATTTTCTTTAAATGTATCAAATTACTTGATAAATGCTTAAATTAGCAAAAGGGTTTATTCTTTGAACAATTAATGAATACAAAATTTTTTAAGTATAGACATAAAACCTAAAAATTATTGTATATTATTTAATAATATATGATTTTTTATTTTTTTTGTTATTTAATAAATTAAATTAGCATTGGACGTGGTCGAGGTTGCATTGAGAAGGAAGCTGAATGGCTTGATCGAAATCGATTCCAAAAATACTCATCATCATGGTGTCCTCTTTGTATTCACAGAAGCAATTCAAATGATCAGGCCGAGCAACAAGCAGATGAAGGAGACTTGAGGATCTTCCAATACCACGGCAGGTTGACATTCCTCTAGCTCTTCCTTGGTCATGCCGCAGAAGCCTTCCGTGTTCGCCGGTAGGGGCTTAAATGCAACAAATGAAACCATCACCATGGCAAAGATGCCAAAAACCTTCTTTGTGCATGCCAACCTCTTTTATGTTGTGTTTGCTCTATGGAGAGGGAGATGTCAGGGTTTTAATATTTTGGGTTGGTTTTTTTTTTTTTTTTTTTTTTTTTTTTTTTTTTTTTTTTTTTTTTTTTTTTGCATTTTCACCCTTTGCCGAAGACTATGAGATGTCAAGTTAACTCGTATGATATGCACTCGTCCTATCATTAGTCGGTAGTCGTAATATTTCTGTTGTACGAAGATTTTAATGACACTATCACAAAAATTTGTGAAATTACTGTAGATAAATACGTTCATCAGATACTTTGGTTGAATTACATCTTCTTTTCAAATATTACGTCTCCAAAACATTATAAAAAAAAGAATGTTTATAAATCATTGTTAGGGCCAAAAATCATCTTTGCTTGACGAGGCTCAATAACGAAATAAACATGTCATGGCCAGGCCTCAACCCCAATCTCGATTGGGCCTAGGCTTAAAATCACCTTGAACTCCCCCCTCTATGAGTTGGGCTATCCTATAAATTAAGTTAAACTGGATTTCAGCCCATTAGCCTGCGGTTGCAACAGTCTATAAATAGGAAATCAGAATCTCATTCTTTTTCCTCTTCTACTAAGATTCTAAATCTTACTCAAACTATTAAACTTGATTTGATAAGGTCAAGAAATCATATCTCTTTCATGATAGAGGATTACTTCCCAAAATAGGACTTAGTGTCCTACTAAGATTCCAAATTTTATTTAAATTATTAAACTTAATCTGATAAGGTTAAGAAATCATATCTTTTTCATGATAGGGATTATCTCCTAAAAAAGAGGACTCAATGTCTCATAGTCAATCTACACTACTCAAAACCATCTATTTGCTCCTAAAGTTCTTGTTCCCAAGAACCGAACATGTCCGTCGTAGTCCTAGCTTCAGACAAGACTCGTGGTAATTCTTCATCTCTTTAATTCTTACCAAATAATCTTTTTCAGCCTTGCTGACTTGGGCGTCAGAGTGCCTACAGCAAACACCACCCCGGTGTCTTCCGAAAGCTTTACGCTTGCCCTTTCATGCGTGCAGGTCTAACGGATTATCAGTGTTCTCAATCTCACGGGATCAGACCCTATTTTCATTACGGTAGATTTTTTGCATCTACAATCATAAATTAAAAAAAAAAAAAAACAAATTGGATCCAAGGAGTATATGAAAAGATACAAAATTTATGGCCGTAATAAATAGAACAAGATTCTCTCGTGACTTTTTATCTTAGCAAAAATCAATATTGTCACCAATGGATAATAAGATAAGAAAATAAAATTATAAAGAAAAAAGAAAAAAGGAATAAATTTTCAGTCTTGGGTATTAACCCTTGTAATGGAAAAAGTATTTCAGGTTAATCTTAATATATTAGCTTAATATATTGTTTTAAGAAGAATCACCCGAGAGATTTATACCATCATTAATGACTAATGAGCACTATATATATATAATAATAATAAATATTAAAAAATAACAAAATGGCCCTTTTGTGCCTCGCCACTCTGGGTCGAACCGAGCAAAAATCTTGAAACAGTAAGCTTCTTAAACTTGACATTCTTGACTCAAATCTTTAGCATTTGTTATTATTTTTTAGTTGATTTTGTTTTTTTGAACTTTTAGTAGTGACCCAGATGGATTTTAGTTGAAATTTTTTTGTGGGTGTTTAGTTTTTATCTTTGTTTCACTAATATTGTTGATTTGTTTTTGCTTGAGCTCCAACATATGATTTTGTTTGATGTTTGGCTTCATTTTGTTTCTCGGTTTGCTAGGTGAAGGGGGTTTTGTGGATGGATTGTGGGGAAATTTGATAAAGATTGATTTGGGTTTGCAGTTTTTTAGATTTGGATTTTTTGGTTTGGTATAATGGATGGAGATAATAGTTTGAATATAAGTAATTGGGGTTACTATGAGCCAACAAGCTCCTTTAAAGGTCATATGGGTGGACAGTTTTCGTCATTGGGTATGCCTGACAAGCCTCTTGTTGGTGCTCGAAATGCTGCTGCAATGATGGCTAGTGCCACTGGAGCGCTTGACGAGAGGGATGTGTACTCGATGGGGTATTTGAGGGATGCTTGGATTAGCCGGGAACGGTTTGTAAATGTGTTGCCTGGAAATTTTGATTATGGCATTGTGCCGGAGACATCCACAGATCATTGTATGCAGATTAATCAAGTAACAGAGTGTACGGATGAAATGGTTAATCAAGTAGAAGAGGTGGTCTGTCAAAAGGATGGTGGGGGTACCAGGAAAAGGCAGGGCCCCAAAGCACCTAAATCTCCA
The DNA here is from genome assembly GCF_008641045.1 of Pistacia vera. Taxonomy (NCBI): domain Eukaryota; kingdom Viridiplantae; phylum Streptophyta; class Magnoliopsida; order Sapindales; family Anacardiaceae; genus Pistacia; species Pistacia vera. Next base: position 731,949 of record NW_022196159.1, on the reverse strand, counting down.
AAGAAAGCTAAGAAAGGCCCTCAAGTGCTGAAAGGAGAGAATGGTTCCGTGGCTCAACAAGCGAGGTCAAAAAGGAAACCTGCAGAAATTATGATAAATGGGGTTGATATGGACATTTCTAGTATTCCCATACCGGTTTGCTCTTGTACCGGGACACCTCAGCAGTGTTATCGCTGGGGCTGTGGTGGGTGGCAATCTGCATGTTGTACAACAGCGTTGTCATTGTATCCCTTGCCAATGAGTACCAAAAGGCGAGGAGCAAGGATAGCTGGGAGGAAAATGAGTTTAGGAGCTTTTAAGAAGGTTTTGGAGAAACTTGCTGCTGAGGGTTATGACTTCTCTAATCCAATCGATTTGAAGACTAATTGGGCTAAACATGGTACAAATAAGTTTGTCACCATCAGGTAGATGTACTTCTTGGATCCTAATATCTGTATCCCCATGTATTTGGCATGTCTCTCATGTAAATATATGTATTTAACTATCTGCTGAATTTTCAGAGGTAGTTTGTAGTCTTTGAATTTTCTCAGGCACGTGGAATGTTCTTTGACTTGTGCCTTTTCAGAATGTATCTGGATATGCTCTTTACTGTTTGTAGTTTAGGAACATTGATCTTATCGGATGTTAAGAGCGGAATGTAGTTGTGAAGATTATTTTTTTCCTTGTAACTGCAATCCTTTTCTTCTCTTGACCTTAGCATGCAATCGAAAATACATTTTGTCTCACAAAAATATATATTTCATCAAGTTTTTGTTTGATGATCTACACCTTTACATAAGTACTGATTAGTTTTGATATAGCGTTCTTTATAAGTTTAAACATGGTAGGATTTTTATTGATTAGATAAGTTATAGATACAAATTGTTACCAGATTGGAGCCATGAATTTAGTCATTGAAGTAATTTTGTTTAATATATACTTAGTTAAATACTTTTATATGCGAAGTTTATGTTTGAAGAATTCAGTATCATATTTTTTCATTTCTTCTTGCTCATTGGATTGTTGCTGGCAATCCCATGACAGTTTCGTTGCATGACTGAAGAACCAATAAGTTAATGGAACACATACCAATATAAGTTCGAAGGATTGTGTTTTACTTTTAAAACTTTCATTTGGGAGAAAATATGAATATGATATTGAATTCTCAGTAGATTGCTATAGAACATTGATGATATGCCCCCTAGTTGATCTCTAAATTAGTGATGAATGTAATTTTTATTTTTGTTGTTGTTATAGAGCTTGAACTTTGCAATCTTTACTGCATAAGTTCAAAACTGAGGATATGAAATCATTGCCATCGGATGAGATGGTGTTGTTTTAGGGATTGTGCAGCGTAAGGAGACATGTAATTTAGTGATTGTAGTTTAGTACAATCATCTTTTCTGATTTTAGGAGCAAAATGTAGTTGAAAGATTTCTTATTTGCCCAGTAAATTTTCAGGCTGCTAGAATTAGTCCTTAGTGCTAAATGAACTGCCTGAATACAAGAAAAATGGGATAAGACAACATACATTTTGCGGCATTCATCGTATGCATGTTGCTAAAGATGATATTTTGACGATAGGCATTTTGTGCATGTTACAAAATCCATTATTTGACAGCACTTTTATATTAGCTTGTTTAGAAGAGTGTGTTTGAGTCCCACACTGACTAGGTACGCTCAAGTCTACTGGTTTATAAAATGGGGTAATCCTCTCATTCAATAAGGTCTTATTGGGTGAGGAGTCAGACCTATCTCAAATTCTATCAGAATGCACTGCATTTGAATGCTTGTTTGGATTAAAAGTTTGATATATCTTAGATTTTATTTGCTTTTCTTTTTTACTTCTTTTTGTTTAAAGTTGTGAGAAAACATCATGGCAGGAGTTTAATCCCATATTGTCTTTTGTTTTGACAACAGAAGAGTTACCTTCTTGGCTCTGGTTATGTCTTCGTGTTCTTAGTTTTTCTCGACTAATATTGTATCAATACATGAACGTAAAACTTGTGCAGAGCTGAGACGTCGATGAGGCAGAAGTTTTTTAATGTTTGTTTCCTAAATGGATGAAATTTAAAGTAACAACTGGGCTTGATTCTGTAATTTCCTGGCACTTGACATGGGTATCCAATCTTTGGTTTTCCCTTTTGTAGATTTGTTTTCTTCCAAAAGTCAAGATTGATATTATAAGATCAAGAACAAGAAGTTGAGTGTAAACTCAAAAGATTCCTTATCTTTGATTCATAGTATTAGATTTCAATAAGCGTAATGGTTATTGAGAATCATATTTGGAATATTACAACTTTATATATGGATTCAATATACGCACAGCTAGCAGGATTAACCAAGCTTCTGAAGCAGCCAAAATTAGATGAGATTATCAAGAAAGTTGTGGGTCTAGGAATTTGTAAGTGATGGCAACACTAGCTATGAGAAACTGGACCCTTTTATTGAGGATTCTCATTCTCTTATATTCAGCTTCTTGTATAGCAATACTTGTTACCATTGTTTTAAAATCCAACTCGTTGTGAGACTTGGCAAGGTGACTTGGTCACGGGTCAACCCGTCCAGCCGGTTGGACTAATGATGTCAGTAGTAAAAATATTTTTAGAAAATTGTTAATTACTCCTTTAAATTTTAATATATTAAAAATAAACCTACAAAATTGTAAAGTAGGCTTTGAAATTTTAATCTATTTAAAAAATGCCCCCAAACGATTAATTAGTTCGTAAAATTTTGAAATATTTCAAAAATACCCCCATACAATCACAAGTAGGTCCCTATAACTTTTAAAAATATCAAAAACCGGAGAGAATATCAGGTCCTGGTCCGACAAGCTGGTCTGGTCCGGGGTTTAAAACAATGCTTGTTACTGATATTGTCAAGCTTCTTGATGGTTCAAAGATACATCACCTAAAGATTTTTATTTTGGCTTCAACAATTATTTATATCCACAAGTTAAACATTTGGATAAACAAATTAAAACTTGCAGATATGTCCTGCTACTGCTGTTATTGACGGAGCAATAATTACACGATCGATGTTTAACCCGTTATTCAAGAGTGGATGTCTGCATTTTTATATTACAAGACAGAAATACACTATCTAGTTTTTGTTTTGTTTTCAGATATGAGTTTCCTTTTAGCATCAGGAGTTGGAGCTGGATTTGCAGTGAGCTCTGAGTTGAAATCATCTATGGAAGATTATGTGAATGACCTTCAGTTCTGGTTCGAAGACACAAAGGGCTTCAGTCTGGAACTGATATTTTCTGAACACAGATTTATATAGCCATGGCTTCTCTTGTTGTTTCATATGTATGGCTTTACTTTCAGTATTTAATTTCCCCCATTCGTCGAAGACCTCTTTTTTGTTTCAATGAATTAAATTCATTCACAAAAGGTAGGTACAAAGGCACTGAGTAGTGAAGACTGAAGATGAAGAACATAATTGCAGAACTCTGAAACATAGGCCCATCAGGCCCTTAGATAACCCATTGGTTCTGACTAGTCTCATAACAAACACATTTTGCCCTCTAACTACTCGATCGATCGTACACGAGAGAATCTTCAAGGGACAAATATATATATAGATGAGGGAATTCTCAGATGAATATACATCAATTTTAATGGCTAAAGAGATGAAATAATGAGAAGTTTTAGTAGATCTGATGGGTAAATGCATATACGTCTGTTTAATTATTATAGTGTTAGCGTAGCTTGTCATGGTCAGGAATGTAACCAGGATATTTAGTGACGGGTTTAAAACATTTAAGTTGAATAATTTACAGTAAAATTATAGGGTTAATATGAATTTAAACAGGGTCAAAATAGTAAATATTATAAAATATAAAACCTTTTTTTTTTCATAGTTTAATAGGCTCAATGTGAATTAAATGGAATCAAAAATGTAAATATCATAAAATAGAAAATTTTTTTTTTTCAAAGTTTTAATGTGTTCAATTAAACGCATACGTTATTGTGCGGTACGTCTCTGATCATTGATATATATCAATGGTTCAGATCATGATCATGATCTAATGGTCACGTGATGTACCTTTATATATATATATATATATATATATATATATATATTATATATATATATATATAAAAACAGATGTAAAATGACCAAAATAACCCTAACAAGTTCATGTATAGATATCTTTCTTTTTCACATACAGAAGGCAAATAAAGAGAAGGATGGCAAGTAGAATAATGAGGAGGGTGCATGGGATGATGGATGATAATGAAATGAATCAGTAGCCGTTGATTTATGAAAGCAGGATTAATGATGCTAATCACGGTTTGTCATCATGCTATTGCTAGCCATGCAGATCAATTAATGGTTTCTAATCAAGAGCTGTCAATTCCGTACCATTATTTTTTCTAATTATTCTGACACACTTTTATTTTTGGTTCTTGGTATTATGGATTTTTTGTTCTTGTCATCATCTTCTGTAAGTAAGGATTTTAACTCATCATATTTAATTATTCATTCAAACATCATATCATTCAAACGGCTTACAATAGTTTTCAAAACTTTATACCATTTTTAATTTATTTTTGAACGCTAATTTTATCGGTTTAAGGATTAGAGTTTAAAGATAGATATATATGTATACACGGCTTAAATTCGATCTTCATCTAAGTATTGTGATTAAGTAGAGGATAGTGACAGTAGATTACTGCGTTGGTCTCTCCCGAGGATCGTGAGGTGCCCCTAAGTTGGTTCCGACACTTTGGTTAAAAAAGAAAGTTATAGAACATATTATGTTATTATATATAATTTTAACTATTCAAAATGTTTAGATTGAGTGACAAAAAAATAGTGTAAGAAGATAATATGATGTTGTAAATCTTCGGTATGTATAAAATAATTTTTTTTTTAATAAAATCCAATTATAATATGATTGAATTTTTGTGTTTTGATTTTATCGAAAAAATAGGTTTTTTTGTTCGCCCTTGAGACACGTAAGTAAAAGACGCCCTAACAATTTTTAAAAAGTATTAATACCCCTAAAATTCAATTATACCCTAGAAAATATCACAAACCCGAGAAAAACTTACATAAAACAACCTCACCACCTTACTTGGTTGATACGGTGTGATTGTCCCGGAAAACAAGAACATGTATTGTTAATTTTCAAAACGTTCTTATGGTGGTGGTCCTGATAAATGATAAGAAAGAACATGTATTGTAATTTTCAAAACCATTCTTATGATGGTGGTCCTTGATAAATGATAATAGACGTAGTTATTCATGCATGAATCATTCGATAAATATGTAACAATACATGCTATTATATCATCAGACAATTTACTATGTCTTGCAAGAGCATATGAAATTTAATTGAGCTTATAAGTAGTAGTAGATCTTAAAATTTAGCTGAATACGTACAAACTGTTTTGATACCCCGAGTACTAAAAAATAAAAACAATTAACCCACCTTGATACGATCTGTGAGGGATTTGTATTTTAAAATTTATAGAAAAGATAAAATAATATAATAATAAGACAAAAAAGAGGGGGAGGGGGAGGGAATAGGAATAGTGATTCAAAGGTAAGAAAGTTCACATGCTCCTGAAATTATAAAAAGCTTGCATGAAAAAAGGATTTAAAAAAGCTTTGAAATTTGGCTTCTGGTTGGCCTTTTGTTATAGTCTTTCTAGATGAAAGATAACAAACAACCACCACCCACGATGAAAATTAATCAGCTTTTTCATATTCAAGTAACCCGAGTAAATTTCTCGTCCTAAATCTTGAGAAAAAAAGGGGTTTGAATGGTCTGTCACAAATAGAAAGATGCTGCTAGTTCTGTCCCCCCTATGGCTCTGATTTTGATGAAAAAGGTTACATAGAGAAAGAGACTTGAGAGTAATGAAATTGATATGAGAATGAGAGAGTTTGTTTGCGTCTGTGTTGGGTTCTGTTGTATTTTGAGGAGGAGTGGATCAGTCATCTCTGTCATTAACCCCCCTCAGCTCTTAAATCTTTGGCACTGAAAAACATGGGTTTTGCAGCTTTACATTAATTGTGAGACCAGAACTGCAGGTAGAAAAAGAATACCTTATTCTCTCTCTCTATAGTATTCATATTTATGAAAGTTTATGTTATAAAATTTTCTTCAGAACATTTCTTAATGCTGAGTGAAACAGGTCACCTCTAAATTTTCTGACCTCCTCAGCCAACAAAGATCTCCAAATAGTCCAAATGGATAATCCAAAACTTGTGGCAATTTTTCTCTCACCTCATTCAATGAAATAGTCTCCCATTATTATTGCTAGTTTCAATGGTAACCCAGAACCACTTTTCATTCATTAAACAAATTAATCAACCAATAAGAACACATTACACAAATTTCATAACACCCCACTTGGTATTTTACTAAGAAAAAGATTAACATAAGCTTTTATAATTATAACTAATTTTATGGATGATCATGAAATAGTACAGTTTTTCCATTGTCTTTGTTTATTACTTCACCTTCTGTTGCTGCTGTTGTTGTTGCTGATGAAATGTAACTTAAAGCCAAGGATTTTTCATGGTGATCTGGCGGCATTCTTGTTTGGAACTGTTGCTGGCAATTATAGCAAGTGATTCTCAACATTGTAGAATTGATTTGTTTAATTGCATGTTCTTTCAAAGATTGAGCTTTTTCCAGTTGAGTTTGTGCTTGTTGCCTAATCCTTTTCGCATTCGCAAACTCTTGTTCGGCAAGCTCAATCTGCCTCTTCGCCGCCTCTCGCGCTTCTTCTGCATAAGCTTTCTCCGCCATCGCCATTCTCAACTCTTTTCGCGCTTGTTCCTTCACACTGGAAGCCACCATTGTTGTTTTCTTCTCATTTGTAGTACTTTCCCTCGGAGAGTTAACCATTTTGCCACCATCTTTTGATTCATTTTTATGATCACTAAAATCTGATGAACCGATTGAGAGCTGCAACTGGGTGGAATGATTATCATCAATCTTTGGAGAAACCGAGGCTTCAAGAGAGCTTGAAGTGGTTAAAAGCTGAAGCTCCAAATTGTGATAATTTGCATTCTTCTTTGAAGGCCTTTGATGATTATCTTTACTAGGGCTCAAGAAAATGGCGTCAATTGTCGGCTTTGGCACAATCAAATTAGGCCACGGCGAGGTGCTGAAATTGGTATCACTGGAGGGGCTTCGGCTGGAAGCAGTTCTCGACAAGCAAGCCGGCTGTAGGGCTTGAGGCTCCGGCCGCAAACGCCCCATGCTGCAAGCATCTTGGTGCTCGATGAAGCTCTCAACTCTATTAAAAAGGAAAACAAAAGATTAGTACATAGATATCATAATTCCACGTAGCGAAAAAGTATAACAAAAGAAATATTCAAAAAGGGCAGCTTGATTTATCCCTTGGTGGTGGCTTTATTGATGAAGATAAGTATTAAGAAACAAGATTAAGAGGAGATCCAGCCATTGTTATTATTATTAAGATATGAAATATATAAAAGAATGCATAAACAAATGGTTTGAAAATGAACCGACTGGAGTTGAAATAGTAAAAAGTTTATATATATATATATGTAAATGGAAGAAGAAAATATTAAAAAAAACATGCAAATTAAACTAGAGCTAATCATTTAACACATAGATCATCACAATGGGAAGCTAGAAAACTACACGAAATGAAGAACTGTTTTATATGATCTTTGGGAAGACATTTTGATGAAGATGATATTTTGAAAACATGTTTTTGTTTCCGGGTAATAAAATTGATAGAATCTAGAAATCAAGAAGGCTATAGTAGAGAGATACGAATTGATTGTACCACTGCTGATAATAACTTTTACAAAAAGTAAAAGAAAAAAGTGGAATGCAATGACAGACAGAACAAAAATATTAACTCTAGAAATATAAAGTTAAAGTGAATTGAATTGATTGTAGTGATTATAACCTTGAGAAAACACGGCCACAATCACAGGAATGGCCTCGGGTGCCACAGGTTTTGAGATGAGCTTTGTAATCCGATTGAACTGCATACCCTTTTGAGCATTTCTCACACACCCATTGCTTGTGATTGCTGTGTTTTCGCCTGAAGTGTTTCTTGATTCCCACCAAATCGCCGAGGGCGTGGCATGGGTCGTGGTGCAAACAGGTAGGCTCCGGGCACACAAACACTCGCTTTCTCACCACAGGCGTCTCCCTCTTCAGCAGCTTCCATGGAACCTTGTGTCTTCTCCTATGCATCTGCAAGTTTTGGTCTCGCTGAAACCCCTGGTTGCAGATCTCGCACACGTAACGATCCGACTCCAGGAGCGTTTTCGGTGACAAAGAAACCACTTCCGCGTCCGGATCTACACAGAGAAGACGTTTGGTTATTCGAAAACATTATCTATATACGAATACATCATAGATAATAATTTGAAAGAAGAAATATATTTTAACGTACCCGGAGTTCCGGCCGGTCTTCTTTTCCTCTTGTTATTGTGACTCCCATTCTCCAAACAAGAAAACGGCTCAGCAGAAGGAATTGAAGAAGAAATATTATTGGTTAACATGATTAGAAATTAAACTACTCTTGTTTATGATGAACTAGCTATATATATATAACATAATCTTAAGAGTCAAAACATAACTAAACAAAACAAAAGATTTAGAGATAGAAAGAGAGAAGGAAGAGGTAGAAAACTAGGAAGAACATGAAAGGAGCAGCAGAAAGAAGCTTTTTTCTCTGTGTCTTTCGGTTGATATTCAGCTTTGTTTTAGGCTTTTAAAATAAGATTTTTGAGCTTTTTGGTAGATAGCTTTTCTTTTCTTTCCTTCTTTCTTCCTTTGTTTCAGAGTTTTTTCAGGTCTCATCTTCACCAGGTGTTAGTGTTTTGTTGTGTTGAAGAGTGTCCTTAATTATAAACAAGAAAGAAGAGAGAGTGTGAGAGAGCCAATCACAATGCTCGAAACTTGATCCCACAAGCTGAAGAAGATGGGCCAGAATGTAAAAAAAAATAAACATCCCCCGCACAAAGAAACAAACCCTCATAATAATTCATTTCTACACAGAATATATAAAGAATGAAATTTTAATTTTTGCATGCATAAATACTGACCACTCTCTTCATATTTATGTATCACGTAAGCTCTCTCTGACTCTATCTATTTTTGTCACTCTCTTTAAGCCCCCGTTTTCTGATTTTAAAGATAATTCTTTTTGGTCCCTAAGGTTTGGCCTAAATACATTAAAATCTAGCATAATTTAAAATTACATTCAAGTCCTTATTAGTTCAATAATGAGTGGTGGTGATTGGTGAACAATATGGTAATCCAATAACATGACACATCGTTTAGGATATTAATTTTGTAATATCTTTCGGGACGTGTAGTGTTACTCTTATCGTGTGATAGCATGAAATACTTCTGACTGTTACTTTTAATTTTCTTATATCAACATAATCATTCAAATATTCAATGTTAGTTAATAGCTCTTTTCTATAATGTCGTCAATTTCTAATGTCATTTACATAGAGAAGATTAGGGGATTTTAGATCTTGAAAAAAATAAATTAAGCAACTAATAAGGACTTAAGTGTTACTTTCAGATTATAGGGACCTAAAGGATATAAACTAAATGTCAAAGGCGAAATGAATTTATCTCCAATTGTTTCATAAATATCTTGTGAGGATGTGAACTTACTAGAGTACCCCTTGCCGCTGAATTGAATTATATAAAGCAGTTTCTTTAAAGCATATGAAGATGTGATGTCACCGTCAAGGGTATAGCAGTCAATGGAGCATCATTCCTTGCTTTCGTAAAATGTAGTACAAATATTAGCTTCAATAACAGTGAATTTGAGCCCCCACGATTGAATCAATAGATGAAGAGATGGCGACATTTTTAGGGTTTTATTTCCCCCAAATATAAAACCAAAATAATAATAATAATAATTTAATAATAATAAAGAACTGAATTTTCACGTATATTGATTTGTGTTACGTGGATGATAAAATTAAAGTGAGGAAAATTGTGGTTAAGATTTCTCATTATCAATTCTTTATTTGCTATAATTTAGAATTTAAATCAGCCCCTTATATTTGAAATGGTAAGCAATTATATATTTGATTAAAGTACTTATAAGTGATGATAAAAATTAATGTGTTTGGTAATGGCTTATAAATACATTTTATTATAAAATGACTAAAAATGGTATCACATTAAACAAGGGATACTATGAAATTTTAAAATTAAATAAGGATAATGTGATAATATACTTGATCAAACTAACTTATAAGTGAAAAAAAAAAAAAAAAAGACCACCCCCCAATTATTTTTTTGGGTTTATAAGCTCAAAAAAGTTATAACAAACATATCGGCTTAATTTTAAAACTTATAAGCTAGTTTGACCAGTTTATAAGCTAGACAAACACCTCATAGTAACACGTATGTATTATGAGAATTTATAGTTTAGAATTCACATTTACATTTCTATATATTTATTAAGATAAAGCTCATATCATTGGAGAAATCTGATCTTAGATTTGCGATGTCTAATATATTTTTTTTAATTGATCAAAAAATCATAAGAAGTTATAGTTTGTTATTGTTTATGCAGGTTGAGATCTTCAATTTGATTTAAAAAAAATTATATTTTATAGCGACATTTCATAACTCTCTACGCAATTAGATTAATAACGATTGAATGGGCAAAAAAGTAACTCTAGTTTTTAAGTGAATATATATATATGATATATATATATATATATATGGAACTTATGGACAATATAAGAGAAATTTGTGGCAATTTAATTAAATTTTAAAAATCTATTTAATTAAACTCAAAATAGTGAATTCCAATTAAAGGGCCTTCAAATTCAATCATTTCAAAAGTCATGTCCCCTATTGGCAGTTGAAACTGAAATAATTAAAAAGAACCTAAATTAAAGTAACCAATTAGATGATGGTGGCAAAAGATCTGCTAAAAAGTGATAACCCATGTCGGTATGCTTTCGAAAGCTAATGAAGAGAAGAGATAATCACAATATAATATACAGTTACTAAATTATAATGTAGTAAAATTAATTTTTACTATCTCTTTACTTTGACGTGCAAGGTAAGGTTAAAACTTATCATCGCTTCAAACAAAAATGACTTTAATACCAAGTAAACAGATTAGATAAAACTTATTTTCAAAAACTAACTCAAAAAAAAAGAAAAAATCCTACAATTACTCTATATATATATATATATGCTCATTAAAACTTTCATTTAATTTAGTAAAAGTATTATATATTTAAATATTAGAGGAGATCTGTCTTCGCGAGTGTGTAATAACTGTAGCTTTGTATTGAGTCAATCCAATGCATGGCCTAAAAATAATACACAAAAATGATAGCATCATTCATGACACGTAGCAGTAAACAGAATATACCAGATAATCGGAGCCACTAATTATCTAATAATCTATTTCCTTTATATTCACCTTTGCGAATCTACTTGTATCAAATGTCTCTATCATCACAACGTTGCTTCTGGTAGGTTTTTCCTTTAAAATTAGAGAGAACTTTATGGGTCTTTTAATTGTAAATCAATAAACAAAAAATGTAAATTTAATTTATAAAATAAAAATTTCATTCGTAAGTGAAATAATGGATTGAAATTTTTCTTTATATTATACTTAGAACATATAAAGTTTATTCGAATTTTAACAAAATACTATTTGAATTTTTTTTTTTTTTAAAAAAAGGACAACTATTCAAGAATTTTCGATATACACATATATAGTCAAATCTCGCGTTTGTCATAAATTTGCTAACTTTTTATAATATTAGAAACTAATGATTCAGCATCACTTGATTATACGTTAAAATTCAATACGATTATATCTATGAATTTTTGTGTAAAAATTAAATTTTTTTTTTTTTTTTTTATAATTGGAGTGTTCAACCAATTTATAATATCTGACTAGTTATGGAGCCTATTGACAATGACCCACTACAAAGATATTAGGTAGATTGTAGGATAGTTGTGGAAGGGGAGGAAGGTGATAAAATCTCAAGGAGAAAGAATCTAAGAAAGAGAGTAACATTGGCCTCTTTTTTTGGTGGCTGCGGTGCCGGCTTCTAAAAGATAATTGTAGGCCCCATTTTACTACCTCTCGTAATAATTTCACCACCTCACCTCACCTTTATTAATCTCCCTAATTATACTTTATTAATTAATTACTTATTAACACTACCTAATTTAGAAAACTATAATGAAATTTAAAATGGAAAATTAATAATTACCAGGCTTTCAATCTAGTTTTTTTTGTAGATATATATGCATTTTTTTCTTTATTTATTAATTATATGAGTTCACATGTTTTTTAAATCTATTGGGTTCTTAATAATTAACAATTTTTATCAACTCTTCTGTTTGAGTACTATTAAAGATATATATAAATCACTAGTTTTGCGTCGAACGGCAAAACTTTAGTCGTATGAGTTGATTATCTAGAGATTTTTATTCGAGTCCTATAAGTGTCACCTTATCAATTTGTGAGTTATTTGATCTATTAGTTTAGAGTGTTTAATAACTTCAGAGATTAGTTGAGACGACAAACTGGTTGGACAACTGGTTATAAAAATAAAAGATATATATAATTGTCATGGACGAACATTCTAAGAAAAAGAGAACGAACGACTAAATGGAACTAGGTCTTTAAATTAACATGCGTTGAACGGACACGTTAACATAAATGATTCTTAATAGGATGATAAAGAATAAAGAAATAAATAATAAAAGCAACTAGTAAGTAATTAAGGAAAAAATGATTAGATTGGGGATTAACACTAGGGGAGATGATTACAAAGGACATTGCTGCATGTGTTTCCGAATCTGACTCTCATCATCCTCCCATTCCTTCCTTTCTTTTTTAACCTTTTTTCAATTTTATTTAATCTTTAATTTAACTAGTATAGATTAAGCAGCAGCTTTGTTTAGCCTTTTCATTTGTTTAATTTATCAATTAATTATTATAATATTTTCCCCATTCATCATCAGCGAGGCCGCAGACAACTTTTACCTCCTTTTTTTTTAATATTTTTAATTAACTACTTAAATATTCAATTTTTTGACTTGGGATTCGAAAATTATAATTATACGAGTTAATTAATTAAATTTATATAATTTTTTTACAGGAGTTCTGAACATTTATTATAAAACCGAAAATCGGGTGTTATATTAATTAATTAATTTTTTTTTGTGACCGAGTATCTGAACCATTTTGCAATTCGAATAATACCAAAACCATTGAAATCTTACAAATTTAAATAAGTAAGGTACTCACAAATATAGTATAATTTAGTCATTTAGGGACTCGACACAAGACCTTAGAGAACTAAGGTTTACCATACACCACAAACAAGTGGTTACGCTTAATCTATTTGCATTTTATGGCCTGTTTAGATTTTAAGGTCCAGTAGTATATTTTGCCATAATAATTCAGCCAGTTAGCAAAATAAGCTATTAATATAACCTTTAGGTTACTATCCTTCACCTCTCTGGGTTTGATAATAGGTCATTGACACCCCACGTGTATGAAACAATGAGACTAATTTGCCCCAATTTCAACAATGTCAATGACCTCCCATAGCATTTATTTAACCGGAAACATAAATAAAATTGTTGAATTTTCAACCCGTCTTTGGGTTTATAAATATCCTAAAAATCAATGGTTAAGAAGTCACAAATTAACTATCGATTTTTCTAAAAAATGTGAATAAAAATTATTATTATATTTATTTTGTTAAAATTTCTATTATATAGATAAATAAATACAACGGTCAAAAGGTATGAATGTTGGTGATGATTTCAAAGTATTTTAAGGGCTCTTTCTTCTTCACACGAATCTCTGAATGCCTTGCCATTTTGTTTTTTCTGCATTTTAAGAGCTGTAGCAGGTACAATGATGGACATTGCCCAGAACTGACCTCTTGTCTCCTGTTTTTCAAATTTGTTTTCGAAATATAATAAAAACAACAGCAAATATTCCACAATTCTCTATAAATTTTCTGAAAACGTTTACAAAAACAAAAAGTCTTACTATAATACATATCATATCAATACTCAACTTAAAACTAATAAAATAGACTTATATATATAATCACGAAACTGGAAACAAATCGCCGAAAATGTCGTATTTGTTTTCGATTAAAAAAAAAAATCCGGAAAAATGTAATAAACGGAATTATAATATAGCCCCACAACTTTGTGTTGTTACTGAACAGTAACAGGGGACCTCAGAAAGAGAAAGTTCCCTCAAAGTTATCAAATACTTGGTTGAAAAAAGTACACCTTGGTACAATTTTAGCACTGCCTTTTCTTATCATGAAAATAGTGAAGGAAGGAACAAGCAGCGCATTTAATCTCAAAGACAAAATGAAGGGTGCGTTTGGTGTGTATTTGGATAGGATTTATGGATAATATTGGATGTTGGATAGGGGAGTATTACGAGGTAAATTTAAAAAATTGAAAAAGCCCATAGGTTACATTTAATTAAGACCCTATATATAAATGACAAAAACACCCCACCACCTGCAGTGTCAGATTCGGCCGCCACCGACGGAATTTGGCCGAAAAATTTCGTACGGACAGACGATCGGATCTGTGCCGTAACGCATCATATGGCTTTTCGGCCAGCTCATCAACGGATCTGGCCGGAAAAGGCCAGATCTAGGGCCTGTTATGGCCGTCGACGGCGGAAGGCCAAAACGACGGCCATCTTTGGCCGTCGTTTTTTTGTCAACGACGGCCAGATCTGGCCTTTTCCGGCCAGATCCGTGGTGGATCTTGCCGGAAAAGGCCAGATCGGTGTAATTCCGGCCATTTATGGTCGGAATTTAGGCCGTTGTACAGATTCCGGCTATCACCGCGGGTGGTTGCGGATCTGACAAATGGGTTGATGGGGGGTTTTTTGTTAATTTTTTTAAAAAAATTTCAGGGGGCATTTAGTAAAAATTAATAACCTTATGGGGTCTAAAAGTAATTAAAAAAATAGGGTATTTTCTGGAATAGTGTGCCAAACATTATTTGGAGAATAGGATTGGGAATATGGATAAAAACAGGGAGCCAAACGCACGAAGATATTTTTATTGTTAATTTTCTCCTAAGGTTTGTATGTGGTTGGGATGGTGGGTTACTGCGATAGTCTATCGAAGATTAATTAAAGTATGCGTAAACTGGTTGGATATCTTAGTTACAAATAAAAGACGTTTGTACATGAGTTCTATATATTAATATAGTGTTAAGATATAGAAAATTTTAAATAATTGAAAGGTTGATTCTCCATAGGTATGTCACGCTAAAGGGTACATGTTAAATCCCAATTGAGAAAAAATTAAAGAGAAAATTTTAGTAGTTGTTATGGGTAAAATTAGGTATATGGTACCCAAAGAGTTGTTACGTGTCCTAAAGTCATAATTGATCCTAACAAAGAAAATATCATCCAAAATGAAAGTTTAATTATCAAATAAGAAATAAGGTTATGACCGTTATAGATAATTAAATTCTCATTAGCTAAAGTAGACTGCTAAAAAGATTTTTATCATCGTAACAGACTTGTTGTCAGAAGAATTTTTATCCTCGTTGCTCAAAGAACTCATTGCCCGTAGTCGTCAAAAAATCTAGATATCAACTGCAATTTCTTATTAATCACATATTAAACTAAGCAATTAAAGCTCAAAAAAAAAAAAAAAAAAAATGATTAATCCATTAATTGAAAGGTTTAAATTAACCCTAAAACAAAACAGCCGTCAAATGTATAGCGTAAGAAGGGGGGAGGGGACCCAATAATAGATAGATGAGCCGTGAGCGTGGGGAATCGAATTGGCAATTAAAAATAAAAAAAGAGTTGGGCTTCGGTCGGGTAATTTTCAAAAAAATGGGCCCATGTTTGGCCCACCAAAAAAATTGCCTTTACCATTTTGCGAATAGTATCACGAAGCCTACGTCCTTGGCATCTTTTATTTAAGAAGTTTCCCTTGTCACTTTCGTACTTAACATTTTGACCCCCTAACCATACCCATTTTGAGTGTTTTACACGAATTCAGATCCTCTCCTTATCTGAATTCTTTCCAACATTTTAGAATCTTGAGTAAAAACGAATTCGATCCGTTTTATAGTATTATCCGTTTCTGGAAAACTCGAATTGAGAGAGGGTTTTGATCCATTTTATAGTATTAAAATTAAGATCAAGAGAGCTTATAATAATATGTTATTTTTTATATCAAAAATTTAGAATAACAAGGAAATATCATGGTATCAGAACTACTGTTGTGCGGTAAATCCCTGATGCAGGCATGGGTTCACGTCACGTGTCAGTTTTTTTATGTTAACATTAATTACAAGTGTGCTGTTGTAAAAATATATAAGCATATTTTTTACTCAAATTAGGGATCCGAAATTATTCACTCTGTAAGTAGCCAAGAAAAGA
Organism: Pistacia vera; assembly: GCF_008641045.1. Taxonomy (NCBI): domain Eukaryota; kingdom Viridiplantae; phylum Streptophyta; class Magnoliopsida; order Sapindales; family Anacardiaceae; genus Pistacia; species Pistacia vera. The sequence goes on along the minus strand of NW_022196159.1, from coordinate 715,552 downwards.
AGCAACAAAGAAAAAAAAAAAACAAAAATAGTGGACGTAGGATTTGCATCAAACATCCGAACAAATTTAATAATCGTTTTCCTTGTGCGAGTGCTTATTCTCATTTGTGTTTATCATCCATCCATTTATCCAACATCAAATCTTTGAATTTTATATAAACTCCTGCATAGGTTTACTTTGAATCCTACGTATTTCTTATTGGTGCAAATCGTTGCATCAATAACTATTATTAAGGAACCATAAATAAACCTTATATACTAATAATTATAATGAAATGATAGAGCTATCAAAACTATTTATTTATTTATTTTATTTCTTTTCAAAATAGAAGATAAGTATATGTGATATTCTCCAATCATAGGATAGTATTAATTAAAATTCTCATAATATTATTGAGAAATGAGTAATGTATTTGATTTGGACTACTGAATAAATAAAATGTAAAATAATGGGTGCACACATTAGCTTGGTGGGTTCCAAAATAAATAAAAATAAAAATTATTAGTGGGAGTGAGATCTTTGAAAACATATTAATTATTCTCAAATTGTCTTGTCTTAAAGGGCCCTTCCAAGTGTTTAATGATTTATATATTCATAATTGTATTCTCTTGGAAGTATGTATTGATTGAAGGGGTGTGTCATTTCTTTGCCTCCTTATTTTAATTAATTAATTATTTTCTAATATTCTTTCATTTCTTCTCCTTCTAGATGCATTAATATTACAATATCTATATGGACAATTATAAAATAATTTTTATTTTTTATTTTGTTTGATTATCATGGGCAATATCTTTTACCAGCTTTTACACAAGACAAACATATCTTGTTCATCATTGTATCAACTATCAAACACTTATTGACAAATTTAATTGAAAAAAAGTGAGATGTGGTATGTTGGCTATGGCCTTCTACATATTATATACAAATATTTTGCTTAATTAATGCTCCAATCTTTCATTAATTTTGCTTAATCACCATTGATCTAAAATCGACATGAAACCCATATAAACTTTAGAATACATCGAATAATAATTAAAGGTTTAAAAGCTCTTCGAAGGTAAATTAAGCTTCTATCTTACCATGTTGAAAAAGACATTAAAAAATCGTGTTTTTCTTGTAGTGTCGAGAAGATAACATTAATTACAGAATATATATACGTATCTTGTAAAGGAAGAAAGAGAAATTTCATTGAAGTTTCATATATTCCATTTCTTTGATCCATTTCATTTAGTACCCACAAAAGATTTTGTGTGCTTAGTCACATACAAGAACAAAAAACACAAAGGGATAAGCTAAGCTAATGCATAAATAATATATTAAACTTTAAAAAAAAAAAAAAAAAAAATCTTCTTTAATGTATGAAAGCCAAAAAAGAAAGAGACAGACATAAAATTCCAGAAAATTCTTCGCAAAAGTTTGTTGTTTTAAGCAAGAAGAAGTTCCCTTTGTGTTGTTTCTTAAATTTGTTCTTTATTATAGAACACACATATAAATTTTTATTTTCTTGGTCTTTCTCACTTTCATGATTCCTTCTTCTTTGATCCAATGAGAAAAACTATAAACAAATGAAGTTAAAGTACAATTATCTAATAGACAAGGAGCGTGGGTTGTTCTTCTTCTTCTTTTTTCCTTTTTCTGATCATCATCCTTTTGTATTATTATTATTATTATTTTCTATCTCTTTTTCTTCTCTTTATCTTTTCATAGAAGATGAACTTTTTGGTCTCCATGTGCTCAGCTGAGCTTCAAACATGGCAATGGATCATTTCTCACGAAAGACAAAACACCTAAAAAAGTAAGTAAAAATGTTAAAAGAAAAATGGTGCATGGAGTTGGCATGAAATAATCGAGGGCAAACTTTATTCACCCCGAGGTTTCGGTTAACTTTGGTTCAGGTCCTGTATTTTAAAATATTAGGATTTAACCCTCTTGAATTTAACAAACGTCTATAGAATAACAGAGCCCAAGTATTGATTGAATAATAAAAAATTGCCACCATTGGCGTCCAATGACTATATCTTGTTTTATAAGCCAAAATTTAGTCATCAAAATCATCTTAACGTTTAATGTGTACGTGTGAAATATCGCTTTTGCTCATTGATTATCTATTTCTTCTTGATGTTTGTTGCAAACAGAACAGGGGAATATATCCCAGTATTTTAAGATATAGGAGTTGGACATTGTCGACCAAAACCCTAAGGGGGTAAATACAATTAACTCCGTATTTGGAACTAGGGTTTGTATTTGCATGTGCCATGAAAGGAAAGCAAGAAACATAGAATCTTGATGCTTTTAATTGTTTCTAGCAAATTAAGTAAAAGGAAAAACAAGAAGAAAGTGACCAAAAAGAAGTAATAAGTGGTAACATGTCACACACACTAAAAAGAAAAAAAGATAAGAAAGAAAATAAAGAAAGAAAAAGAAAAGAAAAGAAAGAAAGGTGTCTTATATTTACAACAAAAAAGTTCGCATGAATCGACATAATCTTTACTTGGAAGGATCTAAAGTAGAAGAAGAGGGCCAGAAAACAGGGATCTGTTTCACATACGAGAAATTTTAGGTGTGAACGTCTTAATTTATTAAAATCTGAATCTAACATTTGTATAAAAATAGTTTTGCACACTCAAAACAAGTTATTGTTATATATTAATTTAAAACATAATTAATCTTGGTGAGGAAGGACCTAAAGAAATTTTCAAGTGCGATCGTCCTGACTGTTTTGTTATAAAACAATCGTTTTTTCGTATAAATTTTTTTCTCCTTTAGTACAAAATTGTTAATAGGAATACAATCAAGACGTCCACAAAGGAGTATAAAATTAGATGGGAGATATATTATTATTATTGTTATGATTATTAATGAAGAAAAGGTAGGGGCAACAAACCCTAATCATAAATGGGAGAAGGAAGAGGGGCCCTAAATTTGGGCATCTTTTGATCCACAATTTGTCAATAAGAAAATTGATGGGAAAAAAGGTAAAGGAGTAGTGATGGCACCAGAAACAAACCATGTGAGTGGGGAGAGTTATCTTTAAATCCAAAAAGAGAAGTTTGCCCATTGCCATTGCCATTGCCATTGCCTTGTGCAATTCCAAAAAGTCAAAGCATCAAATCCGAAAGATCAAAAGTCCCTTCCTTTATTAAAACAACTCACCAACGTGCAATCATCCCCCCCTCCCCTTTTTTATTTATTTATTTAAATTCATTATTTAGCCTTTCATTTCACGTAATTAAACAGTTCAAATCTCCCCACAAATCTCAAACACCCTGTTGAAATTATTCTTATGTGTTCATTCATTGTCTTTTTCGTTTGTTCATTTATCTTTTTTTGATAATTGAGGTGTCGGAATCCATTAAACACCCTTAAACCTAATGGGCCAAGTAAATCACAAATGTAATGAATGATCACTTTGTGAGATTCGAATACAAATACACAAGACTTCTGGATAACCTACTAAGATAATTAAAGTCTTGTCATTCGATCACAAGGCTAATAGTGGTTTTGTTCACTTATCTTTTTTCCGATAAGAAACGTATGTTCACTATTTTCATTTTCAAATATTCTTACTATTTTTTTTTTTTAATCTCTCGAAACATTTATAAAGTTTTAAGATTTAATTTCACGTGTTTTCATTTGTATTCATGTGTAGTTAGGGGTGTTAACGAGCCGATCTTTTGGCTTAACGAACTCGGCTCGTGAAAGGGGATTAAAAATCAAGCCGAGTTGAGCCGCAGATTTTATGGCTCGGCTCGGGTCGGAAGGGATTTAGGCATTTTTCAGCCGGCTCGCGAGCTAACCTCCAAAAAAATCAGTTTTTTTTTTTTTTTTTTAAATTCAATTTTTTTTTAATAAATTTCCTGGGCAGCACGCAGGCGGCAGGTCTGAATGTCGTAGACTTCAGAGAAGAGAAAGGAGGCATTCGTCAGCGTAGGAAGGCCCACCGAGTGAAGCTCTTTCTTTTTCTTTTTTTTTTCCTTGTAGATCTATTTCACGGCGAACAGAGAAATCGCGACGAACTTCCAAATGCGACAAAAATCCTATGAACAACACGGTGGAAGAATCTAATGACGAAAACCGACGAAATTCTGACTGGGAGTTGTCCTGATGACGGCGATGAAAATCATGATTGGGGTTAACTTTTACAGCACAATTTCATCTGTCGACAAAAATCGACGATTTGGGGATTTTAATAATGGGGGCCATTTTGTTATTTTTTAAAACTTTGTTGCATGTTTTTCAAGTCAATCCCATTACTTCAGAAAACCTAAAAAAAGCTCCCGGTTTTTCAAGCCAGGCTCGACTTGCTAGCCTTAGGAGCCGAGCCCCCCATGGCTCAAACTGGGTTCGTTCTGTCTCACGAGTCGAGCCGAGTCGGCTCGTTATCAAATGAACCAAGCCGACCTTGAGCTGAGCCGAGCTGGCTTGTGAGCGGCTCGGTTCGTTAAACACCCCTATGTGTAGTGAAGATTTTTTTTTTTTTTTTTCCTCTTAATTATAACAATAAATTTCATATACCCTTTTGAGTTATTTGATCAATAAACTCATACGGGAATTAAGATCTTGATCCAAGTTTTATTAAACTTTTAAAGTCTAGCGTCATATGTATCTATTTTTATACATGTAATACGATTTTTTTAAATTTTTTTTTTTTTAATAACAGCTTGAACACCCTTTTGAATTAATCGATGAAAAAACTCATGCACAAATTATATGATCCTTTTTTAATCCAAAACCTTTCTGAATTTTTAAAGATCTAGGGTTCGTGCACTCTTTTTTTTCTGTGTAGTTAATTTTCTTTTTTGCATATATATATATATATATATATATTCTTTCTTTAGCCATGATCGTCATGCTTAATCACCTTTAGATCCTCTTGCATATTATTTCAATCAAATGAGTTAATCCAATGGTATTCAAGTATAATCCTGATAAATGATTAAGGGGTGCACATAGCTCTATCCTAAGCATTATGTATGTGATTTTGATTTTTTTTTTTTTAAAGGTCTTTATAATTATTTTGATTAAGAAAATAAAATGGAGGGCTTGATAGATTAAATTTTGACAGGTAAGATACCAAAATGATATACTTCTATAAGAAAGGAGAATCAGAACAATGAAACACACTGGGTGGGCCAATGGCGATTATGACTTTTGAGTGTATTATTCAAAAAAATTTGAGGTTTGATCCCTGGGTTGCTAATAGGGGGTGGCCGCTGATAAGATTTATCCGGGTGTCAACTTCAGAGCCCTAAGAGATTAGTTGTGATGTCCGTAAGCTGGGTCGGACACTCCGATCACAAAAAAAAAAAAAAAAAAAAAAAAAAAATTTAAAGAATGGGTATACCCCATCAAGAAATTCATTAAAATTATTATTTTTTTGGAATACAATAACATAACAATTGAGAGTCAAGACCACCTAAATTAATCAAATAAATAAAAAAAAATAAATCACATATTAAATGTCACACATACATTGTTATTTTATTTTAATTATTCCGGAAATATTGAATTTATCTAAACAATCCAGAGGAAGTGGTTCGATTAATGGAGGATAATACTGAAAGAAGAGCCATGCAGACGAAAGCTCCCAATAGAAGACCAGCAGCTATATAAATCCTGTTGAGAAATTTATCAGTTCCGGATTTAATCCCAACTGTGTCTTCAAATCCAAGTGATAATAGGGTTTCCACAAAATCATTCACAAATGATTTTAATTCATATGTTACTGCAAATACAGCTCCAACTCCTGATGCTAAAACGAAACTGACCATCTGAAAAAAAAAAAGAAAAAGATATTACGGGGGAAAACAAATTAAACGGTTTTAAAATGGTTAAAAATAACACTTCAGACTCGTCACATGTCGCTTATGCTCTATGAATCCGGATAGGGCAAAAAGACGTGTGGTGAGTCCAAGGTGTTTCGAACATATTCATGATTAAATTTTGTATGATACAAGGATTAAATAACGATTGGTCGTAAAATGAATGTAATGTAAAAATTGACCTTGTCACCATAGAAATCAAATTCTGGCAAAAATTGACCACGAATCAGCCTCTTTTGTTTGAAAGCATAATATATTGCACAAGGTAATTGCAACAGTGAATAGGCTCCTCCAATTGCAGCAGTGGCAAGGACGTATCTGTAAATTTTTATTTGTTTGGGTACCAATAAGTAACAACATTAATATATAAAAATGAATATTAGCTATATCGGAAGACCGATTAATTTTTCTTGCCTTGAGAGAAAGCTAAATTTGAAGCGGCTCAACGGTTTTCGGAAAATATTGAAAACTATAAGATAAAACTATTCTTAATGTAACCCTAATGTGGACATGAATCGACTTAAATTTAGACAGGGATTTGTAATTCTCATATGCAAACGTATAGATCCATTTTGTTAAACTATATATATTACAGAATTTTGTTAAAACGAGTATACAAACAATGAAATAACTCATTTAACGAACGCTCTCGATACAAGAAGTTTACCTGTAAGTCATTACATCCTTGAAGGTAGTCTTGGAGCCATCAATAAACTTGATAGTATCAGTAACAAGTACCACAATACAACCAACGGAAAGTAAAAGAGCAAAAATCCTGAAAACGAGGGTTAAATTTACAATAGCTTTTGATGCCATGATTCACATTCAAAAGTCTTCCTAATTCTGAATTTGTATAAACCTTTGGTAAATGTCAAGTATTTTTATAGACACAAAAGGCTCAATTTTCTTGATAATTTCACCTAATTTTGGCTGTTTTTAGAGCATTAATCAAAGATCCATTGGCCGGACAAATTCTTAAGATTAATTTGAGACCTCAACAGTTCGTTAATTTTAATGTTTATGTAAATGCCAGCAAGGTTTTATCATAATCAACGAATCCCATAATACGCGAAGAGTAAGCGTATCATATCGACCAAAAAAAAAAAAAAAAAAAAAAACACGTGTTATTCTCTTTAGAATTCTTAAATCGTATGGGAGGAAACGTTATCTCCAATAACATAACGATATCTTAATATATGATTCGAAACTAATGAATCTAATGTTATTTACACATAATTTTTATTTTATTATCTTGGTTATTTTTTATCAATTTTTTTTTTTTTTAAATTGAAATAAATTACTTGTAAATATATTTTGGGATGTTCCAATTTTGCATATATCATAACAAGTATATAATTTGTTTGGGAAATAAGAAAATAAAGGTTAGCCTTAGCCACTCCAATTTCAAAATCAATTTACAGAGGCAGATAAATTGGTGTACTAGGTCAAGTACTATATTCATGAAGGTACAATTTTGTTACACTGCAAAAATGATGGCAAATTTAAAGTACCAACTCCAATGTCATTGCAGCCCAGCCACCAGCTGAAGAGTGCTCATTCTACTTGAGGATGTTCAACATGCAACCTTCTCAGAGATGTCGTTGAGATTCCTTAATCATTGTCGATTGGCAACCGATATGTGCGCGTAATACGGATCTGGAGAAACAATCGGAGGTTTTAGTTACAGTAACATAAACTTACAATCAGATAGCAAAACATATTTCCCAGAAACCGAATACAGCCACTTCTATTGATACATGTAGATTCAATTCTGATCTGATGGCCCAGAATTATGTTAGTGCAGACATGAAAACGCCCCAAATTTAAGTATGCTTGGACTGTTAGCAAGATATAAAGTATCAAACCACAAGTAACCATTTACAACTATATCCAGATGATTCCTTATCCTGTTTTATTTCGTTAGAAGTTAAATTATAATGGGTCGATCTGGGATGGCGATAGATCCTATGACGAAAATTATAACTGCATTATAATAGTTTACCTGAGCAAATGCATAAATAGCTCGCAACACTCTAGCATAATCAGTTCCAAGCATCTGAATGACGACATCTGCCAGTAATGTTCCCCACATTCTGCATAGAAACCAATGAATGTTGAATTAATATTTAATGATCATATTTGAAGAAATGACTTCTGAAGAAAGCCACATCGGAACAATTTTACAAGCAGGGAAGGCAAAATAAATTTTTCCATAATTATGTTGACTGAGAACAGTTGCCAAAGAATGGCAAAGACCAAGCACTAGTTGAATCTGGACAATTAAGAGAAAGAGAGTTCCAATAAAAAGTATATGGTTCCACACTGCAAATTTTTTCTATTTTGTTTTTTTGAGAGTATCCAAATGAAGTTCTACATAATCAACAAGAATTTATGTTTCCACGGATAAAAGTGAAATAACAAAATAATATGCAGACAAAAATGAAGTTTTGGATCAAATAAAGCATACTAAGCCGTGCAAAAAGAGTCCATACATTGGGCCAAGAAATGCCATCATACTCCTAAAACCCAAATATTTTGTTGCAGCACCAGCAAAGCCCTGTCAGTTTTAGAAAGAAAAGTGAAAAATGCTGACAGAAAAAAAAAAGTAATAGTAAAATAAACAAATTCTATTGTCTAATAGTTTTGACATGCATAATCAGTATATAATATAGTGGTTGTAATATAATTGATCAACTTAGTATTATTGTTTTTAAGTTGCTATAATTCACAAATCTAAATACTACATTAACCAAAAAGGGTTTTTTCTACTGTAAGTATCCCACCTAAGTAAAATTTCAATATATGAATGTATCCTAGCAGCACTTAATACTAGTCATGAAATCGTAGCACCAAAGTGTAAAGTGGAGAAAGAATTAAAGCTAACATGAAACAGGATATTTAACATATCGGTTCCTAAAAATCCTAGGATGGATAGATAGATAGATAAACACAGAGAGAAAGAGCTATTTGACATATAGTCTGACCGTAATATTAAACATTCAATTTATCCGCAAGGGGATAACCTAGTTGTTTACATATGTACCAATAGAAGCAAGTTGTTTAGGGATCGAATCTCCCTCAAACCAACATTGTAAAGGGGTCCATTTAATTTGAGCTTGTACATCAGAAGATTGGGTTGGGGTGCATAGTAAGAAAAAATAAAAAAGTATTACACATCATTCCAAACTACAGTCATATAATCACTCAGAATAGTGTCCAAAACATGGAAAAGCATTTTAAACAGATTGAGATTATAGGTAAAATGACCTGCTTTGCTGCAAGCAAAGCTGCTCTGGACTCCAAATTAATAGCAGCTAATTGCCCACCCTGAAAGTGAAGAAAGCACAAGAGTCACTTCAAGGTAGCCCGTCACCATGCTTCATTGTACAACTATCGGTCAGCCAAAATATTGGAAAAATGTAGAAAGGATATTTAAGATTGTAGCTAGACAGCCAATAAATTCAATCAAGTAAACCATAAGAAATATAAAACACACCGGTAATTCACACCATAAACAAGCAGCATACGTACATTTAATCCAGTCAGAGATGAAGCATACACAAAAATAAACCATTACATCAAATGAGGGCCTTCACGGAAAAAGCAATTTCATTGCCAAAACATTAAAAAGGATTGCATAAACAGAGATGATTTATGTTTCAGAATTTGATGGGATACGGATGACTTTATAATACCAAACATGCACCTTTTTAAGAACTTCCTTCTTTATCTGATAGTTGGCAGCCTCTAAGAACACCTTCCCAGATAATCTCCTCGCTAGCTAACACAAGAGCAGGAAAGCTTAGACATACAGCCAAAAGACCAAGTAAACAACAGGATATATGAATAGAGTTTCTAACAAAAACAAAACTCCTACCAATTCATAAACTTTCGCCAAAGTATACATACCACCACCCTAGACAAAGTAAAGAAAAGAACAGGAGAGAATCTAGATCAGCTTAAGATGAATAAAAACAAAAGAGTATCCAAAATGTAAGCTGATATAGAGAGAGGAAAAGTACCTTCAAGATCATTGACTTGAGCTCTGCTGCCCCAACCTTCATAAAAGCAAGGCCTTGCACCTTCCACTGACTGAGTCCAAGCTCTAAAGTATTCTGAATATCAATGGCCTTAGAATTTTCCCATAAGCCCGGAAAAACTCCAGATTCTTCACTAAATGGAGAAAATGACAAGTACTATGTGATCAAAGTACAGTCACAACTGTGTGAAGAAAAAGAAATGTAGTCTAAAGGGAAACTGATCCTTTATTACATTTAGAGAGCATATGGATTTTAAAGAATTTGCTTATTAATTAGTAAAGTACCTAGCATATTCTTGCAAAAGATGAAGAAAAATTTCAACTTCTAGATCTTCAGTCGACAATTTGCTTGAGCAAGGAATGTTCAACTTTTTCCTCACAGCAAGCAAGACATTTCTATATGAAGGCCTCCAACCCCTGTTAACAAGGCAAAGTGAAACCAATCAGATATCAATCATAATGAAATTCCATGGATGCCAACAAAAGCCAAAGCTTAATTTAGTTAATTTGCATGTGAATTAAATTGTGACAATATATTACACAACTACAGCTCAGAAAATACTCGAATGGAAGCCAAATCATAACAAACTCAAACCAAATTTCCAGATCCCAATTCAATGAAATTAAACATTGACTTGCCAATAATTCAACAACCTTAAGGTTGACCGTGCATCAGCAGCAAGAAATAAAAATCGTGACTCAAGAGCTGCAATGAAACCCTCTCTCTCTTCAAGGTCTTCTTCAATCATGACATGGTCCACATCAGCACCATTCGTCAATGATTTTAGCAGAGGACTGAAGTAGCTGAAAATTGAAATATTCCAAAACCATTCAAAAGATTAAACATCATAAACTTCAAGTACTCAATAGTCAATACAGTAAATTTCCATAGTTTACTTAAAAACACTTCATAGAACATGACTTAGATGAAAAATTGAAAACAAATCACCTGGGGCCAAAAAGAATTCTTTCAAGCTCATATAACTCTGAATCAGTGGCCAGTTCAAGCACCAAGCGAAGCTCAGGATCATATGAACCTAATAAAAAATTGAAGTCCAAATTGTTAGGTGTGCTACAATACTATCCGGTAACATCACTGGGTCAACGTGATTATAACAGCTACATTTTCTTAACGTGTAACGATGTAGTTATCATAAACTATTATCAGACATTGTAATGTTACTAGGGTAATATTACCCGACCTAGACCATTTGATTTTGGTCCAGTCACCACTTGGACAATCATATTCCAGGCGGAGGGTAACATTAAACCCCCATTACTGTACACTTACCTGACCTGTGTTTACCACTTTATACAGTATGATGACTAAAACGTTATTAAAATATTGAAATCGTGGTCTGGTACTCTGGTTAACACTAGGATAATCATGGTCTAAGTGGGAGTAACGTCATACTCAATTCTGTAAACTTAAACCCAATTTTCGAAACCACTCTATATAATATAGTTACTAAAACATTGTTAAAATACCATACAAAGGAAACAAAAACATGCACAATTATTTCACCATAAAAAAAAAAAAAAAAAAAAAAGAAAAAAAGAAAAAAGGAAAGATAAGAAGAGTAGACCTTGCCCTTTTCTTGAAATAGCAGCATGAGAACAAGCCACTGGAACTAATCCATTTCCACGTCGAGCTGAGCTAAACCCCTGCCACAAAGTAAACGCAAAAACAGAAACTAATTACTTAAATTTAAATAAGAAAGCAAAAAACCAGATGAATGTGAGAAGTTACCGAGGAGAAGAGTTTGGTTTTGGTGGTGACGGAGACTGAAGAGGGGAAGGAAAAGTGAAGGGCGAGGATAGCAGCAGCCATTTTCACTCACCGCCAGCTTCAAATCAAATCATTCATAATTGAATCTGTGAAAATTTTTTTAAGAAAAAATAATTTTGGGGTGAATTTTCTTAGTTCTGAGGGTGTTTTTAAGTCCAGATATTTGGGGTTGCTGATTGCCGACCATTTCTCGACTCACAGAATTTATTCGAACTGATACATTATATCAAATTGGTACCTAATAGTCTTATAAAATATTAAAACACCCCCATAAGGGTTCTTTTATAATTTTACTATAGTCTTCGTAAGACCCTGCTAAACAAAACTTTGTTTGTTTGATCCATAATAATTCACTCTTTTTCATTTATCCCCTTATCCAATTTGCTTGTTTTTTTATGCAAGGAATGAATATGGTGAAACCCAAATAAACCCCAAACTCCACCAAGGGTCTTTAAATTTGGGGACCCTTCAAATGCTTTTGGGAATTTATTTTTTATTTTTTTATCTTTAAAAAGTATTTTTCTGGCCATTATTGAAACCAAGAACTAAAAATGAGTAATAAACTTAGAGTGAAATCATCTTTCTTGGGTAATTACTCAAGAAGTTTTGAATTCGATTTCCCTCAATTGCTAATAGGGGTAACCACTAGAGGATTTACTTGATCGTTAACTTTAGGGTCCTAGAGAATTAGTTGAGATACGAGCAAGCTAACGGGGCTAGCTTGCTTTCCATTGGCGAAGAGTCGCCATGGGGGGTGGGGTGTTCACAAAATCCATGAGTTCCATTTTCCTTCTTGTTCATCAATAGGAAATCAAGACAAACTGGGCACTATAGTGAGACATGAAAACACCATTATTTTAAAAACCGGACCGGAGGGCAACCCGCTTTGTTGGTCGGGTCACGGTTCAACCGGTCCAACCGGTTGGACCGTCAGTTGGATCGATGATGTCAGCACATTTAAAAAAAAAAACCTTTTTAAAAGCTGGCCTCCCAACCATTACAACTGATTTCACAGTTACATTGCACCCAGAATATGTTTTACATTAAAACTTCTTTACTTTAGCATTCAGTAATTTCAGCAAACAACTTCAGCAGACAAGTTCATCAAATCACAGGCAAGCAATCTCAGTAAACACAGCTCACTTAACTTCAATAATTTCAGCAAACACAACCCACTTGACTTCAGCAACTTCATCAATCTTCTCCGCAAACAACTTCAGCAGACAATTCACTTTATCAACTAACTTCAGCAACTTCAGTAACCACTACTCAATTCACTTCAGTAACTAGGGTTCACATGCTACTACAAGAGTTGTTCTTTACCCTCCAGTCTCCACCTTTCCTCTTTGTTGCATTTGCATAATCTAAATACCAATGACGCTTAAGTTATAAAAATTGTAAAACCAATTACATACACATAAGTTGATGAAACAACATTCTCTAAATTATTGATTAGTTACTACATACGAACCCAAATCCTTAACCATACAGGAACGATTCAATGTAATGGTTTCCCCTGCATCATCCATATTGAAATAAATTAATTCGACAATGTCGGCATGATGACCATAAATCATGTATTATTCAAAAATAGCTCCAACAAAATGATTTTGAAGGCATATACATCAGCTTTCTCTATTATGAGTCCAAAATGGGTATATTCTGGAACTAAATACGTAAATAAAAAGGTGTCATATATATTCAATAGTAAATCATCAAGTAAATGATTGCTGAAAATTCTCAACCAAAAATGTTTTACTTAAGGAATATTTCTTCATTTAGGTTCAAAAACCAAAGAATTGTATCATATCTCAAATTAAATAGGCCCTAGAGCTATATCAGCAAGACTGAGGGAATTTTCATATCCAAATGCGCCTCTTCTATCAACTGTCCATCTGCCAGCAACCTTGCCAAACCGAAATTTCCCACTTGTTTCTGAGAGTGATGATACATAATAATCAATGTTGGTATACGTATTCAGTGTATTTCTTGAAAATTTTCAATTAATCAAAATTAAAGAGAAAATATGAATTGCAGAAACTATGGAACTGACCTTTGGTCTGAAGTCATGGTGAGGAGGATGTTATTAGGTCTAAAATCTCTATGAACAATGAAACATTTCAGATTTCTTAGCAAAGGTCCCGAAGATTACAACTCACCTTGAATTAAATTGGATTGTCAAGACATGCATGCCAATCAGCCTTCATGCGTTGATTTCCGGCAAGAGAGGATCGCGTCGTCGCGATTTCAAAGACTGGAGTTGCGATTGATTTCAGCAACGAATGGTTGCGATTTCAGAAACAAATGGTTGCGATTTCAGCAAGATTCAGTTTTGATTTGTGTGGGATTTCAGATTTTCGCA